>NW_028251774.1:0-600000 GCF_964263255.1 Lissotriton vulgaris | reverse complement strand
CCCTTTTCCTGAATCACTCACATATCATCCATGGGATTGCTCAGCCACGAATCCAAACATTAAAACCATGCTCAAATGTGTCCATTCACCAAACCATGCATAAAAATGATCTCTGAAGAAGTGCAAACATTTAAAGCCAGAACAATTGACCATGGCAGTGTTTTCAGTGCATACTGTCAGCATTAGAGAGTGGATGCAAAGGTATTTGTGACCCAACACCTGTTTGCATGGATTAGGGTTCATAATATGTCCATTACAAAAGCATCTTTGAACAATATATTAGAATGCAATTATGATGCAGTCATCTAGGCCCTGGGGGACCTGCTTGAGTCTTGGGATGCTCATTTGAGGTGAAGTTCTTCATTCCGGTCATCAAGAGTTGCCATTAAAAATCAGTGCATGGGTAGAAGATGGCTAAATATTAGATCATACATTATTGCTATCATTGATCAATTCGGCTTACTCAAGGGCTGCTTTGGTTCAGCCAGGCTTGCTATCTGAACGTGGAGCTTCATGCAGGGGTGTAACAAAGCCCCCCACAGCCCCCATGGTGCGGGAGGCCCCCAGGCTTACCCATACTGGAGGGACCCCCTCAGCCCCTACTGATGTGAGTGTGAGGGGCCCGCATATCTTGCGGGGGTGCTCAAGATTTGTCACGACGCAGGCTTCATGCTACCCAATTTCTCAGGCTATAATTAGCCTGATGCACTGCTGGCCTGCACGGTTGCTGCAACCGTCTGAATGGCCAGCAGGGAAGACCCCAGCTAGCCCAAGGAGTCCGCAGATAGGACAACAGTGCAACTATAAGTCATGTCCACCCTTTACTAGAGAGGGTAATGGAATAACCAATGACCAACAAGCACAGGTAAGCAAATAATTAAATTCCATTGTGTTAATGTGATGCTTTAATTAAATCGTTATGAGTGTCACTGCTTGTTTGCCATTTTTGCAGCAAATCTATTTATGCAGTTGATGCATGAACTCTGACTGGGCATTCCATCAACCATGACACCACTTCCTTTCAACTAAGCCTTGACAGCTCGACCAACCAATGCCAAGGTGGCTTGAGAGGCAACGTTCCATCACAGACAAGTTCACAGTGTCCTGGTCAGTAGCCAATACTAGCATTAGCACCTTAGCTGTTGCTTCATTTGTGCCAATAATTGCAATTGGTGGGCACTGTCTTTTGTTCAGTCACTGGGCTCCTCTGCAAACACCATTGGTTGCGTGTTAAGAAATGTACTCGGTACAAAGTCATGTGCATTGCTCATAAGATCATGAATGCTCAAAGAGCTCGGATCCTGTTGGAGGTATTATGGAATAATTTGTCCTTTCATCTAAGGAAAACTCAGATCCATTTGCGCTTTAGGAAACAGCTAAAAACCTGGCTATTTGCAGTCTAGGCTTCCTGTGTTTTTTATGAGATGTCATTTTTTCTGTTCCTTTTTGGTATGCCCTGTGATGTGTTACCATAAAAATGGTTTAGCACTGGGAAGCCCTGTTTTTGGGCAGCTGTGCACTCTAGAAATCCTTTTAACATATCATAACATAACGTTGGCACTTATTTTTGAAGAATGGGCTTATTTTTCATCATCAGACTTTGACCCAGAGCAAGAGATAGAAAGGAAGGGGGTGGAAGAAAAAGACAGGCAAATAAGGAGATTGGGAGAAAACAGAGATGAAAACGTAACACCAGGAGTGAGAAGAAGAGACCAGAAGTTAGATGGTGGAAGAAATGGGCATGAAGTGGAATGAAGACGAGGCAGTATAAGCACTGAGCAGCATTTGCATGCATCAGTGCCATGGGCCTCATAAGAAAATCTTTAGGCCCAGGCACCTTCTTTTTTTTTAAATAATACAAAAAAACTGTCGTCATGCTCCAGCCAGGATAATGGAAAAAGCCTAACACCAATGAAGACCAGTGCAATACATCCCTGTAGCTAAACAACTGCACAATAATAGAGAAGGAAGAACTTCTCTGCAAGGGAGATCTAAGAACCACAAACTGTTTGCTTAAGTCACAATCCTGGCATATGAGAGGTTGAAACAGGACATTTGGTTAGCTTGATTAACCAAAATCCTTGGAGGGATTCTCACTTTTCAAGTTTTTCCCCATCATCATCTATTCATGGCTGCTCCTATGTATGATGCTCCAATTTGCATATGCAAATTAGTATTTTTGACTACATAAACTTATCAACTCTTGTTCGCTCCACCTATCTCTGCAGGCTCCTGCTTTAAATTCCACGCAATCAGCAGAACCCTTGCAGACATGACACCAACTTCCTGGCACTTTTTAATTTTTTGGGTAGTTACAAGACTTTTGAACTTATTTTTTTTGTTAATCTATATAACATTGTATTTCTAGTATCTTTGAAAGCGGTTGTGCATTCAAATGTAAAATGTGTTTTTATCCCGCCTTCACGAACATAAGAGATGAAAACTGATATGATAAAGGAGAGACATTTTAAGGGACGGTCAATTTGAGGAATTACCCAGGGCGCCCACTTCATAGGCCCCCCCATCCCATAAAGTGATGTTTCTTACTTTCTCTCAATCGATCTCATTTTTGATTTTTGTCCTTAAGAGCATCTCTTCCTTTCTCTGACTGCCTCTCCCTCTTACTCTGTCTCTCTCTACCCAGAGTCTTTTTAAGGATTTTTGGGACCAGGGAAAGACATCCTTTATCTGTTTTGTGTGAAACTGTGAAAATGTTTGGCCTCATGCAGGCTTGAATTATCAGACAATACATAAAAATTGCATAAAATGACACTGTGATAAACAGGTTGGTAAATTAAAAAAAAAAATACTCTAAAAGTGAAACGCTTTGCTGCATTGCTCTGCGCGCGCTGCGGTTTCCTGTTTTCTCTGCGGCTTGCTTTCAGGGGTTCAGTGTTGCTTTCGTCGCTGACACCAGGCCTGAGGGAATCGTCCTGTCATGTAACCCAACCATGCCCTGTGGCTGAAAGCAACGCGAGCCCGCGCGCGCGAACCTCCGTGGGGCTCTGCAGAGGAGAAAATGCTGACGCTGCCTGGTTTCATTACCAGCTCCTGTTAATTAATTGATGTGGTATTCAGACTGGTGTCCCCGGTGAGTTCTTCCCAAAGCCATTACTGCTTGAAAGGGGACCCCCCTATATACCTCCCTCGCCCCGTTCATTATTCAAAAGCGGCCTCTAGGTCTTAATGCATTGTCGTTCCTGTTGGGAAAGGAAGCCCAGCTCGCCTTGCAGCCCTTGAGTCCAAAGCGAAGAGTTTGTGGTACAGGGTGCAGTGATCACCCTTCTATCCATGCTGATTACACAGAGCCGGTTCTAGGATTTGCGAGGCCCTGGGCCAAAAGGGAATGTGCTAGGCCCCTCTAATTTACATAAGTGACCCCTTGCAAGGAGACCATTCAGAGACACTGCGGTAGGCCCATAGTCCAGCATTTTAGCGCTCCCACAGTTTTACGTTTCAGGCCACAGGCAATTCTCACACCTACAACAGGTGTGATAGGTGTGAGAATTGCTTGTGGGCTAAAAGTTAAAACTGTGGGGCGCTAAAATGCTGGACAATGGGCGTCCCGCAGTGTCTCTGAATGCTCTCCTTGCAATCGGGACAAGAGAAAGCGTCTCCCTCCCCTAGGCCACAAGACAACATCCCTGACTGAGAGGCCCGGGGAAGGGGGTCCCTCCCATGGACCCTAATTGCAAGGAGACACGTTTCTTTTAGTGTTTCGACAGGGAAACAACAGGACATGCATCAATGCGGGGCCCCATGCTGGTGGGCTGTGTGCGAGGCCCAGGGCAGCTGCCCACGCTGCACATGCCTAGCGCCGGCCCCAAGATTTAGGTGCAGTGCAAACAACTACTACACTTTATTCATTTGGGTCTGAGTTAAAGACAGATTTAGCTGTTTCGCCAGCCTTGTTTATATATATAAAAAAAAACATCCATGTATACGTGTACTCTCGGGTCCTGATTCACAAAGGGCCTGCAATTGTGGTGGGGGCTGGCACATGTGGCGGGGCCTCCGCAATTAGAAACTGCAATGCGGGTGTACCGCCACAAGTGCGGGCCCCAGGCCATAACTATGGGGCCTCAGCCACAGCTTGGTGTCCCCCGCCACGACTGTGGTTCCGCCGTCATGAATGCAGAGGCCTTTTGTGAATAGGGTGACCACCTGGCATGGGTGCAAATTCAGGACAGTGAGTGTAAAAATTCAGGACAAAGGGTCAAAATTCAGGACAAAAATTCAGGACAGGAGGTCAAAATTCAGGACAAAAATTCAGGACAGGAGGTCAAAATTCAGGACACATGAGAGGAGGTTGCTCATTAGTATATAAGTAAGTAAATAGACAACTACTAAAGTACAAGGGAAAATAAGTTTATATTAGGTTGAGACAATTGTGCACTTCATGGTTTGTCAGTATGCGCGCAGCTTTAAGCAAATGTGCAGGTCTTTTTGTGGTAACAAAACCGCCACCACCTTTCCAGCTCCCAGAGAAAACGCCTGATGCCTGGTCCGGCCAGTCCGGCCTTGCTACCACTCTCCAATGGCACCTCTAATCTTCACATAGAAACTCTCTCATGTGTATTTAATTTCTTCAACAGTGCCACTCATTCCAAGTATGTGGGGCAGAGTGTTGGAGTGAGTTACAATACACACATATTATAAAGAGACAATCACTCAGATAAATGTGAACGCCAATGTATAGGAAATGTTGCTTAAGATAATGGGGCCTATAATGTGTAATCATACTTTCATCCATCATTCGGTCTTTGACCATTTATCTGTCCTTCCATCTTTGTGCCCATCCATGTCCATATCCATCCATTTACAAACCTATCCACCATGTATCCTTCCATCCATCATTTCACTCATCCAACCCTCAACCCTTTTACTCATCCATTATCCATCCATCCATTCACCCTTTCACCCTATCCATCCGTACACTCATCCATCCACTCTTCCACCCATCCATCCATTCACTTACCTATCCAGCCATCCTTTCACTTACTCATTCATCCATCCAGTCACTCATCCTTCCACCCATTCACCCGTTTAGTCATCCATTTATCCATCCCCCTTTCTCTTTCAATTCCCCTTTCACTTAGCCATCCATCCTTCCACCCACCCATCCATCTACTCATCCACTCATGAATCCATCCATTGAACCTATCATTCGTCCACCCTTTCACTAATCCATCCTTTCTCTAATCCAGCCACCCTTTCACTCCTTCACTCATCTATCCATCCTTTTGTCCATCTACCTGCCCTTTCATTCACTCATCCAGCCTTACATCCACCCTTTCACTCATCCGTCCATCCATTTACCCTTTCACTTATCAATTCATCAATACACCCTTTCACTTATCAATTCATCTATCCATCCATCCTTTCACTCATCCATCCACCCATTCACTCACCCATCATCCACCCTTTCACTCATCCATCCATCCATCATTTCACTCATCTATCCAGCCATCCATCCACCCATCCCTTCACTTACTTACTCACTCACCTTTTCACATTAATTATGAGACCAATCCAGAACTCCACCCTTGCTGTAGTTCCTAAAGCAAGGGGTGGGGTGGAGCAGGGTTCACTATGCCCCTGCACATAGACAATCTGAAAAAGTGGAAGGCATGAGTCATGCATGATGCACAGTCCCTGGACATGGGGCGACTGTGACTTGGTGTTGTTTCCAGAGCTTTAAGTGGGAGAAAAAACTAGGGGGGGGGTCTCTCCAAAAGGGTGTTCGATGTAATAAAATGCATGGCTTAAAAAACATAAGCTAAAAATCTGTACTTAATATACTGTGCGGCCCAACTGGTATTTTTGTAGTTTCTGTCATTGCATCCAGATATATAATACAAGTGACGTTACACCTACAACAAGCCAGAACTATTGGCTTTGTCAATGGTTGTTAGTTGCATAAAATAAAAAAGCAGCAACCATAGCTGCTATACTATAACTATAATCCTATCCTTTGAACTTCTTTCACGCCTTCCTTTGGTTAACTGGATTCTCACCTAGCATGGGCGTTTTTGCACTTCCATGTGACCGAATGCCCTGCCCTGGACCGAGGCAGGAGGAGGCCACCACATGCTGTGCCAGCCCAGACTGACCCGTTGTCATTCTGTATGTGGCAATCATCAGCCAGACAGAATGACAATGGGCGGGTGGGGCTGCTCTTGTGCTCGGAGGAGTGCGAGGCGCCCCATCAGGGAGCTGAGGCCTTTTGCAGGGGAACAGCTCTGTTCCCAGAAAGGCCTAAAATTACGGACCAAAGGCGTCCGTAAAAGGGATCCTCATGGACAACGGACGTGAGGTCCAATTTACGGACTGTCCGTGAAATTTACGGACGGTTGGTCACCCTATTTGTGAACCGGGTCCAAGCTGTTTTGGTTAGCCCTCCTCATCCATTAGTCTGTTCAGCTGTCATTCATGTTTTGCTTCCACCCACCATAGCACAAGCCAGGAGGCAATGGGTCAACTCACTTTGGCTGTCTTGCGTGCGGTGATTGATGGTATTTTGGGTGGGCATATGCGGGAAACATCCTGAAAATCACTCACTTAAGTGCCAGAGCTGGTGTACCTGGGCAGCTGAGCAGTCCTTTATTTTTATATTTTACATTTGTGCCATTTTTTTGTGTTGTGCACGTTTACAAAAATAAATAAATAATAATAATAAATTAACAAAACCCAGGGCATATTTGCCAAGGCCCGATCTATTGCCTTTGCTAATGCTTGGCAACCCATGAGATGGCTTTCTGCTCTAGGGAGCAACCCTGAATTACAATGTTACCAGGTGACGTCATGTCACTCAGGACATAATATTACACACGTGTTTGGAAAAACAACCTAATTAATTCTAGAATTTGTAGTCATGGAGCTGTTGAATTGTTCCATTTGAACTAACTTGGATCACATTTAAACACATTAATTACAAGGCCGTGCCAATTAACATTTTGAGAATTATCTTGGTGTGGTGGGGCTCACTGAACAATGTCCCTGCCTGCCATCTTTCAAGAAACACTTATAAAGTGACCAGGGAAGCTGTTCTGTTGTACATCCTCATTATCTTAAATACACTGGTAGGGCCTGAGTGGTTAGATCTATACAGGCAAGTGGCTTGTACAAAATTAAAAACTATGGGCCCGATTCACAAAGGTAAAATGGATCGAAAGTCTAACTTCATGACTTTCGGTATTCACAAATGGCATTTACTACTGGTTAGTGCCCTTGTTGAATACCGAAAGTCGTAAAGTTCAACTTTTGGTATTCACACAAGGCATTTGCTACTGGTTAGTGCCCTTGGTGAATACCGAAAGTCGTAAAGTTCAACTTTTGGTATTGACAGAAGGCATTTACTACTGGTTAGTGCCCTTGGTGAATACCGAAAGTCGTAAAGTTCAACTTTTGGTATTCACAACAGGCATTTACTTCTCGTTAATGCCCTTCGTGAATTCCAAAAGTCGTAAACGTAAGACTTTCGTCTCAGTTCATCTTTGTGAATCGGGCCCATTCATCCCAACATATAAACTAAAAGCTTAACAAGAAAACATAGAAACCTAAATCCATAAAAGTACCTAATTTTAATAGAATCGATAAAGCTTACGTCGACCACTCTTACATATTAAACACATTCCTAATGCTCTGACTAAAAGCAAGAACAAGATCTTATGTTGTTTATGAGTAAATAAACCAAAATGGTGTGTTTTCACCAGTCACTCAGGATCATCATCATCATCATAATCTCTTTATTCGATTTTATGTATAAAATCACAAAAGACAGGTCATTTAAAAACAACATACAGAATATCAGTATCATAGTCACTCAAGAGTTAATTGTTGACATTCTGTGTAGGAGCAGGCGAAGGGCGTTTTTATGGCTTTTGGGCCCAACAAATATCGGACTGCATCTGCTGTGTAATTCTGTTTATTTTATATCAAGAGATGAGTGTGCCTCTTGCACAGGGAATTGTGATCAGCTATTGGTGCGATACTATTTTTTAATTCTAAAACGATATTTCATTATACACCTTCGAAAAGTCAGATAGATGTTTGGCACTAAAGGTTCTGTTTCATGCCTAAGCAGTAGAAATGTGAGGAATATTTTCCGCACTTGGGGTGGCGCAGCCCCAGTGTAAATGAATTATGAACTTACCCCCAGATGCATCAAAGTAATGTTTTGCGAGTCCTTAATAGCGAATTTTAAGGAATCGCTATTATAGACTCGCAAAACGGGATGCATGTAGGAATCGCAATATTATTTGCGATTTCTACTGATTCTTATTTGCGATTCGCTAATTGCTAATCGCAAGTAAGGAATGGCTTTCCCATTCATTCCTATGGGCCTAAAGGCCCATAGGAATGAATTGCGAGTCATTCCTTATTTGCGATTAGCAATTAGCGAATCGCAAATTTGCCTCAATTTCAAGGGTGCCAGGGTGTCCAAAGGTTTATCGAAATTTTGTGTCACTCCTGCACCATGCAAAGTAACGCAAGGGGAAATGCAAAACATAAATGAGATTTACCAAGCGATGCAAGGCCACCTTGTGTGGCCCTGTGGTACTTGGTGTTTCTGGAGTAATGCAAGGCAGCACAGTTCACTGCTTCCATTACTCTGCCCCAGGGAGGCCTTCCATGGGTGGCCCGCTGGTGTTAATGGATTATGGCACATTCCCAGATTTACCATGAGTGGTAGACCTGGGAATGCATCAAAATGTCGCGCCTACCCAGGTGATGTACAGCGAGGAGAAATATCTTTAGTTCTCCTTGTTTTTTCCCCTCTTTCTACGTGTCCTGCATTCTGCAGCACACGTAGAAACAGGAAAATGCCCCAAAAATTGTTTTTGTGCAGGAAGGTGTCATCTTCTGCAAAAAACACGATACTGGCTGCATCGGCGCGAGACAGCAGATAGTTCGCCAGTGAGTTTCAGAGGCAAACACCCTTACTTTAAAAACCATGTCCGAGTTGTGAGTCCACCTTAATTTGGTGTGTACTTTGACCAGGGTAGTATAGATTGAAGTTCTTGAGTCGGGTGGCAGGTGGTATGGAATGCTATGACCAGGATGTATATTGGGCTCTTTCCTCAACATACATTGTTCATGGCACTGTGAATCATGAAATTCTTGGGCTATATTCAAACTTGAGCTTCCTGGAAATTAATGACTTGTGGTGTGGAAATTGCCAAGAAAATAAATATTCTCCCCAATTCTGATAGTGGTGGGCAGCATTTTTGTTCTTATATTATAAAGGCTAAAGAAAGTGGATTTTTTAAAATCTGATTATTTTCAGCAAAAAATCATTTCACTAAGGAGTAGTAAAATGAAGGAACATATGTATCATACAAATTCGCATTCATCGGCCTTTGCAAATTCGAATTTGCTAAATGGGTTGTATGAATAAAAATCTGGGGCAAAATAAGGAATCGCAAAATTTGCGATTCCTTATTTTGCAATTGCATTTAAGGAATCGCAAATGTTGCGATCCCTTAAATGCAATGTATGAAGCTAAAAAAAATTGCTAATTGTCCCTAAGGAATCGCAAATTACCACCAACTTCAAGTTTGTGGTAATTTGCGAATTTCTTGAAAAATGCCCATTTTTACATTTTTCAAAGTGCCATGTGACGCACATACATGCCCTTAGGGCATGTATGTGCACCACATGTGCACCCATACTTATTTCAGGGGTGCAACAGGGTGTCCTTTGGACACCCCTGCACCCTTGAAATTATTCTCAATTTGCGATTAGCAAATTGCAAATCGCAAATTGAGAATAAATTCCCATTCCTTCCTATGGGCCAGGAGGCCCCTAGGAATGAATGGGAAAGTATTCCTTAATTGCGAATTTGCAATTTGCGAATTCGCAATTAAGGAATATCAAGAAATCGCTAAAAATAGCGATTTTCTTGATACATACCAATTAGCGATTCAGAAATAGCGATTTCTTAAAAATCGCTATTACAGAATCGCTAATTGGTATCTTGATACATATGGCCCAAACATTCGTATTAGTATTATACTATGATTATGTAATTGCGAAAAGTGTAAGTATGATTGACAATTTTGTTATTTATTGAATAACTTGTCATTTTTTTGGACAGCATAATGCTAGAGTTATGCTTTGTGCATGGTGTACAGCAGCTTAAGTTTCATGTCATGATCAAAATGAGCAAGTGTACTCACTTCACTGCCTGTGTAATATTGTAAAACATCTTCAGGTTCTGGCTGTTCAATTCTAAATTGTTGGGAATTATTGAAACTTTGTATTCGCCATTCTGGGGGGGCAGGTTTGCTGTAGTCCAATATGAGCAGCATTAGAGATCCAGTAATGTCTGCACAATGGCCACATATATTAACGGGAGCACCTTTGTCAGAATACTGTTTTTAAAGTTAGTGTTTTCTAATGAGATTTACCTGTCACACATGACGCCAACATTTCTCAACTTCGACACTGATATTGGTGCTGCACCCGCTAGGTAAGAGGCAAACAGACAGCTGATTACAGCTGCTTCCTAGTATCAGAAGATTTAATTATATTTACTGCTTTTGATCTTGATATCTGTATTGAAATCCACCAACAGTATGAAGTGAACATTAAGGAGTGATCATATTTATGCTTTACATTTTCCAGCTTGACAGGTAGCATTCTTACTTTAGACCCTTAGGGCTTTATTAGAATGTTTGGCGGACCACCACCGACAGGCCGTCGGCAGCAGTCCCCCAGACATCCAGTGTATCAGCAGGGCCGGACTGGGAACAGAAACCGGCCCTGGCAGCTGCCCCCCCTGGGGTGAGGGGGATGTAGTGTCCTGTGCTCAGAGCCTGCAATGAAGGGACACAGACACGTGGTGTTGCCGTTAGTGGCCAGATTCACACTGGTCCACGCCCAGGTCCCTGGGCTGTTTATTAGGTCCCCCTACGTGCTGGCCAAGTGTACGCTGGGCCAGCCTACTATCATGATGCTGCGGGGTCTCCTGAGGCTACACCCTCACAATCTCTGTGAAGTGGGTTGATCTCCACAGGGCAACATTACATTCCTCCTTTGCCTAAGGATATAAACAAACTGAACTGCATACACAACAGATCTTTAAACTTTAAACATCAGTCTCTGACAAGTAACATATTTGTTGGACATTCTTACTTGGTTCGCCTGGACTTCTCTGGTTCCGGCTTACAGCGGTCGACAGCATGCTACAAAGTCCTGGTACTTCTGGGATGGCTGAGGATGGGGCTACAGATTGTACCTGCCCTGACTGTCTCTGGTTGATGGGGTCAGAGGCACTTTCACTCGACTTCCAGTCTCTCGTGCTGGCAGACCGCTTGGGCAATCCTGACCTTTGGGTTCTTCTGGGGCATGGGTGTTTCAGCTAGCTTCTCTACTGACGCACCTGGGACGACCACTATCTTCTTCTGGTTCTTGTGGATTGTCCAGTTCCGTGGCGCTAGTTCAGTTGAGCACCAGTAACTCCTCCGACTCATCGGCTGGGATCTTTTTGAAAAACATCACATTCCGGGTTACTTTCTCATGTCCCCGGGACGCTGTCACCATCATGCCTTTGACTTCGGTTACGGTCCATGGGTCCAGCCTGAACGGCATCCTGAACTTTCCACCTGAGTGACGATCTCGCACGAGCACTTGATCACCCACCGTGATTGTACTCTCTGCCGCATGTCTCCTCCGTGAGGCATCTTGGTTGGTTTTCATCAGCAGTGCTAGCGACTGGTTCGGAGGGTTTGGAGACTCTGTCCACGCAGGATGGTGTGGGATGGTGTCGGTCACCACTCGACCAAACACAGGCAGCTCAGGGAGATCCCAGTGGTGCAGTAGGGTGTGAGGCGATGCTCCTGAAGGAACTGGTACAGAGCTTACTCAAGAACATGGCCGTCGGCCAGGGCTATCTGGATTGTTTTATTAAGTGTCCGCATCTCCGTTTGCCTGGGGCCATCTGGGGGTAACCCGGCGATGTTTGATTCAGTGGGACGCGAGGTAGTCTGAAAGTTCTGCAGTGGTGAATGGCGGGCTGTTATCTGTTCGAAGTTCCCCAATCAGACCATGGGTTGCCATGATCTTTTCAAGTTTAGGGATGCTGTCTCCGGCTGTTGTGGAGGAGATTATTTCAACTTCAGGTTAGCGTGAAAAGTCATCTACAATTACTAGCATATATTTTCCTCAGGGGAGACTGCCGAAGTCCGCTCTGGCCTTTTCCCATGGGAAGTTGGGACCTGCTTCTGTGATGACTAGTGCGGGTCGGCTGGTAGCCAGACACACCGGGCAGCGCTGGATGATTGACTCGACTTGTTGATCAAGACCTGGGAACCAGACCTTGTTCCTGAGGCGGTTCTTCAACTTCACGATCCCTTGGTGCGCGCCATGTACGAGGAGGGCGGCTTGGTGGGTCAGGCGCCCTGGTAAGATAAGGCGCGGGCCTCACAGAAGGCAGCCATCGGTGGATACTGATAGTTCGTGGTGTACTAGGTGTAGGGCTTTCAAGTGGTCTGTGCTTCTGTGGTGCGAAACGATGCTGGGTTTTGGAGCGGCCTATTCTCCTGAGGAGAGTGCTTGGATATGGATGTATGTCGTTACAACGCATACTTGTACGATTTTACTCCTGAGGCACAGCCGGGAGCATTTTTAACAAAAGTTGCGTTTGATTTTACTATTTGTGTGTTTCTGAATTGCCACTGTAAATTCCACCTTCTTACCTCGACTGCACCACTACTAGGGGCTTAACTCCTACCTTTTCACCGCCACGCAGCAGAGCTAAACGCTGCAGCGGGAACGCCCAGTTCTTTGCCGCCACCAGCGAGTGAGCCGGTCCTGTGGCCACGCCAACTCGCTCTAGGCCACGCCCCCTCCGCCTACAAAAACCGAGCTCAATGCGAGCTCTGGTCAGATTCTACTCCTGAGGCACAGCCGGGAGCATTTTTAACAAAAGTTGCGTTTGATTTTACTATTTGTGTGTTTCTGAATTGCCACTGTAAATTCCACCTTCTTACCTCGACTGCACCACTACTGGGGGCTTAACTCCTACCTTTTCACCGCCACGCAGCAGAGCTAAACGCTGCAGCGGGAACGCCCAGTTCTTCGCCGCCATCAGCGAGTGAGCCGGTCCTGTGGCCACGCCCACTCGCTCGAGGCCACGCCCCTTCCGCCTACATAAACATGTGCAGTTCACGTACGCGCAGCAGATGGGCCTAAGGCAAGCCCGTCTGGGCCCGTCCGGGCCCAGCCGGACCCAGGCCCATGGACTCTGCCGGATTTGCCTCACGACCGCTTGGTGTACACAAGTGACATGCTCCGGGCTCTCCACCCGGAAAAAAATCAGGAGTGTCCCTACATCCACGTAGAAGGTAAACCCTATATCAACTGTGCATGCTGTAACCCAGTCGCTCAGATCTCGGGCAAGCCTGGACTACAGATGGGCCTCCTTAACTGCCGATCCCTCCCCAAGCATGCTCATGAAACCAACTTGCTGATACAGGACCAAGGTCTGGATGTACTGTTTCTCACAGAAACCTGGCTCTCTGTTTGCTCAGATTCTGACATTGTCAACGCCCTACCCCCAGGCTATCTTATTCAAACTCTTCATAGACCTAGAGGTAGAGGAGGGGGGCTTGCAATAATCCATAGAGAACACCTTGTCTGTAGAACCAGCAATGCCAACATTGAAGATTGCGAAAGCTGCCACTTCGCCCTTCAAACTTCCCCGGCACACTCCCTCTCAGGACTGTTGATTTACCGTCCTCCGGGAACACCAGGGAAATTCCTTAATGCTCCTATTGACACGGTGTCACAATTAGCTTCCTCCGCCCCTAACTTCCTCCTCGTGGGCGACCTCAATCTCCACCTTACAGACCCCACAGACCTGACAGCGTCTGATCTCCTTCTGGACCTTATGTCATTTAACATCCGGCTGGTCAATAACTGACCTACCCACGACAAGGGACACCTTTTGGATCCTGTCCTTACTAACATCACGGACATCACCACCGCCCCCCCCCCCCCTTCCTCTCCCCTGGACAAATCACTTCTTAATCCCTATCTCCTGGCATTTCTTCATATCACCCTCCCAACCCTCCAAAACTCAGGTTACTGACCGACGATGGCACAAGCTTGTACCAGATGAATGGGTCACCATTCTCACGGTCTCTATCCCTGCCCTCTCCACCGATCCAGTCATTGCCGATGAACAGTTCAATTCTTGGGTCACATCCTCATTGGACAAACTCCTCCCCAAAACTACCACTTTCAAACATACCAAACGAGTGAGCCCTGCTCCTTGGTACACTCCGGAGCTCAATCTTTTGCGAAAGGAATGTAAAAGAACGGAACGCTCCTGGAGGAAGGATAAGTCTAATGTAAAGAAGGACGCCAACCACACCTCATTACAAATTTATAAGACCGCCCTTCGCAAGACAAAAAGTATATTCTTTCAAGAAAGAATAGAAAATTCCTCTTGCTCCAGCAAGGAATCTTTTATTATTTTAAAAGAACTCCTTAAAGTCCCAGACCCCGGACCTAGAAACCCACCAGACCCCAAGGCAGATGAGGAAAAATGTCATAAACTAGCTAACTTCTTCAAGGAGAAGATCCAGAAAATCCTTGACTCTATTCCAACAACAAACTCGAGCGAGGAAAAAGAGACCAATAATATTCCAACTTCCCCCCGTCTAACCTCTTGGGGACCAGTGACTGTCGAAAAGGTCGAAAGCACGCTAAATACCATCAAAAGCGGATCTCCCAGGGACCCTGCTCCACTACGTATCCTCAAGAAAGTAGCACCTACCATCGTTCCCCCCCTTACCCATCTTATCAACGCCTCATTGCAACAGGGAGTCGTCCCCTCTAGCTGGAAGGCTGCAGTCGTCAAGGCTCTATTAAAAAAAACATCCCTGGACCCTTTGGACCTGGCCAACTACAGGCCAATCTCCCTTCTCCCTGGAACCAGTAAGATTGCTGAAAAGCTTGTGAATAAAAAACTCTCACAATTTTTGGAAATCAATAATCGGCTTAAAAGCTCGCAGACGGGATTCCGCCCAGGGCAAGGTACCGACATCGCCCTTCTCGCAGCGGTGGAGGAGGCCAGAGCACTTTTGGACGCAGGAGGATCAGTGGCAGTGATCCTCCTGGACTTCAGTGCGACCTTCGACACCGTCAACCACCAGCTCCTTATCCACCGACTCAGGAATGTCGGTGTGGAAGGAACCGCACTGACTTGGCTCTCGTCCATTCTGGGCCAACGCTCTTTTCAGATCTGGGAGAATGACACCCGTTCCTCCGAAACACCCCTCCAATGTGGCGTGCCTCAGGGTTCTTCCCTGAGCCCTACATTATTCAATATCTGCATGTCCCCATTGGAGGAGGTTGTCAACCCGTTCGGAGTGAGTATCGTCAGCTATGCTGATGACACACAATTAGTGGTGTCCTTATCTCACCCAAGTCAAGAACCTGCGGACCCATACACCTGTCTGACGCAGATACAAGGATGGATGAACAGCTCATCTTTAAAACTTAACGGTTCAAAGACTGACATTCTCCTCCTTGGTCAGAAGGGGCTGTCCCTTTCACAGAACATCTGGCCCCCCTGTCTGGGTTCGCCTCCAGACCCGAAACCCGAGATTAAAAGCCTGGGTATGTGGCTCGAAAAAGATCTGTCGTTCACGACACAAGCCAAAAAAGTAGCCGGGACGTGCTTTGGGCTCCTCAAGTCGATGAGAAAGATCTTGCCTCTACTTCCTCCCACCTCCCAAAAACTGTTAATCCAAGGCCTGATACTATCAAGGCTGGATTACAGTAACTCCATCTACCTAGGCGCCCCTGAGGCAACCTTGAACAAGCTACAAAGGATCCAAAATTCCGCTGCCCGGATCCTCACCAATACTCCTGCCAGAGCTTCGGCCAAACCAGCCTTGAAGCTTCTTCACTGGCTCCCAGTGAGAGAGCGAGTGAAGTTCAAAGCCCTTTGCCTGGCCCACAGACTGCTTCAAAACAAAGGCCCCCCTATTTTAAGAAAATTCATCAGACCATACAAAGCCCCAAGATCCCTCCGATCCGATCAGGAATATCTCATCACCATCCCCAGAGTCAAGAAGGCACGCACGGGTGGAAGGCGCTTCTCGGTCCACACTGCACGCCTTTGGAACGCGTTACCCCGCGACCTGAGAACAGAACCAGACTATCTCCGATTCAGGAAGCGGCTGAAAACTCATCTCTTTCCTTAATTTCTGACCTCTCCCCCTTGCCCCCACTGACCCGCAGTTGTATGGATCTTAGCCCTGGGATCCTCACGGGTGACTACGCGCTTTATAAAATTTAATAATAATAATAATAATAATACTTTTACAACGCATACCTTTACAACGCATTTTTTACACCACAACATCCATTACAACGAATTCCATTACAACGCATGCCATTACAACGAATTCTCTGAAACTACCTTTACAACACATTCCACTACAACGCATACTACATTTACAACGCATACCATTACAACGCATACCATTACTTTGCATGTATGGTAAGTATTGGATAGTGTAGGGGTAAAAATTACTATTCTAACTCCAGGGGGTGCAGCAGTAGGGTAAGTGTTGGATAGTGTAGGGGTAAAATATACTATTCTAACTCCAGGGGGTGCAACAGTAGGATAAGTATTGGATAGTGTAGGGATAAAAATTACTATTCTAACTCCAGGGGGTGCAACAGTAGGGTTAGTGTTGGATAGTGTAGGTATGCATTGTAATGGTATGCGTTGTAATGATTGCGTTGTAATGACATGAGTTGTAGTGGTATGCGTTGTAGTGACATGCGTTGTAATGGTTGCGTTGTAATGGTATGCGTTGTAATGGATGTTGCATTGTAAAAGTTTTGTTGTAAAGGTAGTGCGTTTTAAAAGTTGCGTTGTAAGTGTTGTTTCCTCTTGGATAGCGATCTGGAGGCAGTCGTCTTCCTTGGTTGCCTGTACCACTACTTCTAGCAAGATAGGGAGGGGCCTGGACCTTTCGATGATCATCCATACATACTCCTCGGTGGTTGTCGCTTCTGCCGCTATGACTGGTCTGGCGTGCCTGGACAGGAAGTCAGCTGGGTTGCGGGTGCCTGGTCTGTACTCCACAGTGAATTGAAACTGCTGGAGCTGTAATACCCACCTTTCTATCCTCTGGGGAGGACGTGATGAGGACTTCTGAAAGAGCGGGATGAGGAGTTTGTGGTCTGTCACCACCATGAAAGGGTGTCCATACAGATAAATGTGGAAATGGTGACAACCCCACAGGATCGCGATGGCCTCTTTTTCGATTAGAGAGTAGCGTTGCTCCGTGGGTGTGTGGGTCCTGCTGGCGTAGGCGACAGGGGCCCATTCTCCACAGGCTTGCTGTTGGACTAGAACTGCTCCCAGGCCTGTGGGGCTGGCATCTACAACCAGCTGGGACTCGTGTCTGGGGTCGAAGTACACCAAGGTCGTGTCAGCTGATAGGGCCGCTCTTGTCCTATGGAATACCTCTTCTTGCTCGATCTCCCACACCCAGTGACTGATGGTCTTGGTGAGGTCTCGCAGGGGGCCCGTCAGGTCTGACAGATTCTTGATAAAACGTCCGCAGTACGTAACCATGCCCAGGAAACTGCAGACTACAGACACTGACATCGGGGCAGTAGCGTCTTGGATGTCTTTGACCTTGTCCGGGTCTGGGCTAATGCCTTTGTCGGAGAAGCGGTAACCAAAAAAAATGATGTCCCTCCTCAGAAACTCGCACTTCTCTTAGTGGAGGGTAAGTCCGCTGTCACGGATCCGGGTGAACACTGCTTGGAGGCGTTGGATGTGCTCTTCCAGAGTAGGCGCATGCACGAGAATGTCATCGCTGACGTTGAGAACACCTTCCAGCCCTTGAAGGTCATTCCTGACTATCTCCTGGAAAACCTTGGCAGCGCTGGAGATTCCAAAATTGAGGCGAGTCCTGCATGGATGGAGAATGTTGTGATAGGGCGAGAGTCCGGATGGAGCGTAATCTGGTGGTATCCAGAGCGGAGGTCCATTTTCGAAAACCACTTTGAGCCGGACAGTTCTCCGATGATGTCGTTCACCGTTGGGGTCAGGGGGCGCTTGATGGCGAGGTTGGGGACTCTCATGTCCACACAGATGCGGACAGTGTCGTTTTTTTTTTGGCTTCTTCGCGACGACAATGGTTGACACCCACAGGGTGGGGCCACGCACCCGCTTGATGATCCCGGCTTTCCCAAGAAGACACAGCTCCACTTCTACTTTGGGGGATAGATGGAAAGGAATCCTCCAGTGGCGGAGAGCAATCGGGGCGACCGACTTGTCAATGTGTAGGCTGATTGTGAGGCCTTTCAGGCATCCGATTCCCTCAAATAGTGTCTCTAACCCTCACAGTAGGTAGTTCGGGTCATTGGCCTGTACGGTAAACGCGAACTGAATTAGGTTGAGGTCCTGTGCCGTTCTGCAGCCTAGCAGAAACCCAGAGCCTTCTTGGGATACATACACCTTGGCTTGCTGGTGGGCGGCTTCATGAGAGAGATCGGCCTGGAATACTCCATACAGCCTGAGCAGATGTTTGGTGCCGTAAGCGTAGACTTGTACCCTGGTAGGGCGGAGCGTTGGAGGATTTGGTAGACTCCTGTAGACACTAGCTGCCATGAGGTTGATGGTGGCTCCGGTGTCAATGAGGGCTGCCACTGCTTGGTCCTGTACCTTGACGTTGCACATGGGCGTAGCGGGTTGAGCGACCGCTAGAGTATTCAGCATCCTGACCACGGGAACAGTGGCGGCATCGGGCTTCATCATCGTCCATGTCGCTGCTCGCTGGGCCATCGGGGGGTGGTTCGATCGCGCGGACTCTCCGAGGCAGGCCAGTCTGTCTGCTACTCGGTGTAGATCGACACACTTTGGAGAAGTGATTTACCTTTCCGCAGGCACTGCAAGTCTTTCCTTGCACGGGGCAGGCTCTGTCGTGGGGTGAAGGGCCTCCGCACCATCCACATGGGCGACTGCGCGAGCTCTGAGCGGACGTGGCTGTCTTCGGCCCTGTAGTCCGAGGCCATGATTCCTGGGCGTCGGTACGAAGGGCGCACACCGGTTCCTCTTTGACAGTGGCAGCAGGTTTAGGGTCCATGTGTGCCGCCCTGGCCTTTGACAGTTCCTTGGAGCAGCCGAGTGTTAAGATGTCCCTCATTGGCATGTTGTGTTCCAGCAGGACTCTTTCACGCTGTTTCGAGGACGCGCAGTCTTGAATGAACTGCGCCCGGACTTCGTCGTCCTCGTCTGGGAGGGTGCAGGTGCTCACGAGTTCCTTCAGCCTGACATAGAACACGTCCAAAGATTCCTCTGGGAGCTGGCGGGCTTGGCGGAGCAGGAAGCGTTCGTAGTCGGGCTGGCAAATGGCTCGAAGTAGGCTGTAATGGTGTCGCGCATCGTGGCGTAGTTCCTGGGTGGGCCGGTTTCTCTCACTCGTTTGGAAATCTTGTGGATGTCTGCCCCACCTAGATGGATGAGCATGGGCCTTCGTCGGGGAGCCGCAATGTGTGCAGCGTCAAAGAAGTTCTCCAGGCGCTCCACCCACGCCTTCCAGCGCGCTGCTTGTGAGGGTGGGAGCCCCATGATGGTAAACGGCTGGAGCGGGGGGACTGTGGCCATGCTGGCATGGAAGCAGGCATTGGCAGGGTGGCGAAGATGGCATCGGGATGCTCAGTGGTGGGGTGAGGGAAGGTACTCCCAGGTGAGCAGGCTCTGTGTAGTAGCAGAAGGGAGCAACAGTGGGCCCGTGGCTTTGGGGAAGAGCTGGAGGGCTTGCACGACCACTAGCAGGTGCAGTGCAGGTGGGGCTTGCCTGTGTCAGCCAGGAGTTCGCAACTGTGCAGGAGGTGGGCACATTGAGGTCTAGTGCCCCGTGGTGTAGGTCGCAGTCAGGTGCTACTATTCTTCTGTCCCATCAGGACCTTGTCGGTTGGGAGGCAGCGATGCAGGTGGGGGCAGGGTCCAACACGTGCTCCAGCACGGAGCGAGCAGCTCGCAGGAGGCCGGGGGGGCACAACAGGCTGGCGGGCAGTCGCACTCTCACCTGCGCACTGCTTCTGAGTCTTTTCAATGGTGCGGGAGGCTGGGCAGCAGTCTGATGCAGGGGTGGGCCGTAAGCATGTGTGAGCATTCACGGCCGGCGCAAGGCCTCTGGAGGCAGCTGGAGGCCGCACCGGGCGGCGGGGGCTGGTGGTTGCGGCTGTGGCCGTAGGCAGCACCAGACGGCAGACGAGGGACTCCGCAGTAGCAAGCGGCGAGCTCCGTGGTGCGGCGTCATGTGCTTTGAGGAGCAGACGGGAGGTGAGGTTGACAGCGGGGGACATGCGGCAGGGGCGCTCCAGGGAAGCGGGTGCCAGCAGTGGGCACAAGGGCATCAGCATGGGTCAGCTGGGTGGCTAGACCACCTCGTTGCCAGTGTAGTGTCCTGTGCTCAGGGCCTGCAATGAAGGGACACAGACACGTGGTGTTGCCGTTAGTGGCCAGATTCACACTGGTCCACGCGAAGGTCCCTGGGCTCTTGATTAGGTCCCCCTACATGCTGGCTGAGCGTACCCTGGGCCAGCCTACTATCATGACGTTGTGGGGTCTCCTGAGGCTACACTCCTCACAATATCTGTGCTGTGGGTTGATCCCCGCAGGGCAACATTACAGGGGTGCGCAGCCGAGCAGTTTGCGATGGCCAGTTTCCACACATTTTGTTACCGGGGCCAATATTGCCAACCCCCGGTAACAGAAACGGCCCCCCAGGGGCCCAAAACCGGCTGCCACCCTAGAGTCCTACGGGGGAAATGCCCGGTGCCCGCTATGGCCAGTCCGGCCCTGTGTATCAGGCTGCCCGCTGGATTAAGATACCAGCGGTCAGAGCAATTTTTGGGGATGTTCCTTTCCCGCTGCCTTTACATGGTGGTCGCACTGGCATGCAAAGACAGACAGTAAGGGAATTTAGGGGCCCCATCCCCTGTGAGCCTCTGCTATGTGATCAGGGGGGCACATGTGATGCCCCCCAAATATCCATGCACCATTTGCCCGGCACCAGATTTGTAGACATGCATTTTACTATTGGCGTTTGTGCTGCAGCCTTTTTCTGGGTCACAGCACAAGCCGGTAAACTGCATGTTTCTGACCTCCTTCACAGCGATCGGATTGTAATATGGTGGGTGGGTGTCAGGCAGTCTCCATCCCGCACCGAGACTGTCGGATGCTCATCCAACTGCCACTGTAATGAGGGCCTTAGTGTGGGAGATTTGAAATCCCCTAAATTTCCTCATTTTTTGGAACATAACTTTTAACAACTGTATGGTCACACAGAACGGGAACTTTAAAACAAATACATTTCTGTGGACGGAATCATGGCACACTTGAAATACATTCTTGATTTCACACCCTTTGATGGGAAACACTTTGATTTTCCGAATGGCAACTGTAACTTTCTGAAAAGGTGCATTGCATGTCCGAGCGAGAAAGACCCTTGGAGATGAATGCACTGACCTTTTCAAAGGTGTGTCTTTGAGACAGATGGGGGAAGTGTCTTGGGTGACAAAGTGTGAAATGATTTGATTTTCAATTGTGCTGTCTTCAAAGCAAATTCGCAATTAACATTTTTAGAGTTTTGGGAATAATTTTGACATGAACAGGAGGTGAAATTAGTTAATTTTTTATAATGTTTAATTCATGAAACAAATTAATATAATTTTGTGATATTTGAATGTGGATAGTAACTTTAGAATGAATATTTGCATGCAGTATACCTTTTTTTAAACTTAGGGGCATATATATGAAACTGCCACGCTACACAGCACAGCAAGACACCTTACTGTGCTGCGTTGCGTGACAGGGGGCGGGCATGAATGAGCCACATTTAGGATTATAAAATGGGGGTAAAACTTTTGTTATGATTTATGATTTTGTGTCATCCGTACATTAACAGGATTGAGAACAAGCTGTGTACCTTTTTTCGAATGTCCAAACATATACAAACTTTCTAGTAATGTTTCTATGGAGCAGGCTCGATGCTCAAGATGCAGGAAGGCTTCCGCCTGTTTCGGTTCATGTTCACAATAAAATATTATGTGGCTTTCTTGGTCCAGAGGTCTTTCTGCAGATCACTTTCAAAATGGTAGGTTACATATGTAGCAGATAGCAGCAAATTCCATTTAATTCTGGTCAGCTGGGTTTTCAATGTGTGGTATAGAAAGGGTGGTCCCAGACCAATTGGGAGTAACTTAGATTTTAAGGATAAAATTGATTGACAAATATATTTATGGAGCACTATTGTTTATTCAAATAGTGTCAATAAGTTTTTCACTGTATCTTTTCATTTTTAGGTGTATGTACATATAAATAAATAATTCACATCTTAACAGTGCCCACTGTACAGGGAAGGGGGAGGGTAGTGCAGTGTTGAGGAGTGGTGTGGGTGGGTAAAGTGACAATTCAATCGTAAATTGCTTTCAACAATTGAGGGTGGCTTCTCAGGGGAGCCTTGCCGGAATTAATCCAAAATCATGTATACCATTAGTATAGCATCATCAATAACAGGTGAACAAGGTCACACTCCGATCAAGTGCTGTGGTTGGTAGTGACGTTTCGACCCTCGTTGTAGGGATGCTACCCCTTACATTGCTGGTCTTTTTCAGGATAGTGAGGGGAGGGGTGGGCAGTTCCTATAGGGGAGAGGTATTTACAAGAGATTACTAAATGATCACTTAATGGTGACTATTTACACAGGTGTACATTAATTTACATCATACATTGGTATATCCTATGTTTTGGTGCAGAGGGACCATAGGGCGGAATGCCAGGCTAATTTCTGTCTGAAGGGGATCCTCGAATAACGATTGGTAGCAGTTTTACTAAAGATCACCACATGTATCTGGTGATCATAAGCGTTAACACATGGCTAGTATGGGTAGTTCTCGACATCAATTATTCCAAAACTCCGACATGTAACTGGAAAGAGTCTTAACCATTAACAAAGGGGTAGGGGGAGGGGTTACATTGCTTGTTATTCCAATTAAGTTGGTCACGGCATTATTTTAAGATATTTAATGATATGGGGTGTCTGGATCTAACCAGCGGCTATTGTTTACGCGAACACAAGGCAGGTTGTATAGAGTTACCTTGTATGCAAGTCCTTTAATGCTCTGCAATTAGACGAGATACTTGATTGGCAGACACATTCATAAAAGGTGGATAGACAAATTCGGATGCTTGAAATTCATTGTTGTGCGGATAGTTCCACTAGAAAGGCTAAAGCAACTCTCTAGATTTACCTTGTTAATGGGCAGGGTGTCCTCAGTTAAAAGATTTTGGGGTCGTTGTGGTGCGGATATTCCCGCTATATTACCGATATTGGCACTCTGGATTTAACTTATCCTTAGGCAGAGGATCCTCATTTAGTAGGCACTCTAGAGAAGGGTAAGATATAATATGCCTCGTAAGAAAGATAAAATATTTGGGTATAAACAATTGAAGGAAAAATTGAAGGAAAAATTAGGGGCCCCAGCTTTTACCTGTACCGTAGCGTACCGACCTAGGCACTGGTCCTAGTTCATTACTGACTCGGTCGCTGTGGACCCATGGAATGCCTCCCTGCCACACGGGTAATGCAAGGGAGTGCTATGCACTGTCGTGCATTACTGTGGGTTTACTAAACCATGCAGAGCCATGCAAGATGACTTTGTGTTGCTTCGTAAATCCCACTAAAAGATCTGTGTTACCTTGTAACCACAATCCTTCCGGTAGGAATCCTTTTTTATCCTAAATCAGGTCTCAGCTAGGAGGTAGTCAAACATGTCAAACATGGAAGTTAAAAAGGGAAGTATATGATTGGGAAAGACATCTAGGAATATCAAACTAAAATTGCCCCATTTCCTCCACACAAGAGTTATAACAAAGTAACCTAGGCCCTGATTATGATGGTGGTTGGACACACATCCATGCACTGTGTGCCAGGCCCCACATTGTGCCTGGTAGATGGT
Organism: Lissotriton vulgaris; assembly: GCF_964263255.1. Lineage (NCBI taxonomy): Eukaryota > Metazoa > Chordata > Amphibia > Caudata > Salamandridae > Lissotriton > Lissotriton vulgaris. Next base: position 575,991 of record NW_028251774.1, on the reverse strand, counting down.
GCATGGATGTGCACAAAGTGCCTTTTAGCTATATAAAAAAGCCTTTTATGACCGCCTGCACGGTGGTTCTATCCTAATCGGGCACAATGGACCACCGACACATTGTCAGACAGTCACCTGCCTGAAACAATGGCGGTCAGCACAACAACCAACCGCCATTGTAATAAGGGCCTTAATTCCTGTTTCAGATACATGTTTCTGGCAAGAATTATCCTACAAAGACTTTCACACCAGAATAAACAAGATCTACATCTCAAAGCCCCATCAATGGAACCTCAAATGCTGGTGTTAAGGTATCAGTGGCGGCTCCTCCACCAAGGCGGAGGAGCGTCGCTCCAATGCTGTTTGTGCAGTGCGAAAGGAAAAGAAAATGATAATAGCAAAACATTATTATAATTGTATTTTTCTGTGTGGGACTGGAAGCAGGTCGGGCAGGGCAGGGCTAAGCAGAGTGAGGAGTAGTTGGCTCTCCCTAAGTGTTCAAGAATGTTTGGCCGGCCCAACATGCCGCTCAGGCCAATCATGACACGGCGAAGGAAAGGTACTTTTTTTTTAATCCACCCCTCCCGCCTCACCACCCCTGTTCCGAGGCAGTCACCAGTATATGGTATGGTATATATTTTGCATTAATTGGGTCTTTCAATTATGAGAAATTCTAGACTGTCCTGACAAGGGTCTCATGTACTGTTGATACCAACCGACTGAAATAAAGGCATTCAGCAATCTGATTGGAAATTAAAGGCATTATCATATCAAATCACCTACAGAAGACTTCAAGAATACGAATTTCAGATGGTGACATTACTAAAAATGTATGCTGTGATATAGAGTGGTACAAACTTCGCATGTCAAAATATTTGAAAAATATTTGTGTTAGCTTCTGTATATCCTATTGTGTTAAACTGCTAAACTTCAAGATCTTTAATGTGTAAATATTATTTGAATTGTGATGAATAAAACGTGTGTGACTCAGTGTTCTGTGGGAACATTGGTTAGCCCTAGAGGCTGGATAATGTCTAGAGGACATGCACAAGGTGCCAAATGTACCCAAATAGAGCTGACCTTGACATTTTCAACCTAGCCTGCTTCCTGCTTAGAACTGTTTACTGTAGAGTGTGAGGCTGCAGAAGGACCACTCTTCAGATGTATATTGCCCTATGAAGCCTTTGTGCTGTGATTCCAAATGTACTTCATAAAACACTCATGCATCTTTGAAGTAATTCTTCTAAAAACATTTCTTATTTAACATAACTGCGAAAGAAAAGGAAATGCTCTGTAAACAGGATGTTGGTAAGAAACTCAAACGTAATGCTTGTTTTATGCCAAGCTGCTGACCTTAAATAGATTTGTTTGCTGGAACTTCAGCTTCTGGAAAATAACCTTGGGATCTGCCAAGATTTGACCACACAAAACTTCTATTTCCTTTCTGTACGTTATCGAATAACATTTTGTGCTGTACTGCATTTGTAACTCATACATCAGCCTCAATTATATGTCACTGTTGAAATAGAACAAAAAAGAAACAAACCACAACCTAAGCTAATGCTGAAGTATGGAAGATCCCAGGTTAGGGAACCCAACTCCGCATCAAAATGTCATACACATTTATACTTGTTTTGGGTCAAGGTTTAACTCAAGTTAAAAGTTGCAAAATTGCCCTAACACATCCTGATCCACCACACATTCAATGACAGAGCAGTAGGTAATAGCATAATTGCTTATTATAAATGTTTTCTCATGCTCACCCTTGTGATTTTAACTTCTTAGGAGGATACTGTTTAATAACAAAGTTACTGGGGTTTCCTCCCGGAAAGGACTGAATTGCAATTTTATACATTTTACATATTTTGTGTTTTTATAAAGTTTTATAAATGTATTGTGTATACTTTTATGGTTGTAACAACCCAAATAAAGTTTTAATGACTGACTATTGTAAATGCGCGCCACCTGAAAAAGCAGCGCGCTATGAGAAGATAACCATGGTGCCTACTGTGGTAGGAAAATGAATATCCTTCAGTGTAACAAAATACACTACTGGTGACAAAAATTATTTTGCAGTGTGTTCACAGAGATATCACATAAAATGAAACTGTATAGTCATATGTGTGGGTGGGAGAAGTGAAGTAACCTGTAAAGTAGAGTGGGAGTGTACATATGGGTGGGCAAGGGTAGTTTAGAGTTTGCAATTATGAACTTTTGACTACAAGTCTCCCATTAGCAAATGTAAAAAAAAACAGAAAGTGTAAACAGAAATGGAGTAGCAGATCATTGCAATAACAATTCAACAAGTTACCACTTACCCACAAGAGTTGTAAAATTTACTTTTATTAAAGTGGAAAAATGTTGAACCAATTAAGCAAAATAATCAAAAGTGCAGACAATAAATTGAGCTAACTAAAACAGGTTGTGATGGCAAAAGACCAATTGGGTCACTATATTGGTTAAGAGAATTAGACCGAGCATTGTAAGAGCAAGATTTGGGTTTTAAAGTGAAGTCAAAAAGGGTCCATAATCATTTTGAGTGCTTAGCATTTCTTCTTTAGGAGCCAGTTAATCCATAAGGAAATTCCTATAAATTCCCTACAAAGTTGCAATCTTCAATTCTGTTTTATCCCCCATCAGTGAGTCTGGACATAGTACCCATTCTGCTAACTATACATGCTGGATTTTATGCCTGTGGTTTTATAGACATTACTCTCACTTTGGGTCTTTTCCCTGGCTCCTCACTAGAGCCTGAAACTATTGCCTCGGGTCAGAATTGATGCGCCAATACTTCTTAATACTTCTTTCACCATCTGGGGTGGGTTTTTTAGTAGACCCGCGTTTAAAAATTGCTGCTAGGGGGCGTGCCCCCTGAATATCAAAACAACAGTATCAATGGGACACAACTATCGAGGGCAGAATATCACAAAAATAAAATCTTGACAGGTAAGTAAAGTTTAGATTATCTACACCTTATGCCACATCTATTCACTTCAGTGGTATGAATAGCGTCAAGGAACATAGATGTGGAGTTATGAACTGTAAACCTATACTTTCCTTTATGTACTTATCTTTCAATATTTTGTTCCTCTGTATTCTGTCCTCAATATTCTTGAACCACAATATTGTTGGTGGAATATGTGACGGGTCATCACATGCCAACACAATGCATGCCATTACAAAGCAGTTGTAACAACACAAGTGCTGTTACAACGTGTTACCATTACAACTCACACTTTTACCATGTATATGCCTTTACCACGCATGCCATTACAAGGCAAAGGCATGCGTGGTAAAGCATAGGCATGGTAAAAGTGGTTAAGGTAAGTAATATTTTTATTTTTTAATACCCCTAAAACCTCCAAATTACCCTTAGTAGCCCAATAACCATACCCCCTAAAATCCCAGAATTACCCTTACCACCCCAATACCCATACCCCTAAACCCTAAAATTACCCTTCCCATCCCAAAATCTATACCCACCCTGAACCCTAAATTTACCGTTAGCACCCCAAAACCCATACCCACCCTGAACCCTAATATTACCCTTAGCACCCCAAAGCCCAAACCCACCCTGAACCCTAGAATTACCCTTAGCAACCCAAAACCCATGCCCACCCCATAAGCTATTTCGGCAGCTGCTAATGTCTGGTTTGCTTGGTGAAGACTGGATTAAATAATGAACTGAAAAATAAATGAAGATGATATGAAAACAACTTGATTCATTGGATTCAATTGATGGAATACGATATTGATTTTTTAGCTCAGGATATACCATTGGTTCGCCCAATGAAGCAGTGAACAGTCACATGTATCTTTCTTGAGTGACTTGCTTGTTCTGGAGGCAACACCTCACTATCCAACATGTTACAGTTATTATATCCTAAGGAGTTTCAGGCAATCTTGCTCTGATGTGGGACTACGCTTGACTGTACTAGGTGTACTACAACTGCAGTCCTTGCAGGTAAGCGTGGTGGTGGGGGGGGGGGGGGGGGGGGGGCGATGTCGACAGAGGACGGAATATGATTTATTTATTAATTTAATTTTCCCTTCTCTGTTGTCTGTCGACTATCTTGCTTACCTGCACAGACCATAGCTGGGGTACTAATTAGCCTCTTCATTAGGTAAGCATCATTGCTTGGCTGAACCTGTTATTGGACATTAACTAGGCATGGGATTCACGCGTAATTAGCTTAGTCCCCTTAGAGGTCGATAGTTCACCGTTAATTGATATTCTTGATATTCCTTTCCGGGGACATTTTAAAGACACACTTATCAAATGTCAGCCTTTTGAGAATCTGTCCCCTTTTTGCTAGCCAGTGGACATAAGAATCAATATACTGAAACAGATCAGAAGTCACTAAAAGGTGGGCCTTTAGGGAGCAAAAGGGGAACCCGTAATCCAGAGCAGGGAGGAGCTAAAATTTAAGGGCTGGACACAGTTGTGTCAGCCATTCAACAGTAACTCCTATCTATCTCACCTTTAGTCGTGGGAATGACCCATGCCATCGGCACCTGTTCTGTTACACCAGATGTAAATCTAATTAGACCCTGAAAATAAACATTATTACCTGTCACATTACTGCGGAAACAAGCAATCACCCATATATAGGGCCTTATTTAGTGTTCAGCTGATACAGAACAGACATTAAGAAGCAAAGGCTGTTCTGTGCACCCTATTTAGAGCATATAGAGGGCCTCTACACTCTAAATAGAACAGATAACACATCTGCCTCTTTCTGTTGGCTGCCTGCATCCACAACAGTCTAAGTAAGGGTCAAGTATCACAAAATAGCTGTCAGCAGTGCATCTTTATTGCAAATTATGCAGGTGAAAGAGGGCACACTGAAATACCTGTTTCAATACTTACAAACACAAGCCTTTGTTGCATATCTACTTTGCAGGTGGATGACAATTCTGCGCTAGGAAAATCACAGAACTAACGTGAGATATATCTGTATTCTCACCCCCACAAAAAGCCTAGAGAGGACTGATGGTCATTCATTAACTGTCTCATATGAGGACACATTTTGTACTTGTTGTAAATGGCCCTTTCTGCAGGATCTTCCCCAAACCTTTTGCCTTCCTCCTCCTCTTTTGGCAATATTTGTTTTTGTTGGCCTTTGGGCTTTGTGCACTGTACTCGTCCTAGCCAGTGCTAAACTGTGTGTACTCTCTCCTTAAAACATGGCAGAACTGGCTTATACCAAATTGGCATATTTAATTTACTTAAATGTCTCTAGTAAAGTGGACTACATGTGCCCAGGGCCTGTAAATTAGATGATATATGGGACGCAGTGAGACTAGACAACTTTCGCAAAATTTTATGGTTGAAATATGTTGAAAATGTTATGCAGGACATTGGGCACCCAGAATATTTTACCTCGCCCGACAGTATGATCCTTATCAAACAAAAGGAGTTTAAAAAAGTTTGCATGACTCACCTAGAAGAAAATAGGTTAACTCTGGAGTTGAATAAACCTATGGTCGTCCATCATCAATTGATCAACACTACGTGCAACATTCAACCATATTTGTTATATGTCTCGGCTGGATACGACAGATATCTTTTGACTAGATTGAGGTTTGGGACTTTTCACCATCTGACTACTTACCCAACCATTACTGACTGGTCAAGGGAACTCTGTTGATGCCCCTGAGATAATGCTTCACCACAAAGTACAATACATGTGGTCTTATTCTGTAGGTTTTACACTAGTGAAAGGCTTAGATGGTTAAAACCACCATTAACACAGGGAGGATGGAGGCAATGCCGTCCTGCCTTTATGTACTTGCAGAGGCTGGATAACTGTTATTGTACTGCTTCTATGGTGGGTTTGCATCAAAACTGTGCTGCTTGCATAGAAAATCATTGCAAGCCACCACCCGCCTGTCTCTTCACACAGCATGATGGATCAAGCCCTGATCTTTGGACTGGGTAAGAGTGGTCTGCTTAATTCAGACACTCTGTTCATCACCACCCCCTTTTCTGAATCATCTTCACACAGCAAGCATCGATTAAAGCAGAGGACCACCAACACAAGGCTCTACTCCACCCGTTCGAGATGCCCGTGTTGCTCCTCTCACCACGCTGGCCACCCCAGACGCTTGCCTTGCTCCCTGCGGCTCCCTCCAACGTGAACGGTATTCTTGACACAAAACTTGAGACGGTAGACCTTCTGAGGGACTAACCTTGGACTGTATCCTACTTGTGCTCCATTGCGGTCAGCCTGAACTTTTGACTTTGACCCGGCCCAGCGTGACCAGATAGCCACAGTTAATATGCTTTTAGGCACTATGTTGCAGTCTATTCTTTTAAAAATTAATCTCACCGGTTCTACTGATTGGGTTGTTGTTGTTTTAGTCTTGTTTCATTAATGACATTTTTAGCTTTTGAGATATGTATTATCGAAATAAAGCTATTTTGACTCACTGATTAATTAAAGTAAGCTCTATTTCCTAACCTCATGTGGCATCTTTTTGTGAGGTGCTTTCACTGTTTTACTGTTGGAAGTTTTGCACCAATACTTCACATATTAACGGTAGGTCTGATTGCTCTGTGCTTAGCTACCAGGGGGTTGAGCACAGTTTTATTTGGCAGTTGCTTGCGCCTTACCCTGACTAGGACTGTAGTTGCAGCTTGACCGCAGCTCATACGCCAGTCAACCAGTAGCCCAATTTCTGACAGTTCTGCACAGCAGTATTAATCATCAGCACACAGAAAACTACCATGGCAAATTGCATTGTACCCATATGCCCAAAATCACACACTAGCAGCATACATTCTGTTCCTAACAATACAGAACAGCAATAAAATACACATGTACTCATGTATGTAAGCATTTGTGTCACTTGCAGAGCACAATCCAAGCTTCATTGCTGCAGAGCATGTGCATGATGGGGTTTTTACAGAGGGTGGCACAGACAAGAAGAAGCAGGATGCAGGGAAGTAGGCATATCACACCATGGACAAAGGTTTACAGCAGAGAGTGGTAGTGCTTAATTTGCGCTGCTAGGCGCATGTGGGGCCCACTGGCACTCATGTTTGGAAACCAAAATAAACTTTCTCTCATCAGACTTTGACACAGCAGGGGAGAGAAAAACACAAACGGGGAAAAGAAGGAGGAAGAGAAAGAGAGCAAAGCAGTGACCAAGGGAGAAAGAAAGCAGGGATGAGAAAGAACCTGCAAGAGTGATATAAAGATGCAGAGATTGGTGGTGGAAGAAAGAGGAGTGAGGTGAAATTAAGATTACGTGACCTAGGTGTGAGGAAGAAGACGGCTACCATACCTCTGGGGCTCATAACAGGAGCGAAACCACAGCAATGTCGCAACCACCTAATGCATCTTGGGACTTGAAGGAACTGAGAGTAGGTCCGTTATCATCCCAGTGTAAAGTTTCTTCACAGAGAGGCACCATATTGAACCCGGAAGTTGATGGCGAAGAACCAGGAAGTAGTTGCGGGAAACCAGTGAAAACAGGAGGAACTTTGGAGGCGGGTTCGTGGACCATCGAGAAGGAGGACGGACATGGAGAGAAGGAAGACGCAAAGGAGCAACGCGAACCTGGAGAGGACGCCGTGGAGTTCCAGAAGGAAACGGGACCAAACGGACATCAGGAAGACGACGAGGCGGAGGACCGGTGGACCGAGGAGTAGTGGAATCCACCGGAGGAGGCTGGAGAGCGGCCGCAACTCACGGAGAGAGTTGCAGCAGAGCCGGTGAGTGGGGCCGTCTCCGGGGACTTGGGAACGGGAGTCGGGAGGTGTGTGTCGGGAAGGAGGGTGGTGTAAAAAAGGGAGGCAGTTTTGACACAGGAGTGGGTGGGTAGCTGGTAGGTACCCTGGTGGGTTTGCACCCTGGTCGCTAGTAAACCATTGCTCCGATAGGTGGTAGAACACACGTGTTATAGTGGCATGAACAAAGCTGCACGTTATCTCACTAATACTTCAATAGCCCTTTTTCCTTTACTTTGCTTTACTCCTCTGTCAAGTACTCATTCACTGAAATCTCCGAACGACGATAGATTCGGTCTTTATTTCTTCTCTGTACCCTTGGGTTTACCTTCCTTCCCTAACCTTGAGCACATTCTTCTTATGCCCCTCACTTCCGGTGCGGTGACTGGTAAAAGTTTAAGCCCAAACAGTACAGAGTGATTGACGGCTCCCTTTATATTTCTCTTTCTATGAGCCTCTGGGGAGACCCCATCCAGTCCGAAGAGGAGGAACTGGGAGCATCTTCTATCGTCCACTCATCACCCAGTAGTTCAGAGGAAGACCCAGAGGAGAGACATTCTGTATCACCAAATATTCCTCTTACTTCAAATAAACCACATTCTTTTGGACCTTATATACAGCCTCCTCGCCTGATTATTAAGCCTGCCCTCCCACACTAGGTATTTGCCAATCCTAACATTTGTCATCATGCAGGTTTTAGAAAAAACCATTGCCTCATTTGCCGGACAGATCCTAAAAAGTGTGCCTATTGAGACGGTTTTAGTGCAAAAAAAGGATAATACGCTTGGTAACACAAATACAGATGCGTGCACAATGGTTGTTTTACTTAATGTATTTCTTACTTTAACAGTTCACCGTCAAAATGTAATCATTATTATTCTCAATAGTAAACCCGCAGTTTTGTTACAATATTAATTCTCCCATATTCTGCTATTGGGTTACCTCATTGTTATACGGCGGAAAGCAAAAACAGCAGAGACAAACAGTCATCTTAATACCTCACAGCTACAATCACTACAAAATACTACTGTGGAGGGAAGTGGCCAGTTAGCATGAGGTATGATTACACCTTCTCATGTTTCTAGTTGATGCCACTTTGTGGGAACATTTGCAATCCTTGGTCTTCATTTTTCAAGAGATGTTTTGTCCAGTATGTTTTTAAATCCTGCATTGGTGGTCTGACTTTGATCTTCAGTGGTAGAACATTCACTGAGTAGGTTCAAGAAGGTGGAAGGACTGAATCTGATCTGTTACCTGTGGAGAGGGTGGTTTTCGTGCAATTCGGGGGTGCTGATCTGCTTATTGAAAGCTATGTGAGTGGTTATAACAGGATAAAGCATCACAAAGGTAGTCTGGGACAGAAACATGTATGGTTCTGAAGGGTAGAGTAAAGAGTTTGTGGAGGTTTCTAGCCCTAGTAGAAAGCCAATCAGAGAGATGTTGATAGGACAACATAAAGTGCTTCTGTAGAGATTACATTTTTGTTGAGGGGAGTGAAGACATGATGAGCAAAGGTCACCAAAAAGGATTGCAGTAGTTACATTTGTTAATAGCCAATGAGTTAATTAATACTTTGGTTGTGTGGAAAGGATTATGAGAATGGATTCTGCATAAGTTGAGAATTTGAGATCTGGAAGCAGTGACTTAAAGCATGATGAAAGATTGCAGCCACATGGAGTGGATGAAGAGTACGCCAAGGTTTCTAGCTGACTTGACTAAAGTGAGCGCGATTGGAAGGAAATTGATAGAGCTAAGATTAGGACAGTCTAGAGGAGGAGGGAAAGCATAGGGACTCCGTGTTGTGTAGATCAACACGAGGGAGTTTAACGCCATCCAGTGACGAATAACAGAAATAAAGTTTGATATACAGGATTGCAGAAGGGTTATGAAAATTGGAAAGAAGTTGACTATTTAGGTGTTGTGGACTTACAGTTGCTAAGAGAACCTGAAGAGATGACGTCGCAAGGTGAGGTTGTGTACAGCGAAGAAAATAGAAGAAAATTGTCCTATTGTCTCTCAGATAAAGGCAATCACCTCTAGCACACATTGCAGGTTCCATGGGTCGCGGAAATATGATTTCCACATTTTGTGTGCTACATTGCGTGAAATGGAGAAAGAAGAAATGTGCCAAATCAACTAAGATGTGGCGTATGTCTGCTGCCTTCTAGCCTTCAGGCATGGCTGTTTTTGTGCAGAAAAGAAGTCTTCCTGCTCAAAAGCAAATCTTACAGGCATGCTCCTCTTTCTCTGTGTTTTGCAGAATGCAGCACTTGTAGAAAGAGGAAGTTATGAGGAGAAAAAAATATATTTCTTCTTGTTATGTCTGATTCAGGGAGGCATTTAATTTTGATGCATTTCCAGGTTTACTCACCTTAGTAAATCTTGGAATGTGCCAAATTCCCTGGGTTGATGCTTGGGAACGCCCATGTTCCGCCCATGGAACACTATGCACAGCCTTGCATTACTTTGCATTTACTAAATCACACAAAGTCCAGCAAAGTGGCTTTGTGAGGCTGACTAAATCTCTAAAAATGATTTTATGACCGTAAAGCAAAATCTTTGCAAATTTGCACCCAAATTTTACACCCGGATTCTTTTGCCACTGGACTCAGAGTAAGGGATTTATAGTATTCTTAGACACGTTGCTTTAATATCAGTGAATTATAAGTCTCAAAAAGCAAGACCCTTTAATCTCCTTCCCCACACCAACCGGTGGATGTCATTGCCTATAGAGCCCAAAGTTTCAGCTGTGATCAAGTTACCACCTTTGTGCCTGATTCACTAAGGTAAACTTAAACTTTGTTGTAAGTTTACTATTTTTGGCTATTTACAAACTGCAAGATTCATTTAAATAATAGTAATTTTAAGACTGCAGGGACTCCTCAGTTGAGGCAGGGTACTCCTTACATAAAAACATAGGAGAGGCCTATTTTTTTATGTGCTGTAACTCCACCATAGGTGTGGAGATTCTGCAGTCGTAAAATTACTAGTTACAGTAAAGTTAAACTCGTAGTTCGTGAATACCAAAAAATAATAGAAAACGTATTCGAAAGTACAAGTTTATCTTTGTAAATCAGGTTCCATGTTTTGTATGTTTTTCGTAAGTTGTTACTGGTTAATATGTGGCGTCTTTATCTTCAACAGTCAACTATATACCTCTCAATAACCTTTCACTGTCTCCTTTTGCTTACACAAAACACAATGGTTTTAGAGCACACACACATTTTAATTAGCATAAAACAAGGTTGTAATTCATTGGAAATTACATTGACGTGCTTCTGATTGTGTACACATTTTGGAATACTAAATTGCTTAGAACTCTAAAGTTGAATTTCCTATCTTAGAAAGCATAGCAACCTCAAGCAGAAGCATGTTAGTAAATTGCCATGTCAAGGAGTGGTTAATGCAGAATTGCAAAAATTTATATTGAGGAAAATGTCAAATGAGTGCTCCATCACTTGTTTTGCTGAACTGCGCAAAGCAGCACTTATTGATTCCGTAATAACCTTGCATGTCTTTTTAATGCACTCAAAATTTATGTCAATGGCAATTGCCTTACTTGATAAAAAGGAATAGCTATCCAACTTAAAACATTATATCAGACTGTTAATATTGTAGATTAGAAAATGTGCTCAAAAGGAAATGTTGATAGAAATAGGCCTAAATGTACTAAGGGTTTGTGTAGGGAAGTGCTCCTTTTTGACATAGTCTACCCCACCTTTTGCCTGGTATCTGATGTAATTTTGACAAAAGTGCACTGCGTTCCTGCTATCCAGGTTCCCAGTGCCATATCTCTTTCCCTAAAACTGTACTCGTATACCCCCAATTGGCAATACCTTTAGCACTCCTGTAAGTACCTAGTAAATGGTACCCCTGGTACCTAGGGCAGGGGAGCTAAAGAGGGTCCCTAAGGGCTGCAGCATGGATTGTGCCACCCTAAGGGACCCCTCACCAAACTCATGCAGACTGCCATTGCAGGCTGCATGTCTTGGTGCAGGCAACATTGAAAACACAACATGACACACATCCCTGTGTGCCATGCCTGCAGACACTGCATGCATTATATGTAAGTCACCTCTACAGCTGACCTTACAGCCCTAAGACAGGAGCACTATACTCAAGTCAAGTCATTATACTTTTATTCGACACATGTATCATAAAAAGTACAAACATGAAGTACATACATAATTATAAAAAACAGTTCATTACATACATAATTACAAAAACAGTTCATTATTTTAAAAAAGACATCTAAGAGTTATGTGGAAAAATTGACTTGATGAGCATTTTTTAAAATCTTAGTCCTAATGATCCAGGCACATGATAAGAACTTTGCAACCCCACAAGTAGTAACCATAGAAGAAGTGTCAGAGATAAGAATACGCAAAGCTGATTTGTAATCTCTAACACCAAGAATCTTTAGTACTGGTTTTAACCATTTCTTCCTAGGTAAGATATATGCCTTACAGGCAAAGAAAAAGTGGCCCAATGATTCCTCGGGGTTTGTACACCCTGGACACATTGTATCCTCTTCCCTCCTATTGTTCCATCTAGATGTAAAAGATTTGAGGGGCAGTGTTCCATGTCTAAATTAAAGGTATAAAGTCCTTTCCCGAGGAACCTGAATGAAGTCCAAAAACAATTCCAGTTTTAGGGTGCATTTATGGGTCAAAAAGGTCTCGGTCAAATGACCCCAGTTTGGGTTCTGTAGCGCCTTGGTCTCTATCCAATCCCAATAAAGTTTTTTCACCACTTGTTTTGATGGAGGTGATTGGGATACCCAAGCGTCGCTTAAACCCACACTTGCTACAAGCTTTTTTAATGCATTTAGCCATCTAATTTTGCCTGAGGTGTTTAATTTTAATATTTTGTCTAGCACAAGGGCACAATTAGCTAGTTCGGGGGTCCTCCTCAAACGAACCCAATATAAGAGGGGACGGAGTTGGAGGATATCCCGAATAGACTTTCTTCCCAGGTCTAAGAATAAAGGTTTAAGTGGGGTAGAGGATGGAAGCGACACCAAGTCCCTCATAAACTTGTTCTCTGATCGGACAAGGTCGTTGGTATTCTCATTGCCCCACAGTTCCGAGCCATAAACAGCTGAGGCAATTGCTTTCCCCTCATAGACTGATAAGGCAGGGGCAACTGGCCTACTTATAGAGAGGCGTTGGTTTTTTAAAATAGTGCCGGAGACCCTTTTAAGATTTAAAATCATTTTACATATATGGGGTTCCCATTTCAAATGGTTATTAATCCTAACGCCAAGATAGTCAAACTCGTCGACCACCTCTAATGGAGATCCATTCAAGGTCACGTGGATATTCCTATATTTCTTCTTAGCGGTCATGATCATTAGTTTAGTTTTGGTCGTGTTTATTGTGAGTCCCCGTTCCTGACAAAAAACACTAAACTGATCAAGAAGGGTTTGGAGACCTGTGGGGGTTTTTGATAAAAGGAGGGTGTCGTCGGCGAAGAGGAGGGATGGTGTTTTCTCCCCCGCCACAATTGGGGCATCGGCCGGTGTATTTTGCAGATGTTTCACAACCCCATTTATAAAGAGGGAAAATAAAGTAGGGGCCATCACACACCCCTGCCGCACCCCTCTGTTGACAGGTATACTCTTAGTGAGTTGCCCCTGCACCCCCCAGCGTATCTTTGCATATGTACCCTCATGGAGTTTGATGATAAGATTTAACAGGTAAGATGGGAAACCCATATCCCGTAGGACATTCCAAAGTTTAACACAGGGTATTACATCAAAAGCAGTTTTGAGGTCAATAAAAGCCAGGTAGAGGCTCCCTCTGGCTATTGACACTGTTTTCCAGAAAACTGCACAGAATCTAAAGACTTGGTCAATGGCCCCAACATTGTTTCTGAATCCGGCCTGAAAGTGGGACAGAATATTTCCTTCCATAAGCCAACCCTCAATCCTGTTTACAATTACCCTGCCAACTACTTTTTGAATAACGTCAATTAGACTAATTGGTCTGTAGTTGGCAGGGTCCTCTCTCTCACCTTTTTTAAAAACGGTAACAACTTCAGCACCCTTCCATGAGTCCGGTACCTGTTGGCCTAAATGAATAAGGTTCAAAACATTTACAATAAAGTCAGCCCAAACCAGTGGGTTAGACATCAATAAATCACCCGGTATTCCATCCGGGCCAGGTGCCTTACCCGGTTTTATTTTAAGGATTGCCTCTTGTACCTCACGGGGCGAGAACAGTACATCAGTGGAGCCATCATTCCCATAGACCGTACAATCAGTACCTAGTATAGGGGATACTGGCACAGCTTCTGAGGAGCCCATGCCATATAAATTTGAGAAGTGGGAATACCATTGGGACTCAGTAATATGGTTTGGTATGGGCTCAGCGCCTCGTCTATCCAAGACGTTGATCAATTTCCAAAATGCAGTGGCATTTTTCCCATGAGCCGCTTCCTTTAGAGCCTGCCAATGATCCTCTTCCCAATCTGTTTTGGCTTTCATAATACTAATGCGGTACTCATTTCTAGCTAATCTAGCAGCTGGGGCATCCTTATTTTTAATAGCTAGTGAAATTGCTTTCCTTTTCTCTCTACAGGAGGCAGTGTACCAAGGGTTCCCCTTTTTTTGCGTGCAATTAGACAAATGACAACCCTTTGCTTTTTTTTAGAAAAACATACCGATCTCCCCTATTAAGTCTTTGTACTTAGTTGCCAGCACCGACCCCTGAAGCTGGAGTGCAATTTGGTTCACCGGGGCCAGGGTAGATGAGGCAGCCAAAACTAGAACCCTAATATTCTCAAGTGTCCCCTCATTGCACCTAACCACATTCCATTTAATCCTGCGATTACAGTTAGAGGGGACTAGTTCTTTAGTAATCAGCTCATTGTGAACCTCCTCACCACTGTTGTCTCCCCAGAACATACCCATGCAAAGGGGATTATGGTCGCTATCAATCCTCTGGCTGACCTCCATATCAACCAGGTTAGCCCATGACCCTACATCCAAAAGGATGTAGTCAATCCGTGACGGGGAACCTAATCGATTGAAGGTCATTGCGCCCATACGATCGGATGTGGTGCGGCCATTTAAGGCACATAGGTCATGTGCAGACACCAGAGCATTCAACTGTATGGATCGAGCCGACCATTTCTGAATTGGGGCCAGAGATAAGGATGGAATTAACTGATTTCCTGACTTATTATAACATCCAAAAAATTCATCCTCATCAAGAGGCTCAAATGTACAATTAAAATCGCCTCCCACTAATACTGAGGATTTAGAAGGGAGGACAGAAAGCGTGTTGTCTCACAATTCCAGTGTTGGAGACAATTGGCCCCCTGGGAGCCCCCTGGCATAGATACAAAAAAGTTCAAAAGCATTCCTGGCAGACTGCCTTTTAACAGTTATATGTAGAATATCATTACAGGGGACGTAATTCACAGTAATTTTACAATTCAAATCAATCCTGATCCAAATAAGTAATCCTCCCAATGGGCGCCCCCTCCCAAGCTGTGTTGCAGGTACAAAAAACGTAGAATAGCCCTGTTTATGTTGTGGCTCTACACACCAAGTTTCCTGGAACATGCAAATATGGAAATCATCTACAAAATTGTTCCATTCCGGGTCAGGCAGGTTTTTCTTTAGGCCGGCTATGTTCCAGGACAGGATTTTAACGAGGGAAGGGGACAGCATAGGTGAAACCATGGCGGCCTGGGTGTCAACATCCCCTAACAAGGGGTCTGAAATAGTGCTACCCTGGTCCGGTACTTCCTCCATAGTAGAAACAATAGGACCACTATCTACAGTGGAAAGAACCCCCCAAACCCCGCCATCTTCAATGCACTGGGGTGATGGTCAGTCCACTTCTTCCAACCCACTAAATCGGTTATAACAAGGAAATAAAGGGTAATTGAGCTGTGGGCCCCACCCTTCTCCATTGAAATGTGAATCCCCCTTCCACTGGTGCCCCCTCCTCCTATTGACTAAGTTCCATCCTTCCTCTGCAGGCATTCCCCATTGTTGTGGATTCTGGTGTGTACCACCTCTACCCAAGCCTTTCCTAGTTGGCCTCATCCAACTCCATCTAACATCCACATGGCCCTCCTGCATATAAAAAAAAGACAGGGGTTTGGCTGCTACCACTGACTTACTATCACAGGGAGGAGTTGAACATATAAATTCTACAAGTCGTGGGTCCTCAAACGTGATAACGATACAATCACCCTTTATGCTTTTCTTCTTCCCACCTACCCAAGGAGCCCGTTCAACCATAAGTATGTTCTTGTTTAGGCTGGGTGGTGGAGGGTAATTTTTGTCAAGCCAGTGGCATATTTTATTTTTAATCGCCCAAAAGGGCTCAGAAGTGGATATTGGCAGCTCAGGAATCCCTGTCAGAACAACCACATACGGGCAAGCATCTGGCGGTAAATTGATGTTGCGCCGCGATGTGGTTTTTATGGACTGGGACTGTGGAATAATAGGGGCTGGGTTGTCAGGAGTCTTTTTGGTAACTGCCTTTCTATTTACTACACTTGGACCTGTAGAAGTGGAGGGTTTGGTTTTATTCACTGTTTTGGTTGCTGTCAGAGAAGGAGCTGGGGGGATGCTTGCGGGTGCTGGAGCACTCCTCGTAGGTGGATTTGAGACATCAAGCCCAGTGTTAATAGCAGGCGGTGAAACCACCGGAATAGAGGGGCCAGGGGTAGTCAGCCTAGGGTCTTGCAGCGCAAGAATAGTGGCCAATTGATGTTCTATGTTGGAAAGCCTATTCTCCAGGGGCGAAAGCAACGATTTTAACAAACTAGACATAGATTCCATTAAGGAGTCAAGCCCGTCTCCTGAGTTGGTTAATGAGACATTGCTTCCGCTTACATCCAGAAGACTGGCCAGACTGCTATCAGGAGTTATATCGTCCGGAACCCCTAAAGATAGCAAATGGGGGGTAGAATCTAAGGGGACAGATTCAGTTTGAACAGTGGATGCCTGGAGAGTTACATCATTTGGTGTCGCCACACCTGTATTGTCCTCCCCTGAGTTGGAACCCATAGACCCTTGCAGAATAATGGCGGGATTGTCTAAAGGAGGGTTTGTTGGGATCACATCAGTTGAAGTTAACGTAATGGTATCTGTCCCAACCATAATGGAGGAGTCAGTAACATCATGATTAACTATCTCAGGTACATGGGGGATATTAGAGGGTAGTATGCTCGTAACAGGGGCATTAGTAGAAATTTGTGGTTGACTGCTGGCGGGAGTAGAATCATTAATGGAATTCCCAGCAGAACTAACAACAGGGTTTGTCAATCTAGGCGGCGGGGAATGCATCATTGCGATGTTGCCCAATGAAGATCTTTTTGCGTGGGCAAGATCCAATGATACTCTCCTTTCCATGATAGAAATGCCCTCGTCTATCAAAGAGTGTGTGCGAGAAATAAAATTATCAAGGGTGCCAATTACTTTTTTAGTTTTATCGTTACCAGCTCTCTGGCTCCTAGTTTTGCGAGTAGACATCCTTGGAAGGTTAAAAAAGGAAACAAACTATAGTAAAATATCACAACAAATGATCCAAAGATAACTATAAACACAAGGAGAGCAAATAGACTACCCGAAGGAAAAGTGACCCCAATAGCTTCAATCAGGAAGGCAACAGTAGCAATCAATACAAACCAATGGTACAAGGGACTACTGAGGGCGCGCCCAGACCAGGCACTGCAGGCCACGGAGGGCCACAGAGGGCCCGCCCTTTGCCCGGGCTTAGCCCCGGGCGCTCCCGCGCGCTCCCGCGCAGCGAGTAGCTTCCAAGTTTATAGTCCGGAACCTATAGGGCGGGGTTGGGGCGGGGCGGTCAGGGAGAGCGGGGCCAGGTCACACGGCCAGAGACACCGGGACTCCTGGGAAAGCGAGTCCCGGGTCGCGCTCGCAGCCCTGCCGCCTCACCGTCTCACAGAACCCCACAGGAGCAGCCGGGCGTGAGATCCACCGACGAGTCAGGCAGGTGAGCAGCGAAGCGGGACCCGCGCAGCGGGTACCGCGAGTTGTGGGTGGTGGGTCCTGAAGGCAACAGAAACGCCGTCTTCCGAGTCCGGTTACTGTAAAGGAGTGTCCCACTGGCGAGAGATCCTTCCCTCCTTTTCACCTGGGGCTGCTGGGGGCGGGGCGGTCAGGGAGAGCGGGGCCAGGTCACACGGCCAGAGACACCGGGACTCCTGGGAAAGCGAGTCCCGGGTCGCGCTCGCAGCCCTGCCGCCTCACCGTCTCACAGAACCCCACAGGAGCAGCTGGGCGTGAGATCCACCGACGAGTCAGGCAGGTGAGCAGCGAAGCGGGACCCGCGCAGCGGGTACCGCGAGTTGTGGGTGGTGGGTCCTGAAGGCAACAGAAACGCCGTCTTCCGAGTCCGGTTACTGTAAAGGAGCACTATACTACATGTGTGGACATATCTGCAGGAGCAGATATGCCCCTGTGATGTCTAAGTCGATTCTTAGATTTTGCAAGTGAACAGGGAAAGTTTTTTGAGTACATGTTTTGCACACCGGTAACCACAAGTTCCGCAGGTACCCGATAGCTTCACTGAAACCAAAGATGTTTGGTATCAAACATCTTGTATTCATAAACCCACACTGATTCCAGTGATGGATTTATTAACACATGTACTCAGAGGGCACCTTAGAGGTGCCCCCTGATAACCTACTGACTACTAGTGTACTGGCTGATTGGTACTGACCAGCCTGCCACCATAGATGAGCTTCTGATCCCCAGGAGGCGAGAGCCCGCACTCTCTGAGGTCAGAAACAATACCTGCCTCTGCCACTTTTTATATGCAACCCCGGCTTTCCCAGACAGGGGAAATGCCAATCCCCTGCCCTGGGGCCATTTGGCTCCAAGACAGGTGGGAAAATTAGCTAGTCAGGAGGCGTGTTCTCTATCAGGCCAGATTCACCTCTAAGATGGGCTATCTAATGTGAACACGAAATCTAGAATTCCACCATTTTGGTTATTGGTGGAATTAGACTCACTGGGTCAGGGTTATGCCCATTTCCCACAGGAAGTGGTTACATAGAGGGTATAGTCACCCTAAAGGTAAATAGCCCATTGGCTACTACCCATCACTACCCGTAACACCCCTAAACTGAGTATTTAGGGGCACCTCCGATTCCGGTAATTTAGATTTTGACATATCTAGAAGTAGAGGATAAAGAAGAGCTGTGAGAGACTGAAAACTGAAGAGTGCTGTAGACATTTTGTACCAAAACACCTACTAATACCCACCGTCAGGATGTGTTGGCAGGATGGGCTCAACCATTTCCTGTGGGAACAAGGCTTTTTTTGGGATGTTCCGTCAGAGAGAAAGTTAATAAAATTAGTCTAGGGCTGTCCCTGTATTG
This sequence comes from Lissotriton vulgaris, assembly GCF_964263255.1. NCBI lineage: Eukaryota > Metazoa > Chordata > Amphibia > Caudata > Salamandridae > Lissotriton > Lissotriton vulgaris. The sequence continues at coordinate 556,904 of NW_028251774.1, read as the reverse complement.
CCTTCATTCTGGGATGCCCTGACTGGGTTACAATTGCTCAGACAAATTCAGACAAATATGCTATGAACAAAATACTCTATTTACTGTATATACATCGCGGTAATGCCTGCTGGGCTAGTTTTCCTGGGTCACTTCATTTGTACCTAACTGGGGAAAATAGGCATTGCTCTGTAGTCACAATAATTCCAAGAGTCCAATGCTGCAAGTATTGTCCATTCATTCCCTCCACGTACCTTCTGGGAAGATATTTCTCAAACCAGCTGAAATTAATCCTTTACGTATTTACTATATTGGCCATAGAAATAGATTTTCAAAGTAGGCCAGAGCAGGGCAATTTAATTTAGCCTCTGTGGAATACAAATACACCAAAAAAGTCTAGAGGTGTGTTTGTATGTGAGCTAAGGAAAGTGATGTATTGTTTTTAAAAATTGTACGAGCTGTAGAAGAGTGATAATAAAAAAGTTAAGATCACAAGGATGCAAAGTTTGATAACTTTAATTCCTGTCTAGTGAACTTTATTTAAAAATATTGCCAGCGTAATTAACTTTTGGGAAACTGCCATATTTGTGAGAAAAATCTTTAAGAAACAACCCTCCAGTAGTAGGTTTGGAAGGAAATCATTATTTAAAATCTTCTTTTTGAGTTTGAATATTCTTGTCAAAAAGGGCTTGTTGAAAAATTCTGTTACAAAAAATTTACTTTCTTTTGCTTGAAACCTCATCCAATGGGGACAGTTTGCAAAATTACAAAACTTCTGCAAATCCCACAATTCCTTCAACAGATGGAAAATCTGCACATGTGTATGTCAAACATAAAATAAGACTCCAAAAGAAGCACCTGAGATCTGTGCAACGGCCTTGGCGTGGTGGAAAAAGACTGGAGCCAATGAGTAAGAACTCAACCCCAAGATTCCCCAAACAAATGGTGAATGACTGGTACCAGCTTTGGGTAAAAATTATTGTAGGAAATTGTGCATAAAGAGTGACCTATCCCCTTCCCTGTGCTAATGCAAAGAAGCGTGGAAGCATGTCCAAGATGTACGCGAGAAGAAGGAGTGAAGTCTGGTTAGGATTCCACACATTAAACGCATACAAAGAGATGCAGATAATTGAGGCCACCAAGATCTATTCAGGCCGAGACCTGCTCTAAGCAGAGCAGTAAGAGCGGCAGGGCACTCATACGTATTCCAAGGAGGGGGAGGCTGACCCATTTTGCTAGCATGAGTGCATTGTTCGCAGCCCCAGAGACATGTCTCACCTGTTGCTGCTCCCAAAGTAGAAACAGTGGCATTTCTGTGGCATTAAGGTGGCCTTGGGGCCAAGTGCGTCATGAACTCAGTATTCAACAGAGAAACAAGGCCAGTACAATGCAAAGGTGAGTACTGCAGGCGGAAATGGGTGCCCCCACATCATAGTTCAAACCCAGTTCATTGTAATACCTAGGATTCAATGAGAAGTGCATAGTGGGATTCTATAGGCCTGATTATGAGTTTGGTGGTCTTACAGCATCACTGCATCAGCGTACGATTCACGGCCATCAACTAGGCGGTTCATCTGCTGTATTATGGTGTTGTCGGGTTGCTGTTCAAAAGACTGCCGGAGCACTGCAGACACCAACAGCCATTCAAAGGCTGCCTTGATGGCAGTCGGGAAAAAGCAGCTGTCATAGGGCGTTATGAATTATGTGTTGGCTTTCCAAGGAGCTAATTATGGTGATGGGGGTATAGAGTCAAAATATCGAGTTTTTATTTTCGACTAGACATAATATTGAGTAACAAATATTGAATGGACATAATATCGACTAGACATAATATAGACTACCAACATATCGACTTGAACATTTTAATATCGAATAGAATGGACTTAATATCGAATCAAAAATATAGAATGGACATAATATCGACTAGACATAATATAAACAACAAAAATATCGAAATTAAGGTAAGTTAATATTAATTTCGAATTTTTGTGTAATATAATTCTGTAGCGGGTTGTGGGTTTATAGGGGAATAGGGTGAGAAGTAATTTAATTAAAATTAATTAAATATGTTATTTTATTTATTGGTATTTATTTAGAATTAATTGTTTATTAATTATTAATTGGTAATTAATTAAAATATAATTTGTAATTAATTTTAATGGATTATTTGATAAATATGTTAATTTTAGTAATTTATTGTCTGTAGCGTGTTGTGGGTATATAGGGGAATGGGGGGAAGTAATTTAATTATAATTAATTAAATATGTTATTTTACTTATTGGTATTTATTTAGAATTAATTGTTAATTAATTATTAATTGGTAATTAATTCAAATAGAATTTGTATTTTATTGTAATTGATTAATTGATAAATATGTTAATTTTATTATATTATTTTCTATTAATCTAGAATTTTTGTGTAATATAATTCTGTAGCGGGTTGTGGGTTTATAGGGGAATAAGGTGAGAAGAAATTTAATTAGAATTAATTAAATATGTTATTTTATTTATTGGTATTTATTTAGAATTAATTGTTAATTAATTATTAATTGGTAATTAATTAAAATATAATTTGTAATTCATTTTAATGGATTACTTGATAAATATGTTAATTTTAGTAATTTATTGTCTGTAGCATGTTGTGGGTTTATAGGGGAATGGGGGGAAGTAATTTAATTATAATTAATTAAATATGTTATTTTATTTATTGGTATTTATTTAGAATTAATTGTTAATTATTAATTGGTAATTAATTCAAATAGAATTTGTAATTTATTGTAATTGATTAATTGATAAATATGTTACGTTTATTACATTATTTTCTGTGGTGGGTTGTGTGTTTATAGGGGAATAGCTTGGGAAGTAATTTAATTGTAAGTAATTATATTTTTTAAATATTTTTTGTGTCTAATTTTATTAATTTTCATATTGTATATTAATTTATTGGTAATTAGTAGGTAATTTGTATTATTAGTTAGTTTTTATTTGTAATTTTAATTGATTAATTGATATATTTTATAAAATTGTAAAATATTTGAATTATTTTGTAATTGGTATTAATATTTATGTTATTTATATTTATATATGAAGTATTTACTTTCCCTACTATTGCACTCACTGGAGTTGGAATAGTAATTTTTACCCCTACGCTATCCAACGCTTTCCCTACTGTTGCACTCTCTGGAGTAGGAATAGTAATTTTTACCCCTACGCTATCCAACGCTTTCCCTACTGCTGCCCTCACTGGAGTGGGAATAGTCATTTTTACCCCTACGCTATCCAAAACTTTCCCTACTGTTGCACTCTCTGGAGTTGGAATAGTAATTTTTACCCCTACGCTATCCAACGCTTTCCCTACTGTTGCACTCACTGGAGTGGGAATAGCAATTTTTATCTCTACGCTATCCAACGCTTTCCCTACTGTTGCACTCTCTGGAGTAGGAATAGTAATTTGTATCCCTACGCTATCCAACGCTTTCCCTACTGTTGCACTTACTGGAGTGGGAATAGTAATTTTTAGTCCTATGCTATCCAACACTTTCCCCACTGTTGCACTCTCTGGAGTGGGAATAGCAATTTTTACCCCTACGCTATCCAACGCTTTCCTTACTGATGCACTCTCTGGAGTTGGAATAGTAATTTTTACCCCTACACTATCCAACGCTTTCCCTACTTTTGCACTCACTGGAGTGGGAATATAAATTTTTATCCCTACGCTATCCAACGCTTTCCCTACTGTTGTACTCTCTGGAGTAGGAATAGTAATTTGTATCCCTACACTATCCAACGCTTTCCCTACTGTTGCACTCACTGGAGTGGGAATAGTAATTTTTAGTCCTATGCTATCCAACACTTTCCCCACTGTTGCACTCTCTGGAGTGGGATTCGTTTTTTTTACCCCTAGCTATCCAATGCTTTCCCTACTGTTGCGCTCTCTGGAGTGAGAATAGTAATTTGTACCCCTACGCTAATCAACGCTTTCCCTACTGTTGCTCTCTCCGGAGTGGTAATAGTAATTTTTACCCTCTCACTATCCAACGCTTGCCCTATTGTTGCACTCTCTGGAGTTGGAATAGTAATTTTTACCCCTACGCTATCCAACGCTTTCCCTACTGTTGCACTCACTGGAGTGGGAATAGTATTTCTACCCCTACGCTATCCAACGCTTTCCCTACTGTTGCGCTCACTGGAGTGGGAATAGTAATTTTTAACCTTATGCTATCCAACGCTTTCCCTACTGTTGCGCTCTCTGGAGTCGGAATAGTAATTTTTATCCCTACGCTATCCAACCCTTTCCCTACTGTTGCACTCTCTGGAGTGTGAATAGTAAATTTAACCCTCTCGCTATCCTACAGAAAAATATTGCATATGTTTTGTTAATAATATGTATATATATATATATATATATATTTTTTTTTTTTTAAATAAAAACATTTTTTAAGTTACATTAATTATTTATTAATTTTAAGTTTATTTAAGTATTTTACGTATGTTTAAATTAATTATATTTGTTATTATATTACTTTTAAATTACTTTTAAGATATTTAGAAAATTCGATATTTTGACTGTCTATATTTTTTCCTATCGATATTTTGGAGGCAATATTTTTGTACTTACCTGTTTGTATATAGGAAGTCGATATTCTGGCATTCTATATTTTTACCTCGATATTTTGGCAAGTCGATATTTCGACTGACGATATTAGGAATAGTAATTTTTACCCCTACGCTATCCAACGCTTTCCCTACTGTTGCACTCACTGGAGTGGGAATAGTAGTTTTTACCCCTACGCTATCCACCGCTTTCCCTACTGTTGCACTCTCTGGAGTTTGAATAGTAATTTTTACCCCTACGCTATCCAACGCTTTCCCTACTGTTGCACTCCCTGGAGTGGGAATAGTAATTTTTATCCCTACGCTATCCAACGCTTTCCCTACTGTTGCACGCTCTGGAGTAGGAATAGTAATTTTTATCCCTAAGCTATCCAACGCTTTCCCTACTGTTGCACTCACTGGAGTGGGAATAGTAATTTTTAGTCCTACACTATCCAACACTTTCCCTACTGATGCACTCTCTGAAGTGGGATTCGTTATTTTTTACCCCTAGCTATCCAATGCTTTCCCTACTGTTGTGCTCTCTGGAGTAGGAATAGTAATTTTTACCCCTACGGTATTCAACGCTTTCCCTACTGTTGCTCTCTCTGGAGTGGTAATAGTAATTTTTACCCTCTCACTATCCAACGCTTGCCCTATTGTTGCACTCTCTGGAGTTGGAATAGTAATTTTTACCCCTACGCTATCCAACGCTTTCCCTACTGTTGCACTCACTGGAGTGGGAATAGTATTTTTACCCCTACGCTATCCAACGCTTTCCCTACTGTTGCGCTCACTGGAGTGGGAATAGTAATTTTTAACCTTACGCTATCCAATGCTTTCCCTACTGTTGCGCTCTCTGGAGTGGGAATAGTAATTGTTATCCCTACGCTATCCAACCCTTTCCCTACTGTTGCACTCTCTGGAGTGTGAATATTAAATTTAACCCTCTCGCTATCCTACAGAAAAAATATTGTATATGTTTTGTTAATAATATGTATATATATATATATATTTTTTTTTTTAAAGTTACATTAATTATTTATTAATTTTAAGTTTATTTAAGTATTTTACGTATGTTTAAATTAATTATATTTATTATTCTATTACTTTTAAATTACTTTTAAGATATTTTAAAAATTCGATATTTTGACTGTCTATATTTTTTCCTATCGATAGTTTGGAGTCGATATTTTTGTACTTACCTGTTTGTATATAGGAAGTCGATATTCTGGCATTCTATATTTTTACCTCGATATTTTGGCAAGTCGATATTTTGACTGACGATATTCTGTCAGTGATCCGGTGATGGGACCGCCTACTTTACCAAGTCACAGAAATTCCTCTCTGGCTGAGTTAGCTGAGAGACTTACAAAAGTGGAGTGACAACAAGAAGGTATAATGGAGACGGTCAACGATAAAGAAAATAGAAACAAATGTAACAATATTCAAATTCATGGAGTAAATAAAGAAATGCCCAACTTTGATGTTGAAGTCTATATTTAGCAACTCTTCTGAACACATATTTGAATCACCTAATGATCATAAAATGATCCTTGATTGCACCTACAGAGTAACCACCTATCAAATAAAGAAAAGTCCAGCCCCAAGCAGAATACAATGAGTCCACTTCTTTAAAATCAATGTAAAGGTACACGCCAAGGCCCATAAGCAACCAGAGATCATTTTAAAATCACACTATTTCAAGACGTCTCCACAGTGACACTGAACAAAAGAAAGAGAAGAAAGAAACCACCTAAAGTCAAAGAAGATCCCATACAGAGGGTGGTTCCCATTCCAACTGCTGTATTCCAAGAATAACAAATTCCAAGTGGCTCGCATAGTAATGTAGGGCAAATCCATTCTCTAGATTGGCTCAGATAATGTTGAACCAAGAACGAGCAACACTGGAACAGTGTGTACAGAGAGAACTGCAAAACTAGACATTAGAGGAGACAACGGGAGAAAGACTAATTTAGGAGCTCATTCAAAGAACGCTAATGTTAAACAAGACTCCAATATATTCTTTATTTTCTTTACTAGGGCTTAGGTTACAACTATCTTTTTGCATCCTATGCTATAAAATAGCACATATTCACCTTAACAAGATAGCTTATTCATTTCTAAACCCAAACTCCTTAAAGCAAATACCCACCATCATGTAGCAGTATACTCATCACAGACGTGTATATATTAGTTTGTTGACTATGTCAGGGGCCCCTGTATATAACAGAGTCACTCCAATACATCCATTCAATCTCCAGCGAAAAATTACCATTAACTTTGTTGATAGGCAATAGAAAGAAACACCACAAAAGGATTTTGACCCAAAACAAGGAACTCAGCCACTTTCCTGAATTGCATACAGATCAAACTCTACAATGTCACCATAATAAAGTGAGAAAAAAAACAGAAATTACAAGACCCTTCCTCATAATACCAACAAATGCAAAAACAACAGTTGATGGACAGAATGCAGAACAATGTCATACATTCACCCCAGTACAGAGATCTGGGCCTAAATCCATTGTTGTTTGCTCACCATGCAATTCCAGTTTATACCTAGCCATATACAAATCAGTCTTGACCCTGTGCTCCATGGGAACTGTCCAGCCCGAACTGCCAAGCCAGGTCCTCCCTGGACTGGAAACAAACATCCTAGGACCGGTTTCGGGCTTTCAGCCCTCATCAGCCAGGATAGCTTGATTCCAGTGGCATGGAGAGCACAGGACTCACGTCTGAGCATACCCATCCCAGTCGGGGTGACAAATGCAAAAACAACAGTTGATGGACAGAATGCAGAACAATGTCATACATTCACCCCAGTACAGAGATCTATGCCTAAATCCATCGTTTTTTTGCTCACCATGCCATTCCAGTTTTAACCTAGCCATATGCAAATCAGTCTTGACCCTGTGCCCCATGGGAACAGTCCAGCCTGAACTGCCAAGCCATGTCCTCCCTGGACTGAAAACAAGCATCCTAGGACCGGTTTTGGGCTTTCAGCCCTCATCAGCCAGGATAGCTTGATTCCAGTGGCATGGAGAGCACAGGACTCACATCTGAGCATACCCGTCCCACTCAGGGTGACAAATGCAAAAACAACAGTTGATGGATGGAATGCAGAACAATGACATACATTCACCCCAGTACAGAGATCTGGGCCTAAATCCATCGTTTTATTACTCACCATGCCATTCCAGTTTGAACCTAGCCATATGCAAATCAGTCTTGACCCTGTGCCCCATTGGAACAGTCCAGCCCGAACTGCCAAACCAGGTCCTCCCTGAACTGGAAACAAGCATCCTAGGACCGGTTTCGGGCTTTCAGCCCTCATCAGCCAGGATAGCTTGATTCCAGTGGCATGGAGAGCACGGGACTCACGTCTGAGCATACCTGTCCCAATCGGGGTGACAAATGCAAAAACAACATTTGATGGACGGAATGCAGAACAATGACATACATTCACCCCAGTACAGAGATCTGGGCCTAAATCCATAGTTTTATTGCTCACCAAGCCATTCCAGTTTGAACCTAGCCATATGCAAATCCGTCTTGACCCTGTGCCCCATGGGAAAAGTCCAGCCCGACCTGCCAAGCCAGGTCCTCCCTGGACTGGAAACAAGCATCCTAGGACCGGTTTTGGGCTTTCAGCCCTCATCAGCCAGGATAGCTTGATTCCAGTGGCATAGAGAGCACGGGACTCACCTGTCTGAGGAAGGCTGATAGCCAGAAACCGGTCCTGGGATGCTTGATTCCGGTCCTGGGAGAACATGGCTTGGCAGTTCGATCTGGACTGTTCCCATGAGGCACAGGGTCAAGACTGATTTGCATATGGCCATATCTGAACTGGGGTGGCTTGGTGAGCAAAATAACGATGGATTAAACCCAGATCTGTGACTGGGGGTGAATGTTTTGCCATTGTGCAACATTCTGTCCATCGTCTTGTGTGTTTTGCTGTTCCCCCTATGTGGGAAGGGTATGCCCAGACGTGGATCCCGTGCTCACTTCACCACTGGAGTCAAGCTATCCTGGCTGATGAAGGCTGAACGCCAGAAACCGGTCCTAGGATGCTTGATTCCAGTCCAGGGAAGACATGGATCGGCAGTTCCGTCTAGACTGTTCCCATGAGGCACAGGGTCAAGTCTGATTTGCATATGGCCATGTCTGAACTGGGGTGGCTTGGTGAGCAAAATAACAATGGATTAAACCCAGATATGTGACTGGGGTGAATCTTTTTCTATTGTGCAACATTCCATCCATCATCTTGTGTGTTTTGCTCATAATACCAACAGGCACCCTCTCCCATTAGTTAAGATATGACACAAAAAATAATGGTAACCTTGAATGTTGATGGATTAAACTTTCCAATTAAAAGGTGGACTCTTCTCAAATGGTTGCACACTAAGAAGTATGATATTGTATTCCTCCAAGAAGCTCACTTAAAAAGGATTACAAGACCAAACTAAAATCACATTGGTTCATATGAATGCTACCAACAAGACTTGCTCTTACGATTGGAAGCATAACATAAGGACAACAATGGAAAAATGTCAGTCTTACAAGGAACATTAGGGTCAAAACCCTTGACCTTCTTTTCCCTAATATGCCCAACAGGCAGCGGACACGTGTTTCATCGAAAGGACTTTCTCAAGACTAAACACAAAACTTTCGTTTTTAGCCTTGAGAAAAAGTCCTTTCGATTAAACACATGTCTGCTGCCTGTTTCGGATGATATGAAAATCATACTTGATTTGGAATAAAGAATATACAAAGAAAAATCAAGACCGTTTTATGGACTTCTTGTTTACATGAGTGGCTAATAGCCAGTTGCACTGTATTGGACTTCTTTTTGTGCCTCGGCATTTGTGTAGCCCTGTCTAAATATGTCTTATTAGACCAGTGGAAAATAAATCACATGAAAAGAGAATAGCACATCATTGTCATCACCTATGACACCAGAAATATACCCAGATACCCTCCCCCCATGTTCTCATGGATCCAGGATTAAGATCATGAAATCATAACTCCACAACCATACTGAAAGATGTATTCAACAGTGATGAAATACTAACAGGCAAAGCTTTCATCCAAGCATCTGATTTAGCCGCAGTGGATAACATCAGGGTAATCCGGATTTTACACCAGCCCCTACAAGGAATCTTCAATAACAAGGAAAGTAGGGATCTAGTCCTCATAGAAGTCTCTTCAATGAAGCAATATTAGCCGTCACCAGTCGCTATACTGAATTGAATAGTTGGTTATCCCACCATGTAAGCAAGGATATATGACAAAATGAGAAGCCGAAATAGGTAAAGAAATCACAGTGTGGGGAATTCTATATAATATGGGAAAGAACATCTAAATCATCCATATGCATTGAATTTGAAGTAAATTCACATACAGTGATTATGAGATGCAACTTCACCCCTGGGAGACTGAGGGCCATGGTTAGTTCTGCAGAGAACCTCCCACTTACAGGGGTACACCAGATAGATCCCCTCAGCTCCAAGAGGAAAAATATTTATCTTCAGAAAAAAGGAGAAGTCTCACACTCCTCTCTCTAATGAGTTATCTTCCTTTAGGGTAGGAGTGTTAGGAGCCAGACAACCATGAAAGAGTATATCTCATCTGCAGGGGTTATTTATCAAGCAGAGACCCACCTAAGTTCCCCAAAAGAGTAGGTGCCCAAAATGATTGGTATTTTACAAAGACTGGTTATTTATTATGCACAGATCATCTATAAAACATAGCATCAGAATTATGTTAATTATTAATAAAAACTCAGCATTCATGTCTAAAGCCAGTGCTGACCCAAGGAAAGTCCCAAATATGTCTCACCACACATCCCTTTTCCTATTAGTCTAAAATCACACATTATTCTTGAAAAGTATCTTCAGCACAAACATCTACAGCATGCCTAGTCATGCTAGTTTCCCCACATACCTTACTTCCCAGCTTTGCCTGGAGTCGGGATAAAACCTTTCAGCTTCTCCTCCATGCTTATAACCCTTCCCTTTTCTGGCTTCTCTTTATATCATAGTTTATAGGATGACTTCCTATGGAGAGAGAAGGAGGCACTGCTGATCGGCATATTTGTTGCTACTTCTGTGCTCTAAAATGCTCTCCTGCTGAAGTGCAAGAAGGAAAGTGGTGTAGTAACTCTTCTTCATTCTAAGCTACTTCTTTACAAGATGAGATTGCCTGGTGACTGCAAGCACCACACGCGTTTCAGAGAAATGGAAATTTACTTATCTGTCTTGTTTTGTGAACACTGTCAATGTGTGGAGTTTCAAAAATAAAAACATGGCGATTATGCACACGTATTTTAACATTACCCTTCAAACAGGAAGGTCATTTTCTATTACACACATGCTATAATATTGTGTTAGCATACCCAGGTTGGCATACAATCAGGCCGGGCTTGTTTGTAATATGTATTACCAGGAAAGCCTTTCCATATACAACACCACCATCTTGTGCGACGATCATCAAGAGAGACAATCATTTGCCCACGCCTTCTGGGCCATGAAATACTAGCAAGGTAAGTAATTCTTAAACCTATAAATTATTCAACCTATAACCTTAATGTATATGTAATGCAGTGTAGTGTAAGGAATTAGAAAGGTTCCATGAGCAAAAATAAAATAAAAAGCTCTCTGTGTTTAAACCAGGGCCGGACTGGCTGTAGCAGGCACCAGGCATTTTCCCAGGAGGCTGGAAGAGTGGAGGCTGGCTTTGCAGTGGTGGAGGCTGGTTTTGAAGCGGTGCAATATCGACCTCCTGTAACAAAAGTAGCAGTGCTTCACACTTACACCCCCCCCCCGTCTTGGGGGCTGATCAGACACAATTGCCAGGACAGCTTTGAGGTCCCAGTCCAGCCCTGGTTTAAACTGACACTCTGTGCTTCAGACCGTTGTTTCTTCCATGGTGTTCTTCTTCAGTGGACCAGCAGAGCACCTTTCATGTTTTCCACAGGACAAGAACTCCCAGGTGATAAACGCTCAACCATTTGTAGAATTTGAGTACACTCATTGTGGGTTGAACATTAACTAATTTCTTCAATTTGCTGGTCCACAATTGGAATACCTTCTTCAGTCTACTGATTTTCATTCACATTGTCAACATCAACATTTGTAGAAGTGTGTTAATGTGGTCCCTGCCACTATTAGAATATGAGCCAAGTCTGTGAAAAAAGTGGAAAATATATAGCTTAGTGTATGAGACACTGAACCTAATTAATTTCTACATATTTCAAATAATCCTTTTACCTACTTCTTTAACATGTGCAACAAATCCATGCTGGGTTTGAAACATGAAGTACTGTCCAAAATTATTTAATAAAACAAGATAGGTTGTTGTTTTTAAGAGCTGTTTCTTTGTTTGCACTATGTGGAACTTCTGCTGCATAATCATCACATACTGACTCCAGCACTAGATCATTCATTAACAATAATAATAGTATATTTGCTAATTTATCATTATTTGCATACTAGAGTTAGTATTTAGCCAACAGAGTGTAGTCAACACTCCTTAAAGCTGTGGAAATGATTTATAACAACAACATTCAGTCATCTCTCTCATAGTCACTATGTAGGTGCAGCCTTTCCTGAGTGAACTGCATTTTATTGCGAATCTTATGACACGTGAGCCATTTCTCATTATCATAAATATTTGAGCAATTTCTGTTGTTAGTGATCCTTAAAATTTTCAAACATCAATTACATGCATTGCATTGCACTTATCATTTAAAATTTAAAATTCACCTATGAGCAATACCACAAATGGCTTGAATAACCTCTTGTGCTTAAACATACTCGTTGCATCAGTAAGTAATGAATTGCATATGGATTTCCCAGGTAAATTGTCCAAATGAATTTCCATTTTCCACCCTGTGAATACCATCTGTGTCAACATTTAAACTCTAATACATTAATGAGTATTGTGATAACCCATGAATTAAGCATGTAATACTCAGCTTTTCATAAGGAATAAAAACAAAACAGTTCAAACTCTCCTACTGCGCATACACGACAGAGGCATCTCTTTTGCATAACAATCTTGGATGATCACCTAGAATGTAAGATTAAAGGATAATAAAATATTTAATCAAATTCCATAAAACTCTGTGCAACCTCAAAACATGTAAAGAAGATTGGAAGGCAAATATAATTTCTGAATATTGTAAGTTATTTTCATCAAATCAACCTTCTAGTTCTAAAGGTGGTGTTGATGTAGTACAAGTTCTTTATCAATCATTTCAGTGCTTGCCACTTGTTGATTGTGAATTATCCTGGTTGTGGTTTATTTTCCAGAGCCTCTGGCTGTGACACATTATATGACATCATCAACAGTTGGACAGCAGTGTTTTTGGAAATTGCACTAGTTTGTGTTGTAATTTATCAAAGAATGTATTCCCCATTTCACCTATTTCCAAATGTCATGATTTTATCTTTCTTTAAATTGGTATAGTTTGCGTCCTTTTCTCCTCTTCCCCCTGTTATGTTATCTCACTCATTGTCACAGTTGTGGCGGTTGACCATTGCGCTGTACCTGGCAGAAAAGATTTGTCATGGATATTGTCTTGTTATAAAGTTTTGACTTAAAAACTAGTGTTTTTCCTTGTTATACAGGGTGGGTCACAATACACCTTTAATATATCTAAAGATACCAAATCAAAGTTTTTGTTCCTTCCATCACCAACACTAACATAAGCTCTCGATAGGCAGGGTCAAACTCATATTTCAATACCAGTCCATTTAACACGAGCTCGCCAACCTTCGATAAACCAGCCAATCACAGGATATGACTCTGGAATCCTAGCAGTCTGACCTAAACTATTGTAGGTGAGACTGGATTGATCATAGGGATCAGTCCCTTCTGGAAGTTCTTTTGTATGACTTTTTACACCAAATAGCATTTCATAAGGAATACAGTTCAACAAAACACATCTTGGCATACTGTTTAAGACTGTTTTCTATACAGATTGTGTAACCATGATGTTTCTTTGTCTAGAACCCGTGCAGTCACAGCTTTTGTAAGAAACACTTCACTCTCTACTACCTCATTTGGACTGATCCTGAAGTGGTGTGAGAAATGGAGATCTGTTTCCACATCTGCATGTGCCTATGCTAATATTTTTAAAGTTGGTTCCTGATCTGAGCGAAAAGTACTACTAAGTTTAAGACGCCTTTTGAGACGCTGGAAACTGTAACCTGACACTATTGCTACACCGACATAAAACATGTCCATCAATTTACAACTATCAGTATATATTTACATCTATCTATTGGCTGAAATGGACCAACGTGGTCCTGGTATATGATTTGGAAAGAGTTTGCTGGTTTCTGTAACACAGGCTTTGTGGTTCCTCAAGAGTGAAGTGCTTTATTTTTTGACAAATTTAGCACTGTAAAATGGTAAAATGTACTGCTTTGTTTGTTTAGTCATTAAATGCTGCCAAAAATGCTCTTACAAAATGCATAATATAACAGACACTCCAGTATGTGCAAAAACTATTCTCTCATGAGCCAATTTAATTAAGTTTGGCATGCTATGATCCCCTTTGGAGAGTGCTGACAGTAGGGAGTTGATCTTATCCCAATAAGTAGTTTTCTATTACACAAAGACAGGAGGCAGGGCTTTGTGTTGCGTGATGATTGGACTGCTGAATGTACATACAGGTCAAACTTAGTTCACAACCAGGTGACTGCAGTTACTTTGCATGCCTGCCCTTGCATGGCAGATTTTGCAGTCTGATCAGTGGAAGAATTACCTTTGGAGTGTGTTCCCTCAATCTGGTATGTCAGCCTGGGCCACCAATGGACGATGTCTTTAGAAGGCACCTAACCGAGACCAAAGTTGTTCAGCTTTTATCCTCTTTCCCTGTGATTCTTTCTAACCAATGGTTTCCAATCTTTTGAACTCACAATTTACTCCTGTACACAGTAAAGAGCGTGACACCGTGTGTATAGGAACTGATTTATCCGTGTTTTGCAAAATTAAGAGGTTGAACCTACAATTCTGCTATTCAAGCAGTTGAGACATCTAAGACCGTTACATTCATATGTGTTATTTAAAATTTTCAATCCTCAATTTTCTCTGCACCACTATGTATGTTGTGGTGTGCTACTGTTTTGTGCTGATACAGTAAGTAGGGGACCCCCTCTAAAGAAACAGATAACGGTCAGGGAGAAGAGGGGAAAAAAATATCAAGACACAACAAAGAGCTCCCTCATGACCTAAATAATTATACAGTGGAATCAATCCAAAAATATACACTGAGTATCCAACCCAGATTATTGAACCCACTGAGGAAAAAATTCCAACATTTATAAACATATTTTTCTTTTATTTCATTTCTTTTATCAAAACTTTTTTCATTATTAATTCTTTATATTTTCAACACACATTGTATGTTCATAAATAATCACCAACTAAAGAGAAATATATAAAGCTAAATCAAATACAATGACCCCGGTAGAGAGTAATACAAACTCATTCAAACCCTACTCACACACACCCAAACAGACCTTCACATTCATAACATATCCGGGGAACACAACTACAAGATAACAATGTAATTGGGGTGACCAAAGACAAGAACTGCAAATAGCAGGATATTTTCAGGGCAGTGGTCGACGCGTTTCGGTGGCTGAGCGGTGATAGAGTGCCACCTTCATCAGGACCTGCCAGATATAGTGCCCTTTCAAGGGCCACTCCAACCGGGGAACAAAGAGATCACACTGCAGGAACTGTATCACAGTCCTCTATTTCGGAACAACCAGATGTACTAAAAATGTTATGTCAGGAGAATGGACACTCCTTAACCCGTTGTTAGCAATCAATGCTCTGAATACCTTGCACAACTCAATACCAAATGACGTCGTTTATAGATGCCTGTAGATGCTCCAGAAAAAAATACTTCCTGTTTGGAATCCTTTTAACACTTTTGTTTCCTTCATTTATTTAAACTTGATTCGGCTTCAAAAATAAAAACCATAAAAGTTATATTTACACAGGTGAACATACAAGTTTAAAAAAGGGACATTACGGATCAGATTACATAACTTCAATATCGTCGGAACACATTTAGTAAAAGCATCAAAGGCAATATATAAGGTTAACACAATGCGGATAATGCCAGTCCAAACGCATCCAAGGAGGTGTTCATGCACAGGATATCAGGTATCCACGCCAGATAGGTAATCAGATATCCCTAAAGTTTCTCCCTAAGGCTTCATCCTCATGTCTTGCCAAATATTGTATGCTTCAGTCTCAAACTGGCTTACAATAAATATATGCGGAGATCAACAGCAATCATCGGCTTGTCACGTCCTCAAAACAGTCTGGGAATAATATTGAACAAAGTTTTGATAAAAGAAATGAAATGAAAGAAAAATATTTTTATAAATGTTTTTTGCTCAGTGGGTTCAATAATCTGGGTTGGATGCTCACTGTATATTTTTGGATTGATTCCGCTGTATAATTATTTAGGTCATGGGGGAGCTCTTTGTTGTGTACTGTTTTGTGCTGATCCATCAGTATAAAAAAATCTAGAGATGTATGCAACAGTCTCACAGAGAGAGTCTGTAGAACTACTGTGGTATTGTAAGAATTCCTGTAATTTAGAATAAGATTGTATTGAAACTGTACATTTGAGCAGGCCTGGCTCGTTTTCTGTTCCACTCTGCATGCATGTAGCACTCGGAAATTTAGGAAGCCTGCTTTAGTAACAGCTTCTAGTGAAGATTAATATTACTATTAATTTACTGACCTGAGTGGTAGGTCGCTCTTTAATTATAAAGGTTTGCAATGCAGCAAGAATTTTCCTTATTATTTTTATTTTGGATTTCCTGAAGTTTGTATCATCCTTGACGTGTATTGAGATTATCCTGTCTATATGTTGCAATGTTCATTCAAATCAAAATTGAGTTTCAAAAATAAAAAAACGGTGATCATGCACGTTTGTTATCTTTAAAATTCAACCAGGTACAAAGTATCATCTAGCTGATGTTCATGTTCATTGCGCTTTTCTTCCTCATTTGTCCCCCCTCTTTTACTATAGCAATTTTTTCCCTTTAAAACCTAATAAAGCCCACTAAGGAAAAGTTTGAAAAAAATACAAAATAAAGTCAATACCAAGTGAAGATCAAGTGAAATGTATGGCCTGTAGAGTATAAAGCTCCATGCACTGCTTGAAAAGAGGGAAGAAATCCAAATTTGATAGAAAGTAGCATAAGGTAAGGAGAAAATGATCATAACCCAAGTATCATAATGTCTCAGGGCAATGACTTAGGAAGATGCAAGAGAAATTTGAAACAGTAGATCTTCAGCAGCGTCACCAATTTATTGTCAAGGCAAGGAATATAAATAGTAAAAAAATCACAATGCATCAGAAAACAGTTTTGCGCCTAAAATAATATTCTTGAAGTAGGGTGAATGTTGGCAACTATATTGAAATATATTCCCTCAAAATGAATGCCAGGGACCTTGAATTCACGACAGGGGATCAATTTGTGTAAAATTAATATAAATTGAATGTAGTGTACCATGTTGATGGACATTTAAAATATCTACAGCATTGTGAGATATTGGAATTTGCAAGAGTGCAGGAGCATGAGATGATACAAAGCCAAGCTCTTGAATATGCTGAATAGGATGTTGAGAATAGTAATAACTATTTGTTAATATATTTTCTTACAACAGATGTTATGTTTTGGGAAGCACTGTATATAAATGGAGATACTATTACCTATAATAATGATATTGTGGGAGCAATTAATCAATCAGGATTCATGAAGTGCGGCTAATCAACCAATAGGGTATCCAGGCACTTGCAGGTCCCCCAGGCTTATTCAAACAGCCCGGTCTTGAAGGCCCTTCGGAATTCCGGATGTGAGGTGATAGTCAAGAAGTTGCTATTCCAGGTCTTTGCTGCGATGTGGGAGAGATGCGGGGAGTATGGGCAAGTGAGAGGGAGGCGGAGTACAGTCTTCTCGGCGGTTGGTGGAAGTTGAGGCGGGGGTTAATGTAGGGAGATGCTTGGTTGTGTAGGGCCTTGTGTGCAGCTTGAATTGGCATTTCTTCTGTATGGTGAGTCAGTTGAATTACCTGAGGTGGGTTGTGATATGGGTTAATTGGGGAAGGCTGAGGATGAGTATGGCTGCAAATTCTGCATGGTTGCAAGTCTCTGTAGGAGGGGTGCGGTGATCCCTATGCAGAGGGCATTGCCATAGTCCAGTCGGCTGGTGATGAGGGCCTGTGTCATGGTGCAGCTCTTGTGGGTAGTCATTGAAGAACGTATGTAGCATGTGCAGAGTGAGGAAGCAGGCGGAGGGAATTTCATTGTTTTGTGATTTCATGGTGAGCTTGTTGTCAATGATGATTCCAAGGTTTCTGGTGTGGTCTGGGGGAGTGGATATGGATCTTAGGTCTGATGGCTACCAGGGGTCGTTCCATGTGTTGCTGTTGTTGCCGAAGATCAGTACTTACATCTTATATGTGTTCAGCTGCAGGCAGTTGTTCTTCATCCAGTCAGTGACGCTTGTCATGCATCGGTGGAAGTTGGTTCTGGTAGTGGAGCCATCAGTGAATTAGAGGACGAGTTGGGTGTTGTCTGTATAGGAAATTATGTTGAGACCAAAGGATCTGACGATGTTGGCCAAGGATAAAAGGCTGGGCTTGCATAGTTGGGTTGCAAGCTCATGACAGCAGACTCTTAACTTAGCAAACAATTCTGTAAGCAATTTTGTAAATAGACAATGTAAAGGGACTAAATAGTGGAAAGTGTGGCTCACTGAACATTTGCATGTTCTCTGTGCATGCAGGCAAAGATGAGCTCGTATTGGGTGTAACACAGATGTACATTTTTTGATTTTCACCTACAGACAGCTTCAGCTGTCTATTGTTGAAGAGTAATTGTGAGCATTACAGTACATAAAGTGTGCTTTGGGTCAGTGCCTTGCTCTTGACTGGATGTCTTACTTGTCTATCTCAATTTCCTTCTCTTGATCCGCCCCCCATAAAATTGTTTGTGTCCTGCCCCTGGAACAGAGCTCCTTAACAATCCTTTTAATTTCAGTTGTATCCTTCCACTACTTGCACGAAGGACCTACTTTGTCATTTATTCTTTCAGAAATCTATGGGTGCTCATGGCTCTCCCCTCTTTCTCTCCTGAGCTGGCCACCTTCCACAGGGTTTAGTCCTTTCTTGGCACATCCCTACCCACCCCCAACTTCATTTTTTTTCTTTTTAATAAATGTTTTGTTATTTTGGAAATTGAGTGTGCAAGGGTCCAACAGCTGCTTGTGCTACTGGGCTGCTCCCTTCCCAACCCTTTCATTGCCCTTGCTCCTCCCTTTTTTGCCTGCTCTTCATTTTTTAATATTTTTTTTAGTATTACTCCTGTGAGGCGATATGGGGGAAAAGGATGGGTTTGAGTTAATGGACAGGTATACGTTTGTGAGTAAGACTTATGATTGCAGGAAACACGGTGCCAACAGGTCTGGGGCAACAACCCCAAACAGCAAACAACCCCTGTAGAGATGCGGGACAAGCCTCACACCATACAAATAAGTCTAAGTCCTGTGCACACATATCAGAGTGATAGGTCCTAGTGTCAGAACCAAACAATCGAAACAATGTTCATGAAAACAAAATGATGAAGGTCAAACTCCAGAACTGCGTATCGATAAGACTCAGGGCTGAAGAGTCACATCTTGTACACGGTGTGACGAAACACGTGTCGGCTGGTTACGTCATATGTACTGATCAAGATTGAACTATAAATCTTATCTATACGCAGTTCTGGAGTTTGACCTTCATCATTTTGTTTTCATGAACATTGTTTCGATTGTTTGGTTCTGACACTAGGACCTATCACTCTGATACGTGTGCACAGGACTTGGACTTATTACTCCTGTGAGGCCCTGGCACCGGTACAGTGATAATGGACTGCACTTCTTTTGTTTTGTCTAGCATCTCATGCATCATTTTCTTTAGATTTGCTGTTCTAAAATGATAGTGGTCAATCTTAGAATGGTAAATTGAACATTAAAAAAAATAATAAAATGAACGCACATGCATGGCATGCAGCATGGCGCATAGCAGCAATTTTTGACTTTTTTATGTTTGTTTTTGCCAATGCAAACAAGTATTGGTGAATGCAATAGCTTGACAAATCACCTTTTAAAATTGCTACCTCTATGATTTGACTGTAGCAAGTCACGTGACTCAGCCTAGTATAGAGAGAAGGCAACACCCTCCACAAATTGTACTGGAGTAGGCAATGATACAGCAAAGAGTAGCAGCCAACAATTACTATGAATATAAATGTTTAGTGCATTAAAAAAGCATGCAAGGTTATTTTAAAATCAATATTTACTGTTTTGCAGAAGTCAGCATTTCCAATGATGGAACAGAATTAAAAGAAAGCAGGAGACTGCAAGGGAAGCCAGACCTCTCACGGCCTATTACAAAGAAAATAAAACATGACAAATTAAGATAAAACAAATTACAATCAGGGCAGTCACAAAACATTGCTGAAGTGATCCACCTCCAGTAAGTCATGGCTTAACGCTGCTCTCACTTGATAATTATTTAGCACGGATGGAGATGATACATAACCTGCAACAGATAATGTGCTGAATCTCAATAAATGAGAAGTATAAACAGATAAACTGGAAAAAAATATGTAAGGAAAATCAGACACCTCATGAAAAAGCATTGGCAAACGCAATATGGTTTATCCTGCTTCTGACCCTTTCTCCAACACCCAGCCATCAGCAAGGGTATAAGAAAAGACACATCTAAAACAGATTGTGTCTCAACATCTACTAACACTGTAACGGTGACCCACTTCTCGCAATGCACATGAAACCACATTTCCTATAGTCTTTTACACTTTGACCACTCTAAATTTGCATAGGTTTGTTTCATTTCGTGGAAGCTACAGACGAGAGAACAAGGCAAAGCCTGTGAGTTTAAGGAGCGATACTCTAGCTCTAATTAGATGAATGATTGAATGAATTAAACGAAACTTGTAGAGCACAACTGCTGCTTCATAAGAAGCATCCTTACAAACCTCATCGCGCTAACGGGTGCACTAGTAATGTATTTGCACAAAAGTGTTTTTTAAACTGTAAATTTTAAAACTGAATCTGTGACAACTGTCTGATCATTTTATTTGAATATTGGACGTACCGTCATTTGCCTCGCTACTCCCCGGTCCACCGCAGCGATCTTAGGCTGTTTGTGTGGAGGGAGGAAAGCGCTAGAGTTGCCGGATTGTTCCTTGGGGGCAGACATTTTCCAAGGGCGACGGTCTAGTCTCCCCACACCTCCTAATCTTCATTAGCCTCCAATCCCAGCACAGCGGGAGTGCCTCAGAAGCGCCGAAGAGGCGCCAAAGAGAAGCCAGTCTGCGCCAGTCCGCGTTCAGACGCTTCGGGCTTCGTGGCCAGGCAGTATGGTAGGACGGTGCATTTTTTACAGTGCTTCTTCGCTGCACGCCCTACGACCCACTCTCAATCACTGTTGCATCAACTCAGTCCCTCCTTACCCCACTATTATACGCTGCAAAACCTGCAATTGGAGCCCACCCCCTCCGACCCTAGGTAAACAAGCCAGTAAACAACAGTCCTCACACATTATTAAAATGTTGCTTCTTAACTGTCGCTCACTCCCTAAGCATCATACAGAACTGGCACTATTGATTAAAGAACATAACCCAGAGGCCCTTTTTTTAACTGAGACTTGGCTTCAACTCCAAAACGACCCAACTGTAGTTTGGGCCATCCCCCAAGGCTATACCATTAAGCGCCTTGATCGCCAGTCAGGCAGGGGTGGTGGCCTGGCTATTATTTATAAGGACACTTATAGCTGCCGTGTTATTCCCTCGACCTCGTTATCCTGTGAAAGTTTATATTTTTCTCTATATTTTTCCCCCACTAGCACCTTTTCTGGAATTTTGGTCTATCGACCACCGGGCTCTCCCGGCGACTTCATTTCCCATATAACAGATTTGGTCGCTAACTCTGTGCTTACCTCAGCCAACTTTACTCTGCTAGGCGATCTAAATTTGCATTTAGACGATCCCCTTGAGGTTGCTGCTAACAACCTTCGCCTAAATCTTCAGGCTATTGACCTGACTCAAAAGGGGTTTCAGGCGATCATGTTTTTAGCAATTTAGATAAGCTTTCAGTGGAAACGCCGGTGCCACTGCCTTGGTCGGACCACTTTTTGGTCCCCCTTACATGGTCAATTAACACCCCTATTTCCGCTCAAACCCATGACAGGCATTGGGGTAGGAAATGGAATGCTCTTCCACTCCCTACATGGGAACAAGCCCTCTCTGAACTGCCGCCCCGTAAAACTAAAAATCCCGACCTAGCAGTTCTTAATTTTCACAACTGGATTTCCAGCACACTTGATTTAGTCCTCCCGAAGTGTTCTTTGCAAACAATAAAAAGACCTAAAGTTGCTCCATGGTACTCTCCTGCCCTTAGGGCATTGAAACAAACCTGTCAGAAAGCAGAGAGAGCATGGAGGAAAGACCGCTCTCAATTTAAGAGCTCAGAGTATAGATCAGCGATAAGACACTATAAGAGCCAGATAAAACTTGCCCAAGCTGAATTTTATGAAACTAAAATCAATATGGCAGCCAATTCCCCATGGGAAATTTTTAAAATTGCCAAATCTCTGATATCCCCTCCGTCTGAAAGACCACCATCAGAGGGTGCACAGGCCCGTTGCGAGGATCTTGCCACTTTCTTCTCTCAGAAGATTCAGGCCATCTATTCTCAACTAGCGACAAATGGCGATGGTATATTCTCCCCCTCTGCTTCAGACTCAGATCTGCATGTATCATGCTCTTTGGTTACTTTTCCTCACCTGGACTCCAATACCTTAGATACTTTGGTCCAGAAGGTCACCTCAGGATCACCAAATGACCCAGCTCCGCCCCAGACCTTAGTAAAAGCAATAGACGCCATTCGCCCGTCTATGCTGGAGGTTCTTAACACCTCCATTACCTCCAACTCTGTCCCATCTACGTGGAAGTGTGCGTTGGTTAGGGCTTTACTGAAAAAGCCGAACTTGAATTCTAACAACCTATCCAATTTCTGCCCGATCTCGCTGCTTCCGTGGATGAGTAAGTTGTTGGAGAGGCATATCAACAAAACATTAGGGGACTATCTGGAGTCCAATAAACTTCTACAGGTTTCCCAAACAGGGTTTCGTCCTCAGCATGGTACTGAGACTGCCCTCCTGGCAGTCACAGAGGCAGCCAGAGCTATAATGGACCAAGGTGGAAAAACTGCTATTATACTTCTGGACCTCAGTGCCGCGTTCGACACTGTTAACCATGCCACACTACTTCATCGTTTGAAGGGCATGGGGGTGTCGGGCGCGGCCCTGAAGTGGCTGACCTCTTTTTTAGAAATTCGCTTTTTCCAGGTATTTGAAGGCGAGGTGGTATCATCAAAGCATCCGCTCAGTTGTGGGGTTCCACAGGGCTCCTCCCTGAGCCCCACACTATTTAATGTTTATATGCAGCCTCTAGAGAAGATAGTTCTCCCTTTTGGTGTGCGGATTGTCACCTACGCAGACAACACCCAACTTGTGGTCTCCTTGGACCACAAGGAGGGCTCGTCTAACACCTTGGGCCCGTGTTTAGAGGCTGTTGCTGGGTGGATGCAACTCTCCCATCTCAAACTCAACGGGGAGAAGACCGAGATCATGTTACTAGGTAACTCTTCTCCCACCTCCCTGATGTCAATCTGGCCTTCGTGTCTCGGTGATCCTCCCCCCCCTAAAGACCAGATAAAGAGCTTGGGAATCTGGCTGGATAGAGCACTGGATTTTTCGGTCCAAGCTACTAAAACTGCCTCTGTATGTGTGGGGCTAATGAAAATGCTGAGGAAGGTACTCCCCTTACTTCCATTCCAGGCGAGAAGGGTCATGGTACAGGCCCTGATACTCTCTCGCCTGGATTATGGAAATGTTTTATACCTAGGGGCCCCGGCAACAGTGACAAAAAAACTCCAAGTCACTCAAAACTGTGCCGCACGCCTATTGTTTAACATCCCTCGTTGGCAGTCAGCAAGAACTGCCCTAAAGGAGCTTCATTGGCTCCCAGTGGCTGCCAGAACACTGTTTAAGGCCATGTGCATCCTGCACAAATCTTTTCATCGAACTGGCCCGGCAGTGCTGTACCCCTTAGTGTCGCCCTATGCGCCACCTAGAACCCTTCGGTCGGCTTCACTGCATTTGGCTACTAAGGTAGAAATTAAGAAAGCCCGTTGGGGTGGCCGTTCGTTTACTCACTCAGCGGCAAAGGCATGGAATTCCTTGCCTTTGCCTCTCAGACAAAACGACAACCTGATGTCATTTAGGAGAGACTTAAAAACCTACCTGTTTTCAAAGGCGTTCTAATGTACCCGGTGGCCGACACAGTAATCAGTCAACAGCGCTGCGAGGCCTCCGGGTAGTTATGCGCTATATAAGTGGAATTTTTAATTTTCATTTTATTTTCATTTCATTTTCATTTCATTTATAATGATCAGGGGAGAAAGAGCAGAGTTTACAATTCACAGAACAGGACGGTCTTCAGTTGGGCCTTCAACACACTTTTACTCGAGATAGTACGGAGATGTAGAGGTAAAGAACTCCAAATGCTGGGGGGTAAAAAAGAAAAAGATTTAAAACCAGATTTGGCTTTCCGTACTTTAGGGACATACCGCAGAATGTGATTCTTTGAATGCAGTGCCCTCGCGGAGAGGTATTTTCTTAACCTATCCTGAATCTGATGGGATTCTGTGTGTCACCAAGAGTGTTTTGAACATAATTCTAGACCTACTTGGCAGCCAATGTAGATGCTTTAAGCCTGACCTGAAAGAATGCCTTTTAGAAATATGATAGTACAAGCCGGGCTGTCACATTCTGGACACGCTGAAGCTGCGAAAGGACTTCTTGGGAGGCTCCCAAATAGATAACATTAGTATAATCTAATCTGGAGGCAATCAGAGCATGTACAATCCCCTTCCGGGTGACCAGAGGGAGGTATTATAAAAACTTTTTCAATGATTTTAGAAACCCAAAACAAGTAGCAGCCGAGCATGGACTTGAGGTTTGAAAGATAATGGCATATCCAACAGCACTCCAATTCCTGGGGACTGTTGAGGGAGTCAGTGTTTGCCCCACCTTTGGAGGCCATAGTCTTGTAGCATCGACTGGAGAGGCAGTAACAAATACTGGAATTTCAGATTTATCATAATTAAATTGTAAACAGCTGTTACACATCCAGCAGTAAGGCAACCCTGAAAATCACCTACCTCAGATCCCACTGTTGCACAACCGGAGCTAATGGACCCATATAAATGTTAAAGAGTGTAAGGTTCAAGACTGAGTCCCTGAGGGAGTCCACAACTTATGGATCTGAACTGGGATGCAAACAGAGATAAAAATACTGCTTTTTGTCTACTGGATAAGTAGGATGAAAGCCATTCCAAGGCCCTGTCCCCTATTCCTACCTTGTCCAATCTCTGTAGGTAGAAGGATTTTGTAAGAGACAGAATCGAATGTAGCGGAAACATCTAGTAAAATGACCACTGCCTTATAGCCCATGTCAAGGTTTGTTCTGATGTCTTCAGTGACCTTCAAGAGGGCAGATTCCATGCTAGACCCTTCGCGGAAGACTGATTGAGAAGGATGGAGACTATTGTTCCGCTGAACATGATTGGTTATTTGACAGATCAAAAGGGATTCCAACATCTTCCCTAAAACAGGGAGGAGGAAAATAGGTCTATAATTACTCAGAGTGGATCTTCATTGGTTTTCTTTTTAGAAGGGGCATCGTGAGTGCCTTTTTCCATATAGAAGACTCTAAAGAAAGATAAAAATAGCAGTAATCTGGCAGTTAATTGCAGTAGCTGCCTTACTTAGATAGTATGGAAGAAGGACATGGCTCAAGAGGAGAGCCACACTTAACTTTGTGAAGGATATGTTCCAATTCTGCTAGCAAATTTCTTTAAAAGAGTCAAGCCTGGGGCAGTCCTTGTCTTTTGTGGTGTCGGATGGCATTTTTTCGGGGGAAAATCAGCTGCCTGTTTGAAGTTCGCACACATTTTTTCACTGTAGTGTGGAAAAATAAAGATAAGTCATTCACAAGCAACTGAGAGGTTGGAATGATTTGGTTACATGACCCAGCTTTAAAAATGCGTTGACAATTTTAAAAAACTGCTATTGGGGAATTTTCAGATGTGTCTATTTGTTAGAAAAATAGGCTATTTTGGCTTGCTTGATGTTTTTCCTAAACTGTTTAAGGGCAGTACAGTAGGCCAGCTTTTTCTCAGTGTTATAACTTACCCTCCATACCCTTTCCAAATGTTTACATTCACGTTTTCAGCCTGAAGGCTATAAGAGAATCAACCCACTGAAGGCGTGGATTGATAATAAACAACCTCGCCTTAAAACAGCTAAAAAAAAAAAATAGTGCAACCTTTGACATAAAATACTACAGTGCTATTAGTGCTTTTTTTCTATATAGCTCAAATACAACTCATGTATAAATTAGAACAGTTTATAAGCCCCAGTCTATATCTGATAAATAAGATAAGAAACCACACCTGGATTGTGTTTTGTTTTTGTTGTTTCTAATCAACCTAATAACAACAAAATGAGTCTAACAGCATTAAAGCAAAGTTAGATGGACAGCAGCATGTACCCATTGTGGACTCCCCTCACCGGACCCTCAACCTGTCTGCAAGAGGGGAGGAGAGGTGGGGAATGCGGTAAAAACCGGGTGTGGGGGTTCCATCCAAAGAGAAGGAAGGGGGGCAAATAAATTGCAAAAAGGGCCCAAGGATCACCAGAGCACAACCCAATGGGGCTGCCATTTTGTCTTCCAAAGAATGTTAGTATTAAGAGTTGCCTGTTGAGAAGGATAGCTATGTTGCAAGGTGTGTACATTTTCTTGAAAGCCTTGTTACATAAGTCACATGGCTATCAAACCTGTTGATGTTGTGTTGACGTAAAATTGCTCGAACACCATTCTAGTCGGCTTTCTTCATATCGACCGTTCATAAATACCTAAATATACTGTATAAGATGGGTGGGGCAGATAACAATTACATTGTATCCTTAACTCAATTACCCTGGTGACAACTGGGCTATTTCATGACATGCAGGTAGCAAAGAAGCTTTGATACAATATTATTCCCTCATGTTTTCAAAAGGAGAGTTCTTAAAATGTGGATGGAGATCCTTTTGTAAAAATATTTTAACAGTAGTTTAACTGTGCAAAATTGCCAATTATGAGAAGCTTTTACTTTTCTATATAAAAAACATAGGGGCATATTTACAAGGACGGCGTTAACATTTTCGCCGCTTTAGCGGCAGAAAACTGCTGCTAAAGCAGCGATAATGGGCTTGATAATAGGCTCTTGAGAATTCCAATAGAAGCCCATGTTCTGGTGTAAACTTGGGCTTCTGTTGGAATTCTCTGGAATTCTCAAGAGCCTATCATCAAGCCCATTATCGCCGCTTTAGCAGCAGTTTCCTGCCGCTAAAGCGGCGATAATTTTAACTCCCTCCTTGTAAATATGCCCCATAGTTTCAAAAACAGGACTAAAGGAACACCTCTTCGCTTTACAGATATCAAACTGTGATTTTTGCCTAATGGAACACTTGGTTAGAGAAATCTCTTCAATAAAAGGGTCCCGCAATTATAAATATACACCATCATTTCTGAGTGGTCATGCAGTCGCAACCGTGTGACTTGGAGAATCAGAGGGTTTGCCACTCAAAAATGTTTTTTTTGCTAAAGCCATTTGGCAAATTCAGTACATCCTTCCCAACTCACAAATTGGGGTTATTGATTAATTCTGAATTGCAAATAGGACGGGGCATGAAAGGAGCATTGAATTCTATTCTTGATCCCCAGTGGAATGTGTCAATGGTTTGTGAATGCAATTGTCGTTGCAAACCATTGAACATTTACTGACTCCTCACAGGCGATGGTAATCCATTTGTGATGGGGAAGAAGTACTTTTTGGACCAGGGACAGTTTCTCTTTTTGACTTATTTTGGTAGCCTCTAGAAAAGTAGGAAGTGGTCCAAGGACACCCTACAAACCAGAACGGGAATCTGACAAACCGCAATAACGGGTAGATCGGAAACAACCACCCAAGGCAAATTTCACCCTAAGCACCTGGAACATCCAGGGGCTCCAACAAAAAAATCATAACAATGAACCCTTGACATCTTGGAAGGATTTGGACCTGTTACTACTGCAAGAAACTTGGGTCCAGTCAACATATCCCTTAACAGGCTTTGTGGAGTTCCAAAAACAGGCAATAAAAACCAGTAGGCTTGGCCGTCCCATGGGTGGTCTTTCTATCTACGTCTCAACATCACTGCAATATACAGCAGAAGAAATAGAACTCAAAGTCCCCTGGGCCCAAGCACTTCGCCTCAACAGCTTTCACTGTCACAAGCCCCTTCTGCTCCTAATTATCAACGTTTACATTAATCCCTGCAAATCAAGGAAAAAGGAGACACTGAAAGACCTCACACTAATACTAACTGATCTCAAACTAGACCACCCTTCTGAAAAACATTATACTACCCGGTGACTTAAACACAATTCTCCATGGGGGGGACGACCGACCGCAAGATCACCATCCTTGACACTGAGTGCAACCTCCTAATGCAAGATCTTCCCCCAAATCCATGGTGGAACACCACTGCAGAAAGCTTAGTAAATGAATGTTATGCTCTGGGCCTGAGGCTTATTAATGGCTGCTTTCATGGAGACTCTCCAACCGAGTAGACAAGAACAGCGGGCAACTCCATCTCTTATATAGACTTTAGTTAGGGTACAGTCGGCTTCTTTAAACACATCAGAGACTTTTTCCTAAATGAACGCTTAGACAGAGACCACGGCCACAAATAATCAATTTCAATATAAAACTCAAAAAATTGGAAGCAGCCCCATACACCAGCCTCGGTGTGGTAACAGAAAGACAAAAACGGCTAAAATGGGCTATTGAAATCGTCCGAGAAATATCAATATGGATCCAAGACCTCCTAAATAAGGCACTGATGGAAAGCAGCACACCCATTTCACAGTGGGCCGACTTCATAGAACAAATCCTGCGGTACTTCCAAGGCAAACTGTTGTCACGCTCTAAAGCACGCACTCAATCCTCAACTAAATTCAGACTGAGCGAAAACCTAAAGTCGCTGAAAAGAAACTTTAACCGCAAATTACCAGTTCTTGTAAACCAACAGTCCTCAATCTCAGCCAGACACAGTCTGATCATAGCAAGATCACAGTTCATGGAAGCCATCTGGCATGGTAAAAGCGAGAAAAAGTAGGACTTTTGGATGTAACTGCTAAAAGTCAGCAAGAGAAAAAACACCAAAAAAAACCTGGTCACTAATCAATAGCATCACAATTTGTCCCAGAAGAACCTTGAGTGCCAACATCTCAGAGCCTATGTGGGCCTCATAACTTATGGCTCATTTCTCCACGCAATCGACATGTTCATTGCCTACCAGCACATTGCCAAGAAAACCATGCTCGAATCAGAACATAAACTACTCATCTGATGCCCTAACTTCTATCATGATTAGCATGGAAGATCGTTGCACCAGCAAACTAAGATGAATACGGAAATTTGGTGCCCCCGGCCCCAATGGGCTTCCCACAGCTCTGTTTGCCAATGAGCCTGAACTATGGTCCGAGATACTAACTCCACTGTATAAATACTGCCTAACAGCTTACACCATTCCAGACTCAAGGGGAGGCTCCATTATTCAACCAATTATTAAAGGAGGCTCTAAATCAGATCCCTGTAACTTATGTTTGATTGCGCCAATTGACAACGATGCCAAGATACATGCAAGCCTGCTCGTCAACGAGCTAAGATTATGGGTGAAAGAACAGGGGATATTGCCCCGTGAATCAATGCGGCTTTAGAGACAGCTGCGGCACAACTCCAAATCTAATGGCCCTTACCCTAATGTTTGAAAAAGCTATCAGACGGAAAGGAACAGTCTTCTCCAGCCTGCTTCATGGACTTTAAGGCCGTGTTTAATAGCCTCTCTATAAGTTGGCTGTGGTGCAAGTTATGGGACTGAGGTTTACCGGACATTTTGCTGAGGGCAATAATAGACCTATACTCGAACACCTGGGTGCAGATCAAGCTGGTGGATGGCCTCTGCATGTCAAGGAGGATTTGAACAAACTCAGACCTAAATAAAGCAAGGCTGTGTGTTGGCTCCCTTGCTCTTCAGACTTTATATAACAGACATGTCCAACCACCTCAACAAAGGAAATTGACAGCTCCTCCAAGCTCAGAGGGAAAAGATTGACTCATCTGTTATACGCAGATGACTTAGTGCTCCTCAGCCAGACAAAGATAGATCTACAAAGACTAGTATCAACGCTTCAGGACTACACAGCAGCAAACATGCTTGGCTTCAACCAATCTAAAACCAAAATGGTAGCCTTTAGCCTAAAATCATGCTTGACTAATAGGTGGTATCTTAATGGCGATGCCCTAGAACACAGCAAAGACTACAAAAACATGGGAGTCTTCTTAGACAGCAGGTGGTCTTTTACCCGCCACGTTCATTCAACCAACACTAAGGGCTCTAGCCTACAGTTCACCTTCACGCCTATTGCCCAGAAGTTACGAGGCCCTAGTCTCGGCCCTTTGCTCACGGTAAGGAAGGGGAAAATTGGCCCTACTCTGACTTATGGCAGTGAAGTTACTCAAGGGAAAGAAATCGGACCTGTTGACAAACTACTCACAAGAATCTATAAATCACCCCTGCGCCTGCCATAAAGCCATCTCTGGCCCAAATGAGACTAGAATTCGCCATCGCCAAGCAGTCCTGGGCATCCAGCAGTTGCTTTCTCAACTTCTGCCACTCGTTTAGATTGGCGCTGCCGGATTCTATGCATGCCCTAATCTGGTCCGAACTGGAGCAGTCAGGAGAACGATCGCCATATAAGATCCCACCAGACAACCTTCTGAGAGACTTCTTATTAATAGAAGCCTGGAGCAAATACCTTTCCCAACAGGCATTTAAAAAACTGACTTCTGCCAGGGCCAAAAAAATGTCGACATTAGACGACAAGGCAGCTTTGTGTAAACGTGCACGCATGGTCAGTGATCAACTCGTACTCCAGACAAAAACAACAGAGCTACATAACCAATACTTATCCACTATGGATTAAATACAGGCTGATGGCACTGAGAATGTGAGAGTGGAATTTCTTGGACCACATTCTGGCTTGGTGCCACTCTGCCAACCATGATACTAGCTGCCGCCTATGTGGACTTGGAAAAGCAACCCTAATCCACGTCTTATGTCTCTACCCTCAGCACTTGCTGCAAAGGAAATTGCTTCTTCAAGCCCATTTTCTCAGCCTAGGCATACGCACATGTCGGCAGACAGTAATCGCTAGCCTGAATCCGCAGAATTGTCAACTCAACATAAAAACCATTAAATATCTTAAAATAGTATCTAAGAAACCTGGTACAGCAGGTACAACAAGTAGTATGTGGAACATCTACCTGGATCAAAAGCAATTGGAATACTCAGGCTGAGGAGAAGCAAAACTATTTATGAGCCACACCCCTTTGACTCTAAGTACTGCTTGCACCTTTCAAATTGAAGCATATCAGATTCACAAATTCAATACGTTTTAAACTGAATGCTCAGAGGAAGGCTGGAGCAACAGCAGCAGGCGGATGTATGACGTTACCACGCATACTTTAACAACGCATACAATTACAACGCAATTTTTACAACGCAGGATCCTCTACAACGAATGCCTTTAGAACGCATGACATTACATCGCAGATGCTATTACAACGCAGCCATTACAACGTTAGTATAGCTAAGTATATAATTTTAAAAAAAAAGAAATTAATAAATATTTAATTAATTTTATTTATTAAATAAATTTTTTATTAATGTATTTGTAAATATATATATATATATTTTTTTTAAAATACTATAGGTGTTTTAAAATAATATTCTAACTCCAGGGGGGTGTAATAGTAGGGTAAGTGCTGGATAGTGTAGGGGTAAAAATTACTTTTTTTTATTTTTAAAGAACTTTTTTTAATAAATATTAAAATTACTTAAATTAATTTATTTAATGTATTTTA
Source organism: Lissotriton vulgaris (assembly GCF_964263255.1). Classification (NCBI taxonomy): domain Eukaryota; kingdom Metazoa; phylum Chordata; class Amphibia; order Caudata; family Salamandridae; genus Lissotriton; species Lissotriton vulgaris. The sequence continues at coordinate 525,145 of NW_028251774.1, read as the reverse complement.
AGTACTATTTTTAAAACTGAACCCTTAAAATACCCCTGTACCCCAAAACCCAAACCTTTCCGTAAACCCTAAAGTTACCCCTGTACCCCATAACTCAAACCTAGCCCTGAACTCTAAAAATACCCCTGTACCCCAAAACCCAAACCTAGCCCTGAACCCTAAAAAATATCCCTGTACCCCAAAACCCAAACCTAGCCCTGAACCCTAAAAATACCCCTGTACCCCATAACCCAAACCTAGCCCTGAACCCTAAAAATACCCCTGAACCCCATAACCCAAACCTAGCCCTGAACCCTAAACATACCCCTGTACCCCAAAACCCATACCTATCCCTAAACCCTAAAACTACCCCTGTACCCCATAACCCAAAACTATATCTGAACCCTTAAAATACCCAAACACCCCAAAACATATACCTCAGTACCCCAAAACATATACTCCTATACTCATACTTACTTTTTAAAATTACTTAAATTAATTTATTTAATTTATTTTTAATATTTATTAAATTAATTAAATAATTTTTAAAAAATTAAATAAATGTTTAAAAAAGATAAACTTACCTATACTTACGTTGTAATGGCATGCGTTGTAATAGCATCTGCGATGTAATGCCATGTGTAGTAAAGGCATTCGTTGTAAAGGATCCTGCGTTGTAGTGGTTGCGTTGTAAAAGTAGTCCGTTATAATAGTTGCGTTGTAACAGTTGTTTCCCGCAGCAGGCACCCAGCCTTAAAACTTGCTTTCTGTACATGGACTGCCTGAACCTACCAACCAGATGTCGGACTGAATTGTGCCATCTTTTTTAACCCTTTCAGTGCTGCGAACGTTCGGCGGACGTCGCATGCACTACCTCGCTAGTGCTGCGCACGTCCGCTGAACGTTCCGATCCCGTTAGCGCAATCGAACGTCCGCACTGGGTGGAATTTGCGGCGCGCTTAACGGGTTAAAGGCTGCAACACTTCAGGACACCAACTGTTGTGAAGAAGGCCGGCTGTAACAAGCCTCACTATGGACTAAGTGCAACAATTGTTTTGCAGCTCTTAGCACTTTATTACCACTTGCACTTGAAAAGGCTTTTTTAACAGTAACTTAGTATTTTAAATATCTACTTTTTTGTAAAGGTTTTTATTAACTATACAATAAACATGGCTATGGTCCAAGTACCATTGCCTACTCTTGTGAGACCACTGCCTGCTCGCCCTGATGTCTTCCCAAAGGGGTATTTTTTTATTATTTAAAAGCACAACTTGTCCCATTTGGGAATGTAAATAAAAGGATGGTGGTCTGCTGTTCCTTGCAGGCTACCATCCCTATGTCAATCACACTGGGTCACAATGAGCAATCTGTCTAATTATTATTCATTAGGCACTTTTTTCTCCGGCCCACTGTGACCAGAAATTTTGTGATGCAACCTATTTGTGTGTAGGCCATATCACAAATCTATTGTAAATAGATGGTTCACAATTTGTGACCACTATTTGCGACTTGTCTCTTTCTACTGGGCCCTTAAATGAGTCTGTGTGCAGCATTTGACTGGCAACTTTTGGGGGTCTGTCGAACGATTGTTACTATTGATGCTGCAAGTTCATATCCTCATGAAACTTTGAGTACTCACCGGTGCTAAGTGGCCTCACATGCATTCTTAAGAAGATTAGCTTCAGAGTGCCGGCCACTAACGCAGCATCTAGCACAATGAGTGCGAGCAGCATTTCGTCTAGCATACACTGAGGCCTCTATTACTGCAAGCAGCAGTGTGTAGCCTCCTCCACTCCTCCTGTTTGTCACAAGTTCTGCTGAGCTGTGGAGTGGTAGCTTTGATGTGCTTCTTCGTGTGTGAGTGCAACTGTTGGGTATAGCTGGTATTCCACGCAGAACCGGGAAATGTGAGTGAGTAGCCTGTGTTGCCGGTGTGAGTAGTTCATCCAGCCAGGGTTTTTCGTACCATTCAGGGGTCATATTACGAATACAGCGCACTTTCCTTGTTTGCGTCATAATGCACCGTTCAAAAGGTGTGCCGAGCGCAAACAAGAAAAGTGCGCCTTCGTAGAATGAATCGTTGCCCCAAAGGCAGCTGAGAAATCGTGCTGCCCCCAGGTGCACGCTTTCAAGTGAAATACGGAGCAGCGGGTTAAAAGCTGCTCTGTGTTTCACGGTGCAGGCAGCAACCCACCTGCACTTTTCAAGGGAGTTGGAGATTTACTTTCAGGCGGGTGTAGTGAGTGACTACACCCACCTGTGGGGGGATGTCTGAGGGGTCCATGGGATCCCTTTTTATCCCCCTAGAGGGCTGCCTTTAGGAGGCGCACTGAAAGGGGCACACTTTCAGCACACCTCGTACAGGCCTGTTGGCCTCTGTTCCCGCGTGCATATAATGGCATGGGTGCAGAGGCAAAGTGATTCCATCATTTGCATGGGGTCACATCCCCATATAAATGAGAGACGCTGGCTCAAAATATGAGCCAGCATTAGCTGTATTACAAAAGGGCTGCATAAGCATCTTCCCCCCTTCTGTAATACCATAGTGCCCCGGGGGTGCACAATGCATGTGCACATGCCTGTTGCCCCTGGTACTTGCGGTGTGGTTTGGAGATTCAAGACTACAAGTCCCTCAATGGAAAATACTAGGCTTGATTAACTACTCAACATGGAGTTTGGAAACCTAAGAGCTTTGCAGTTCTGCAAAATCACAGGTGTGTAACAGTGTTCGCCACCTTGCACGCCAAGGACAAATGAGGTTACATTGAAATTCAGGAGGACTATCTTGATAAAAGAATTGCATCCAGGCATTCAACAAGTGAACCCTAAGGATCAGTAGTGGCTAAGCATAGGCCAGCCTAACAGACCCTCTTTATGTTCAGGTCAGAAAGCAAGGCCCTATACATGCGTTCAATCCACAGGTGCCTGAGCTGACCTTTACTGGGCTGAGGATTTCACAACCCAGTTGGCGTGACCTCCTCAGTCCTGCAAAGCACCATGAGGTCTTAATGATGAGGGGGCACATCACAGAAAGATTCGGACATGGGTACTTCAGTTTTAAGCACTGAAGTGCTCAGGCAGACTGTCAATCAGTGAAACCTCATCACAGAGTGCGATGGGGTAAGCAAATCTCACTCCCATTCTGTGGCGAGTAGGGGACTGCCGCCTCCTCTCGTTAGCAGTTGCCTCACACATAGGTTTTACACCATCCCACATGCTCTTGATAGCAGAGAGCTTTGGAGAGATTCTTTCAATTGCTACATATACACCTTACCATAGCAAGCTAAAGGTAACACATATATCTATGATCCTGCACCCTGGTACTGGAAAATCTTTTTTAGAATAGATGAGGATGGAAATGATTCAAGTTCATCCCTGGAGAAGAAAGTTCAAGTCTTTATGGAGACAAAGCTAGTAGGTGAATGTTTACGATTCAAAGTTGGTAGAAAAGGTAGAAGGTGGCCATACAAAGTACTGTGGGTTCAGCTTAGGACCCCCCGCCCTCTGGGCTTGGTCACATGCACCTGGTACATCTTGTGTACACCAATTGCTTTCCACATGTGCATCTTGTCCTTGTGGGGTTTTCCTACCACCTGCAAGGTTCTAATTCGCAGTTGCTTTACAATGCCACCAGACTCAGAGTGTTTCAGAAGAGCTATGTACCAGTCACCGTGACAACACAAACCTGCCAACTTGTCCACAGACCAGCCAGCCTGCTTACTTTTAGCCGCCATAGTAGACCCCTTCAGGTGTTAAGGAGTAGTGGAAGTTCCACTGCTCCACAAATCTTTACCATTACTCCCACTCCCTTGTTTTGATCCTAAATGATTCCAATGCCAGAGTGCTAGTCCACCCTGTACTTATACATCATGGTCCCCTTTCTTTACCATACCTACCATGTACCTTCCCATTACGTACGGACTTGGTTCATACAGTCCCCTCCTCCTCTTGCCTGTGATCTGCCTTTCACCTGACTCTGCATGCAAGGTTGTACCTGACCATACTCCACTGGTAGCAACTTGATCCCTAGGTGTGAGTTGTATGTGCTGCTCCTTTTTCTTTTTCAAGGCAACCATTGCAACGAGAGGTCTGGCCAGGAGCGGCAGGTGGATTGCTGGGCTGAGTGAGCTCAAAAAGGCAGCAAGCACTTATTCCTCAATAGAAGATAATGTGGAGGATTATCAGCTTCACTACTCAGGTATCAGGTGGCTCATGAAATCTAAGACACTTTTATTGGATAATAATCTCCTATAAAGGAACTGTAGCATGGAACTGGGGATTGCTGGCATGAGGGATTTATGTAGACTTTATTCATGACTTGAATTTGTTTTCCACCCATGAACTCAGTTTTGCTAAGAAGCTGGTGGCCGGTGGTATTCAATGTCAGAGGCTCTGAATACCAAGGTTGTGTAGTCTTGATTTGACCTCATGCCACTTTCATCATTCACCAGACAGGCACTGTCCCTTTCTTTCTCTTCCAGGTTGTTGTTCATCCTTGCTTTCTTTCTTTGTCACTTTTTTTTCCATCTTTCTTTTTCTTTCCCCCTTTTGTGTTTTCTCTCTTGCTCCGAGTCAAAGTTTGATGAGGAAAAATAAGTATGGGCCCCCAAAATGAGTGCCAGTGGTCCCCACTTGCAGCCACCAGCTCAAATAAAGATCCGACTAGCACATTTGCCTTTCAGCCTCTCCCTGCCCCTCCTCTGGCAAGGACATATTTTGCTTCCCAGACCTGTCCGATGGTGCCATGATATGATCAGGACAACTGAAAACTTGTATTTCTTCATTCCATCTCCTCTCAACCAGTTTACTTTTGCTTCCTTAAACATGGGTATAGCTTCACAGGAGGATGCTTGGTCAATGATCAGCCCCAAATAAATGCATTCTTGACTTGATAGTTAGGTCTGGGGCCCTGAACTGAGTCTGTTATCTCTGGGTCAGTTTTTATCTTCTTACAATGAAAGACAAAGCAGTAACCTTTGAGGGAAACAGAAAAAATAGAGAAAGCGAGACAGAGACAGAGATTCCCATCTCGTGGCTTAATTTCAAATTGTGAAACCAGATAACTGGGAATCAATACGGACGTCCCTGATTGCCAAAATTGTGTTATCCTGGGGACATATTTTATTTCACAGAGACTCCCTTTTCTTCCTTATCACAGATGAATGCACTTTTAAAAACATGAGTTCAAGTTGTGCACTGTAAAGCACCTCTTATATTTGATTTAATAGACTTTAATGCTGCTCCATCCATAATAAAAATTGTTAGAAATGGGGGTCTCTAGTTGGCAGGTTTGCACCCTGTCCAATTGGGGACCCTTCTTTCTAGTCAGGGTAAGGGGATTTACACTTCTAAAGTAAACCCTGCTCACTCCCTTGGTAGCTTGGCACGAGCAGTCAGGCTTATCTCAGAGGCAATGTGTAAAGCATTTGCACTTAAAACACAGTAATACAATGACAACATTACAGAGGGACACCACACTAGTTTTAGAAAAATAGCCAATATTTATCTATGTAGAACAAGACCAAAACAATACAAATCTAGCCTACAGTAATAAAGATATGAATTTTGGAAGGGAAAACTTAAGACAGTTCCTTGAGGTCGATAGCTCGGCCCGGGGCTATCACAGCATCCTGAACAGACAAATCCAACGGCTCATGTGGACAGCAAGATCGCAGGCCAGCCACAGCGTCTGAAAGACATGCAAACAGTACCTTGGAAATGCAGGGCATCTTGGAACTTGTGAGGAACTCCGAAGAGGCGCTGTCATCGGCGGGCGTTGGTTCCAGGGGTCGGTGCAGGAGTCATCGGGCCCGTGAAATCACACGTGTTGCAGATAGAACTCCGTGAGGATGAAGTAGGGATCACTGGCGTCGGGAGGCTCAGGGCTGCAGTGTGAATTGGAGCGGTGCGGCGCGGTGTGCATTTCCCTTAGGGCACAGTGCAGGCAGCGGCTCAATGACAGCATCCAGCAGCATCAGTGAGACCAGGGCTGCGGTGCAAAATGGGGCAGTGCTTGTTGCAGTGCTGACAGGTCACGGTGAAAGCAGCTGTGTAATTGTTGCTGAAACACTGTTGTCAGTAGACGATCTGAAGCTGATGGTGTAGTGTCAGTGGACCAAGGCTATGTGCTAAATAGGGCAGTGCGTTGTGTAACTTACGAGCCGTGCCCTCAAGCCACGGTGCAAGCAGTGGCATTGAGGTCAGCTTGGAGCAATGTCATTGATGAGACCAGGACGGCAATGTGAAGTGAGGCGGTGCGGCATGTGGGGACCACAGGTTATGGTGCAACCCCCATCTCTGTGATGGCTTTGGACGTCGTCAGTGAGACCATGGTTACGGTTCAAAGTGTGACAGTGCTCATTTTGGTGCCTTTAGGTCACGGAGATGGCAGCAGTGTCATTGGCGGCATCTGCTTGCTTTTTCTTCTGTTTCAGCAGAAAACACACAGTACCAAGTGCTTTTAGCAGATGAAGAATAAGTCTTTGATGTTCCTGAGACTTTTAACAGGAGGCAAGTTCTACTTAAAGCCCTTGAAGATGCGCAGGAAATAGGTTGCAGAAAGTTCAGTCTTGTCCTTCCACTGCTCAAGACAGAAGCAGCCACTGCAGGCCAACCCAAAAAAGCCACACACAGCAAAGATACAGTACTCATCCTGGCAGCTCTTCCAGCTCTTCTTCTTGGCTGGTCCCTTAGTGCAAAAGAGTCCTAAAGTTCTGGGGTCAGGGCCCCAATATTTATACTACTTTTCTCTTTGAAGTATTTGGCAGAAAGTCCCTCTTGCTCAGTAAAAACCAGTTCTGTCCTCCCTGGCCCAGCTTCACTACAGGAGGTGGAGACAGCATTGTGCAGAGCAGCTACAGCCTTTTCAGGGGTCAGTGACACCTCCTCCCACCACTCTAGTCCAGGATGGATCATCAGCATATGCAGGGCATACATCCTTTTGCGTGATTGTCTGGAGTGAATGCACAAACAGCCCCTGTCAGTCTAAAACTAGATGGTAAATCCACAAGCAGGCAGAGGCACACAGGATAGTTAAGCAAGAAAATGCCCACTTTTTAAAAGTGGCATTTACAAACACGAAAGTTAAAAAGCACCTTTACTAAAGGATGTGTTATTAAATTCTGAGCTCAGAGAACCTAAACTCTATTTCTATATCTTTTCCCAATTGAAAGGTACACTTGTAAAATGTTACAAGCTAGTTCCAATAAACATCTATGGGAAAGATGGCCTTTCAATGGTGAAAAACGAAAAGCATAGTATTCCACTAACAGGACGTGTAAAACACACCAGCACATGTCCTATCTTTCACGTACACTGCACCTTGCCCATGGGGCTACCATGGGCCTACCTTAGGGGTGACTTATAAGTAATAAAATGGCAGGGTTAGGCCTGGCAAGTGGTTGCACTTGCCAGGTCGACATGTCATTAAAAACTGCAAGAGCAGACACTGCAGTGGCAGTTCTGAGACACATTTGAAAGGCTACTGGTGTGGGTGGCACAATCAGTGCAGCAAGTCCACCAGTAGCATTTGATTGACAGGTCCTGGGCACATGTAGTGCACTTTACAAGGGACTTACCAGTAAACCAAACATGCCATTCTTGGAGACCAAATAAAAACATAGTTTACAGTAGGAGCACTTGCACTTTAGCACTGTATAGCAGTGAAAACATGTGCAGAGACACTAAACCACCAAACTGCAGAATACCATCAAAAACAGGTTAAAAAGCAGAAAGATTGGGGAAACATGCCAGAAGATGCCAGGTCGGACAAAAATATGTCCATATTTAAGGTTTACATGATTACCACTTGCCTTTTAGTTCACTAATGCCATTATTGTTGGGGAGGGTGAGCCATAAATGTTTCTAAAAACTGTGATTTTAAATACATGTATTGCTATTAGTGATATTATCTAATGTACTGATGTGAAACTCTTCCACATGTTGAAGAAATAGACTTGTTTAAATTTTGAAGAAATTGTATCATATAACAAACCTTATGTTTGTTGCTCAATATACATGCCAAACATGTTCATGGCTCAGCTCGTGTACGGACTCTTAGAGCCAAGCCAGGCCCATGGCTTAGCTCTAACTCGGCTTGCCCTCTTAATTTGCCTGCCCAACCTCCTCTATTTGAGACTCGGGCATAGAACATGGGGTCGTCAGTCATTTGTAAAATAATTTGTGAAAGGCGAGGACTAGAAATATGGAACCCTCTCCCATGCACTAATACCTCTCTCATCAAGACTTCTTGTAGCAGAGAGCAAAAAGAGTGTGTGCAGGGAAAATACATGTAAAATAAGTTATTCCAGGGCAGGGACTCCAGGGCGTGTTCTTGTCCATAGTCATGAGTTCTAAGGGAGAAATGCCATGCCTAGGTGGGATGGGCAAGAACATAGTTTCAGCAGGGATGTTTGGAGTGTGGCACCCCTCAAATGCATTATTGGTCTTGGGGTCCAGAAACAGGTCTACTATGCCTGTGTTGGTTTTTCTTGTTATTCTTATTTAACTAAGATGTTTTAACATGTTCGTGTTTTGGAATAGGATCTTAAAAATATATACAGACTTGTTTACTAAAAAAGTAGTACATCTGCACCAATAGAAGTACTCCTTCAGTGGGTGCAAATCTACTTTTTTATTTTTATGTAAACACTCCACAATAGTTTATATGTTTTATGGCTGTCTCCTTAGTGCTCTTGTTGTCTCCCCTCTGTGATCTAAGTTGCACTCTCTCTATCGCCTGCATGATTCTCACCTGTCTTCTCACCCATTTACTTTTTCTTCCACCAAGCACCCCGTTGCTCTCTCTCCCTGTTAGTTTGCTTCCTTCACCGCATCCTCTGTGTTGGTTTCCCACATCCACACAGGGCCGGTTCTACGGCAGAGTGACCAGTGCCACCACACCAGGTGCGGACTTCAAGGTGCGCAGTGTTTGCAAGTTTATTTGGGTTGATTAGAACACCTGCTGTGGTGTTCCTTGCCTCCAGCAATGTCCAGGCAACAATAAAAATGTCAAGATAACTCTGGTGATTAATGTTCTTCCTTGATAGAGATCAGAGTTTTGTCTAGTTCTGGATTTGTCTGATCATAAAATAGCACAGTGGATTAATATGCCTGCTGTAAAGAACCTGCGCCAAACAGGTCACACAGTGCATTTAATGAAATAGGTAGGTCAGTTAGTTACTGCTTTTCTAAGAAACATCCTTTTTTACTTGCAGATTATAAGTTAAAATCCTAATATAGAACAGTGAATTATGATTCTGAACTGTTATCAAAGAAATGCATGCACACTGCAAAGTATAGTTTAGAACATAGATTAATTTTGCAAAAAGGAATAATTTGGGTAGAAATCAATTCTTATTATTGAAGGGAACCCCCAAATATGGTGTTCCGTTTTCAAGTCTTGGTTTGTGCTTCTCGAGACCAAGCACTCTTAAATTATACTGCTTACCAGTATGGATGACGTCACTCCTGCACCTTGTAGTCCTCTGGCTAATTTAAAATGTCCTATAAGCTGATTTACACATGTATGATTGATTGTCTCTGTGTTATGTGTGTGTGTGATGCTAAGTGCTCTGAAGCCCTACACAGGTACGAGTGGCGCTATATACAGCTAATTAAATGCATCTGAAAGAGAGTGGTTATGGTGACTTGAGAGGCACTGATATAAAAGAGGGTGGTGATGGAATCCATGGTGTAGGTTGTCACCACCTCCACCATGCATGGTGAGGCACCAACAAACATTGTCACACCGGGCTCCACCAGCGCTAAAGTTAGCCCTGAATCCACAGCTCCGCATTGCTTCCTCCCTGCCCTTTGTGTAGCTTCACCTACCCTCCCATTCCCTCGCCCCACCCCTTTCTCCATGATTCCGCCCACCCCTTGCTGTCTGTAGCTCGTGTTTCCTCTGTGAGCTTGACTCCCAAATAAACTGAGGACATTTGGACCTGCTTTTCCAGGGAGCAAATCACTTGCACGACTTTTGGATCAACCTCGCTGGGGAAAAAAATGCCAGCGGTTAGGTTCCTCCTTGTGAGTTTTCTGCTATCACATTCAGATATATCAGATAGTAATAAACTTACACCTAAAGCCAGATCTGTTGGTTTTGCGAGGTCTTGTCAGCAGTCGATATAAAGGAGTAACAACATTGCTTTTTAGTAAATAATTAAAAATGGTAATTTCAAAATGGTGCATGTGTGACCATCACTATGTGTGCTCTGGAAAGAGGCCAAGGATTGGAAGAGCAAGTAATCTCAAAACTGTTGAGGCCCACTGGCTCTCACTGACTTCAGGCTCAGCCCCTGAGCTCTCTGACGTACCCCATTGTGAACACCCTCCCACAACCAGAACTCCCCCAGACACCTTTATGCAACTCAGCTCACACGTTCCATACAAGCATTGGAAAACTCAATAGGTCAACCTCTTAGATCAGAGACCTCTTGGCTTTGTCAATAGTTAGTAAAGTAAATTCCAAGGGCAGCATAAAAGTGTACTAAAGCAAAGTGAGTCTGCAAATGTTAACAAGTTCAAAGCAACCTATTGGCCTTGCCAATGCTTGTTGTAAGTTCTTCTGTCTATGCCAGAAATGTGTTTTGTCCTCGCTCCATTATATCTACAAACACTGTTCTCTTTGTGTGATCATGTATGGGTTGTTTTAAATAGTTTTTATCACTCACATTACAGCTCCTACATTGAAATGCTTTTTGTTCCTGAGCTGGGCCTTTTCACAGGTTATGGCTAGGGTCTGGAACATACTATCTCTTGTGCTGTATGGCAGCAAGACCATAGTTCTTTTTGGAAACTTCAGAATACCTTGCTTCTATCCTCTCCATGATACACATGAGATGAGCACTTATTCTAGAGGCGGGACCCATGTACCTGTGCAGGCAAGAACCCTACAACTCTGTAATTCATTCATTAATTCATTCATTCATAGGGATGCTTCTTTTCTTGACTCAAGTACGAGCCAGTAGTTGCTTCTATTAGAAACAGTTACAGTAGATCCCTAGATTTGTGTCAGTACGTGAGGGGCTCAGACAACTGCACTGGCTGCCAGTACCTAGGCGTGCTCAGTTCAAGGCTCTATGCACAGGCTTTAAAGTACTGAAGGGCACAGGTCTAGAGTTTTTGAGCATTGGAATAAAAAGGTATGTGCCGGGCAGAGCGCTTCGATCAGCTGACAGCAAACTGGTGGTGGTGCCACGGGCAAAAAAGGCCAGACGGGGAGGATGCAGCTTCCTCGTCTGTGCGGCAAAAGCCTGGAACAACCTGCCTGGGCATCTTAGAAACACACCAGAGCTTCTCTCATTCCGAAAGGGGCTCAAGGCCTGGCTATTCATGGATTAACCCCCCGTTTAGCCCCAGATTCAGTATGTAGCACCAGGACGCCCTTGGGCATAAGGGCGCTTTATAAGCTCATAAATAAATAAATAAATAAATATAGTAGACTTTTAACAACAACATTAAAAAGAAAATCATAAATTGTTGTCATGTTACTCATAGTAGGGTTCCTTCCATGACTCAGTAGGCAAGCAATCAAATATAATAACACAGTATAAAAAATACAAGAATAATAAAAAAAAATACAACACGTCAATGCAAATGTGGCAGGTAAATTGCTTCTACTTTTGACGAATGAGCTCTATTTTATAATGTTCTTGAAACCTTCTCTCTGTTTTGTCAATTTCGGTTGCTCTGTTCTTTACTCCTTTCCATGTGGTTTTGGCACTTTCGAAGAAAGACGCATTTGTTAAGTAGGCTCTGATCTGCCCTCCCTCGGAGAATATCAAAGCACAGTAAGAAAGTACTTAGTGCATTAGAGGGGAGCGATCTGCAGATAACAGCAAGGTCAGCACACGATGAGCTGAGAACCTGTCACCTCAAGGCGTGTCAATATCTACAGCAGCTTTCCTGGGACAGGCGGGTGGGAAATGCAAGTCCAAGCACTACTGGCATCTCCAAACTGACACTGAGCTGACTAACACAGGAAAATGTCACAGCTTATTCGTAACTAATCTGAAGAGCTTTTTTTGAGTTTTTTTATAGCGTGAACTGGACCGGAAGGTATCAGGGCGCTTTACATGAGCACCAGTTGCGCTACAGACTGACACATTCATTGTGTTAGGCACAGGGGTGGGCAGATTTACAAGGACTGGCGCCAGGGCCGGACTGGGAATGAAAACCGGCCCTGGCAAAGTGCTCGGCCAGCTTCTGGGGGGTTGTTGTGGGTGCAACTGAGCTATTTGCCAGGACCGCTTTTCGGACGATTTTGTTACAGGGCCGATTTTGCAGCTATGTTGCAAAAACGCCCCCTGGGGCCCAAAACCAGCCCCCACCCTTGCGGCCCACCGGGGATTGCCCGGTGCCCCCAACGGCCAGTCCGGGCCTGACTGGCGCATCCCTGCATATTAGCAGGGATGCGCCATACCCGATGCGACACGCAATTCCACACTTATTCCACCACGGATGCGTTGCGTTTACAATGCGGCGCACTGTGGCGCAGGGATAGACAGATGCGTGTCTCATCTGATGGCGTGAGTCGTGTCGCAAGCGCGACGCAACTCCAGCAATGATCAGGGACGCCCATACCTAACGTGCTACGCCACTCCTTTCGCCTGCTTCAAGCAGGCATAAGGTTTCATCGCAGCGGCCTCTGAAAAGCGACCCAGTGAAATCTTGTAGATTTCACTGCATCACTTTTACAAGGTTTTTTCTGACGGAACGCCCACCCTGCAAACAGTTTAATGTGGCGCAGAAGTTTGTGAGCGCAGACATCATGATGAATGTACGCCTGTGAAATGGCTTGGGCAACATTTTCTTTTACCAGTCCAAGATGGGTCAGTAAATAAAAAATTACGTGTAAAAGAAGTAGTAGGGCAGCAGCAGTTTGCTGCCATGTCCTCCTCCACCCAAAAAAACAAATGAATAAAAAATCAAATAAAAAATAAATGGTGAGCATGGGGGGGGCAACAGAGGAGTGCGTGCGTGCCTAAAGGCCCATAGGAATGAATGGGGAGTCAATCCTTCATTGCGATTAGCAATTTGCTAATCGCAAATAAGAATGCGATTTCAAGGGTGCCAGTGGTGTCCAAAGGACACCCTGTAGCACCCCTGAAATAGAAATGTTGCCTGATGTTGCGCACACATATGTCGAAAGAACATGTGTGTGTGTAACATACCACTTAGAAAAATGCACTTTAGTTTTCGCTATTTACCACGAAGTCAGACTTCGCGGTAAATAGTGGCCAGAAATTGCGAATTCGAAAATTTTAAAAGGTTCATGAATAGCATTTAAGGAATCTCAAATTGAGATTCCTTAAATGCGATCGCAATTTGATAATTCGCAATTATTTGCAAATTATCAAATTGCGAGTTCATGACCCATTGATGAATCTCAAATGCCATTTTTGCTGGCGCAAACGGCCGAATTTTGCGATTCGCACCGTTTGCGCTCGCAAAAATGCTTGATGAATCTACCTGATAGTTCCCTAAAAGTGACCAGTGAAAGGATAGATGCCATCCAGGAAGATGGTAATGAGGCTAAGCTCCAGAGGATGGACAAACACAAGAAGGGCAATCTGGGACAAGGAAAGCCTTCAAATAAAAAAAAACAAGCAAAAGAAGTGACAACAAATGCAACCAATGATATGCAATGGGGTGGCTGTAAGCCCCTGTAAATTCTTGGTAAGCCCACAATAGATATTTTCAAACCCAACAGCTTGAGCTGTCTGGTAGGTGCGACAAAAACAGATAATTTGTCTTATTTCTGAGGGTTGTTATGTGTTAGACACATGGGAAGCACGATGTGATGTCATGTTATTTACCGCACTTAGGGGCACGTGTATCGAAGGAAAAACCGGTCGCAAACGGGCAGATTCTCAGAATTTGCCTCTTTATGACCGGTATTTATCCCAAATGCAAAAATCGCAAATTGCAATTGCATTTCAGGAATCACAAATTGCAATGTATTTAATGCAATGCAAGATGCCTTTTAAAATAGAGATTTCGCTATTAGGGTCCGCTAAATCCCGAAAAATTAACCCTGATGGTATTTAGCGAAAACTTTTAAAAATGCACTAAAGTGCATTTTTCAAAGTTCCAGGTTACACACACACATGGCCTTGGGGCATGTGTGTGTGCAACATGGGAGCACATAACAATTTCAGGAGTGCAACAGGGTGTCCTTTTGGCACCCTTGCACCCTTACCTAATGGGTGATCGCAAATTGTGCTTGCAATTCCCATTCATTCCTATGGGCCTGAAGGCACGTAGGAATGAATGGAAAGCTATTCCTTGATTGCGACTCGCAATTAAGGAATTTGTAGGAATCACTATTTTTTTGCGATTATTACATGAATTGGCTTTTGCAATTCCTTATTAGCGAATCCTTATTTTTCGCTAATGAGGAATCGCAAATGACATTTTTGATGCATGTGCCAGTTAGAAACCACAGAAGTGCGGTTAAACTGCTATATGAAATCAGGTTATCGTTCTTGTATTATAATTACACTTAGATAGTGCTTTCTACCCCTGACAAGGTGTTGGAGCACTTTATGGCAGGTAGCACGCTACTCTGGTTAGTGCTTCATCCAGTTGTTATTATTGGTTACTGTTTATTAATAGGATTAATCTTGTGCTCTCAAGGAACCATCCCATGCATTTACTTCACTTTCTTTGTGGTATATTAAATTAATAGGACTTGGGTGCTACCATTAGTGTGAGCGCGTGCAAATGGTTGGTGGGATCAATAGAGGAGATTAGTTATTGTTGGGTTGCAGCTATGCGAGCGGTTGTGATTGATGAAGGGAGCTGTGAGCCATTTTCAGCAAAAGAGAGGATGGCAGATTAGCATGCATGGGAGAGTAGGCCACCCTCAGAATACTAAACCATGCAGCAGGTAGAAGGAAATGACAGAGAAATTCAATAGAAGAGAAAGAAAGAGAATACTCGCTAGTTTGAAGTAGTTGTGAATTTTTCATGCAGGGTTTAGTAGTATAATAGGGTATGCTGTTTCAGAGAGCATACAAACTGAATATGTAAAACTGTAGAAGTAGACAGCATTATTTTCATGTAAGATAGCATATTGTACCTTAGCATTTCTGTAGTGCTTACCTTTCACTTGTGAGACACTGAAGCACCTATTCACAAGGATCGCATGCAACACGAAGACATTTAAAATTATGTAGAAAGCGACTGTCCAACAATGAAAACTTAAATCTAAACTTGTTTAAAACACTTTTTTACACATGTAAGAGAAAGGAATAAAGCACAGGGGTAAATGTACTAAAAGTCCATGCAACACAGCGAGCAGCCAGTATTGCTGCACTGCATTGTGTGACAGGGAGAGATCAGGTCTGTGTCAGTTCTACTAAGGTATGGCACTTTCCAGGGGCGGCTCCTCCGTTGGGGCGGAGGAGCGTTGCCCCACTTAAAACTCCCCAAAGTCCCGAACAGAGTGTCAGGACAGGGGCGGGGCTGCTGCTGACTGACAGCAGCAGGGGGGAGGGTGGGCTGGCTGTGCACTGTTTAAAGTGCGCATTTCTTTTTGGCTGTCCGTCTTGCGATGGCCATCTAGACATGCGCATTTCAAAGAGCTCTAATCCAGCTGTCTCATGCTATAAAGAGAGCAGCGCCAGGACTGGCCAAGGGAGTTTCCTGTTGGCCGGCTGCAGTAAGAGAAAGAAGACATTGGGTGCAGAGGATCTCCTGTTCATCTTTAGGTAAATTCCTGTCTTTCCATAATATTTTTGCTCGCACATGCCCCCCCCTATAGACTCTAGCTGCCACTGGCACCATCCTGCTCTCTTTCTAGTGCTGGCACTCAATAAGGCTGCCCAGCGCCATGCAGACACCTGTGCACCACAATGCAAAGATGTCTGCATCATGTCTAGCATAGGCTTTATACTGAAAGGGTAACCTTCAAGTACAAAATACTGTCCTTACATTCCTTTACAACTTTTTCCACATTAGTTGTGTCCCTTACAGTGCAGCATCAGTTAGGAGAAATAAAAGTATCTCTCCTTTTTACTGCCAGCTTCATAAAAGTGTGATTTTTTGGCACAAAGCCCTTTTTACCATTGTTAGTAGATAGTGCTTTGTATCAGAATCCATTGGTGGTTGCATTGGGATGCTCATGGAACTCCCCCTTGCTGCAAAGTAAGGCAAAACAGCACCAAGTCATGCTTTGCGTTGCGTCCCAACATCTTTCCAGTGTAAAACAAGTTTTCAGCCGAAACGTATATTCGAAATAAACAATTTGCATCATGATTCAAACCCAGTGCAAAATGTTAACAGATCTGCCCCATGGTGTATTACTGCTTAAGTACTATGTGGGGTTGGGTATTGTCTGCTTATTGGCATCAAGAGAAGGCGCACAAATAGGGCAGTTGGCATGCATGCATTTTTTTCTAATAAGGATAAATATAGTATCATAACACCTCAAGTGAGGGACTCAAATGAATTATCCATATGTGCCCTTCACCAAGTGTCACTAAATCTCAAAAATGGAACATAATGTGTATTTGTAAAGCTCAGAGTCATTCGTGGGGTACTTGGTACTGAATAACAGATGTTTATTGTTACCCAACTCAATTGTACTCATTTTATCAACCTCAGAAGGAGGAAAGGCTGAGTGGGCCCAGTGGGATTTGAACCTGTGCCTATGAGGTTGAACACAGGTCCAGAAAGTGGGCACATTAGTCCATTAGGCCACCAGACCCAGCATATGTACACAATACCAAGGAATACAGGAAGCTGATATTTCCTCCATCATCAATTGCGTAATACAAAACAAAAATTCAGGCAGAGATCATATGGTTCACTATATGAAAATTAAAATTTTGTCTAGACTTATGCCCTGATGCAAACAGAATATATCTGCACTGCTGGAACAATGCTCACATTGTGTGCAAGGCATTGAGGCAGTTTTTTGACATTTATTTCCAATTGGATTGATGCATCATTCCCCCATTTATATTTTTTTGCTAATTTGTGTCATTCTAATTTAATGGAATGCCTACTATGAAGATGCTTTACCAACCTAGTGTTATTTACACTAAACGAGAAACATAAGCACAGGAGAACTAAGGGTACTAGTCAAGGAAGACCCCTGTCTCACTTTCAGCAATATAGCCATTCATTTGTAGGATGTATAAGGGTCTCAAAGGCAGTGAATGGCCTGTTGAGGACAGGAACGTAGCTTCGAGGGAGGTGTTACACCCCCTAATAAATTCATTCTGTAGTAAATAGTTGGGTACAGGTGCTTTAAGTAGGGTATGGTGAGCTGGTTCTTGTATTTCACTTGGGAATTTTACATCCACATGCGGACAAAAGCACACACACGCATCTTTATTTAAAATATAGTTATTTTACAAATTATTGAGCTTTAAGTACCCCTCACTCTCCACACTCCTCTCCCTTTCTACTGCTCCTTAAGTCCCCCTCCTGCCCTGCTTGTCATATAATGTATTTTAACCAGCATGATTGTTTGATTTGATTTGATTTATAGACTTGTAAAGCTCACTTATGCTGGAGTAAGCAGGAATGCTGATATTTTGGCGGCCATGGAAATATTGACGTTTCAGTTGGCGAATAACCATGTTTTCAGTAGTCTTCTAAATTCTGAATCGATAGACTGTTCCAGGTCTTTGCTGTCCCTAATAGGAAGCTTCTGCCCCCCCAACGAGCTTGCTTGTACCTGGGGATTGACAGTAATTGAGAGTGACCTGACCTTAGATTTCTGGCTGGTGTATATCTTCTGAGGTGTGTTCCCAGATACAGAGGTCCCCTTCCCTGTAATGCCTTAAACACTGAAGGACTGGGTTCTTTGGGACCCAGCGGTGCCAGGGCACAACACCTGAAACCTTCGTGGGTAACCTGTTCCGGCGTACGAATCACAGAGACATGGGACACTTCCTCCGACGTCAAAGATTCAAGGTTTATTTACTGCAGGGAATACAGTAGTCACGACAAGCAACACACGTGCAACTTGGGGAGACTGCTTCAAATTGGTTCTGTGAGTCGCTCCTTTTATACAGTTCTTACCCATACGACAACGTGGCACACAAAGTTTACAACCCGGTTCCCACCATCATCCCCCAGAGGGGTCGCTTTGGTCACTTTGAAAACACATAAGGTCCGGATCACAAGTGCGGAAACATTTGGCGATTCCCAACTGTAAAACCATCTTCCCACCATTAGTGAATTCCAATCGTCCATAAAATAGATTGAAAATAGGAACAAGGACAGATGTAGAGGAAGACGGAGACAGTGGAGAAATCGGAAAGGGTGTAAAAGGGGGAGGTATCGGGTAACACGAGATACAGGCATCAAAGGGACGTGCCTAATGAGATGCACGGCTGAGACAATAAGTCCGTGCGGCAAGATGGGCCTTGAGCGGCACCATCTGCCTTACAGTAACATCCCCCTCATCATAAAGACACTTACAAAGGACATGTGTCTTCCGCAAATATCTTGAGAGTCCCAGGGTCGCGAAGCGGACAGCGTCCGTTCGCTGGCTACTTGAGGGCAAGAGACAAAATGGATGCCGTATCTAAGATGGAACCCGTGGGTACAGATGAAAAACCCACATAACAAACGAACGGTTTAAGTTAGCACAGTGAAACTGCGCATACTTACTAAACTCGTCATTTGCGGTTCTTAGATACCAGACTCGACCATATTCGTGCGAGTCGAATGAATCATTAATGATTGTCACGGAACCTCAGACGCTCCTTTTGCCCTCATGTAGGCAAGCACTAGTCCGAATCATATTCGATATTCATCAGACCCTCGAGATGTTGCTGTAGCATAGCTCTGTCCAATCGAGTCCCATTGGTAACAGGCGGCTGTCTCATACACGTTGTAGCACAGAGGCCACATAAGGCAGGACCACACTGCACACAAAGGCAACACGTGAACAGGAACACCACAACAACTCCGATGATCATCAGAATCTTTCAACCCCAAGTCGACATCAGACCCCAAAACCATCCAAGTAACGTCCAATCCCCTACATCCACGAGTATGGATTCGGAGATCTTATGCAACCTCGAGATGGCTTGATAAACAGTTGGAGCGTTATCCGGAATGAAAATGCAGCAGCTCGAATGGATCACCTTACATACCCCACCTCGATCTGCTAAGATGACATCTAAAACCATACGGTTTTGTAACGTCATAAGTCTATCCGCCTGAAGTTCTGTGGTGATATTACCAAGGGCACTGGCAGTAATATTAGCTGTTGATTCTACCACTCGAGTCAACTGTCTCAGGTTCCTACTATTAACCATAGGTCCCCAAAACGGGAGGAAACCCTTGAAAAAGTCTCCTGCCTCTTGACCGGCAGTATCCTCTTCGCTAATTACGCCTCTCACAACTCTAGTCTTGTGATAATCGGCATCTACAGTGAACGTCGGAGGCAACAGATTTGCAATGAAACATGAGCCCATGAAGTCAGCGGGCAACCATGCATAGGCACGATCATAGCAGATAAAGTATGTACCCTTGGCAGCCAGAAACACAGGGGAAGAGAACATTGGCAGAATGTAATTTTCAGTGCAAGCACTTGCTCCAAGTCGGGCTTGCGATCTTCGACCACGACCCATGAGACAGAAATTACCAGTGTGGGGTACGACCCATATTGGAGGCGAGCTTTTAAGCTGCTTTTCGCTAGTGAACGCACTATATTCGCCTCTACTTAGGACTCTATAGGCCTGTATCTCTTCTTCGGGAATAAGCGAGGGATCATAGATATCACTATCTAAGTCCTCTATTGCTATTGACAAAGGCTTTTGATACGAGGTAGGCCCAGAGTAGGGAGAACGTGGTTCTCGAATGGGGTGGAAACCCAGTGCGCTTCGAAACATTGTTTGAAATGCTCGAGCGGACCCTTGGGAACTATACGGTAACACCAGATATGGAATTCCCTTATCCGTAGTATGTGGCATCAACCCACACACCCAACAATTAGTAGTGTTAACCACTAACTGATGCTGATGAAGGAGCTGAATAAAGGAATTATTGCGGAATTCTACACGTCTAGCCTGCTCGTGTTCTGGTAACATGTGGAAGGAATGGGGAGAAACAGTAGAGGTAAGATTAGGGTCAGGAGTAGGAATAGGTGTAGCAGGTAAGAAGTAAGACATTGTGTAATACACCCCGCCCGCCAAAAATGCTGAAGCAGTCAAAAACAATACAAACAGTTGGAATATAAAACATTTGGTACGACTGAGTTGCTGCAGCTTGAATCGATGAACCTGAGCTCCCTCCAAATCATTCAGCTTCGAGAATGCCATTCCCTATGGCCGTCCGCAACGTTTCTTGACGCACTTCGTTCTGTGTAGCAATAGTCAACCCCTAGGAATTCCCAGGAACCGACGGCCTTTAACCTAGCGTCAAGACCTACTATCCAGAAGGAAGTACGCGCGCGGCCCTACGGCCTTCAATGCACAATATGTATATATATATACAAAAACAAAAGTCTCTCAGCTGTGGAAGCAAAAAGTATGTGGAATGAAGCTCAATATGTATATATATACAAAAATAATTACAATAATATAAAAGTTCCAAACTGATCACGGAAAACGGGATAATGCAGTTGTCAATACAACAAAGCAGGATCTTTTATTAGTTCTTAGTACGAGATCGCAGAAAGTATCGGGTTTTCCCAGGACGTGTCTGCTCGTCGAACAAAGGATCCGTCAAAGAGACCGCGTCCTGCTGATTGTTCTGGTCTCGAGTCTTTCGGTGACAATTGTTCAACAAGGTCTTTCTGCTGCGCTGAGGTTTCTCCAACAGGCTGTGCGTCGCTAAAAGGCACAAACGCCGGCAATGTTTCTGTTTCCGATGACGCAATGCCTCTCCTTACCCACGGGTCTGCCGGCAACGGAATAGGGACTCGTTTGGTGTGGGTGGCATGCACCCAATTCTTACGTCCCTCGAGACGAACAGCAGTCCTCGTGGCCAGGAGCACTTGATAGGGTCCGGTGAACCTCGGGTCTAGGTTGTTTTTGCGTGAAAAATTCCTTGTCACCACCCAGTCTCCGGGCTGGAGCTGGTGGCCTGGACCCTCCGTCTGCGTCGGCAATGCGTCGTAAACCTGTTGGTGAATTAACCTCAGTTTAGCAGTCAAGTCATGCAGATAATCGATCAACATTGGGTACTCAAGATCAGAAAACATTCCTGGCCTAGGAACCCCCCACACATTCGCAGGACGGCCGAACACTATTTCATAGGGACTAAGCCCTACTCGGGAGTGTACAGTCGCCCTAGTTGACAGTAATGCTAAAGGTAAAGCGTCAGGCCACGAAAGACCCGTCGTAGCCTGAATCTTTGCTAGCTTTAATTTAAGGGTACCATTATACCCTTCAACCAAACCAGCTGACTGGGGATGATTGGCGCTATGGAATTTTTGATTAATTCCAAGGCCCTTACACACACTCTTCATCACACTACCCACAAACTCACTTCCGTTATCTGACCACACGACTCTAGGCATTCCGTACCGAGGAAAGTATTCCTTCAGTAGGATTTTCGCAGTAGACAAAGCAGTATTGTCTTTGAGAGGATAGGCCTCGATCCATCGGGAGAATGCGCAAACCACAACTAAAACATATTTCAGGTTATTGCATCGCTCCATATGGATGAAGTCCAATTGTATCACCTCAAAGGGACATGAAGGGGGAGCAAAACTGCCAGGAGGAGTTGGGGTTCCTTTGCCAGGATTATACATCATACACACCATACAATTCTTCACCACACGTTCAGCACATTTCGTAATACCATCATTCTTCCACACAGGAGATAACAACTTACAAATACCTTTCGCGCTAATATGTGCTAACCCATGCGCCATTGTCACAACGGCCAGCACATACGCATCCGGTAACATCCATCTTTTCTGATCAGACAAATCAATCCAGCAACCATTCACGTCCAACTTCCCCGTGCTTTCTTTCCACTTCGTCTTTTCAGTGTCGGTGGCCTCATTCTGAATTTCTTTCACACTTTCGATAGTGTCTTCACACATGCTCGATTCTGTAGGCCACCTAACCGAACTCGTCACATACATTCGAGTGCTAAGGTTCCGGGCAGTCTCCTTAGCAGTCTCATCTGCAAACGCGTTACCACGACCAACATCATCCGTCACCTTACGATGCGCACTACATTTAACAATCGCAAGTTGCGTAGGCAACGTCAATGCATCCAAAAGATCATTCACAAGCTGGCCATGCTGAATCTTCGTACCGTGCGACGTCAAGAACCCTCTCTCTCTCCACAATCGTCCAAAACTGTGTGCGACGCCAAATGCGTATTGGCTGTCGGTGAACACATTCACACGTTTCCCTTTGGCTAACACACATGCTCTAGTGAGAGCAATCAATTCTGCAGCTTGGGCAGAATTCTGATTCAACCTTGCAGTCTCAACAACAGTATTCAACGTTACAACAGCATAAGCAGTAGTCACATCACCATTCGGCAACTTAAAACATGACCCATCCACATACAAGGTACCATCCGGATCTTCTAATGGGGTGTTTTTAAGGTCCACTCGACCTTTTGTTTCTTCTTCAGTCCTCAAGTAGCAATCATGTTCTGCTACTTCATCTGACTCTGCGCTAATTGGTAACAAAGTTGCCGGATTCAGAACATTACAACGTTTGATCTGAATGTGGCTTGCCAAGAGCGTCAATTCGTACCCAGACAACCTCGCACTCGTCAAGTGCTGAGTTTTCGTACGATTCAAAAGAGTATCGACTGCATGCGGAACCATCACCGTAAGCATATTATCCATGACCAATCCTGCTGATTGTCGGATGGAGACCGCAGCTGCCGCTGTTGCTCTCAAGCAACTCGGCAATGCTCTAGCTACTGGGTCCAAGGTCGAGGAAAAATATGCGCATGGACGTTGCTTACCACCAAAAGGTTGCGTTAAAACACTCAAAGCACAACCTTCCCTCTCGTGAACATATAATGTGAATGGCTTACTGTAGTCGGGAGTACCCAACACAGGAGCCGAACACAATGAATCACGCAATTCAGAAAAACTTCTCTGACATTCTTCCGTCCATGGTAAAGGAGTTGAAACATCCTTACACGTAAGAGCCACTAATGGTTTCGCTAGCAATGAAAAATTAGGAATCCATTGCCTGCAGTACGACGTGATACCTAGAAAGGCACGCACATCTCTTTGGGTTGTTGGCACAGCCATTCGCGCAATCGCTGCAATCCTCTCTGGGGTCAACCTCCTTCCCTCCTTTGACAATAAGTGACCTAGGTAGGTTACTTCTTGACAACAATATTGGAGTTTAGTAGGTGGCACCTTGTGATTCAACTCACAGAGATGTTGCAGCAACGACACTGTAGCAAATTTGCAAATGTCCTGAGTATCGGCAGCCACCAATAAGTCGTCGACGTATTGGATTAAGGCCGCACCAACCGGCAACCTAAACGCATCCAGTTGACCCTTCAAGGCTTGACTGTAAATCGATGGACTTTCACAGTAGCCCTGAGGAGCGCGCTTGAACCGGAAACTGCGTCCACCGAGAGAGAAACCGAAAAGGTCTCTACTCTCCACGGCAATCGGGATGCTGAAAAACGCATTTTTCAAGTCAATCACCGAAAACCATGATGCAGAAGCTGGAATCAGAGTCAGTAGCGCCGTGATGTCAGGCACAACAGGAAATTGAGGAACCACAATTTTATTCACCTCCCGTAAATCGATAACAAAACGATAAACAGGTGGTTTGGAAGGATCCGTACGTTTAAGAATGGGCAGCACAGGGCTGTTGCACACGTTTCCCCGAGTCTCTTCAATCACGTCTTTCTCGATCAAATCATAAATGATCGCTAACAATGCACGTTCACCATCAAGAGAGATACGATACTGGGGAATACGTGGCAATCGTACATTAGATTTCAACTGGACAACATAGGGCGAAATATCAAGTAGGCCCACGTCATTCGGACCCGTTGCCCACAAAGACGCAGGAAGAGAACTCAATTCCGGTGGAAGCTTATCGAGAGACAAATACATAGGAGAGATGACCCTCTCTCCTAACGTAAGCTTTACACCCGCAGGAGAACAATACAAAGTTGCGTACAAACGTTTAAGCAAATCCAGGCCCAAAAGATTTTCACCACAACCCGTGGTTAGAATCAACGGAGCTTTCAGCTCACGTGGCCCAATTTTAAGGGGCAAAGGGCATGAAACTGGATTGCTAACGGGGGCGCCAGAGAATCCAACGGAAACATTTGTTAAGCCAGACAAAGGTGCGCCAGGGAGTTTCGAATGCTGAATAGAACTTTTCGCTGCACCAGTGTCCAACAGAAAAGGCTCAACGACGCCCGATGTAGCAACTGCGACGTAAGGCCCTCTCTGATCAACCGGAACTGATACCACTCCCTCTCCTTGTCTTTGGCTATCCTAGTAATTACTGTCGTCAGTACCCTGATCGACGTAATAGTCGTCTACATTATACTGCGCAGATCGTCCTTGCGATGATCCACGTTGATCAAAACAATTATTAGAATTGGATGGGTTGTCTGAGCGATCGTTCTGAGCACCACGACCTCTACCACGTGGTGCCTGCTGCGAACCACCACGATTTCCTCTAGATGAGTTACCACTATTACGTTCATTCAAAACAGGGCAATTGAATTTAATGTGCCCCTCTTGTCTGCAATAAGCACATTGATTATACCCTAACGACGATCTTTGGGAGGAGGAATCATTGCGTGGCTGCGAACGATTCGATTGTGACTGCGATCTATTCTGCTGGGGTGCATTCTGATTTGAACGCGGAGGATATGCTTGTTGAAGCAACACTTTAGTTTTTAGCTCTTTCGTCTTTTTATCAGCACGGTCGCTCTCTTCTTTCTCTCTATTCTCATAATATTGTGCTGTAGCCAATATCTGAGCTGAGGTAGAAACGGCCCATGCACTTTCCGAATTCCTCAATTTATTGCTCAAATCGGGCAATAAGTTTGAAACAAATTTATCCACAAACAATCTCTGTCCACCCTCGGTACCCATATCCTGACCACTATGGTCGATGAATGCCTCCTCGAACCTCGTAAAGAAGTCGGAGACACTCTCATCTTTCTTCTGCTTACAGGCTGACAATTTGTCCCAGTTCACCTTCATAGCTGGCATAAGAGTTTTCATTAACGTAATAATCCTTTGAGGAAGGTCAAGAATCAACTGGTCGGGTTTAGTAGCAGCTACTTGTCCAGCGTCTGCCGCTACTATGGCAGCCCAAGCACCACCTAATTCAGCCGGGTGATTTTCATGACGAATCTTAGCCCATACCGGTTGCGGTACTACATTGCCAAACAACATATCGATATCGGCAAGATTCATTACCGTAGCATCTACAAGCTGTGATAATTCTTTGTAATACCCTGTAGGATTTTTGCGTGGGTCAGGCAAAGATTGCTTCACCTGTAACACTTCCGAGCGTTTCCATGGAAGATGTATCCATATTCTCTGGAAATGCGCCAATGTCGGAGGATGAGCATTAGGATCAGCTGGTACCCAAACCGGCGGAACTTCACGCATAGGATATTGGCCAGATGCGTCTGGTTGTGGTTCAATATCCTCAACAAACAATGCATGAGGTATCGGAGCGGGGCGAAGAGATAACAACCGCTCAATAGCACGTCGAACATTAGTATCTACTATCAGTCCATGTGAAAACTGGAGCTGAAGCTCAGACAGGGCGGTCAGCACCTCGTCAGGCGCATCAGCCTCTATCTGATCGCGAAGGAACTTACACATTTCATCGAACACGTATCTTTGGGTAGGTATATTAAATTGACAAAATGTTTCGAGTACAACACGGGGCGGATTTCTAAGAGGGTTTACCATCCAACCCATCGCCATATTATATAGCGCAACGCGTTCTCTATTTCCAGGAAGCTGACTACGTCTCTGAGGACCATCAGAGCTAGCGGACCCATGAACGGGCCCAAGCGAATGAAAGAAGCTAGCGGCAAGAGGAGAGTTACGAGAACGAGTCGAAGGAGAAGTAAAGGACACAGGACTAACAAGTGAAGGGGTAGAAACAGTAGCAACAACAGGAGTTAACAAAACAGGGGCAGTAGCAGAAACAGTAGCGGAAACAGGAGTATGTGGAAGCGGAGGAGCAGTAGGGATAGAAACAGGCAAAGGAGTAGGAACAGTCGGAAGAGCGGGTGCAAGCTGAGGAACAGGCTGAGGAGGAATAGGCGGAAAAATAGGTACGGCAGGAACCACAGGAGCTGCAGCTGCGGTACCCTGTACGTACGGAGGTGGCGACTTCATGAGATAAGACATTAAAGGATCCTCAACTGGCTCTTCCTTCTTTTCCGACTCCGTAGGCAAAACAGGATAACATTTATCTATGGACATACGCTGTAGTCTGTCAAACACTTCCTTATCCTTAACCTCCTTGTCACGCTGAAATTGCTCTGCTTTCTTCACTATTGTAGCAACATTATCTCGCTGACTACGTTTATTCTGTCTGATTTCTTTCTGTCGGGCTTCTTTGCGCCACAACCGAAAGGCATCAAACATGGCCGGCCTTGACTTTGGTTCGAACAATTTAATCTCCAGATTATCTAAAATCGGCGCCTCGAAGCTACCATGAGGTGGCCAGCGAAGGTCGCCGTCCTTCTTTGTATATTTAATCCAATAATCATTAAAGGTAATCGGGCCGAGCCCATGCTTACTATATAGATCATACGTGGGAGTTCCAACCGGAGGTATCGGACACGAGTCCTCCAGTCGGGAATCCGTACCACAAGGTCTGAAACAACTGAACAAAGTACTGCGACCAGGCATCTTGCACACTAGCCGAGTTTCACAAACTTCAAGAGTTACAGGATTTACCAAGTCCCAGCAAAGAACAAAACCCTCGGTTTTTGGCGGCTGCAGTCGTCAAATAACACAACAACAAAACGCTAGCAAAGTGTCACCGACAAAAACACTCACACAGCGTTAACAACAAAAACACTCGCTAAAGTGTCAACAACCAAGAACTCTGGGAGCGACCCACAAATACTTAACTCAAAGATCAATGGCGTCACCAGGAAGGCCCGTCTATCGTCTCGCTATACCAAGGTCTACGCCAGGCGCCAAAACAGGTCTACAGTCAGGGCAGCAGTCCGTCGCAGCCGTCAGGAGGCGGGAATCTTCGCGGGAAAAGTCTTCGGGCCACTTATTTCGACAACAGGATCGATGAAGCGGAGTGCACCTTCCCTCGGAGATTTCACACGAAGTTCCTCACGATCGTCGGGCTTGGACCGGTACCACTGATGCAGCCCCACGTTGGGCGCCAACTGAAGGACTGGGTTCTTTGGGACCCAGCGGTGCCAGGGCACAACACCTGAAACCTTCGTGGGTAACCTGTTCCGGCGTACGAATCCCAGAGACACGGGACACTTCCTCCGACGTCAAAGATTCAAGGTTTATTTACTGCAGGGAATACAGTAGTCACGACAAGCAACACACGTGCAACTTGGGGAGACTGCTTCAAATTGGTTCTGTGAGTCGCTCCTTTTATACAGTTCTTACCCATACGACAACGTGGCACACAAAGTTTACAACCCGGTTCCCACCATCATCCCCCAGAGGGGTCGCTTTGGTCACTTTGAAAACACATAAGGTCCGGATCACAAGTGCGGAAACATTTGGCGATTCCCAACTGTAAAACCATCTTCCCACCATTAGTGAATTCCAATCGTCCATAAAATAGATTGAAAATAGGAACAAGGACAGATGTAGAGGAAGACGGAGACAGTGGAGAAATCGGAAAGGGTGTAAAAGGGGGAGGTATCGGGTAACACGAGATACAGGCATCAAAGGGACGTGCCTAATGAGATGCACGGCTGAGACAATAAGTCCGTGCGGCAAGATGGGCCTTGAGCGGCACCATCTGCCTTACAGTAACATCCCCCTCATCATAAAGACACTTACAAAGGACATGTGTCTTCCGCAAATATCTTGAGAGTCCCAGGGTCGCGAAGCGGACAGCGTCCGTTCGCTGGCTACTTGAGGGCAAGAGACAAAATGGATGCCGTATCTAAGATGGAACCCGTGGGTACAGATGAAAAACCCACATAACAAACGAACGGTTTAAGTTAGCACAGTGAAACTGCGCATACTTACTAAACTCGTCATTTGCGGTTCTTAGATACCAGACTCGACCATATTCGTGCGAGTCGAATGAATCATTAATGATTGTCACGGAACCTCAACGCTAGGCATTGTGACTTAAATGTAATTCTCTTTTCCACTGGGAGCCAATGGAGGTCTCTCAGCCGGTGAGAAATTGGTTCATATTTGGGGATGTCCAGAATCAGTCTCACTGCTGCATTCTGCATTCGCTGAAGCTTCAGTAGTAGTCGAGACTGTAATCCCACATATAGGGCATTGCCATAGTCCAGTCTTGAAAGGGCCGATGCTGTAATCAGTGTTTTTAATGCATCCCTGGGAATAAAAGGGCGGATTGTTGGGAAATCTGGAGCTCCCCCGCTCCCCCCTCAATCTTACTGATCAAACTACGCCCCTGGTAGGGAACCTCTAGGGTGGAGGATAGTGACTGCAGGCGAACTTCAAAGGAGGGAAGGAAGCTTCACAAGACCTCAAAAGGTGTGGGGTGATGCACTGGGGAGAGTCTTACTTAGTCTAAGGAAAGCATGGATGGATAACTCATTTATTTGTTGAACTAAGGGACAGATGTCCACTATTACATAATGTTATCATCTTGTTATAGTGGTCTTACGGCAACACCAGCACTTCACCAAAACATACAGCACACCCAAGAACAGGGCCATCTTAACAGCATTATAGCCCCCGGGCAAAGCAGTACACTGGGCTCTGCCTACACAACCACTCACAGGAATAAAAATGTTTAACAGAAAATTTGTGTTAAATTATGGTCTGCATGGGGCCCCCATGCTCGTGAAGCCCCCGGGCAAATACCCAGCGTGCCCATGTTACAACAACCCTGCCCAAGAGGGATGGAAAATAAAAACCTTCTGCTTGTCCATATAGGCTCAGTGTGAATGTTGTTTTCAGTTCTGTGATTCGAAGGCATTTTTTGCAGCATTAATGGTTTTATTGCTTCTAGGTAACGCTACATCAGGATGAAAGCAGCTTCCAGACAGTTGTTGATGCTGCAATACAAGGTCATTCAGAAAAGGGGGTGGTGATGAACAGAGTGTCTGAACTAAGCAGACCACGCTTACCCAGTCCAAAGATCAGGGCTTGATCCATCACCGTTTTTTAGCTCACTGCACCATCCCAGCTCAGAACCTGGCTACATGCAAATTAGTCTATTCCTGTCCCAGTGCATGATGGGAACAGGGCAAACCAAACTACCAAGCCAATTCTTATACTGGGAAGGAAACAAGCTTCCGGGGACCGGTTTCTGGCATTTCAGCCGTCGTCGGCCCGGCTTGCTTGAATCCTGATGGTGCAATGAGCAAGGGACTCACATCTGAGTATACCCTTCCACGCTTATGGTGGACAAAATGATTCAGAAAAGGGGGTGGTGATGAACAGAGTGTCTGAATTAAGCAGACCACGCTTACCCAGTCCAAAGATCAGGGCTTGATCCATCACCGTTTTTTAGCTCACTGCACCATCCCAGCTCAGAACCTGGCTACATGCAAATTAGTCTATTCCTGTCCCAGTGCATGATGGGAACAGGGCAAACCAAACTACCAAGCCAATTCTTATACTGGGAAGGAAACAAGCTTCCGGGGACCAGTTTCTGGCATTTCAGCCGTCGTCGGCCCGGCTTGCTTGAATCCTGATGGTGCAATGAGCAAGGGACTCACATCTGAGTATACCCTTCCACGCTTATGGTGGACAAAATGATTCAGAAAAGGGGGTGGTGATGAACAGAGTGTCTGAATTAAGCAGACCACGCTTACCCAGTCCAAAGATCAGGGCTTGATCCATCACCGTTTTTTAGCTCACTGCACCATCCCAGCTCAGAACCTGGCTACATGCAAATTTGTCTATTCCTGTCCCAGTGCATGATGGGAACAGGGCAAACCAAACTACCAAGCCAATTCTTATACTGGGAAGTAAACAAGCTTCCGGGGACCGGTTTCTGGCATTTCAGCCGTCGTCGGCCCGGCTTGCTTGAATCCTGATGGTGCAATGAGCAAGGGACTCACATCTGAGTATACCCTTCCACGCTTATGGTGGACAAAATGATTCAGAAAAGGGGGTGGTGATGAACAGAGTGTCTGAATTAAGCAGACCACGCTTACCCAGTCCAAAGATCAGGGCTTGATCCATCACCGTTTTTTAGCTCACTGCACCATCCCAGCTCAGAACCTGGCTACATGCAAATTAGTCTATTCCTGTCCCAGTGCATGATGGGAACAGGGCAAACCAAACTACCAAGCCAATTCTTATACTGGGAAGGAAACAAGCTTCCGGGGACCGGTTTCTGGCATTTCAGCCGTCGTCGGCCCGGCTTGCTTGAATCCTGATGGTGCAATGAGCAAGGGACTCACATCTGAGTATACCCTTCCACGCTTATGGTGGACAAAATGATTCAGAAAAGGGGGTGGTGATGAACAGAGTGTCTGAATTAAGCAGACCACGCTTACCCAGTCCAACGATCAGGGCTTGATCCATCACCGTTTTTTAGCTCACTGCACCATCCCAGCTCAGAACCTGGCTACATGCAAATTAGTCTATTCCTGTCCCAGTGCATGATGGGAACAGGGCAACCAAACTACCAAGCCAATTCTTATACTGGGAAGGAAACAAGCTTCCGGGGACCGGTTTCTGGCATTTCAGCCGTCGTTGGCCCGGCTTGCTTGAATCCTGATGGTGCAATGAGCAAGGGACTCACATCTGAGTATACCCTTCCACGCTTATGGTGGACAAAATGATTCAGAAAAGGGGGTGGTGATGAACAGAGTGTCTGAATTAAGCAGACCACGCTTACCCAGTCCAAAGATCAGGGCTTGATCCATCACCGTTTTTTAGCTCACTGCACCATCCCAGCTCAGAACCTGGCTACATGCAAATTAGTCTATTCCTGTCCCAGTGCATGATGGGAACAGGGCAAATCAAACTACCAAGCCAATTCTTATACTGGGAAGGAAACAAGCTTCCGGGGACCGGTTTCTGGCATTTCAGCCGTCGTCGGCCCGGCTTGCTTGAATCCTGATGGTGCAATGAGCAAGGGACTCACATCTGAGTATACCCTTCCACGCTTATGGTGGACAAAATGATTCAGAAAAGGGGGTGGTGATGAACAGAGTGTCTGAATTAAGCAGACCACGCTTACCCAGTCCAAAGATCAGGGCTTGATCCATCACCGTTTTTTAGCTCACTGCACCATCCCAGCTCAGAACCTGGCTACATGCAAATTAGTCTATTCCTGTCCCAGTGCATGATGGGAACAGGGCAAACCAAACTATAAAGCCAATTCTTATACTGGGAAGGAAACAAGCAACACCCCCTTTTCTGAAATCGTTTTTGGCCACTATAGGTGTGGCAGGGTATACTCAGACATGAGTCCCTTTCTCACTGCACCATCAGGATTCAAGCAAGCCGGGCCGAAGACGGCTGAAATGCCAGAAACCGGTCCCCGGTAGCTTGTCTCCTTTCTGGTGAAGAATTGGCTTGGTAGTTTAGGCTGCCCTGTTCCCATGATGCACTGGGCCAGGGACAGACTGATTTGCATATAGCCAGGTTCTGAGCTGGGATGGTGCAGTGAGATAAATAACGGTGATGGATCAAGCCCTGATCTTTGGACTGGGTAAGAGTGGTCTGCTTAATTCAGACACTCTGTTCATCACCACCCCCTTTTCTGAAATCGTTTTTGGCCACTATAGGTGTGGCAGGGTATACTCAGACATGAGTCCCTTTCTCACTGCACCATCAGGATTCAAGCAAGCCGGGCCGAAGACGGCTGAAATGCCAGAAACCAGTCCCCGGTAGCTTGTCTCCTTTCTGGTGAAGAATTGGCTTGGTAGCTTAGGCTGCCCTGTTCCCATGATGCACTGGGTCAGGGACAGACTGATTTGCATATAGCCAGGTTCTGAGCTGGGATGGTGCAGTGAGATAAATAACGGTGATGGATCAAGCCCTGATCTTTGGACTGGGTAAGAGTGGTCTGCTTAATTCAGACACTCTGTTCATCACCACCCCCTTTTCTGAAATCGTTTTTGGCCACTATAGGTGTGGCAGGGTATACTCAGACATGAGTCCCTTTCTCACTGCACCATCAGGATTCAAGCAAGCCAGGCCGAAGACGGCTGAAATGCCAGAAACCAGTCCCCGGTAGCTTGTCTCCTTTCTGGTGAAGAATTGGCTTGGTAGTTTAGTCTGCCTTGTTCCCATGATGCACTGGGCCAGGGACAGACTGATTTGCATATAGCCAGGTTCTGAGCTGGGATGGTGCAGTGAGATAAATAACGGTGATGGATCAAGCCCTGATCTTTGGACTGGGTAAGAGTGGTCTGCTTAATTCAGACACTCTGTTCATCACCACCCCCTTTTCTGAAATCGTTTTTGGCCACTATAGGTGTGGCAGGGTATACTCAGACATGAGTCTCTTTCTCACTGCACCATCAGGATTCAAGCAAGCCGGGCCGAAGACGGCTGAAATGCCAGAAACCGGTCCCCGGTAGCTTGTCTCCTTTCTGGTGAAGAATTGGCTTGGTAGTTTAGTCTGCCCTGTTCCCATGATGCACTGGGCCAGGGACAGACTGATTTGCATATAGCCAGGTTCTGAGCTGAGATGGTGCAGTGAGATAAATAACGGTGATGGATCAAGCCCTGATCTTTGGACTGGGTAAGAGTGGTCTGCTTAATTCAGACACTCTGTTCATCACCACCCCCTTTTCTGAAATCGCAATACAAGATCAGCATTATATAAAGATGCCGGGTCAACACTGACTTGAGAGAAATCTTATTTTGTGATGTTCACAGGAAAATTAGCTGTACTTAGCCGGCACATGCATATCAGACTGGTAAGTTTGCAGCATAAAAGATTATTTGTCATAGTTAATGTTGGCACATTAGATATGTTCCTTCACGCAATTTGAGATCAGCCCACAAAGACCTACTTGAAGTACCACGCTTTAAGAAAAAACGACAAGGTGGCAGCAGTTTCCATTTCTTAGCAGCTACCCTATGGAACTCTCTGCCACTAGCCCTCAGACAGAGCAAGGACCTCCTTGCCTTTAGAAAGGCATATAAGACTCACCTCTTCACACAGGCTTACTTGAAATAAAGATTCTTGCAGACTCACCCCTTGTTATGTTTTTTATCTCTTTCCAGCGCCAAGAAGCCTTCGGGCGTATGTGCGCTTTATAAATTTTTTATAACATAACATAACATAACATGGAGAGAGAGATACCCTCCCACAGCTTCACAGCATTCCAGGGCTGGGGTTGAGTAAATATTGGTAAATTGATATAGACCTTTGAAAGAGGTTCAAAACTTGGCCTGGGCGAAATGTAAATTACGGCGGCATAATTCTCATAATTACGTGAATTTCCTGCTATGTTTGTTATGCAAAATACCAGAAATTACACCATTATGCCATTTTGCATAATTGTGTGCCATTTGCAATAAAAATGTATCCTGATTAGCTCTATTTGCTGTAAATTATGGTAAAAAATTACTGCAAACTCATTGGAACAATAGAATTCAAGAGGCTGCTGTTTGTAGTGCTTTTTAAAAAAACGCATCCTCGCACCAAAAATTGATACAGTGTAGCATTTTGTGATCAAATACAGCACAAAATGACTGATTTGTATTTTGTATAATTTCACTTAATTTCGACATAATTTTGCATAATTATGCAAAAGCAAATTACGTGAATTTGGCACACCCCTATTCTTGATACCAAATGAACTGGGAAAGTACTTTTGGAGGACATTCACTAAGTCGCTAATACATTTGTTAATTAACTTGGTAAGCACTTACATTCATTCCTCTTCAGTTTTAAGAGGAAGTGTCATACTCCACTGAGAAATATTCAAAGTGTACCTCGTACATACAAACACGTTAAAATTGTTAGGGGCTTATTGATGAGCCCTTTGCATCGCAGTTTAGTCACTTTTTTGTGATGCTGCAGTGGCGTAAAAAATGCACCACATTGCGCTATATTTACAAAGTGATGTATCTAGGCAGAGGCGTTACTTTGTAAAGCCCTGCACTACATTATACCTGTGTCAGGTATAATGTATGTAGGGTGGTAGTTCCACAGTAAAAAAAGGCTTGTAGAAGTGTCAATGAGATTTCACTGTGACACTTCTAGGGCACCACTGTATCAAAGCCTTGCACCTGCTTCACAGCAGGCGTAAGACTGACGCAGGTCCTTTCACATGAGGCAAGCCCCATGTGAAAGGACACATTGCTGGAGTTGTATCTGTTTTCAGACACACCCCAGCAATACGTCGGGAATACTGACTTATCCCAACATCCCTCGCCGCAGCCACATCACACCCCACCTGAGAGACCTGCACTGGTTCCCGGTCATCAAGAGGATAACCTTCAAGCTCTTCACCCATGCACACAAGGCACTCCACAACACCGGTCGAAAGTACCTCAACAGACGGCTCAGCTTCTACACCCCCACCCGCCAGTTCCGCTCCGCCGACCTTGCTCTCACCACAGTCTCCCGCTTCCGTAGAGCGACCTCCGGTGGCAGATCGTTCTCCCACCTCGCCGCCAAGACCCGGAACATCCCCCCATCCACCTACGGCAGACCCAAGACCTGCTGACCTTCAGAAAACTCCTCAAGACCTGACTTTTCGAGCAGTAGCAGCATTCCCCACCCCAGCGCCTTGAGACCCTCACGGGTGAGTAGTGCGCTTTACAAATGATATGATTGATTGATTGATTGACATATCTGTAAATCCTTGCGACATGGAGCGTTGTACAGTAAATAGGGCACATCCATGGTGTAGTAAGGAGGGCGCACTTTTCATAAATAAGGGCCCTTAGTTTCCATATACATTATTGATGCAAAATCATCTTGTGCCCTGGGCACCCTCAAACTTTTTGCTGACTGATACTGGTGGTAACTGACTCTGACTGACTGACCCTGGGCTCTGCCTAAACAGGCCCAGGGTCGGTGCTATGCTGAAGACACATGTAGAATACAGTGACATCACATACATACACTAGGGTACACTATGGGTTAGGGTACCCCTGTGATTGGCATGAACTCCCTTATAAGGCCCTAGTACATACAGGGCAGGGGAGTTGAAACTGCCTTCAAGTCCCTAGTTTAGAATAGGGCAGGGTAGTTTAGGGGTCAGTAGCATTTTCTGCACTTGCATGTGTGCAATGCTAGAGCCTGAGGTCAGTTTAAAATCAGCCCTGTGTTGCAGAATTGCTTTTAAAATTCAAATTGTGCCGAAGCCCGATATTTGTGTTTGGGGCACTTAAAAATGAATAAAATACAAAGTTTGGGCATGGTAGGTACTCCCAGGGTCTTCCCTACGTGTTCCAGGGCTGGGGGATCAGGTACTTATAAAGAGAATCCTTATAAAAAGCTTTTATTCTGTACTGGGTTAGTGAAATTGCACATTTCGTTCCCCAAATTGTTGTAAAATGCTTCCCAAAACTGACTGTTGTGCTAGGAGCACTGTGAAATGAGGATCTGCAATAGTTATATATATTCGGCACCCCTAAAGTCTTTCCTAGGTGTTCCTGGGTTGGGGGGTCCTGTAGGTATAAGCAGGGTCCTTATAAAACCTGTCTCATAGACCCTGGTATTGGAGAAATAGCCCTGTTCATTTTTCCATTGCAGAGCCCCAGTCCAAAGGTTAACATTTGAAAAGGTAATTAGTTAATAACTGGAGAAAGAAATTCCATAAAACTAGGATTAAAGGACTCAGTTGAATGGTAATGGTAAATCCAACAGTATGGTATTGTTGAATTTATTCTAGAATGTACAGGCTAGAAGTTATAAGACCTTCTTGGCTGTAAGACTAAATCCAGCCATCTGTTGCTCTGCCTTGATTGGTCAGAGATACTTGGATTAGCCTGACTGCTTTGAAGAGGTGGTAAATGAACCCTGGGGTTAGGAATCCTGTCTGGGAGGAGAGGTTGCTGGGCATAGGAATGCCAAAGCCAGGGGTAGTGGTAGATAAATAATGCTCTTCAATGGAAGGAGGAGACAAGCTATAGAAACAAGTTTTCATTTACACCTCTCCTCTCTGACTCGCAGCCAGATGGGGGATTAAGGAGGGAGGAATTCCCAGATGGTTTAGTTAGTTCTGCTCCCTCTGCTGAAAATTCTGACATATTGAATTTTGGAAGAATAGTGGTTTCTGGGTTAGCATTTTGCCACACTTTGGAAGAAGTGGTCATGCTCTGGGGTGTTGCCCTGCACCTCATTGGGCAGGAGTTCCATCCTGCTTGACCCCAGAGAATAATGAATAATTATCTGAGAGGGGCGGTGCCTCTCACATCTGCTTTTGGAACCTAAGAGAATCAGAAGGGTCCACGCTGAAGAGTTTGATGTGCATTCACCAGTCCTGCGCTCTGAAGAATACGCCATTTGCGCCATTTGAAACTACAGCCCTGTGGATCAAACATGCTTCACATGCGTTTAGACACATGACAGTTTAAAATGTTTGCCTGGTTTAAACAGAACCAACTGATGTGTAATTCTGAAAAGCCAGAATTTATCTTCTTTAGTCATAACCCAGGTGAGGAATGGCGCAAATGGTGGCCACAGAATATGTCTCCCCCTGCAAGTTCTGCCACCTCGGCAGACATGTCCATGAAGTCCCAGTCCAAGCAGTGGCTGGCACCTGCTTCGGCCTTCTGAAAATGTTGAGGAATTTTCTTCCACTACTCCCAGTCCCTCATAGGAAAACAGTAGTTCAAGCATTGATCATACCCCGGCTTGATTATGTGAATGTGTTGTACCTAGGCCTCCCTGACTATCTTCTTTGCCGTTTCACAGGTGGTACAAAATGCCGCAGCAAGATCCATACTTATGGTTGGCCTTAGGGCTCATATGAACCCCTATTTGAAGTCCCTGCATTGGCTCCAGGTGCGTAAGAGGGCACGTTTTAAAGCTTTGGTATTGGCCTACAAGGCTTTTCACAATATAGGCGCCCCATATCTGAGAAACAGAATCAAGCAGTATGCTCTACCTAGAAGTCTGAGATCTTCTACCCAGCAGCTCTCCATTATTCCTAGGTTTTCTCGCTCTCGCCTGGGTGGTCGTTCTTTTCAGGAGGTAGCCTCACAGCTTTGGAATAATCTGCCGCCCGCTCTACGTCATGCCCAGGATCTCCTCGGCTTTATGCAAGGCTTAAAAACCTGGCTTTTCATGCAGTCAAGAGCGTGCTCTTTCTGTTCTGTCACGTATTTTTTTCTCAGTGCCGGGACACTTTCCGGGAGTAGCGGCGCACTTTATAAGTGCCCAATAACATAACATAACATAACATAACATAACATAACATAATGTAACAAAAGGACTAAAGAGTATACTCTCTGCAAGCTACAGGTTAACAGAGCTCACCTGGACCATCACCACAAAGAATCCTCAGCCTGAAGTACTACCAGTGGATTTGTAAGAGTTTTGTCCAAGTGGATTGTGGGAACTGAAGTCTCACACTTTCAAGATCCCTCTTGGAGATTCCAGACCCTTGGATTGTTTGTGTGACACTTTGGGACCCGCAAAAAGAACTTCTGAAAGGAGTTCTAACAGGATCCAGAGTGCTGGAGGAGGCTGCACAAGACTGGTTAGAGGAAACAATATGACCAAAAGTGGCACTGTTGGTTTCTAAGCACTAGAAGTGACTAATCTTTAAAAATTCATATCTCTGGTTCCCTACAGGTGATGTTTTTCGTTTTGATGTCACATAAAAGAAAAAACAAATCCTATTTTTATAAATTGGTGTTGGATTTTTATTGTATGCTGTGTCTTGATTATTGACTGAATTTGTGTTTTTAAATGCTTTACATACCTGTCTTTAAAGTTAAGCCTGCCTGCTCGCAGCCAAACTACCAAGGGTTGAGAATGGGAATAATGTTCTAAGACTTATTCTGAGCCCTATATCGTGTCAGTGGTATTATTGCCAGTGGTAAATGCATAACTGCCACTACTAATAATCCACTTTCCAACAATTATGTACGGTTCATTTTCTTAGTGATGCCCACCTTAACATTGTTACACAAACAAGAGCAACAAAACTAGGCAAGCCCCTTTCATTCACTGCTAAATTCCTAGCAGCCACTTTGCAGAGAGGCAACTCAGAGGACTGTACTAACTGAGTAACGAAGCTATGAATATTGTGGCCAAAATATTGAAGACCAAAATATTGAAAGGTACGTGCATATA
The DNA here is from genome assembly GCF_964263255.1 of Lissotriton vulgaris. NCBI lineage: Eukaryota > Metazoa > Chordata > Amphibia > Caudata > Salamandridae > Lissotriton > Lissotriton vulgaris. The sequence continues at coordinate 486,836 of NW_028251774.1, read as the reverse complement.
GCGGAAGCATGGATTTACTATTCCTAACTCCACCGCTACTTACCTTGAAGATAGATATATCAGCATGCTACAAACATGTGGCATTCAATATAGAAAGTTTTTAATTACTTACCTTTCGATGTTTTGTATTCTATAGTTTGTACTCGATATTTGCCTCCTGGATATTCTGGGTTCGATATTCAGGGTGCACACCAACTCCAAGCATGAAGTTTTTGCCAAAAAAGAGAGGTCACAAATAACATTGTTAAGGGAAACATCAGCCCTCCTCCCCCCCATTGAAACTAATCAATATTCACGTTTAAATAATAATCCATATTAGTAAAGCGCAAACATTAGGCTAAGGTTTCAAGGCGCTGGGGGCCGTCAGGGAGATTAAGTAAGCTACTACCAGAGTCACATGATGCTGAGCTGAGCTGCTGCCAGCGATCGAACCTTGAGCTGCGCGCTCCGAAGTCAGACGCTCTGGCCGTTGCATCACACCTCTCTCACAAAATATGTCCCTGGTTTTGCCAAACTCAAGGTAATTGCTGCATTTGAAGGGCAACTTTAAGTTCCTGAAGAACCATTTTTTGGCAAGCGTTTGAATGTTACTGAAGCACTACAATAATAGAATTACTACAGAAAGCAAATGCGCTGACTTTATCTACCTCGAAAGGCTAAAATGCTATGCCAGCCCAATTTAAGCCATGAAACTTTATGCTACAGAATGATCAGCACTGTATGAACTTTAGCCCTTGGGCTTTGTGACCAGACTTCCTTATTACAAAATGGCCTCCTTGACAACTTTTCCCGCATTGTTGGACATTTTGCTCACTAGTCTCATCATGTGCTTACTTACCTCCAGCGCCACTGGAATTATGCGGCAGGCAGGAGAGGGCCAAATTATGCAGCAGGGCTGAGTAAATTATGCGGCAAGAAAAGGCAAATTATGCAGCATAATGTGGCAGATTTTGTAATAATGTTTCTTCATTATTTTGTATTTTTAAACTTGGTAACACTGTATGGGCATTGGTTGCACCTCATTAGTTCCAGTTTAAAACCCAAATATGGCAATAAGCAGCAGAAGGTGACCAGTCCAGCTTTGCAAAGGGCCTTCTAATGCTCAGAAATACACAACGCTGCGTTTTCTGTAATTTTTTTTACCGTTTGAGGTATAAACATTTTTTTTGTTAACATCTGCAGATTATGCGTCAGATGGTGGATTATATGGTAAATGCGGCAAATCTATATTTATGCAGAAATCGCCACGCCCGCACCATTCCATGATTCGAGTTGCCCTGCCTACCTCATATTAATCTCAGCAAAATGATTGATGGTGGTATTGTAGGCCGGGGGGATATATGAGTTAAAACAATCCGTTGAGAGACCGATCCAGTTGCTGCTGGAAGTAAGATTTTTTACACTTAATACATTTTCTGGTAATTCCATCAGAACTTCCCTTCCCCAAACATATTTGGTTAACAGCAAAACTGCAAGACCCCCTTTTGCAGGTAACATTTGTTTTTAATGGTGAACAAGTTTAACATGTAGACAGATTTGGATTCTAATGTAATGGAAGTCTGTTGGCTGTACTGTAACAAAAAATATGCATAATATTTATTTGTGACCCTGTTTCTCACACTGTAGTAGGGGTTTCCAATTGGCCATGTCTCCCCTTGCTTACCTCAGGACAGCACAGGGGGCGTCCCAGCACCCCGAGGATTCGGTACCATCACTGTGTTAGCTGCCGCCCCTCACCCTGCCTCGCTCCCTGGGCAGCTCCATGTTGTAGTTCCTAGTTCCCCAGACTTCCATTCATGATGGCCTTCTTGTAGACAGTCTATAAATACAGGTGAACCTTAACATTTTCCTTTTGTGCTTTTGCTTGTCCTATTCCGCTTGTTTCCCCAAACCCAGTTTCTACACTTATAAAAAGACCAAAAGCTATTTCTCAATGTTAGAAATTGGAATATTAGTTGAGGGGGATATCTATCCACCTCAGGTAATAATTACAATCTATGTCCGGGTGAACCTTCAAAGTCACTAAATTAATCTGAGGTCAGTCACCTGGTAGCTATGGCACAGAGCAGACAGGCTTAACATCGTGCAGTTTTGGGGAGCATTTATGCAGTTCCAAAACAGTAGTAAAGCCAGAATGCAGAACAATGAAAATCCCAAGCCAAATGAGAAAAATAGAGTAACATTTTATAAACAAAATGAGATCAAAATGACAAAATCCAATAAAGGGACATAGATTTTTTTTTAATGTTTAATTAGAAACACCTCCTAAAAGCACAAAGTGCTGGATACACCAACCAGGTTCATCCTGGTCAAAGATTCTACTTTCTGACCTATTCCTTTAAGTACCAATCCGCCTCTGGAGTAGAGTTCTATATCCCCCCAGGACCCTAGGGGAGGCACTTAGAGACGTGTAGGAAGTCCGACAGGGCCTAACAGTAGGGTACAGTCAAAGTCCAGTTGAAACTGGTGAGTTGGGCTCATACAGGAAAAGCACTCTTGCAGCTTGGTATGGCCTGTTATGGCCCTAGATCTTATATAGGAGGTCAGGCAACTGACCCTTTGAGTCCTCTTCTGAGCTTCCGCAGATCCAGAAATTGTTCCGAAGTGCATGCGTTGAGGTACCACATTTACTCCTGGCATGAGCTAGTGGGTTGAAATGACTTCTTTCCCACCATAAACAATGGGGTAAAAGTTCAAGGGTCAACCATACCCATACGGGCATTTTCAAGATGATGTAATTCTCGGCCACTCTCACCTTGGGCTCCAATGTTGAGGGTGTGTGTTGGGCGTGTTCTATGGCAATCCTATTTTCCTCCCACTTCTAACACTAAAGTCCAATTTGAGGGACCCACCTTGTACCCACAGTGAACCTAGAGACGGACATCTGGCAGAACTGGCCAGGTGATTTACGGTCTGTGCACTTCTTTCAAAGTTTCTGTTGTTTCCATGACCACATTGTTAACCATGCAGTGCTGGGGAATCTAAGGTTGCACAATTGTTTTGGACATTTTCTGAGGGTTTTACAAGGAATATTTCAGCCAGTGATTGTTTTTTATTGAGTCTTTTTTTGTGGTATTTGGCTTTCCGGTGCTACAATTTTTTCTCCTTTGCATTGGTTCTTTTCCTGACCACCATATTGGTCAGCTTGCTAGCACGTATGTGTAGGACATGCAACAGTATGGTCCTACTGGCAACTATTTTAAAGAAAGCACATTCGTAGGGTGACCAGAATTTTAAAGCCAAAATCCGGGACATTTCACGAAAGTAGAAGGACTACAGTTTATTTCGAGCGGGCGCACAGAATGACAGCGCTCCTCAGTAGAGAATTACATAACAGGCAGATAGAGCATACATAAGATGCAATTTTTAAACCCAGAAGCTTGCCTCTTAATTAGATTGCTTTCTTGAAACAACTGCTAACTATCTCTGCTTTGTAAAAGATACAAAAGCACCTCCCACAGTTTTCCGTCGCCCCTTTCTAAAAACCGTGACGTGAGCTAAATTTCCTGAAATTTGCTGGACAACAGGTGAAAAACAGGGACCGTCCGAGCAAATCCGGGACGCCTGGTCACCCTACACATATGGTATTCATTACGTATTATATTCATGGCTTGCGAGGGACAAAAACAGATCACACTTAGGAACTAATGCAAACAACAAAATTAATTTGTATATTTCTTTTTATATTATTGAACAAAGCCAGGGAAAGCTCACTGATAAGGAAGCAGTCAATGGGCGTCTAGGTACTGACAAAGACCCTCCTCTAGACAAGTACCCCCTTCCATTCTATGGATACCAGAGCCCTTGAGTGGAAAAGTCCTGCCCGAGGGCCTGTGTTACTCTGCAAACTTGTCCTAGCAGACACTGTACTGCAGAAACCACCCTTGCTACTGAAAATGGAGCCAATGATGGTCGGTTCCCTGTGCGAGCCAGCAAGGGAGTAGCTTTGGAGTAAGTGTGACTGATGCGGGATTAAGGCATTTTACGTATATATTCCAGATATAACACCAAATCGGTGCTGTATGTACATGTTTTTTTAGCTTTCTAGCATGCAGTGGCATTTCAACTAAGTGTCGACAGGAATAGTGTCAGGGAGTAGTAACCCTTGGTCCAGATAAATACCCTTGGTCTAGGGCTTGAAACATTAGACCTCAGAAACTCAGGAACATTATTCCATTGAGTTTCATCTTTTCCCCCATTTGTTAACCATACCGGATAGAGGTACGAGTAAAACAGTTTTTCCTACTAGCCAGGTATTTATAATCTTCCACTGAAGAACCCTCCCCACTCCTATTGTCTCTTCATCTATTAGAAACAACACAAAAAGTGCTCCCACGCAACTTGTAGGTCGCAGCACACTCAGTTCCAGAGCCGAACGGGAAGGACCTGATGATGAAGCATGCCATCAAGTGGAAACCCTGGTGGGTGAGGGTTTTCTAAAGAAAACTTTCTGTTTTCCAAAACCCTGAAGTGGAAAGACAGTCTCAAGGGACAGACTGGCTCTCTTTGTTAACGGTTCTCTCTTCGGACAACAGGAGCTTCTTTTCCTCCAAGGCCAAGGCTAATTTCTTCTCCTCCTCCAATGTAATCTCTGCTGCTGCCTTCTTCTCCACAGCAGCCAGCTTTCTCTTCTCAAATGAAAGGGTAGCCAGCCAGCTGCAAATTCAGGGCCCATTTCACATGCCTGTCCTCCAGTTGTGATGTGGAAAAACTGTGGGTGAACACACTGCTCCATGCCCTGAACAATGCAGGTGATGCAAATACTTGGAAGACACACTCCACTACTATTAGGGCCTCCTCAATGTCTTTGTCGTTTCCCTCTCGAACTTCATCCTCATTCTTCTCTGAGGTACACTGTAGCTGATGGACTACCTCCTCGACTCTGAGGGCACTGTGATAATCCTGCTTCTTCTACTGCTTGTTCAGTCTCAGTCCCCTTTGCATGCACATCTAAAACTCCGTATGACCTCACAGGAGGCACTCGGAGACACATAGGGTGTCAGGCAAAAGCAGGGTACAGTACAATTGCCACTGATCAGCTTACTACTTCCAGGAAAATACCTCTTGAGGTTTGTATGACCCTCTAGCTTACACAGAACGTCAGCCAACTGGTCCATAAAGTCCACTACTGCCTCCTGCCTTAAACTGAATGGGGAAAAAACAGAGCTGATGCTCCTGGGTACCCCCACGAATAACATAATCGACTCACTATGGCCCCCATGCCTAGGAGCGGCCCCCGTACCGAAGGATAAAATTAAAAGCCTAGAAATTTGGCTTGATAAGCCCCTAAATTTTAACTGTCAGGTGGCCAAGCTTTCTGCCACCTGTTTCGGCCTATTAATGCTCCTGCCTAAAATCTTCCCCCTCTTACCTTTTGACTCAAGACGGACTATGGTCCAGGGCCAAATTCTGTCCCGCCTGGATTTTAGAATCGCCCTGTACCTGGGTGCACCCCAGTCTACCCTAAACAAACTACAAATAATTCAAAACTGTGCTGCAAGAACCCTCCTTCAAATTCCACGTCGCTCCTCTGTCAAAACTAAACTCAGGGACCCACACTGGCTCCCAGTCAGGGAAAGGATCCAGTTCAAAGCAATGTATATTGCGCATTGATCCTTCTGGGGGACAGGTGCCACTATCAACCAACCCTTGATAACCACCTACCACCCAACAAGACAGCTCAGATCAAGCACGGCCTTTCTGGCCCTAGTACCAAAGATAAAGAAGTCCATATGCAGAGGTCGCTCCTTTTCTTACAACGCGGCTGGGCTCTGGAACTCCCTTCCCCTCCAACTTAGATCGGAATCCAAATTGCTCGTCTTCCGTAAACTTTTGAAAACCTGGCTGTTCAATAAACCTGACTAGCTCTGACCGCTGTCAACCAGGTGTGACGTCTGAGCGCTAGGATGCCTGAGGGTAGCTACCGCACTATATAAATGGTCTTTTAATTTCATTTCATTTCACTACTTTGTCCTGGGTGCCGGAATTTCCAATGAACAAGGCGACCTAATTTTGTTTCCTCCATAAGCCTCTCTTCACCCATCCCACACTTTGTGAATATTTTTATTTTTAAAAAATATATTTTTATTGAGTTTGTTATACATAAAACATTACAGTCAAACAAACCCCCCTCCAGCTAATCTGCCTTTTGTCGCAAAGCCAGTCAGGACAACGATGAGACATTCCCCTTTCAGATTTGTACACAGCCATTTAGCCAACAACCCATAGCAGGGCAGGCGGCGATCTTGGAAATATCTACTTATCTGATCGCAAATGAGTTGCACCTCCCCCTCGCACAATCCCCCTCTGTATCTCATAGTGTGATATTCAATTCCTACCATACATGCTGACACAACGTCTCCTTCCTGCCGATGGCAATCTTGTGTCCCTATCCTCTACTGTAGCGTGAGCATCTTCCTTACTATTCAGGTATGACTGGTATAATCCCCAAAAGTTTTTAGGACGACTAGTGGGAGGCTGTAACTCGCTGTAGTTCTCCGACTGTGTACAGCTATATAACATATTGTGTGCCCAGCATTTAGGTGTAGGTGCAGGGCCTCTCATCCAACAACAGGCTACTACCCTTCGCGCTATAAGCAGCACCATGTCCACCAACCACCGCGTAGCTCTAGGTAGCTTCTTAGGGTACCCTAGAAGTGCCAAATTGGGATCTGGTATGAGATCTATTTCCACTGTGTAACTTATGTCCGTGAAGATCTTCTCCCAAAAATCACATACGCTTGGGCATTGCCATGCCAGGTGTAGGAAATCTGCGTCTGGCGCATGACATCTCTCACACTCTGCAGTGTCACGAAGGCCATACCTGTGTAGCCGTGCCGGTGTGTAATACACCCTGTTTAGAAACTTGAAGTGCACTAGTCTGTGTCTGCTGTTCAGTAATAGCTTCATAGTATTAATACAGCAGTATCTCCACATGTCATCATCTATTACTATCTGTAGGTCGTTTTGCCATGCCAGTCGCGCTTTCGAGTATTTGTGCTCCCTATGCGCCTGAGACAGCTTATATAAGTTAGACAGTAGTTTCTGGGGGGCCTTGGCCTTTATTACATACTTGAGTTCCGGGACTTCAGGTGGTTCAGCCATATCTTCCCCCAGCAGTTCCACGAGAGCGCTACGCAACCTGTGGAATTGGAAGCGAGTCAATAGGGGAGCATCCTCACTGTTTGTTGTTGCCTGCTCCCACGTTTTGGCCACTCCATCCTGAAACAGGTCTTCAGCAACTTTAATGTTTAGCTTTTGTAGCGCATGTACCACTCCCCTCTCTTTGATGGGAGGCAACCACTGTGTAAACAACAAACCTGGTGGTGGAGGGTCAGAGGAGTGTTTAAAGACCAGCCTAGGTTAAACTCCTCTCAATCATTATATTAACAACACAGAAACCTAGGGGTCTGAAAAAGATATTTGGTTAAACTGCATTTAATTCTGCACTGTTCTTGTTTTTAACAGGAAGAGACCTTTCCATTAATAAAAAGATTTCCTATTTGGTTCTCGATCCTATTTTAGATTCACCACATCCACAGTTTTTGTTTGCACTGCACAAAATCTCATCAGAGCTGTATCATTTGGTCCTAAAGTGATTGTGGGCTCGAAGCCTTTCTCTCCGATAAGGGCACGATCCCTGTCTCAATGATCTAGAGACACCTGACCCTTGAAGGATGACAAAATGATAATATTGATCATACAATCTTTTGATGGGAATCCGGAATGTGTTTCCACCACAATCACTGTTGGTTTACTTTTGTGATCTTTTCGGCCTTGAATCAGAACTAATTAGTCTAGACAAGCCCTGGTTGTACTAAGCTAGACATCCAGTTTTTTGATGTAGAGGTCCCATTTCCTCTTTTTCAGACCCCTAGATTTCTACGTTGTTAAAGGCAACCACTGTGCCCAATCGACAGGCATTATGGGAGAGTATACTAATGCTCCTCCCTGCAGCTGCAGAATACTGTGCCACGCATGATTTGTTGCTGCGATCGAGTCCAGGATGCCAGTTCTACGATCTACTGGTTGGAAAATTGTGGTCGGGAGCGAGAGAGGGCTAGCAAAGAGTGTTTCCATGCGGACATGCGGAATACCGCCATCCCCGTGGAGCCAGGTGTGCAGATGAGCGGCTTGAGCTACTCTGTAATAAAGCTCCAAGTCTGGGGCACCGAGCCCACCCATGCTGTAAGGCAATGTGGGTAGAGTCCACTTGGCTCGGGGTTGTTTCCCTGTCCATGCCAGTTTAATCATGAGTTGCGTTAGTCATTGAAAAACACTTTGTGAATATTTATTTCACTCTTGCAAGTGTTTTTCATGCAAGCTTCCTCCCCTTGTCATGGTTTTTCTGTCTTCTCTTTCTAATTATTTCCTCTTTCTCACTGTTATCCTATCTTTCTCTTCCTCCACCTTTCTCTCTTTTTTTCCTCATTCTATAACTCAAATTGTGATGCTAAATAATAAATCCTGGCCCCCAAAAATGAGTGTAGGTGTGTGTACCACCTGAAGACACAATTAAGCACCCTGTGACTGTGGAATGGAGGATTGTGTGAACCTGGCCCAACAAATCGCATTTAAGGTGATGGAGTGAGCTAATAAATAGGTTCTGCATACGTACATTTCTTTAATATGATGAACCATGGCTCCGTCCATGCACAATTCTGTGAAGGATTCTGTAACAACTTTTGAACCTTACCAGAACTACAAAACAACCAAGCATTCGCAAAGCCAATAGTCTGGACTCTTAATAGCCTCTCTTCTATTGGGTTTGCCAATAATTGTTGTTGGTCGCATACTTGAGCTTGGGTTAAGATGAATATGCATGCATGGCTGGCAATCTTGTGATGGATTTTCTAGTAAAGAAAACCCATTTCAAGATGGCCGATGATGTTCATTAACACACAGTGATACAAGCACATGGCTGCATCATTGACACAAGTGTGCACTTACATCACAACGAGGATGGCCATTTTAAAATTACCATTCTAATATGGGTGCACGCCATGTTAGAATGGTAAATTAACTTGTAAAACAAACAAGCAAAAAGAAGTGCACACGACTCAAGAAAATAAAGTGCATACTTTAGCTGCACTTTGCAGCTGTTGGGCCATTATAAAAATAAACAATAATTTTTTTTTTAAATAATTGACATGTAGACTGGCGCGTGGAGCATCACAGGTAGCAAAAAGCCAGTCTAGAGGGAGGAAGGAAAAATATGTCAAACAGAAAGAGCAAGGGAACACATGCCCTCCAATGGAGTGCTCAATTAAAAAAAGTCCCTGCAAGTATGCAGAGCAAGGATTCAGCTCACCCAATCAAAACACTGTGAGACAAAAATGCTCCTTGGCGGGACAAACACAAGAATTCAAAGGAAATCCATCAAATCAAAAGAAGACAGCTGAGGTAGACAACACAGCTGTGGCTAGCTAGACCTACTGCCACCAGGGGCAGCCCCTAAGTTTGCTGCCCGGTGCAGGTAAGAGCAGGAGGATGGCGGCCCACGAATGACTTGTTCCTGGGAGAAGGGAGGCAGGGTGTCCAGTGGTGGCTAGCAGAGGGAGTGCTGGTGGCGGTGAGGTGAGGTGGGGGAGGGGCAGGGTGGGGGGGTAGTGGAGTTAGATGTACCACGGCCAGTAGTAAAGTAAGTAAATAAATAAATACAACTATTTACCTTGTGCTCAGTGGCGGCTGGTGACATTTGAAAGTGGTGAGGCGGAAAGTGATAATGATACTGCACCGTAGCGAGCGAGCGTAGCGAGCGAGCCTGGACCTCCCAAGGAGGGTTCGGGGGGATTTCCCCCCGAAAAAATAGTGGAAAAATTGTGCATTTTCAAGCAAATTTGAGAAAGCAGGAAGGTTAATAAAGCAATTGTGAAAGTGCAGGTATTACATTATTAAAGAGCTGTCATATAACATACTAGGTAGCTGCTTATTCAGTATAACAACAGAGCTTCATAACAGACAAATGCAGTGACTCACTGACCTCTTTACAGCATTTTGTGATCTGGATCAGGTACATGTTCCTTGCAGCAGGCATATTAACCTTCTCTGCTACCTTTCCATGAGTCAAAAGCTCCATTAGACAAAACTCTGATCTCTCTCTAGGATAAACATGACCTGGGGCCACAAATTATGGCAGAGCAATGCGGGGAGTGTTTTAGGGTGTCCCATGGCAATGAGGGGTCATGGGCTCCAACTGAGTCAATTCTATTCAGTTCTTCACCTCTATAGTTCGGCCCCCCCTTACCATGAGCCCAGAACTCAGCAGTGTCAGCAGCACCAAATAGACCTCGGTAGTGCCTGTCCTTTTAGGGGCGCCCGGGCAGTCAGCGACTACTGTCCTCTGACAACCAGACCCCTTTTTTTGCTGTTGATGTCCAGAGGCTCAACCCTAAGTGTTGGACCCAAAGCAGATCGCCAAGTAACCCTACAGCAGTGGCCCTGTGGGCAGTGAAGTCCCTTCGTCACACACCATGAAAAGCTAGAGATGATCCACCTAACTCAGCCAGCAATGCTTGCCTGCCTGCCTTAAAATCCCACAAGCCCCCTGTTAGACCTGTCAGCCCTAGGGTGGTCTTTCCCTGTATTTTTTGCCCTTGCCTCATTTTTCACACCTACTTTTTGTTGGCTTTAGGACTCTGGGCACCCTCCCATTGCTAACCAATGCCAGGGTGCAGGTGTTCTCTTCCCCCAATATGGCTGCCACTGACCCCTGCTACTGCAGCATGGTCTGTATAGGCGCACTCTAGTAGCCAGGAGCTGGCTGGAACCCTTAAACAATGTTGCCATACCAGCCTGCCAGCCTGCCCATAGCTAGAATTAGGGAAGCTCCTGGAGCCTTCTAGAATAGGGGAGGCAACAAATGCCACTGCCAACTGCCAACTGACACTATATAAGGAAAAGGAGGGAAACTTTCTAGTCAGTTGGGGCATCACTGACCTGGGGAACCCACGCAGGAGTTTTAGGCGGGAGGGCCTAGTGAGGAACCTATGCTACTGGGAGTGACAGGATTTAGGTGCTGCCTCTTAAGCTGGGTGAGATGTCCCAAGCTAGCCCCCCTGATCTGGCCCAGTGGTAGGGAACCCCAGGGTCCATCTGCAGTGACTGAGGAAAATTCTTCAAGCCTTCAATTCAGAACCCCCCCCCCTCTCAGCAACTTCAAGTATCCAGCAACTAAGGGCGCAGAACCATCCAAGCGCCAAGAAGTCTACTTTGACCAGAGACTGCTGGGGTGATCGACCAGGTACTGGACTTGTGCTGCCCTGCGCATCCCCTGCCTTCAATTGGGCCCACCTTGCCCTACCTGACTCCCCCTGACTGAACTGCTCTGCTATCCTTGCTAAACTGTGTGGGAAGCACTATATTCTGCTCCCCCTGTCCAGCGCTGTATTTAAGACTGCCTGCCCTAAGCTAACTGTGCCCCCGTGGTTCAAGCGCTGTGATCCTGAGGCGCTTTTCTCCTCAAGAATCATCCTGCCATGTGAGGCGCCGCAGTTGCCCCCACGCGCTCACCTGCTTCGGTGTCAAGCGCTGTGTCTAGCCCCCGAGGTGCCTGAGGAGACCACGTCACCCTCGCGGCATCGGCGCCGCCCACGCGACACCTCCGAGGTGCCTCCGGCCTGTCCTCCGGCCGCCTGCCTCCGCGCGCTGTCCAGCGCTGTGATTGCCCCTCGGCGGCCCCCGTACGCCAGGAGAGGGCCACCGCCTCAAGTGAGCCAGGCCGCGGTAGGCCCGAAGTCCGCACGCACCCCACGTGACAAGGGAGCTCCTTCGCCCTGCCCCCGAGCGCCGCGCTGCCATTGGTTCTGGCCGGTGCGCCCTCGAGGCGAAGCACGCGATTGGTGACAGCAGCCCCGGCCTCTGCCTCGTCCCCAGCGCCGTTGCCCTGAAGCCGAGCCTGCACCGCGCTGGGACGAGTGAGGCCACGAGAGGGTTGGAACCCCCCCCCCCCTCCTCCTTTAAAACCAACGCAAGGGCCCTGGAGAGCCGAAGAAGTGAGGTAACCCCCTGGGGAGGAGGGCGGTAGGCCGGGAGAGGCCCGAGGTCACCCCTCCCCCGGGGTTCTCTGAGACTGGGCCCTGTTGGCCCCTTTCCCCTTCGAATGTGCCTCAAGAGTATTTACCAGCCTGAAATGTTTAGCTTGCACCGTTTCCACAAGCCTGAAATGTTATAGTGCACCGTATCCACAAGCCTGAAATGTTTAGCGTGCACCGTATTTACAAGCCTGAAATGTTTATCGTGCACCGTATTTACAAGCCTGAAATGTTTAGCGTGCACCGTATTTACGAGCCTGAAATGTTATAGTGCACTGTATTTACAAGCCTGAAATGGGAGGGAGATTCACTTCACTGTACTGAGTTTTCTTGCAGAGGTGGGCTTCCACAGTATTCTGATGATCTGCTCTAGGTCGCAAGCCGACCGGAATTCACAAGAAGAAAGGCTTGTCACAAATAATTAAAGGTTGTGTTCTTTGGAGTTCCTTGTTGGACTGAGAAGTACTTGCCGATATGTTGTATTACCTTTAAGGAAAGGCGTCCATGAGAGGTTTGATGCGATATTTAAACGCATTACTATAGTCGCTTCTTGTAGGATCCTCCAGTTTAATACAGTTACCCCGTTGCCTGTCAGAGAGTTGATACGACAGGCGGGGTTAGCTAGTGTTTCACTGCTAGATGAGCTGGTTATTATTCTAATGAAATGTTCACCCATTCATTGGAAATGTAACCTGAACGTGATTCATGAAATGTCTCAATGAAATGCTTACCTGAAATGCTGATGAATTAATAATGCAACACTCTATTTGAAAGCCTATATAAAAGATCTTGATTCTTTCAAATACAACTACTGGTGTGGTCTCCATTATTGCGCCACTGTGTGTTTCATTGGATGTGTGCGTTAAGTAGCTGCTTTACACACAAGCCCCTGGCTGCCTTCCTGCTCGAGCCATGCTACCCCCTTAAGAGCTGGTGACCCCAGGTCTTACACCCCTTCTATGCAAACCACCCTCACACTTAATACTGTTTCTGTTCAGAAAAGTACCTAGAAGCAGTTCACACAGATTTCGCGTTGGCAAGATCTCATTTAACAGCAAACATGAGAATACCCGGGAAAATATAAACAGGGGATTTTTGGGCTTTTTTGAGTACTTGTACATTTTGAATTGCGTTTTTCATTCGTAAGGGCAATGAAAAACAGTCCCTTTATGCGACTGAACTATGCAGTTTTCCTGACACACATTCTGCCCCTGGTACTCCCAGTGACTTGAGTGAGCAATCACAGCAGGGACTACAGTAGTAGCCACATCTATCACCACAGAAGGGACCAGAGCGGCAACAACAGCTGTCCTTACAGCAGTAACACATGTGCTGTCATAGCAGTTACCAATGAAGCAATCACAGGTTCCATCATGACAAGGACCATACAAGCAACAACAGCAGTCTGCACTGCAGGGACAACAGCAGCAACCACAGTAGTAACCACACCGGTGGAGTACAATAGCATCAACAGTTGCCTCCGATTGAGTCACAACCGATGCGACAATTGCCACCACCACTGTAGCAACAACTGATGCAACAACAATAACAACGGCTGCAAGTACTACAGAGCTAAAGATATAACAGGACTCCAGTAGTGATCAAAGGTGCCATCAGGGTAGAGACCAACGCAGTGACCACAACTGTAACCAAAGCAGGGAAGACAGCACCAACCAATGAATGCAGCATACAATCACAAGCGCTGAGTGCAAACCTCTCTCACACGTACTGGTGCTGCTCTCGAAAGCACCTCCTAGAAGCAATTTAACTAGTAACAGTGTGCGCTTTGCAAACAAAATTAACTTTGTTGGATGTACCAGCCGCCATGGCGCAGAGTGTATTAATTATTGATTATACACTTTAGGAATCTGAGGCTGAGCTCGACCTCATGGCGACGGACGGTTCGAATCCAAGTGGGTCGACTCCGCCTTTCATCCTTTCCTTCAGGTGCTGCTGCTGGCCTGCAGCTCGGAAGAGAAGCCAGTTCATGTGCATGGCAGAGCATTACCAATGAGAACCAGACAGAGGGTTTGGACAATTGAAAAGGAGCGCGTTATAAATGGGCAACACAAGTACCAGATGGAGCGCTGAGCAGAGTTTAGAATGCAGAGCAAAGGTCAGGAAGCTACTAGTCGGGTCAGGGGCTGAGAACAGTGACCTGGCCCACGTAAAGCCCTGGATATATGTATACTCATGGGACCGATTGCTCGGGTGCATATCTGTGTTACAGTGGATAACATTCCATTTTTGTGTGGATGTGCCCCAGTACTGTTTTTGCCTCTGTATGCAAGCAGTACACAAAATTCAAACCTCTTGGTTGCTTTGTTAGTTCTTGATATAGCAGATGTGTTCAACATCAGCTGACCAACCATGAGGACGGGGAGAGAAACCTCTCTTTTTGTTTCTCACGTTTGGTCCATGAAAAATGAAATAAATACCAATGCTTGTACGTTGCTAGCTGACTTGACCTCTGAAGGTAAAGGAGAGGATGGGGGAGAAGGCCAGAGCCCCCGACTTTAAGAAATGAGGAACCCTGTTCGAGTCTCGGCACTTTAGCTCAGCATCTTGTGATTCTGGGCAAATCTTTTACAATCCTTGTGCCTCAAAAAAGGTGTCCTTGCATAATACAATTGGTGCTCGTGTAAAGCGCTCCGAGTCCAACACCTTCGGTCGGATCGAGTTCGCGCTATATATAACTTTTAAAAAAACTGTTCCTTCATTTTTTTAGACTACCTATACTATACCTCATCCACATGACAAGAGTAAATACGGGTTAAATGTTCATTGTATCTGTACAACAAGTTAGTTTGGCCTATAACTGCTCCCAGTCTTTAAAGCGCATTTAGGGGCAGGCATTTTTGTGATTAATGTATTTAGACAGGAATATTAATTGGTAAGTTAAAAGGCACATTTAATTGTACTTTTTCTAGGAAGCAGCTCTGGCCCTGGGTTACCTCATTACTATTTACCATATAGCGGGAGAAGCAAATCCTGTGCATTGCAGTAATCAAACAGGATTTGCATACACTATTAAAGAGTCATTCGATATTGGCAGGGACTCCAATCCCCGAGACGTGGAAGGGGGCGGAAATAGTTACTATTTTTAAAAAAGGGGACCGTTATAATCCAGCCAATTACAGACCGATTAGTTTAATCGACATTTTACAGAAAATCTTTGCCAGGCATATTTTAAATCGACTTTTAGATTGGATGGAGGTATCTAAAATCCTCCCCAAATATCAAGAGGGGTTTAGAGTCAAGACAAGTACTGTTGACCAGGTGTACAGGTTTATGTGCATCTGTTGGAAATATGTACAAATAAAGAAGGGTAGCCTTACGTAGCATTTATGGATCTACGCGCGGGTTCGATCTTGTCCCACGCTCCCTTCTTTGGGATACTTTGAGGAAAATGGGTGTTCCGGGGGAATTGTTAACAATCCTCATAAAGCTACATACAGACAATTTTGCCAAAGTAAGGTGGGGAAGAAATGGTGAACTGACTAAGGCTATATCGGTAAAAAGGGCTGTACGGCAAGGGTGCGTGCTGGCCCCCACCCTCTTTTCCTTATTTGTGAATGATATCCCTCCCTACCTGGCACAATGTAACCACGACTCCCCGAATTTGGGCAATGAGGCAATTACAGCATTGTTATTTGCCGATGACACCATCCTAATATCCCAAACCCCTAAAGGATTACAACATTTAGTAAATCAATTCCATAGTTATTGCGAAGCAAAGGGGCTAGAAATTAACTCATCAAAAACTAAGTATATGGCCATTAATCCTCCAAAAACCTTTAAGAAGAATCTAGTTCTAAAAAACACAAAATTTGAGTATGTGGAGTCCTTTGACTACCTGGGCATTAGGCTAGATAGTAAAATATCCTGGAAGAACCAATTGGAAAAAAGCAGGCTGACATACAAACATAGTTCCCTCCCTATCTTAAAGATTCATGGAGGGAGTGCTTCCAAAGCCATAACTCCGGCGATGGAAGTATTTAAAGCTAAAGCTCAATCCGCAGCCCTATATGGGGCAGAGATATGGGGACCACACTCAAACAAGACTTTTGATATTGATGAAAATGCGTTCTTTAGGCGCTTATTGAGATTACCCTTAAGAACGCCCCTAACGCCTGTTTATCTGGACATTAATGTAAAACGTACAGATCTATTATGTTGCTTAAGGCCACTGCTTTATTGGGTAAGATTATGGTCTACCCCGGAACTCGTTGACTATAGACTTGGATTACTGGAGATCATGGAACTGGATACATTTAAATCAATCAAATGACTGAGACACATATTAACTTGGTTCACCAAAATAGGACTATCACACTTTTGGAATAACCCACTGGCACTGACAATTAATTGTAAAGAACATGCAAAAGCTGCTTTTTGGTCTTATGTTAATAATGAATATTTACATGATCGTGGTACCGGTTCCTTAACTTTGAAGTTTTTGCAATTTAAGGATATACCCATGTTTGAGCAGTTTATGGACGAAATTGAGCCACCATTGCCCAAAACTGTATATTTACAATATATTTATGGTGTCTTACAAATAAATACAACAAACAAAGGAGGGGCCTGGTCAGAAACCTAAGAGTGTGCCGCAACTGAGCTAGTTACCGGAAACCATTAGAAGCACTAGAAGTGATAGCCCAGGTATGTTAGAAAAATTCCCATCAGCCCACCCATGTGGCGGAATGTCGTCATGTGGGAGATGTCACCAATCCAATTCTCAGACAGTGCACCTAGTCATGGTGCAGAGTAGGGTGCATTAACCATGGTGTAATTACAGACCAATGGGCTTCACTGGTGATGCTAATGGAGTGCAGTGCAAAAGTAAAGGTGATAAACGTGAAAATAAAATTGACTCCGAGGGCCAAAAGTAGTTTATTCAGTATGTGGGAGGGTGTCCTGCAACCTTTGAAAAACCAGAGTGGGCTGTTTCTAGCAACCAGGATTGCTAACAAAATCCTACAGTAACCAAATAGTAGGTAGTGGGGAGAGGCTGAAATTACTGCTCTCCAAGGTAAGTGTAACTCATACCAAAAGCAACTAACAAAAATCCATTTTTGCTCCTTCCTGAAAAGGAACTTAGCTACATCACTGATGTGTGACGGAATGAATGGCCTTTCTAAGATGACCCATTTCATCTCGTCAGCAGTGTGTCCTTGCTCCAGGAAGTGATTTGTTAGTTTAGTGGCCTGCTTGCTTCCGTCACACATCAGTGATGTAGCTAAGTTCCTTTTCAGGAAGGAGCAAAAATGGATTTTTCTTCTGAAAAGTCATAGGCAAGGTCTGAACGACGATATACCGTGGACATCCCTGTGAATCCATTAGCCCAGAGCCCTACACATCTGTCTGTTAGGCATCAGTTTCCATGTGCCTTATCCACATCCAGCCTTTTTGAGCCAGATACACCACTTGACTTACATAGTACCTACCTGCAGTGAACACCACTCTCTACACACATATTACTGGTTTTAAGTACTTTTTGATAACATGTGTTGCCATCTGCATGGTATGCCCAACTGCCTCCTACATGATTCAATCCTTGTATCACATGTATAGAGTTATATTATGTATAACACTGTTTAAAGTCATGGCGTTTTGTAAATACACAGCGCGATCGCCGGTATTGTACTCGCGCTATTGCGCACACGTGGTGCCTTTTACCACAAGCGCTGCGTTATTTCAAAACACAGCGCGATTGCCAGTATTGTGTTTGCGCTGGTGCGCATGCGTAGTGCCTTTCTCCGCCAGCGCCGGTCACTACACCCGGCTCAGGGCTCGCGCATGCGCACTCCGTACTATGCGCTGGGCGCATGCGCGTGTTAACGCACACTACCGGGATGCCTAGCGCATGCGCGATACAGCGCTGGCACTCGATGTTTGTAGCGTTAACGCGGCTAATTGACAACAGCTGCTATTAGTTGTTGGGCTTATAAAAACACGCACACGCACAGCGTCGGTACCTCCGTTCCCACTTGGACGCCTGCAGCGAGGTACCGACGGATAGGTAGGTTTCTGGACTTCCTGGACCTTTTACTTTCAACTTCATAGGGAGAGCCCTTGTTAGTTGCTTTTGGTATGAGTTACACTTACCTTGGAGAGCAGTAATTTCAGCCTCTCCCCACTACCTACTATTTGGTTACTGTAGGATTTTGTTAGCAATCCTGGTTGCTAGAAACAGCCCACTCTGGTTTTTCAAAGGTTGCAGGACACCCTCCCACTAGGACTCCAACTGTGGCTGATTCTATGCATGGTCTGTTTGTTTCATATTAGGTTGAGTCTCTCTTTTTAACTAATGGCTAGGTTTCTGTTAGGAATAACTAAGGAGTTGATAACTACTATTGGTGCGAGTCTCTTTGCTATTTTTCAAAGACACTTCTTCTATCTACTCTCTTTCCTAACTAGAGCGGGGCCTCCCCTCTTTCCCGAGTGGGTTCCGGGTGAGGTGAGGCGTACTCCCACACAATGCTGGGTAAGTCACTAAGTTTATACTAATCTAAGTGATTTTTTGACACTATTTTTTATGGTAATATATTGAGCGGGGAGAGATAGTCTCCACCGCCCTGTCTGTGTGCCCAGTATATTGAGCTTGCTTTCCTGAGACCTGTTTTGCACTACATGGTGTTTCACGCTTATGTCTCCTTAGGAGATACATACAGTTTTGGACTTCCTGCAGCATTCATCTGGGCTCAGAGGAACTGGTAGGATTTATCCATTGTACATTAGCGTGCACTACTGATTCTTCATTCTTTAATCTTTATTTTTGCAGTCGCAGTTTCTTTATTGGTCCTGAAGAAAGCTTTGACCAACAGTCAGTACAGCTGAAACATGTCGACCTTCACTTACTCTGCCCACACATAGTTATAATTTCAAACTATTTTGGCAGAATTTTAATCTTGACCCAAGCGCCATACTGAATAAACTACTTTTGGCCCTCGGAGTCAATTTTATTTTCACGTTTATCACCTTTACTTTTGCACTGCACTCCATTAGCATCACCAGTGAAGCCCATTGGTCTGTAATTACACCATGGTTAATCCACCCTACTCTGCACCATGACTAGGTGCACTGTCTGAGAATTGGATTGGTGACATCTCCCACATGACGACATTCCGCCACATGGGTGGGCTGATGGGAATTTTTCTAACATACCTGGGCTATCACTTCTAGTGCTTCTAATGGTTTCCGGTAACTAGCTCAGTTGCGGCACACTCTTAGGTTTCTGACCAGGCCCCTCCTTTGTTTGTTGTAATTCTCTTGGGGCATGAGTGGTTTTGGTCATTAAATATAGCCCTAGTTGACCCTCCCTACCTGTATTTTTTGTCTTACAAATAAATGCAAATACCTGTAGATGGGGACAAAGTACGGGAAACGAGTTGTATATTTGTGTGAACTCAAACATAAAGAAGATGAGGCCCATATTCTCTTCTTTTGTCCGGTGTACAAATACCCACGTATGAAATGGATCAAACCACTTTGTAAAAATTTGGGTATATGATCTTACAAAGAAGCAGAGAGGATACTTAAATCTACAACTTCTCAGTTGGTAGCTTTTGGAGTCAGTAGGTACCTCCTCAGTGTCTGCTTGATTAGGAAGAAACTTGGGGTTAAAACATAGGGATTGTTACCCCACAGTCCTGATTTCTATAAGGAACTTTTTAAAACTTCCAAAACTTACAAATAAGTCAAAATATGTTTTTAATTTACTGGCTTTTTTAATTACTTATACAACGTACATACGTTTTTAAATTTTTAAATTTGGCTCTGTAACTGACTACTAAATTGTATTTTGTATGCAAATATTTACAGTGAATGAGTAATGTATTTCCACTTATAATGTATATATCCCTTGACGATACTGCCTTTGGTGTACCATATATGTAGTTATTGTACTTTTAGTAATCATGATCTTTTCTTTTCTGTAAGCGAATGTATTTTAAAAATGTTTTATGGCTTCAAGACAAAAATGTCGAAATAAAGCTTTACAACTAAAGAGTCAGATCTCTGAGGCGGCTGCCTCGGCAGCAGAGAGAATGCTCTCTTGTTGCAGGCTAGAATTGGTTCCCAATCATGGGCATTAGATTAGTGAGAATGCGCTTAATTAATTCAATAACACATAGCTAGCTGCACGCAGGAGACGGCCCGGGGAAAGACGGCGGGGCGTGTTTTTTGCTCGCACAATGAGTGGAAGATTGCTGATTATTAATTGGGGTCAAATTAAATATTTAGGCTGGAGTGCCTCAAAGAAAACCAGGAGAGGGGGTTCCAGGCAGCAGAACGAGTTGGAAATGCAGGGCCCTGTTCCCTCAGCTGCCTCCACCGCCCGCACACTGGTGTTTTTCGTCAATACAAATATCATAATTCACTTAAATGCTACTTTTGCTGGGGGTTATTGCTGTGAGGCAACGAACTGATTGGCGCCTGTTTCTTTGCATTTACCCTCTTTGGTAGTGAAATTAATTGATCATTCTCACGGCCAGCTGGAGAGCAGCTGCTGGCATGCTGATGCTGACGGCGAGGCTGTGCTGCCCACCCACATTGGGACAGGGAGAGGGGAAATGCAGGGGATCAGACGGTAAAGTTCTGCAAGGAATCAGCGCTTCTCTTTAGGTAGGATTTTTGCCACGAAATCGGGCGTTTTACACTAACTGCCTTGTTTCTTGTGAATGTGGCCGCCCCAGCTTTGAGACCATTTCCCAGCATTACCAGACGCACAGCCGATGGGTGCTGCGTGATTTTGGAACAGTAGTGTGCTGTTAACTTGTGCCTGCTCTTACACACACAACTATAACCAGTTTCGGTTTAACTTACGGTGGGTGGACGGTGGACCGGACGGCTGGCACTGACTCAGACTGCTGACTGCACGCACACTACTTCTGCTGCTAGTGCCTACTCTGCTGCACAAGCAAAGGTCCAGGCAGGCCGCAGGCTGCACTCTGAAACGGCAACACAACGACGACTTCACTGCTGGTCACGACGAGGAGTCTCCAGCACTGGTGGTGTGCCACGCACGGTGACGTCCCCACAGCGTAGGCAAATGGCCAATCACAAACTACATGGCGATATAGCCATATGTGATTGGCCATAGTGTGCGGCCCTCAGCATAGATAGCAGCCAACACCCACGCGGCACCATCCTGCTGCAGCAGCCAATCCTGGTGCAGCGTTAACAGCGCCACTGCGCCAGGATTGGCTTAAGAGCAGGATACTATCTGCCCTAAATCAGACCGGGGGCCCGGGTCCTGCCTATGTCTCTGAGTGCAAGATGGGAGGGGGGGGAGGAGGGCTACAGTCTACGCATGCGCGGGCCAGGCAAAATATTAAAGACTCCTGGATTTTACATGCGCTGTCAGCGGGCAGCTGTCTGTACGCTAACTGTGTGCTGCCTGCCTCTGCCTGTCACTCTCTGCCTCAGCCCCGCCCCCCACGGCCCACTTCCTTAATGGATGCCCGATTAAGTCGGGCTTGTCCCGGGCCGGTAGCGCGCAGTGCTCGGGTGCCTGCGCGCTCGGCTCAGTTTTATTTTTAAAAAAGTAATTACGCTCATTTTGGCTGTGCGGTCTTCCATGGCTAGTGGGGCACCGCCCCAACGCCCCCCATGGACACACCGCCACTGCTCGTGCTCGCTGCATTGACAACTCGGCAATGCAGGGAGCAGGCCCGGACTGGCCGTAGTGGGCACCGGGCAATCCCCCGTTGCACCGCACGGGTGGGGGCCGGTTTTGGGCACCTGGGGGCCGATTTTGTTACAGGGCCGTTTTTGCAGCGCAAGGTAAAAACGTTTATTTATTTATTTACTTGCTTCACTCCTGGCCGTTGTACGTCCGACACCACCACCGCCCACCCTGCCCCTACCCAGCATGCCCGACCACCCCGCAACACTCCCTCTGCAAACCGCCACTGACTGGGTGCCCGATGGACGATTTGTTCTCGGAGGCTGGGGGAATATGGTAGTCGACAGACACGACCAGCTCACCTCCGCCGCCCTAAAAAGAGTGCCACCGAGGCGGCCCACACAACCAGCTACACAACTGCAACACAGCCACACTATCATGAGCAAGGAGCTGACCCAAAGCATACTGTAAGTATATTATATGTAACAGTCCGTAGAGGAGGTCTTTATGGAGCATTTATTGACTTCTCTACGGCCTTTGACAAGGTGGAAAGAGCTCTGCTTTGGAGTAAGCTAATAAAATTAGGAATGCCCCCGAGCCTTTTGAAACTAGTTATTGAACTCCATACAGACACCTGGTGCAGAGTTTTAATGGGTGGTGATAGAGGACTTTCCAGGATAATATCTACCAATAATGGGCTTAAACAGGGCTGCCTTCTGGCCCCACTGTTATTTTCCTTATACATTGCGGATTTACCTAAAGCCATGTTAGCCACGAGTAATGGTATTGCCCCTGTAGGGGGATTATCCATCGCATGCTTAATGTATGCTGACGATATTATAATTCTAGACCTCACCCCAAAGGGTCTGAATAATCGTTTAAAAAGTTTGTACTCCTACTCCGTGGCCCACTTTCTAAAAATTAACACCTCAAAAAGTAAAATAATGTGCTTCTGTGGAACCTAAATACAGCGATTATTTCTGGTCTGTCGGGGGGAAAGATTAGAAGTAGTTAAATCCTACCCCTTCCTTGGGAAGATCGTCACGAGTAATCTCTCAGAAAAAACCCATACAGAGAAGAATGGTAGGAAAGCTCTCGCTCAAGGGAGGAGTCTTATCTCCTTATACAAAGCGACAGGTCGGAGGCATTTTTCTATATTGCTCGAAGTCTATCGGGCAAAAATCCCCGCATCTCTAATCTTCGGACTAGAAATAGTGGACATGGCATGCTGGAAATTCCTGGATTCTATTGAGGGAAGAATTCTTCGTAATCTAGCCTCTGTAAATACTGCAAGCTCTACGTCATCGTTGCGACAAGAGTTTGGTCTACGTAGTGCACGGTCCCAGGCAGTGGCGAGTGTTGTGAGATGGGTTTTTTATATTGCTGAAGGAAAACCTGGCACCCTGAGGTTTCAAATAAAAAAAGAACTGCTGGGTTCCTATAATGTTTACTCCTCTATAGTAAAAAACTTCAGACAAGCAATTTCTCTATTACAGATTGATGAACAAAGTCTTTTTACACTATCAACTCCCCAATTAAAATTATCTTTAAAAACCTCATCTTGGGAGTTGAGTTTTAGAGTTGATAGTACGATCCGAAAGTCTAAGAGAGGAATGTTCACCCTCGGTAACTCTTGTGAAATTAAAAAATTTCAACCATATTTAGGTTGGAATCTTCCTCATGCAGTTAGGCGATTTATCTTACTGTTAAGATATGATTTACTCCCATTGAATTGTTTATTGTCAAAATGGCATGGTGGTACAGATATCTGTGACCTCTGTAAACTCTATCCCCAGGATTTATACCATGTAGTTTTTGTTTGCCCAGCCCTTATGGTACACAGACGAAAATGGGTAAAACCTCTGTGTTTTCAGCTGGGTATTTTTACTGCTTATGATTTCATTGTAGCTATGTTTAATCCTCCTAACGAAATGTTTTGCTTTAAATTGTTTTCCTTCTTTAAATGTTTTTTAACACTGTATTGACATTTCTATTCAAATATGTATTGAAAATTGTTTCTTTTTCTTTTTTTACTTTATTGCTAAACTGTTATGTGGATCTCGACAGAGTTCCGTTATCATAAAAATAAAAACTTGAAACTTGAAACTATATTATATGTATTGGGAACAATACTTCTGCACACAGACAGCTAAAGTCGTCTGTAGTCGAGACCTAAAAGCAATATTTTTCACCGTAAAGGTCATATTAGTATATAAGATATTTAAATTATGTCTAGGATCGGACACAAATTTAATTGCTATTCATAGAGGAGCATTGATAGAGCAATTGCTGAATTTTTCACAATCCTTGCATTGTAATTTAAATCAGTTACATTATCAAGTAAAAGTACAGCCTACACAGACCAGCAATTTTTATTTTCTAGAAATGCCCAGCAGATGGAGGTAGCTCATCATTTATTCATAATTGCTATGAAGTTCATGTTTACTTTGTGACAGTGTTGAAGCTTCTCCAATGTGTCTCATGGCCATGTGGACGTGGTACTGTACGAACAGCACTTTGAAATGTCTAAACAAAATACTAGTTCCCCCTCCCGCCCCGCATACATGTCAAATGAAAAAACATTGGCCGACGAGCTGCAATGAATGACAGAAGGATGAAACAAATCATGAGTCTCGAAGCAAATTACAGGATATTATTTCATTTAAAGGTTCACTGATATTCCGACACTCCATGTACAGGCCTTCCAGCGGATTATAAATATTTATATACGGTTTTCATTAAGCGCTTACTGCTGGCGGTATTTCTAGGCGCTCCTAATTACTAAAGATAATGGAAATAAGGAACAGGCAGACAATGTTCTTTGTAGCTCCTCTGACAAAACTCCATCACCCAACCCTCGTCCCTTCTTACTAAATTAATGGGCATTTGTACAAAGACGTGGCGGAGTGAGGGGTAGCCCTCATCGCTTAACGCCACGCTCCGCCACTTCTGAAACGCAGGGCTGCACCATATTTACAAGGATATGGTGCAGCCTTGCATTTCCCCCTGCGTTGGCGCTACACTTAGCAGTGTAGCACCAACACAGGCACCCTTGCACCATAGTGCAAAGGCGTCTGCGTGCAAGGGGGGGTAGTGTTTATGTGTAGGAAGGTCCCCCTACCTGCACATAATCAATCATGAAATCCTATTTTGTCACTTCTATGTGTGCTGCTTAATTCAGCACACATGGAAGTTACAAAATGTTATTTTGTTTAGAGATTGTTTATATGCAGGAAGGGTCACTTTCTTACACATAAACAATCTTGTGCTGCACAAGGCAGCACACATGGAAAAAGCAAAAATGTGGAGAAATAAACCTTTTCTACTCATTTCGCCAACTTAAGACCAGCTTTTTCCTGGTCTTAATTTTGGCGTTACCTCCTATTTATGCTGCCCTTGTAAATAGGAGGCAGCGTCAAAATCAATGGGTGTTGCGGTGGAAGGCCCACTGCAACACCCACTGCCCACCCCTTTCACGCTTAGCGTAGGGAGCCTTATTTACAAGGCAGCGTTAAGCCACGTTAAATGGCTTAACGCTGCGTTGTAAATAAGGTGAAGCCCCTATCGCAAGGCAGCGTTAAGCCACTTTAAGTGGCTTAATGCTGCCTTGTAAATAACGTGAAGCCCCTATCGCAAGGCAGCGTTAAGCCACTTTAAGTGGCTTACCGCTGCCTTGTAAATAAGGTGAAGTCCCTATCGCCCCTATCACCACGAAAACGTCACAAAAGGGACGTTCCCGTGTCGATAGGGGCTTGCACATATGCCCCTAAGTTTCTGTGGTAGCCTCGTTCTAGTGTATGTGAGGAATCAGCATCGGCTGATGAATGTTGAAAGTAGTGGGACATAAATACTTAGGGGCAGATTTACAAGAAACTGAAGAGTCTTCATTTATGCAGAGATGCGTCAGTTTAATTGTGTTACGCAAAAAAATCCTTGTGCCACTATGGATACGCCGCATTTACAATGCACCGCACCGTGGTGCAAGGATTGACAGATGCGTCACATTTCTGTTGGCTTGAAAGGTAACGCATTGCTGGAGTCGTGTCACAAGCACGAAGCAACTCCAGCAATGCTCAGTAAAGCCTATTCCTATTGTGCTGCGTCACACCCTTATGCCTGCTTCAAACAGGCATATGGTTTTGATGCAGTGGCGTCTTAGAAGTGACGCCGTGAAATCTTGTAGATTTCACTGCATTACTTTTATGAGGCTTTCCTGCATGGGAACGCCCACCCTGCATACATTACACCTGACAAAGGTATAATGTGACGCAGGGCTTTACAACGTGATGCATCTCCCTAGATGCGTCACGTTGTAAATGTTTTGCAACGTGGAGCATTATTTACGATGCCACTGCGTCACAAAAGTGACACAACTGCAGCTTAAAAGTGTCCCAAGGGGCTTGTATATCTGCCCCTGAGCGGCTTATTTACAAGTCCCTTGCGCCGCTGGTGCGTCACTTTTTCCCATGTTAAAAGTGGCATGCCAGCGGCGAAAGGGGCTTGGAAATAACCCCTTAATTCCAATATGGTTGAGCAAGCAGGAAAATTTGAATCGACAGACCTAAAGAATGCATTTTCGCCTAAACTAACTAAAAATCTGTAGGTTCTGAAAGAAATATTGCAAAACCTTTGTAATGTATTCTAATGTAGAAAAGCATTGTTATACGGCTTCCACCCCCTTATAAAGCCTTGAAACCCTTTGATTTGCACCAAGTTCAGTTGGAGTGTATGTTTGGTAGGGTATGGACCAGTTCCGGGTTACCAAATAGGCAAAGTAGGCACCAGCCTTTGGCCCCACTCTTTTTAGGGGCCCGCAACAACGGATCTAAATAATATTAATTTGATCTTGAAAGACAATTACAATGAAGATTTCTTAAATTGTTTCCAATTAATTTTTAGTTAATAACATTAATATTTGTTAATGATTACTGTTGTATAATAAAATTGGTTTATTAAAATTGTTTGTTAGTAAAATTAAACATATATGTCGATAGTTTGCGAGTGTGCCACCAAATTTTCGACTTCCTAGGGGCCTCCACAGGGTTTAATCCAGCACTAGTTTGGATGCTTGCAGACATACTCTAAATGGTGTGAACCGCTAATATCTGCAATAGAATATAGATGGGGCACAATATTGAGGATAAATTATTGAATATTGACAAGTAAGTACGTAAGTCTAGATTTTCAATGCCTAACTCCAAATATATGTGTCTCTGAGAAATATATCTTCAAGCTACCTAGATGTGGAGTTAGGAATAGTAAATATATACTTCTCTATAGGTCAGAGCTCTTCAAACTGAGGGGCACGCCCCCCTGGGTGGCCGTGGAAATGTACCCAGGACAGGAGCAAATGGGTGTGCAATTACATGTAAATGAAGATAGCCTGGAAGCCCAAAGGCGCATTTCTAGGTTGTCTTTATTTACATGCAGCAGTTAAAGCTCATAAAAATGTGAGAGGACCTGCTACTCAGTGGCCTGTGGCAGGGTCAGTGAGTGTGAAGTCAGGGTCAAAAGCATTGTTAAAAAGAAGAAAAAATGTGGCATTTTATTGTTTTTTTTTTCACCTTCCAGAAACTCCATATGAAAACATACACACAACTCACATGAAAAATAAATGCAAGTTAAACCAATCAAATTTTACCTTATGATACCTCAGTTGGCTAATGTTACCACTGCAGATGGGTTTGTGTGTAACCAGAGAGTCAGAGAATTAAATCTTGATTATTGTAGTGAGAAATAGTGACTTGTTTATAGTGCTACGAGGTCCAGGTCTGTGACGGAAAGCACAGTAAGTGTCATTATTTTAAAATTGTATTACACTTTATAAAACAGGCTGCTGCAAAATACTGTATAAGATGAAAATAAGTGCTTTTAAAATATACAATTTAGTGCTAAGCATTCAGACTATATTGAGTGTAACTATTTTTATATGAGTCCATTAAAAGGGTGCACACCTTTTAATGGACTCATATGTTACCTCTCAAAAAGACTAAATAATTAAATAAAACACAACACTGGCTACAAATCAGCCTTTATATTTGGTGATTAACCACTGCACACATTTACATTTCTTTCAGGTAGTAGGCACCTTGGTGAGAAGGCATGTTTCTTCTTTAGTTCTCTACTATCTGTTTCACAGCACAGGAGCCCCCCTCCCCCGCCCCATATGAGTGGGCTCTGGAACCAGTTATGGAAGTCTTGCTGTGAAAAAGAACATGGGGTGCATTTTTCTGGCTAGCATTAGGGCCTAGGTCACCATTGTTGCGCACTGAACAGAAAAGGTCCCCATCAACGGGGGGGGGGGTGCTTTAGGCTGGTGCCTAGAAGTAATGATCCTGGTGAGTGGGCAGCTTCACAGAGCTGTAGGTATCATTGGTGCTGCAGTTGCATTAGAGGGCCAGGGCATACCTGCAGCGCCAGTGTTTCTTTGAGCCGTAGAGCAATGGCCCAAGGGAGGGGAAAACACGAAGCAAAGGAGACACCTTGATTTGGGTATCAGGGAGATGAGAGGGACACTGAGAGATGGGATGGTGTGAGATGGGAGCCCATGTTGTTAACAAATGCCAGAGGTGACAGCAAGGCACTACCTATAATTTGTGAAACTGTCGCAGTGACACATTTACCCAGGGGGCCCACTGCATCACAATTATAAATGTTTTACAATAAAACGTGAGCAAGGGGGTCATTTCTGTTTGTAGCAGATGGTGCCCTTGGCACAAAATAGGGGGCATTATCTAGTAGCTGGAAACAAGACCAGAATTGTTTCAAGATTGAAGTCAGACATGGTGGGGAAGGGGTGAAAGAAGATGAGATAGCCTGCTTCTCAGGGCTACAGGCATCATTAGTGCAGCAGGAGAAGTGCATTGGAGCTCACAGGCCCCCAACTATAGGCAGTAGTGTTTTTATCAATTCTGTTCTTGTTTGATGCTGTTGCTTTTGTATAAATTCTACTTTTGGTGTGGATTACGAGCTACAGAAAAGCACCCTGAAATGATCTCATGATCCCCGCCCTCTGTGATCACCACTCCCCCTCCTACTTCCCAAATCCTTGACATTTAGTTGGGAAGAGGGCCCAACTTCAAATCATTTTGCAAGGGGGCTCAGAGAAATAAAGTTTGAAGACCTTTGCTATAGGCGCTTATTTTTCTATATTCTGTCCACGATATTCTCATAGCACAAAATTCTGGCAGTCGCAATTTCATATTGCAGCCCTCTAAACATGGTGCGATGAAAGTAACTGCACATAAACATGAGTTGTCACTGAGACTGTAAGAATAGACATGGTTTACTAGGCATGGCTGGGACAGAGATTGCATTGCGAACACATTATGTCCCCGTCCCCAACAGATCAGGGCTCACAATGCCTGTTGTGAATGTGAATGCTGGAATGCGGGTGTGCTGTCCCTCTCAAGCCTTCGTCTTCACAAGCAATATTTTGCAATGAGTTTGCAGGTTGATTCCTGCACCTTAACACCTTGGCTGCTAGAGGTTCCCCCCCACCTCCCCCGGTGCTGCATTCCCAGATTTACCATTGTTCATGACGAGCTCAGCTCGTCATCAGCACAGCTCAACCGTGCCTCATGACGAGCTGAGCTCGTCATGAGCATCGAAGGGGTTAATGAGGTTGAATGGATAAATAATCTTGCAAACACTCCTTTTATCCTGCAAGTGGTGTGAGCATCCCTCACTCTGGAAATAGGGGAACTGATTAAAGCAATAGATAGCCTCTACCCACCAATAAGAAACAAAATGTCTTGCAAGCAGGCACTGTCTCATGTGAGACCTAAAAATGACGTCCCAGATTTACTAGCAGTTTGTATTGGGTTTGCGTTACTTTTGTAATGCAAAGTGTTGATGGCATTTCTTTTCGACGCAAATCAGTATTTGCATTGGAAAGTTGTCCAAAGTAACGCAAGGCAGTGCTATGCACAGCTTTGCACTTCTTTGCATCCAGGTGAAACATGTGTGTTTGATCAAAAATGTATATCTACTTACATTGGTAGACAGGGATTTGCACCAAAAATGTAGCCCTCCTCATGGGAGGCATAACTGTAAAGCAAGTTTAACAACTCTCCACATTTTTCTAACTTTGCATGTTTGCTGCACTATACAGCACGCATAGAAAGGGGGAAATTATTAATGCAAAAGTTTTGTACTGAAAGGGTGGCATGCTAGTAGAAACCCTATGTTTGACTAAACACACACATCCTTGCACTAGGGCTCAAGTGTTGTGCTTTGGCA
This sequence comes from Lissotriton vulgaris, assembly GCF_964263255.1. Lineage (NCBI taxonomy): Eukaryota > Metazoa > Chordata > Amphibia > Caudata > Salamandridae > Lissotriton > Lissotriton vulgaris. Next base: position 456,932 of record NW_028251774.1, on the reverse strand, counting down.
CATGACAGTCTAAAGTGTGCCAGTGCTGGCGGCGAGAAAAACAGTGCCATACCTCAATGGGAAACATCCTTTACAACGAAACTTTTTCCACGCAGTTCCTTTACAACGCAGGATTTACAACGCAAGTCGTTACAACGACTTGCGCTGGAGGAGGCTGTAGGATAGGGAATAGTTTAATTTACTATCCAAAACCTTCCCTACTATCCACGGGGACTGGAGTTGGATTGGAGTTGGAATAGTAAATTAAACTATTCACTATCCAGTGCCTCCCAACGCAAGTTTTACGACCTGCGTCGTAAAGGCATGCATGGAAAAAGCATGCGTTGTAACGACATACATCCAAAAAGGTTAGTGAATCTGCTGGGGATCTGTATAAATTTACATCCTGTTTTCACTTCTTCTTTCCTATCTGCATTACTCCAACATTTACAGTTTGTGGAAGACTCTCCAATCATGCAAGCATATCTTGTGAAGCACAACGCAACCCAATTGAAAATCTATCTTTAATATTCAATCATTGTTTTTTACAAATGTAGACAAGTGTGCATCCGCCTTTGGGATGAGTTGAAAATATATTGTCTATGCCTATCACTAAGAATAGTGGAGCAAAGGTTGTCTATAGATAAAATGCAAGGACTCTACGTCCTATTGATCTGATAATACTCCCAGAAATAGTAAAAGTTGGTGTCTTGTTTCTGCTCTGCAGAGCAAGGTCTATTTTTAATCGACAGGATTATAATCAACATGTGTAGGGCAGTGCCCAGATCCCATCAGCAAAAACTATCATGTCTGGCACCCAGGCTGACCCCGGAAGACGAGCCAGCTTTGCAGCTTTTGAGTCTGAAATATGACTAATTATTATGTTAATCTAAATTATATATAGCAGAGGACACATGCATATATCTCATTAGCTGCTTCTCAAGCAGGGCCGGCTGTAGCACCGGTGGCGCCCGGCGCGGCGCTCATTTTTGGCACCCCCACACCCATGACCGCCACTTCGGATTCTCTCATTACCACTAGGCAAAAGTTGCCTCATCTCTCCAATCATAAGTTATTGCTAAAAACAGCCGCCCCCCCAGGTCAGCACCCAGTCCTAAAGCCGGCTCCTTTTCTCAAGGTTACATCTCACCATGAGATTTAACCATGAGAGTCAGCTAACGAGACATATGTATGTGCTCTCTGCTATATAGCGTTATGTCTAAACATAATGTTTCTATTTTTTGTGCCTTCCTGCTTTTCTCGTGACAGACAATTTGTGGAAATAACTTTCAATAAGAAATCATATAATCATGAAGCGGCTAGCAGATGCAGCCATATTAATAAATACGAACAATGGCAATAACTGTGATTAATACTAATGATAAAAGCAATAATAATGCTAATAATAATAATATTTCTACTACTACTAATACTACTATTATTATTATTATTATTATTATTATTATTATTATTATTATTATTAATAATAATAATGGTAACAATAACAATAATAGTAATACTACCAGTAATAATAATACATATTAATAATAATAATCACAATTATTATGTATACTAATAATACTAAGAATAATAATAACACTACTACTAATAATATTAACAATAGTAATATTAATAATAATACAAATACTAATATTACTACTAGTAATAACAATATTAATCATATTAATGATAATACGAAGACTAATAATAATAATAATACCATTACAAATATTAATAATAAGAATAAAATAATGCTTCACTTCAATTCCTACAATTATTATCATAATAATTATTATCATAATTTTTATTATTAGCAATAATAATCATAAAACTAAGGATAGGATTTAGAAGATGAATAATAAGAATAAAAATAATCTAAATAGTAAATCTCTGTTAAATTCCATTTTTAGTACAAATACATTCTGACTCCATAACATGCTTGTAAGAAAACGGCGTCACTAGTTGCATGCAGTAAACTTTTAAAAGGAACTAGTGATGTCGCTGGCCTCTTCGATTCGAGATGTGGTACTTGGTGTTTGGCCTGTCACCTCGGGTCGTTGTTAGCAGGCCCATTGTCACTTCCGGATGTTGAGAAGATGAAGAAGTGAGAGCGGCACTGCATTATGTCTGTCAGGCGGCTCGCAAGACTCACTCCGTATAAAGAGTTTGAAAAGCTAGCACGGACTGAGAGCAGCAGGTAAGTGGGGCTAAGAGCACAAGCCTCTAACAGCAGCGCTTGCGCTTCACACACCTGAGGCCGTATTATGTATAGGGCACACTTTCCCTGTTTACGCCACAGCGCACCTTAAAAAAAATATGCAGAATATGCTGCCCCCAGGGCAGCCGTGTGTTTGCACATTCAAGTAATATATGGTACAGGCGGCAACCTATCTGCACTTTGAGGAGGAGAGAGAGCGATCCCTTTGCAGGCGGGTGTAGTGAGTGACTACACCCGCAAAAATAATGGGGGCCCCCTCTATAATATTTTTAGGTCAGGGAAAAGAGAGGAAGGCAAAAAATAAATCAATATCACAATATTTCCCTCATTGACCAACAATTTTTCAGATGTACCAGTGACCACAAAACTTATTTGTATATCAAAAATGTAATATATTATTTTTAAAATATTTTATAGCATGTCATTTTTTATAATTAGAAAGTAACTTTTTGCAATTTAAGAATTCATTTTTTATACAGTACATTTGTATCTTTGGTACATTTTCACATTTTCTTATTTAACCAAGACAATTATAGAACAAAATCCTAAAATTTGATTATATATACAATAGCACTGAAAATTATTGTGATAGTGAGTGACTATACCCTCCTGCAGAGGGATATCTGGGAGGTCCATGGGACCCCTTTATTTCCCCCGAGGGCAACCTTTAGGAGGTGCACTGAAAGTGCGCCACCTTTTTGTGTAGTACTTTTAGTGCCCTTTCTAAAGGAATGTTTGTCTCTGCGTCTACGCGGTAATATGATGCTGGCGCAGAGAGACAAATGTATTCCTTCATTTGCATGAGGCCATGCTCACCTGTAAATGAGGGAACATCTTCTCATGATAGTGCTGGAGCGACATGTACGCTAGCGCTATCAGTATTACAGAAGGGAATGCACAAGTTTCTACGGCCCCTTCTGTAATACCATTGTGCCCGGGGGCGCACAAAGCAGCCGCACAAAGCCAGCGAACACGCCTGTTGCACTCCCCCCCCCCCCCCGGGGCACAATGTATAATAGGGCCACTAATCTATAAACAGGACCGCTCCAAGAAGCAGATGTCAGGCTCTGCACACTGCAGCTCAGAGTTTCTTAAGCTCGATCCCTCTGGACACAACGGCCCAGATTAACATACACTTCATCCAACACAGAACCGCAAGAAAAGTTGTTGCACCGTGTTGCATGAACAGGAGAGAGCAGAAGAGCACCATAACTAGTGAGATGCACCACTATCTGCTCTCTGCCTACCCTGGCTCCCTTTTGGATGCCATGGCCAACAGAGATACCCTTGTGCCATAGTGCAAGGGTGTATGCATTGTGTGAAGCATAATCTTTGTACTGGAAGAGGTCCCTTGCAGTACACAAGCAATTCTTCAAGGTTTTTCCCACTTTGTATGTGTGCTGTAGAATGCAGAATACCTGCAAAGGGGAAAAACAGGAGAAATGAAAACATTTATCCTCATTACACTTGCCTCGAGGAGGTGCTGGATATTGGCCACATCCATATTTTCAATTCTTTGTAGACAGAGATTTCAGTCAAAACACAAAGGTTGTTGCATGGGAACGCCCGTGCACCACCCATGGAATGCCTCCTTAATGAAAAGTGTGCAAGGTAGTGCATTTGGCAGCTTTGGGTTACATTCAGTTGAAATCCAATTCAAATCACAATTTGCATTGGATGGCAAATCGCACAACAATTTGCATTGGATTTGCATTAAAAAACAAATAGAAACTGAACGCAAAGTGTTTGTAAATCTAGAAATGCGTGTTCCATACCTCAAACAACGTAACAGATAACCCTCATGGCACTGCAGACTCATGCCTCTATATCACCTCAGTGATTCTCAATATCTTAATAATCTTCAATTGGGGGTGCTTTCCCTACTTAATACGAATATTACTGTTCTGATTATTATTAGAAGTAGTAGTATTATTAGATTAATATTTCAAATGCAGGCATTACCTAGTTTCAATCTGACTCATCTGTCAATATGTGACACCATGAAGCTCAAACCTCTAATCCATTTAAATAACAAAAAGAACATGCTCGGCACCCCTAATTTAGACAAACATGTAACCTCGCATTAATAAAGCAATTCAGAACAAGTAAATATCCCTTACTAGACTACATTCAGGTGCAGCATGGCCATAGTGCAAAACGAATTGAGCGTCCCATATTCTGAGATATATTGCCAGAGATGCTTCAGTAAGATTATAGTGGTGGCTGGGAGGAGTCCTGAGCATGCTCTACTGGAGGACCCCCGATAAGATTCTACTAGTCTTGACCGAGAGCAACGCGGACAGTGGTGAGATGATCCTGAAGATTAGGTGAACACTGGAACCATCCAGAATGAGTGTTAGCAGGTAAATATGGCTGAGAAAGGTGATCCTTGGACCAACCAATGGCCTTCTCCAGGTCTCCTTTGGGAAACTGTAAGGGGGAGGTGACTAGCATCTAATCCACTTGCTCAACAACTTCATCTCAAGTACAGCCACTTAGAAATGTGTAGGTATAGCATAACTTCCCTACCTGAGGAATATAATCATAAAGCGATTAGTCAAGTACATGCTGAGAAAGTGCAATATTTCCAGCACTGCAGCTGCTAAGGCAGAATAAATAAAGAACCTATTTCATAAAGACACACCCAAAACACTTTTAGAGAAATGTATCTGTGATGCTCCAACATATTTAAAAGAACAACAACATTAATTCGTCTTCACTTTAGGCAAATATAATCATGATCAAACATTAAGATTGATTATGGGGCCTTTTTTTAGTAGTTGTCTATAGCTCCATACTTTTTGCTGACCAAGAAACTATAAACATTGAAATTCAGAGTTAATAGACGTCCATGATCTCCAAATGCACTAATTATGCTCACCCAAATAGGTGCAACATCCCACTTCTGTTATTTCTTAGATAGATGCTACAAAAAGGGAATTACTTCTGAAAATGTTCAATGATATTACATGCCCAGTGTGCATGAGGCAGTAATGAGGGCAAGCTGGTGCTACCAAATGCATCTATTTCTTAGTGCTAAAGTTGAGCAATCAGTACTCCCTTAGTCCTCACACAAGCTGAAACCCCCTTCTCGTTTCTAACTTCCTCTTCCTATTGGATCTTTCAGAGTGTCAGCCAATGAGTGGAGGAAACATGATCTGGGAGGGATACAGTGCACACGGCGACTTTTGCTACTTCTACCATCTCTTGTCTCATTTGTCTATTCCACTCTGGCATTGGACTGTAGGCCCCCGGCCTTTCTATCCCAGTCATACCCCACAGACCAGACACCCACCATGTAGGTGGTAGACCTCTTTATGGTCCATGAAATATGCACCTTCAACTAGTGCTTGAGGCATGATAGAGTAAAGTGCTTTATAGGAAGGAGAACATTAAAAAAAACAATTGCAATAGGAGGAAAATCAGATGGTGCAAGTGATCAAATGACCTCTTAACTAGGAGTGGGCAGAATGTTTCAGTCTACCAAAGGAATTGTCAAAATTTGATGACTGTGCCTTATTCTTGTAACTCGGAGTTCTGGCCAAATTGGACCCATTGCCGTGTGGCGGCACCATTTTCCAGCAAGGCTCTAGAAATGCGAGCTAGTGAGCATGAGTGAGATTTGGCATCCCCTAGTGTTGCTACTCAAGTTCATTTGCTACCGGTCAAGTAGACTTTTGACTTGAGTGTCAGCACAATCAACTTAAATGGCTGTGTGCTTTTGTGCACCACATGGTACCATGCATACTGACATTTGAGCTCAGCTCACACTACTGGCACTAAATTGTACCGCAAGCAGCGCAACCTGCATATTTTTCACCCGTTGCTGGTACTCCACGCAATCTTGTAGAGTTTTTATGTAACTCAGTGAATTCTGTGGAGTAAAACTCTGCAAGTTCTGCACACCCCTGCTCTTAATGTAGGGTAGAGGTAGAGAATTTTCTGGAAAGTCCAAAGGGCGTATGAGAAAGCCCTTGATAAATGCAAGATAAGTAGAAAGAGACAATGGCAAGGTAGTTATGGTGTCTAACACTACTGGACAGTGTTTGAGCCCAGAGCATGTGAGTAAAAGGGAGGGTTGGTATAGTGGCTACTACTACTCTAAGATCAGGGACTGCTAACAGTAAGATGAGTGGAAAACAAGGGAATGGAATATTAATTGCAAGTAGGAAGCAAAGTTAGGTCATTCTGTTTTCGTGCTGTAGCCAATTTGGAGAATGGATGTTCTTGTTAGGCCATTAACAGTCCTCTCAAAGAAATGTTCTTGTATTTTAGGGGGGAGGCCATATCTCAATGGGGTAATCGTTGTATTCGATGATGTAGTGTGACTTTATTCTAAATTGGGAATGGATAGAAGTGTTTGAGGAGAACCCATATACTATATGTTTGTTAGTCCTACCTCTATGATAAGTTGGTTCGGTTGTATGATGTTACAACGCAATCTTTTAGATCGTGGTACATCACAATGCATCTTTTACAACGCAAGTCGTTACCACGACTTGTGCTGTAGGGTGCTGGACTTAGGAATAGTAAGATTTACTATTCCAACTCCAACCTACGTATAGTAGGGAAGGTGTTGGAATAGTAAATCTACTATTCCTTAGTCTACAGCGCCCTCCAGCGCAAGTCGTGGTAACGACTTGCGTTGTAAAAGACGCGAGGTAATGGCAGCGCGGTGTTTTGACTGTTGTATGACATTACAGCGCATGCTAATACATCGCATGCCATTACATTGCGGTTTTTACAACGCAAGTCGTTACAACGACTTGCGTTGGAGGGCGCTGGACTTAGGAGTAGTATAATTTACTATTCCAACTCCAGTCTACATACAGTAGGGAAGGTGTTGGATAGTAAATTATACTATTCCTTGTCCTAGAGCGCGATCCAGCGCAAGTCGTTATAACGACTTGCGTTCTAAAAACCGCGATTTAATGGCATCGCGATGTGATGACCGGGTTGTAAATGACGTTTCCCGTTTTGACCGCGTTGTTATGGATGTTCCCCGTTGGTTCAAATCAAATAGGAAAATTGCTGAGAGTTCTATCTGAGAATTATGCTGTTGGGGAAAGGACAGCAATGAAAAAAGTTGAGTAAAGTCCTGTAAATTACAGGAGTGCTATTAGATGTGAAGTGTAAGTTAAAGGAAGTGAGTCTAATGTCTGACAAGTCTTAGTATTTACCTCATTAGAAGTCCAAAGTTATAACATTTGAGGGCCAAATCGTCTTTTTTTGGGCCATCTAGGTGTATCTCTGTCAAGAAAGAGTAGAAGGATGAAAGAGTTTTTGGTCCTGCATTCCGTCGAGAAACCTTTATCCAGAGGATTCTTCAAGATCAATCAATCAATCAAAAAAACTCTCTTGTGAAAAAGTTGTTAACTTATGTAAATTGCCTCATAAAATGTCAGTGATTCTATCCTGTGATTAAAGATAAGGGTGGTAAGAAAATTACAAAGATACCAGAATTTAAAGTAAAAAGTAAAGTTGCTCTATCATCTTGCTACATGCTTCGTGCCAACTGGCAAATCCATGAGGAAACCATAGGAATACATGGAGCTGCTGGGAGCCAGTATCACCACTGCTGCTCGGGAGGTAAGGTGGAAGAGAGAAATTCCAGGATTCTCAGATAGCTGTGTGTACGTGGAAACATTTCTCAACTCATGAGTAAGTGTATTTGAGTGGGTGGGTCTTTCTGTGTGGAGGTGCATGTATGCCTGTGTGTGCATGCTTTTTTGGGGTTGCATGGCTGTTTGTGGGTGGTTGGCATTTGGTAATGGTGTTTGGCTGGCATCCCATTGGTGATCTTAACCTTAATATGATTATGCTTGGTATTGGGGGGATTTGTGACAACATTTTGGCCTTCATTGGCATGATAGTGACAGCATTCATACTGAATCATTCTTGGTGACATTCTGGGTATTCTTAGTAAAGCAGTGGGCCTTAATTAGAGTTTGCTGGTGGGGGAGCGGGACTACTGTGTTCCTGCACCACCAAAACCATGTAGGAACTGCCTGCTATATCAGTTTTCTCCTGTTGAGCATTTCTTTAGCATTTCCAGGGCCGCAATGGGAACGTCAAAGGCGGTATCTGCATGGCATAGATGCTTTAGTCCATGCCATGCAGGTACTGGTGTGCAAGCACACAGGGGGGTACATGTTGCCCCCCCCCCCCCCTGTGTGCATCCTGATGGCATGAGGCACAGGGAGGCCTTGTAGCACCCCCTTTGTTTCCTCAACTCTACACTTTTCTTGGTGGTTGCACTGCCATGAAAGTGGGGCATGGGGAAACTTGTAATATGCTTGACAAGGCTGCAGCGGCTCCGTCAAGCATATTGCAGCCTCAGAACCGCTGCGCAACCACCAGGGAACAAAGGTTCCCTGGCAGTAGCAGCGGATGCAGTGGTCCCAGGGTGGCCCGCCCTAGTCGACCCTTCCGTGGACCGCCAGACTCATGGTAAGGCACAGTGGCATGTGCTTGACATACAGTATGCACTGGCACCATTGTGTCTATTCCTGTGTACTAGTGGTATACCCTTAAAAAATAGTGGGCCTCCTTGCAACAATCTGGCTAGCTCTGATATAATAGTATTCAGTTCTTAATGTACATTCATGATGATATACCTCCTGGCAAAACAGTTTGTTTTGCCTAATTTTGCCATTTTAATGACCCTTTCTTGACATATTGTGAGCCTTTCTTGAGACATGCCTACTATCACTGGCATGACTCTCGCCCATTCTTGACAAATAGTTAACTTTTCAGGTCACATTCTAACCATCTCGGGTTTAATTGTGCCCCAGCTTTGAGATAAGGCTCCTGGGGTTCTGTGTAGTAGGTCCCACTGGGATACTATGCCCTAGGTTCCCTATGGGTACTAAGCCATAGGATCCCTAGATGGGCAAAGTCTGAGTTATCCCAGGGGTACAGTGTCGCTACCTGGGGGTATCAAACCCAAGGCCCCCCAAGAGTACAGAGACCTAGGTCCCCCGGGGACTGAGTAGTGGGTCCCCCCGGGGTACCGGTCCTAAGGTCTCCCTGTGGTACTGAGCCCTCGGTCCCCCATGGGGTACGAATAGTGGGTCTCCCCGGTGTAATGAACCCTTGGTCCACTGGAGGTACTGAGCCCTAGGCAACCACCAAAGGTACCGAATATAGAGTCTTACTGGGTGTCCTCCAGAAGTATTGAACCCTAGGTCCCCCAGTGATAGCGACCCCTAGGTCTCTTGGGGGTACCAGACCCTAGGGCCCCAGGGGTACAAAGCCAGAGTTCCCCAGGGGTACGGAACGGTAGGTCCCTCATGAGTACTGAAACTTCTGTCCCCCAAGGGTACCAAGCCCTAGGACCCCAGGGGTACCAAGCTGAGGTCCCCCAGGGGTACCGAGTGATGGTTTTCCCATAGGTACCGAGCCTTAGGTCCTCCATGGGCAGCGAATCCTAGGTCACCTGTGGGTACCGAGGTTTAGGTTTCTCAGGAACATGAAGGCCTAGTTCCCCGGGAAATGAGTAGTGGATCCCGAGGAGTACTGAACCCTTCGTCCCACAAGGGTACCAAGCTTAAGGCACCCAGGGGTACTGAATGTTGGGTCCCCAGGGGTACTGAGTCTAAGGTTTCTGAGGGGTACTGAACCCTAGGTCACCTGGGGGACTCGAATAGTGGGTCCCTGGTGGTACCACATCTTAGATCCTCTGGGGGTACTGAACCTGAGGTCCCTCCAGAGATACCAAGTAGTTAGTCACCTGGGTGGTGTCAAGTCCTTGGTCCCTTGGGGGTAACGATCCCTAGGTTGTTTGTTGTGTTAGAGGAGTAATGGTTGTACACCCCCAGAATGTAGAGTTTATAAGACTCCAGTCATCAATATGTAACAGATAATCAGAAGGTACCAAAAAGTTATATTATTTTTTGAAGTACTGTAGGGCTATTTATTTTGGTTCTTATCCTAATTGTACAAAGTCAGAGCTTCTAAAGTGCATCAACAAAAGTATAAATCCTCCAGTAAAACTTCTCCTGTTCAATACTCTGTACATTATTTATCAGCACAGCTCATTTGTGAGGATAGCTCAAGTTTTTTCTGTAAACTAAGCAGGCTTTTAAGTTTATAGAAGATATGTTTTACAATGGTCACTGTTTTCATCCTCACTGAAATCAATATTCTCCATTATTTTGTATTTACCTTATTTAAGTTTGTTCTCTTCAGCTTCATAAAGTAAAATTCCAAAACACAAGTTCCCAAGGGTAAAACAAAATAGCGGATGAACTCAAAGTACCTGTATGCTATAGTCAGAAGAAAGCTTTATGAGATTTTTGTCATATTGAAATTCAGCTAATAAAAATGGTCCAAATGAGCTAAAGTATTCTGTGAGAAATTAGATAAAAGAGGAGCAGAGCACAGGTGGACGATGAATAGTGGGATGTGTTACTTTACAACAATCTGTCAACTCAATATTTCATGTGTGCCAAAGAAATGCAAACAAACTGACAAAGGCAGTGTATTGACTTTTGTATAGGTAAAAGGTTTTACTAGTTCAGGGGTCTCCAACCTTTAGATTAGTTGAACATTCTTCTGATCTATAAAAGGATCTTGAGCTACTTTCTTATAAAAGGAATAGATAACAACACCTGAAGGCAGATCAATTAAACGCTGTCGCTAGCCCACTCATTCCTGCTGTAGTCAGCACACACCTTCAATGGCAGAAGAACTGAATCGGGAAAGGTTTGTCTGTGTTGTCCCCAAGGACCAGTTATGTCTCTTAACATTTCTTTAAGACACCTGTGAGATTTAAGTGTCTCACTCAGGTTTGTGACCTCTTGATCATGCAATTCTACTTCCATTATGAAAGCTAATGCTGAAAGACTTTGATTATCTGGCCAATTGCCTTAATGTCTATTGGGTGATGTCCAGAAATTGATCCTGGCTTAATGATCAAGATTAAGAATAGGCGTTTGCAGACCTCAAAGCTCTCTACCAGTAAATATATCCCTGCAGCTATCCCAATATTGGTAATTATACCTCTGAGACAAAGATGAAACACAAAGTAATCAATGAAGAGATTGCTTTAGGAAGTTACGTGTCTTTAAAGACAAAAGAAAGAAAAGACAGAAAGGCCAAAAAAAGAAAAACAAGGAAGACAGAAAAAGAGAAAAAGGAAAGAATGAAAGAATAGAAAGGAGAGAAAGAAGAAAAGAAAGATGAATACGAGGAAGAAGGTGAGGAAGAAAAGAAAGAATGAAAAAAGGAATCAAGGAGAGAAGAGAGAACGAAAGACAGAGAAGAAACAAGAGAGGATGGAAGGAACAGAGGGTGAGGAAAGAGAGGGGCCAAGGAGAGGAATAAACAATGGAAGGTGAAAAGCAATAGAGAAAGGAGATGAAAAAAGGCAAGGATGGAAAGAGAAAGAAAGAAAATAAGGAAGTTGAGAAAAAAGGAACGGATAAATTAAAGAAAGGTGAAAGGGAAAGAAGGAACTCACAAATGGAAAAAATGACAAAGGAGAGAAGAAAAGGAAAGAAGAAGCAAAGTAGAGAAGGGGGAAGTAACAACTACATATGAGAAGAAGAGAAAAAAGAAAAGATTAGATGGAGACAGAGAAGAGGAAGAGAGAAGGACAAAAACAAAAAGGAAACTCGCACATATAATAGCAAGTGAGAGAAAGAAATAGAATGCGAGTATTCAAAATAGAAAAAGAGAAAGAAGGTAAAAAAATAGAATGAAAGTGAAAGGGAAAATTAAGAAAGAAAGAAAATGATTTAGGAAAATGAGAAAATGGAGAGAAAGAGAGAGAGAGAGAGATAAAGATAAAATGAAGAAGGAGAAAAGAAAGAGAAAGAGAAAGGATAAGAAGAGAGTGGAAAAAACAAGGAAAATAAAAATTGAAAATGAAAACAAAAAAGAAAGAAACAGAAAGAGCAATAGAAAGAATGAGAATGAAGAAATAAAGATTTAAATGTACTGCAACTCTCTTCCCAATATATTACTGGCATTGACTGTAAGGAAATAAACTTCTCATAGATACCATATTTTTTCAGGCAACATGCTCTGATATGAGGCATTTATTACTTGTTCAGGGCTTCTTATCAAGCAGCATCACTGTAACCTTTCTCGCTCTAACAGCTACATATCCTGAAGTAAGCTGACAGGCAGGGGAGCTACTTCAAGACAGTCTGTAAGCTACTGGTAGCTTGCAATCGACCTGCTCAAGACTCCTGTACTAAGTTTTTTTTAATATGGAGAAGGCAATCTCATTATAACAACATACTGTAGCCAAAATATTATGCGTTTTGGCGTTACTTGCAGCCTTGATCACAGGTGGAAACTAATAAAATGTGCATCATGCATAGGTGCAAGCTTATATCCTTTCAATCACATTACCAATCTAGAAATATATGTACCATGATGCATTGTAAAGTTCATACTGATGTACTATACGGAATCTCAATAGATCCTGCATTCTCGTCAGAGTTCGTAATTCTTTCTGATACATGCATCACAGTGTTAATTTAAAGTTATTGCACAGTCTTTTGAGGTCTCGTATAACATAGTGCTTGTATACTACGATGGCCAAAGAAAACGCCAGTCCTCTCCCACGATCAGAGCGGGAAGTAATCCCATCTGAATCCCTTCCAAATGAACACAATTTAGCTCATTAGCATCGTCCTCACGTGGGCATGTGAACGTGAGTGGGTCATGCTTTACAATGCATCATGGTACATGTATTTCTAGATTAGTCATGGGATTGGAAGGATATAAGCACGCAAATATGCATTATGTAAATTTTATTGGTTTCCACCTGTAATCAAGGCTGCAAGTGACGACGATACGCGTAAGGAGTGGGAAACGTGTTGTGCTGCTGTGCCTGAAAATAAAACGCTGCTCCTTGCCCATTACTTGAGGCTGCCCTGAAGGGTTGGGGGCTCCCTAGCTCGGAGGTGTTTTACTGGATATATATATAGATTACAGTTAGGCTGACATTTCACTCTTACAAAACCACAGAAGTTCAGCAGTTATAGTTACCTCAGTTAACTATAACTCATGCCCCCGAAATACACTGCTTATGACCTCACATATTATATCACTCATGACATGGTCATTGACTTCACTCATGACATCCCTCATGACATCTCAAATGACATCACTGATGACATCTCAAATTTCTAAGTTTTTCAAAATTCTATTTCCTAACTATAACGTCCCTGTAACCTTTGTATTTTCAGTGAATTTCTATGTTTTTGTAAATTCTATTTCCTAACTATTACATCCCTATAGCCTTTGGATTTTTATTGGATTTCTATGGTTTTTTAAGTAGTAGTCATGTTTGCAGAGTGGTAAAGAGAGGGGCGAGGCCTCCGACCAGCTCAGAGGAATCTTGCTGTGTAGGACTTACTAGAGGTACAAGAAGGGCTTCTTTTACCAACCAAGGTCCCTCAGCATCCAAGAGGACTTCATCTTCCAACCAGTAGTGTACCAGGAGGCAGGTTTGCAGAGTGGTGAAGAAAGAGGCTTGGCCTCTGAAGACCTCTTAGAAATCTGGCTGTGTTGGACCTATTGGAAGCAACAAGAGGAGTTGTTCATCCCAAGGAACCCTCAGCAGCCAAGGGGACTTCATCCCCCAACTAGTAGTGCACCAGGAGGTACATTTGCAGAGTGGCAGAGAAAGGGGGTATGGCCACTGACAAACTCTCAGCAATCCCACTGTGAGGGACTTACTGGAGGTAATAGGAGTAGTTGCTGGCCCCCAAGGAACTGCAGCATCCAAGGGTATTTCATCCCCCAACCACTACTGCGGCAGCAGGTGTGTTTGCAGAGTAGTGGTGAAATAGGGCAGGGCCTCCGGTGACTTGCCGGTTGCAGATTTAAAAAAATGTTTTTAAGAAATGTATGTGAGGGGGAACCGTGGCCCCCCTTCCCTGAGCCGAATTGGGCCCCGGGGATCCCATCCCCCGGTGCCAGGCCATTTTTTAATGAGGGTGAGAGGCTGCGTAGCCCCCTCCCTGGACCGATTTCAGCCCTACAGACTTCATTCCCGAGGGACCAGCCTTTTTAAAAATTATTTTCAAAAGTCAAAGGGAGGGGTCCAAGTGGTCTCCCCTCCCGCGGTAATTTTGGCCCAGTGACCACATGCCTCGGCTCCTGGCCTTTAAAAAAAAATAAGCATACATTTAAAGGGAGGGGGATTTCTGCCCTGGGGACCCCATCTTCTGGGCTCCCGGCAAGCCATAGCAAACAGCTTTGTCCCAGGAGTGGGCACCCCGGGACATAGCAGGAGCTGGCTCTGGGGGGGTTGCGGTTTCTAGGGTCATCTTTAGTGTCAGGAGGGGGGCTGCTTGGCTCCCCTCCTATGTATAGTTTAGCCCCTGGAAGGTGGTGGTCCCTGGGGACAGAGGTCTACAACGGACCCCCTTCATAATATTATTGGATCCCAGGGAATGTGGCGGTCCCCAAGGTGAGTGAGGTGGTAAGACTGTGTACAGAGGTGTGTGATATTAATGTAAAGATGGTGTGTAACTATATATGTGAATTTTAAGTATGACGTAGTAATTTGAAAGTGTTGCGTAAATGATAATTTCCACAGATAAGTATAACTTTTGAATTTCTTATGGATGTGTAGTTAAAGGTTTGTTTGGCACACATAAAATATAACTAAGTGCATACGTGGTGCAGAAATCATAAATTGAATAGATAACTATAACTTTAGATTTTCTAATGTTTGTGTAGTTAAGTTGGGTTTCTATACCAAACAAAATATACAGCTAGATTCATCATTCTCCCGTTTTGCGAGTCCTTAATAGCGATTATTAAGGAATCGCTATTAAGGACTTGCAAAACGGGATTCATGTAGGAATCGCTAAATAAATTGCGATTCCTACACATTCCTTATTTGCGATTAGCAAATTGCTAATCGCAAATAAGGAATAACTCCCCATTCATTCCTATGGGCCCTGATATTAATCGCAAATAAGAATGCAATTTCAAGGGTGCCAGGGGTGTCCAAAGGACACCCTGTAGCACCCCTGAAAAGAAAATGTAGACTGATGTTGTGCACACACATGTCCAAAGGACATGTGTGTGTGTAACATACAACTGGAGAAAATGCACAAAAGTGCATTTTTCTCCGTTTTCGCTATTTACCACGAAGTCAGACTTCGCGGTAAATAGCGGCCAAAAATAGCAATTTCGCAATTTTTAAATGCTTCTTGAATTGCATTTAAGAAATCTCTAATTGAGATTCCTTAAATGCAATTATCCGCAAATATGCGATTTCTAAAAATGCGATTTTTGCATCTGGGATGATGAATCCCAAATGCAAAAATAGCGCTCGCAAAGGACCAGATTCTCAGAATCTGGCCCTTTGCGAGCCGTTTTCGGCTTGATGAATCTGGCCGTAAGTTTTCCTAACTATAACTTACCTTTAACCTTTGGGGGTTTTTGTGTGAATTTAAATCGTTTTATGTATTCCTACAGTTTAGTCTTGTGTAGTGGAGTGTTATGAAGTGGAGCATGTTACACTATAGGAAAACTGGGATACCATACAGTGGAGTGAGGTAAAGTGGATTTACGTCCTGTAAATATTGAAGAGTGTATTTGCGTGCTCTGTACTGCCGTACAGGGAGTGCTATACACCGGGAGTGTTGTACAGTGTAGAGGCATGTATTTGAATATTGTGTAGTGAAATAGTGAAGTGGCGTACAGTAAGATGTGGTACAGTGGAGTAGCACAAACTGGAATAGCACACATTGGAGAGGGATAGAGCCGAGTGCCATACAGTGGTGTGGGATACTGTTGAGTGGTGTACAGTGGGCTTACATAAAGTGTAGTGTGGTACAGTTTAGTGTTGTAAAGTTAAATTGTGTAAAATAGTGTAATGGAGTTTTGTACATTAGAGTGGTGCAGAGTGGAATAGCGAACACTACAGCAGGGTACACTGTAATATGATACAGAGCAATAGCGGTTAATAGAGTAGCATAAACTGTAGTGCAATACAGTGGAGTAGCATAGAATTCAGCAGTGTTCACTGTGAAAATGTTGCGTTTAGTGGCGTTAGAGTTCAAACTTACACTGGAGTGCCACATAGTGAAGAGCATACAGTAGAGTGTCATACAACTCTACAGAGTTAATTGTAGAAGTGTAGAGTCTAGTGACGTACAGTGAAGTGTGGTTTAGGGGGAGTTGCACAGAATGTAGTTTTGTAAAGTGAAATAGCATACAGTGACTTGTGGTACAGACCAGTGGTGTATACTGGTTTTCAGTACAATGGAGTGGCTTAGAGTGAAGTAGCGGGCACTGAATGGCGTACACTCCAGTAGTGCCCTATCAAGTGGAGCATAGTGGAATAGCATATAGTGGAATAGCATATAGTGGAATAGCGTAAAATGGAGTTTCGTACACTGTAATAGTGTTCAGTTGCAAGCAGTACAGTTTAGGGGCCTCCAGTAAAGTGGCATATACAAAAGTGTAATACAATACAGTGGACAGTATATTAGCATGGAGTATAGTCATGTAGATTGGATTGGCGTAAAGTGAATTGGGTTGAGAAGAATGGAGTAACGTACAATGGATTAGCATACAATGTATAGGGGTATACTGGAGTGTTGTAAAGTTGTGTAGCATACTCTAAATAGTATACAGTGGAGTGGCATAAAGTGAGCAGTTATACCCTGGAGTGGGTAAAGTGAGGTGTGTAAATTAAAGGAAATGTACTGTTAAAGTGTGTAAAAATATGTCAATGTTATTTCTCCAAAATATATATTCTGACATGTAAATGCTGGGGTGGGTCACAAAAAGTGCTTAAATCAAATGTATTTAACATACACCATTGTAGTTTGCGTAGCTTAAAAACTGTCATTCAGATTTAGTTTAAACTTGGCAGGATTACATATTATGGTGAGTAGTGCAGGTAAGTAGTGTAACTATAGTGCAGGTAAGTAGTGTAACTATTTCATACGTTTTAATTTATTTAAACGTTGTGAGATGTGTTTTCTCAGAATTTAACAAAATCTGGGTGTATTTTGCTGTACCACCACAGTACATAGTGATGACAATTCATTAGCTGATTGGCTAATGACTGCCTGTACAAAAGTTAAATGTTGTTTTTATGCACACTTTGGCCATGTTCTGCGTTACGCCTTCCAATGTAGGTAAGTATTAGTGGGCCCATTAGGATGGCGGGCGGATCCCCACCGCCCGTATGGTGGTGGTGATCCGCCCGTCATTCTCGTCCGCCCGCCTAACATTCCCCCCTCCATATTACGATGGTGGTGGGGACCCAGGCGGACGGAAAGACCGTCCACCAGTTTTCTGCCGGTAGGCAATACGTCCGATTGCCTACCAGGAGGAAAAGGCCAGCAATATGGTGGCACTGACATTTATATTATGATGATGGCAGTCTCATGCCTTTCGATGGCGGAGACTCCACCATGGAAAGACATGAGGTCTTTTCTTTGGGGGCCTGTTGCACCGCTCAAACTGCATCCATTAATCAATGCAAGAATGAAGTGTATCGGGCATTGAGAAATCTTAGACTGATTCCAAAACATTATTTGTTCATAACTAAAATGAGAGAAGCTTGACAAACCAAGGAAAGAAGTTTGGTTGGCAAACAAACAGCAGGAAGATACCTATTGGGCCAAGCTTCTGTAAGCAAGTAGAGATAGAAATTCTAATACATTTTGGAGGATGGTCGCTCAAGCAGAGAAAGGTGGACTAATAGCAAATAACGCTAATTTCTCAGAATCCACCTGGGCTTCGTTTTTTACTGCAGAATACTCCATAAATAAAATGGAAGAAGGTGCCTGTGATGAAAGGTCAGAGGAAACAGGCTAGATACGGTTCGACCAGGACCCTGGAGGTACGAAAGACTGTAAGGTCAGTGTTCTAGTTGTGGACAAGGTCTGAACCACTCAGGTTCAAAAGAGCTGTGAAACGAGAGGTGGCAGTGGAGAGAAGGAAGAAGGTGCATCGGCGTGGAGAGGAGTGTGGGAGTACAAGACAGTTAATGGGCGGCGAAAGGGGACAGGAGGCCCCAAAGAACCTCAGCGGGACCAGTAGGGAGCTTCTAAGTGCATGCAGGAGTCCGAAGGAGGCTGGAAGCGACATCCGGCTGCAGGAAGGATGGCGAGTTAAGGGTAGGCCGGCAGTACCCCAGCACAGACAGGTCTGCTTTTTCAAGAGGAAGACGGGCAGTTGACTTCCCCGAGGAGAGACCTTCTAGGCCAGGTCACTGTTCCTAGACCAGAGCCCTGGCCTCAGGCAAGTGACACTAAGGGGCACGGAGGGTGTTACCTGATAGGCAGTAGCAAAGGAGTTTGTTACTGGACTTTAAGGGTGGCTACCGATCAAAGACCTATTTGGCTTGACCTGCTATTGCTGCGTTTGTTTTCACTTGTGGTGGAAACTGTTTTTGTTTTACTTTACTCAGTAAGACCTGCAACCAGGTGGCGGTTATCCCCCCCTATACCTTAGAAGTAACGAAAGAACAGTCACAATAGGGCATGGTGTCAGGGTACATGAATAGTCAAGGAACATGAGTATTAACGGCCTTCTATGTCTTTTTATCTCAGAGGGTAAACCCAGCCTGCTTGGAGAGACGTAAAATTGAGCAACACAGTGGGACAGCACAGAAAGAGATCCTGATGAATTATTGTTTGACCTTACTTGAGTGTCACTAAACATATCCTTAATTAAAAATTGATATACCCTAAAGTCCTCTGTGGTTGAGTCACATCCATCCTCCAGTTACAGCGCCTTAAATTGCACCAATAAAATGGAGTTAATATGCAAACAGTTAAGAGGGAAAAATTGCACTACATCAGTTGGAGGATCTGAACAGGAAAATTAGTGACCATTTTAACACAGCAAAAAGTTAATACCCCCTCAAAAAAAGTTGTGAAGATATGGGTACAGGCGCAAAAGACCTTACCCAAGCATTGTTCAAGAGGTACATAGAGTTCTGGTCAGAAAAACTTGCACACTTGTATAATTTTTCGTTTGCAAATGAGATGATACCAGATTCATAGCGGGGAGCCATTATGCACACATTCTATAAAGGGGGAGGTAAGGCTGCTGAAATGACTGTCTTTTCACCTTCTTAGATACCAAAGGCAAGCATTTTACATCCCTTCTGCCAAAAGATCTACATGAGTGGGCAAAGTTAGCTCAGGTAACTCCTTGGAATCAAACAGGTTTTTCTCAGGATACAGGGACAGTTACTAACCTGCTAGCTCCCTCAATCCTCATTGAAAAAGCGCTACTGACGAAAAGCTTGCTGTCTTAACTTTTGCAGAATTTAAATCAGCCTTTGATAGTGTGCCTCAAAACTGACTATGGGTCAAGTTGGTCAACTGGGGGATCACTGAAGGACTACTTAAAGCGATACAACTTTTATACTGTAATACCTGGATCCGAGTAAAAATAGGATATGGAAAATGTGTATTGCACACAATTAAAACAGGGCTTAAGCAAGGTTGTATGCTTGCTCCACTTCTATTGAACATATATCTATCAGATCTTACAATTGCAATGGATCAAATGGATTCTCATCCCCCAAAGTTGAGCGGCAAATTGATATTTCATCGACTGTTTACCGATGATGTGGTCTTAATAAATAAAATCCAAATTGGCCTACAAATACTTCTTACCCAACTAGGTGTGCACCCTAGTATCAAGAAGCTGGAGATCAATTTAGGTATAACTAAAATAATGATAATCAATAGAAAGATTTTTTTTAAAGGGTGCCTGGTTTTTGCAGTGTAAGCTAGTGGATAACGTTTTACAATATAAGTATCTGGGTGTGACCATAGATGCTCAAGGATCATCTCTTTCTCACCTGCAGCAGTTGAGTGCAAAGATTGTGCTTTAAAGCCAGCTTTTATTTTTCTTAATAAATCAGTGAAAAGTTATGGTACTTTAAGGGCGCAATGCACACACATTGGGTAAAATTGTGACTAGCTGTTACAAAATGTTATTCCGGTTACCAAAAGCAGCGCCACCTGCACAAGTTCCAGGGGCCGCTCCTCCGCAATGGCAGAGAAGCGTCACCCCACTAGCAGAGCCAGCAGCTAAAAAATAAAACAATATTTGATTATTGTTTTATTTTTAGGCAGCTGGCTCAGCCAGCGTGTGCAGGGAGGGGCAGGGCATGGGAAGGGGTAGGAGGAGAGTTGTGTGCACTTTCTAAGTGCACATGTGTGTTTTGCTGGCCATCTCAGGACGACCAAAACACACATGCGCACTTAGGTTGAAGCAGCCGGGCTGGAGAAACCCCACAGACTCCCTGGTCTGAGCAGGGTCGTCTTTCTAGCCTGCCCAGAGAAATCCCTGCACTGCTCTGCAGCGCGGGGATTGGGCACAGAGTATAATGCAGCCCCATTGCCTGCTGGGACATGGAAGAAGAAGCACCCAGCCTGACATGGGACACGGCAGTCAACATAAGGTAAGCTTTTTTATTTTATTTTTATTCTCCCCCCGCACTCCCCCATCCGTGCCCCAGCTGCCCCGCCCCACTATCTTTTGTATGTGGTAACCTCCACTGAAAAGTTCGCTTGGATTTGGAATTTTAAAGCAGGAAATCACACACCAAGGAGCGTTCCTTACAAGCGGGAAACATCCTTTACAACGCAACTTTTACCACGCAGTGCTGTTACAACGCAGGTTTTACAACGAAAACCATTACAACGCATTACACTGGGGGCGCTCTAGGATAGGGAATAAGTTTAATTGACTATCCAACACCTTCCCTGGAGTTCACGGGGACTGGAGTTGGAATAGTAAATTAAACTATTCACTGTCCAGCACCCCCAAGTGTAATGCGTTGTAATGGTATGCGTAGTAAAACCTTCGTTGTAACAGCATGCGTGGTAAAAGCATGCGTTGTAACGTCATACATCCTTACATGCTGCTTCAAACTTAGGACAAAACAAGACCATTGCCTGAAAAAACTGCTATGGCTCATACTAACCAGCAGCAATATAAATGCTTCTGGTACATCAATATATGGAGCAGCTTTCACCAATCTCCAAGTGGCAAGCCGATGGAATGCACTTGTCACTTTAACACCTTAAGAAAAATATCTTAAGAAAAATATGAGAAAATGATCATGCTGTGAGGACTTACAGTCCTTGAAAAATCACTCAGCTGCCTGAATGGTAATCAATAGCTTTGCAGCTTTGCACATTCAAGCTTAAATTAATAATATTCTGCCCTGTTCGTCAGCCCTCGCATGATCAAGAAATTAAGAACACATTTGCAGGGAGAAGTAAAATATTCAGACGCTGTAAAAATCCAGAAGAAGCTTTAATTCACTTGGGGCCAGATGTAGGTAGCCAAATACCGGTCGGTAACGGCCGATTTCGGCCGTTACAGACCGGTATTTGGCTTTTGAGATGTAGGTGGGTCAGAATTTACAAAATCGGTATATTTACCGATTCGGTAAATTTACCACTTCGGTATTTTACCGAATCGGTAAATATACCGAATCTGTAAATCCACATGTAGGTGGCACAGTTTGCAGTGCCACAGGCCCTTAGGATTCCTTATTTTACCACCCAATCCTATTGGGTGGTAAAATACCGAATTCCAGTGTACATGCACATCTGTGCATGTACACCTATGCCATGTGACACACAAACATGCCCTTAGGGCATGTATGTGTGCCACATGGCACACAAGCCTGCTTCAAGGCCCATAGGAATCAATGGGAAATACAGATTCGGTATTTACAGAATCGGTAAATACCGACTCTTACAGAATCAGTAATTTTGTACCTACATCTGCCTCCTTCCAATTTACCGACTCTTAAATACCGATTCGGTATGAGTCGTATTTAAGAGTCGGTAAATCGGATTTACCTACATCTGGCCCTTGGTCTGCATTTGTCCAGTTTAACTACTAGAAAAGTGAAGGCTACTTATGGGATGTTTTAATCAAAGGACTATACGAGCATGCCAACAGGCTATATTTAGAAGTTGGAATCCAAAGGACCCTATTTTAAATATTTGCTTTGTAAAATGTATGATGTTAGTGGAAAAGAAAATAATGTTGTGAATGATTAAGTTATATTTTCCTTTGTTTTTAACTGGGCTATTGGAAATGCAGTGCATACTTATCATGTAATGATTTTAAGTAATCCAACATGAATACATTATATTTGGACTCCATTTGGACATGGGTGCCCTTTCTGTCAGGAAATGTCACTCTACTTGCTGTTTAACCTTTGCTCGGGTCAATATTTCTTTACTATACTGATAGTGAAGAGTAGTCTACTATTCACAAGCAGTATAGTGACAAAAAGACAGAAATCAAGGAGGGCACCGCCCACAGACCACAATGGCAAGCCACCACTGTACACCCATTCACTTCTGATAACTGTGTCATTGCGGTTTGTTTTTCCCACCCTCATGTATTTTATTACTGTATCATTCACATTAACTGTTTATGAAATGTAACACATCTGAGATCCTCCTTTCCAATTTTGTACAATTATTTGATTCACGGGAACATATATTGCACTGGAATTTCTGCCAAACACTCTTACTTGAGGCACATTTGGTACCACAAATATCCTGAGGGAGCATGGCTTTTTAACAATGCACAATTGGTCACTCTCTGCATACAATATAACCTTAGGAGTAGTGTAGTGCTGATACACTACTCACAGGGCAATTATGGTTTACAAGGAGAAAGTGCTTTTTGGCTCTCTGACCATTAATAGATATTTCTCCATCAGCTGCAAACTAGCAGTGAATACAGCAAATATTGCATCAGACATAGACTGGATTGGGGAATGCTGAACAGTTCCAGAGAGCTGTTGAACTTGTTTTGTGCTCCTAAGCTAAAACAGCAGATGATCAGGAAAAGGTCTGCAATGGCCCCTGGATGCATCACAACTGCACCAACATTAATAAACAAACCCCTGCGGGTTGAGGCAAGAGTCAAAGAAGTCACTGCAGATAATCCTCAAAAGGAAATGCAGACAAACTAGTTTTTCATAAAGCATCATGTAAAACACCATGTAATGCCCTGAATTAACCTGAAAAAATAGCACCCTTGAAATGGGGCATGCAGGACTGAAGAAAGGTTTGGCAGGGATATTGATGGTCAGCTTGATTCATTTAATTTATCAAATGCAGGTCCCCCAGTGGTTGTTTGCAGGGTGGAGGGACCACACGGATCGCTAAAGATTGGTCGCTTGATTGAAAGGCAGGCTCCTATTTTGTCCTGGTGCTTATGCCACCCAGTTCCTTTGGCCTCTGCCAGACCAAGTTCATGGCGGCCACAGGGTAGACAGTGCTACTGGGCCCTAACCATGGTTATTGAGGCTGTTTGCCACAGTTTTCCTGGGTTCTGCCCTACTGTGGCTTTGCAAATTAGGCCAAGTACAACCCTTTCCTTGCTTGACTCTCAAAATAGTGACAGTGAGAAGTAACAGGCTTTGTAGGGAAGTAGTGGGTGGGGGATGACCTCAGAGCCCAAAAAAAGTGCTCATATTTTTGAACAAGAAAATACTTTTACTCACACATCAATACTAAATATTATATATTCCGATTTAAAAATAGACTATGATACCCCTGATCATGATCCCCATGTTGGTGCTACACCCCCCTCCTCTCTAATCTCTCTCCCGTCCATATGACCCTTGTTCTTACAGTCCCCATATGATCTATAGCAGGAGCATGAACTAGGCTGAGGTGAAGATTACATTGCCCACAAGGTCAAATGTGCAATCAGTTCACTTTGTTGTTACCCCCGTTGTCGTAGTGAGTAGAAAATAGTCCTTAGGCTTGCTTAAGCACTTTCCAGCAGCTTGGTCCTGATCAGAGGCAGAGGCATGGTACTTGTGTGCACTTTTTGCAATGTTCATATGAGTGGCTGATATGAGAGGTTGGGTCCATTCCACATTTTCAGTGTGCATAACCTAAAGTTCAGATCAAAACAATTGCTTTTGGGGAGGGAGGTAGGAGACAATCCATCCAATAACAATAAATTTGCAACCCACATCTACCGGGATAGAGCTGCCCTTTTTTTTTTTTTTGGGAACCAAGATGGCGGATTGAAGCCGCAGTGAGGAGGAGGCAATAGGTGGAGGCTCCCGTAAACCCCAGCCATGAGATGAAAAGTTTTGCTCCTCTGCTTTAGGAAACAGAATTTTGAATGCTGTTAGTTACAGAAAAGGAAAAAGACGCTTAATTAAATACAAAGAATCTCCGTGTAGTTGGTCTCTGGATAAAACTACGAACATCGAATTCTCCGGATTTTGGAAGGACGATACTTACGCTGGCTGGAAGCCTGGAAGGCAGTTAGTCTCCATCCACGTTTTTGCTGCTGGCGTAGGGAGGCGGGCCTCGTACGGCTTGCAGCTGCTGTGAATCAAAGCCGGGTACTGAGTGAGGGAGAGCCGCGGTTGCTGCCTTCAGAGTCTGGGTGGAGGCAGAGTTGGAGGATGGCTCCTAAATTGAATACTCGAACTGCTCGGGCTGGGAGAACAGCTAAGGCGGACTCACCTGCGATGGTCCCAAAGGTAACGGCAGGGGACTTGGTAGCGGTTGGGGCAGCAACCACGGGTGAACCCAGAGGAATTGGAGCATCTATGGCGGTGGGTAAACAACTGATAAGACCCCCCCTGTTGGTAGCCAGCACAATGTTAGATCCTAACGCCTGTTTGAATGCTACTGGCATCGCGCACATTCAAAAAACAAGCAATAACGCTAATGAGGTGAGGGGGAGTAAAAGCTTGATATCTTTGGCAAACGCGCAAGAAATTGGTAACATTAATATTTCTAACGATGGCAGTATGTGTGAAAAAGGAACTCTCCCTGCTGACAGCGCGGACATTGAAGCCTCTGGGTCAGAGACGGATGGCAGAGTTGAAACTACAGTGACTATAGCCATACCGGTTGAAGGAGCCAGCAAGGGTGAAAAACCAGACATGGAGTTAGAGGTGCCTAATCGAAAGGGTAGTAATTCGGAGGATGGCTTAGAGGATGACATAGTCTTGGACTCAAATTTGGAACGTTTACTATGTTCAGTGAGTGAAACTGAATTGGAAACAATCCCTGATGTTTTAAAAAACCCCGCTGCTCTGGTAAATGTAAGGCTGGGAAAGAGAATCAGACTAAAGATGCTATCAGCATCTCAGACAATGGCGCATTACTCTCAGAAGGAACTGTGGATCTGGATGAGAATTCCAGTACTGAATATGAAGAGATACTAGAGGAGGGGGAGGAGACATACACTGCCAAGACCGGGCTTGGGGTTGCTAAAACTTTGGGCAATAAAAAAGGAAAATCTAAAGCCAAAACAAAACTGAAAAAGGGCTCAAATAAGAACCTCTCTCCTCCTAATACCTTTAAAAAGAACAATAACAATAGGGATGTAAGCCCTTTACGAAAATGGATTCAAGCAAAGGGAGGGGTCAAGAAAATGGCCCTAAGGTTGTCAGGGGTGAGCCCGGTGGAGGATCCAGGGGTGCGAAATGGAGTTAATTCTTCTACTTCTTTGAGTCCCCCTCTGACCCAGAAGACTCTAAACTCTCCAGCTTTGGAGGTCGATAAAGAGGATCTTTGTAGGAAACCCGGATATAGTGTGAAAGAAGCTGCCCAAAATTTAGTTATAGAAACCGGATCTCCTGAGCCAATTAACATTGACCCCGCTCCCATTATTACTACCAACCATCCTATGTCTAGTGGCGAATCACTTGTTTCTGAAGATATACAGGAATTGAATTATCCTACCTCCTCTGTAGATTTAATACTGAAAACACTTATGGATCAGAGACAAGAGGGACAACTTTATTTTTTACAGCTGAGAGAAGACCACACTAAAGTACAAAACTCGCTGGCAGAGCTATCTAGCAAACGTGGGGGTGTTACGCAAGAAATTGAAGAACTAAAGCAGAGGATGGTGGAGGTAGAAGAGGGGGCTGTTCATACTGAATCTCTAACTCACCAGCATACAGAGCGTATAAATACTTTAGAATTAAAACTGGAAGATATGGAAAATCGCTCAAGAAGACAAAATCTTCGATTATTTGGAATTCCTGAAGGGGCGGAAGGTGCGGACCCCAGAACTTATGTTGTCAAATTGTTCAATAAAACATTTTTAGATCTAGCGGACTGGGATTGGGATACACAACTACAAAGGGTACACAGACTACCTCTGGTTCAAAGGAATGAAGAAAGTAAACCTCCGCGCCCTTTACTGATTAACTTCGGAAACTTTCTTCCGAGGCAAGCAGTCTCATTAAAAGCAAAGCCAAACACTCCCGTGACAGTGGACAGTGTGAACTTCTTTGTACGCTCAGATCTGAGTAAAAACACGATGGATAGTCAATGAAAACTTCGCCAATTAATTGATTCATTCAAGGCTGTGGGCTGCACGGTTTATTTACAAGAGCCAGCTTGTTTAAAAGTGATCAAAAACGGGCAGGTGTACTTCTTTACAGATGTAATGGAAGCAGAGCATGCCCTAGCTAAACTTAGCACTTGAATTAGGGATCAGGGGCACGCATGCTCTCTGAAATGTGCACATAGGAATGGAAATATTTAGTAGTTTCTTTATTGATTACAATTATGTCTCTCTCTTTTTTTTTTGGTCTTTATCCTTTTCTTTTTTTGGCAGGGGTGGAAGGTTGAAGGCTATCTCCTCGTAGTGCTGCCATGCCAACGGCAGCTGGGTATTGAGGGTGGTTCTTCTTGGGAGGTCTAGAGGGTGGAAGAGTCTGGGGGGCTGAGGGGTGGGCTGGTCAGGTAGGGGAAAATATA
Source organism: Lissotriton vulgaris (assembly GCF_964263255.1). Classification (NCBI taxonomy): domain Eukaryota; kingdom Metazoa; phylum Chordata; class Amphibia; order Caudata; family Salamandridae; genus Lissotriton; species Lissotriton vulgaris. Next base: position 429,992 of record NW_028251774.1, on the reverse strand, counting down.
TTGCAAGAGGTGGAAAATGGTAAATGGAAAAAAAGTAAACTCTGTATTTTGAAGTATTTAAAAACGCAGAAGAAATGTATTTATTTATGGTTTTCATATGACCCTGATTAGGTGTATTGCATGGAATGTGGTAGGTCTCAACAGTAAACAAAAGAGAAGATTGGTTCAGGAAGAACTTAATATGTACAAGCCGCATTTGGCTATGATATCGGAAACTCACATTGGGTTTAAAGATAGGAAATTATTGGGACAGATTGGATATGAACTTATTGTTTGCTCTACCTTGGGGGCTTCAATTAGAGGGGTGGCAATATTAAAACAGAAGTATTTTACTATTGAAATCACGAAGATGGCTGCTGATCCTAAAGGTCGATGGGCAATAGCTCAAGCACAATTTAAACACAGTAAATACGTATTTTGTGTGGTTTACGGGCCTAATATTGACGAACCAAAAATGTTTGATTTGTTAAATATTGAATTGCTGGAATGGGAGGGAGAGCTGTTGATCATGGGGGATTTTAATTGTGTTATTAATTATGCGGTGGATTCCACTAGACACGGTATATTACAACGTATGCGTAAAATTAGAGCAGCAATATTGGAACTCAGTCGATTGCATAATTTGACAGATGTATGGCGATTTAAGTTTCCTAATGTAGCAGGGTTTACTTACTACTCAGCCCCTCATAAACTATGTTCCCGAATAGACTTGGTATGGGCAACGGATAGAATTCTAGAAGGGTGTAGTATAGAATTGTGCCCTAGAGTAACGTCTAATCATAATCCTATACTACTGGAATTTAATATTTATAATAAGAAACGAGAGGTACGGCAATTTACATTTCCCAGATCTCTTATTTCTGATCAAATATTTATCTCACAACTGAAAGAACACATCAAGGAATTCATGGACATTAATTTAAACACAACAATAGTAACAACTGTCTGGGATGCATGCAAAGCAAGTATAAGAGGCCTCGCCCAACAATATGTGTTAAAAAAAAATGCTGAGGTCCGGAAGGAGATGAAGCTTATGACTTCTAACATTCTGGCTCTGGAACGAAATTTAGCAAATGACTTAATGGAGGGGAAGCTGAATAGTGATAGGATAAGAATGGACTTAGTGAAATTGCAATCAGATACTAGGAGGACCCTGAGGGAGAAAAGTAGCGCTAGGCTTCATAAATATCATCTGACACAGTATGAGAGCGGGGATAGGATTGGAAGAGTGCTTGCTTACAAAGTAGCGGATAAAAGAGCTAGGACCAATATTAAAGCAATCAAAGGCAGCGATATGGTCACATATAATCAACCAGATCAGATACTAGAACAATTCGCTGATTATTATCGTAAATTGTACACTCCAGAAAAAGTGCCTACCAAGGAAGATATATCATCATACCTTAGCTCTTATATGAACGTAGAACAAAATAAAGAAGCGGTTGGGCTTCTAAACTCAGAGATTACATCAGATGAAATTAAGACTGCATTTTTATCTCTTGCCTCGGGTAAGGCAGCAGGGGAGGATCTACTTCCTATGGAACTTTATAAAATTTGTTCGTCGGAATTGCTTCCCTTATTTAAATTAGTTGTAGATTCTATCAGTGAAACTGGGAGAGCTCCTCCTTCTTGGAGAACAGCCAAGATAGTATTTTTTTTAAAACAGAAATCGGACGAGGAGTGTGGGTCATATAGACCCATATCGCTGATCAATACGGACGCTAAGGCCTTCGCTAAAATATTAGCGAACCGACTTGCACCCTTAATGCCTGAATTGGTTAATATGCAACAACATGGTTTCGTTACAGGACGAGATACCACTGCTCATATAAATATGGCTATTACGGATTTTGATGTAGCGTCAACTAACTCCACCCCACTTGGTATGGTCATTCTAGATGCTGAAAAGGCATTTGACCGAGTGGGGTGGGAGTATTTATGGGCCGTATTGGAAGCATTCGGCATGGGGGTAAATACTTGGGTGGGTTCAGTCACTATATCATCAACCAATGGCACAGCTCAGTTATGCAGGAAAGAACTCTCTCAGCTTCCCAATAGGAAGAGGAACCCGGCAGGGGTGCCCTCTTTCTCCCCTGCTGTTTGCGCTATCATTGGAGCCATTTTTGAACGCACTTTTAACACAGCACAATATTATTCCACTTCAGCATAGGGGGAACAGTCTAAAAATCACAGCATACGTGGACGACGTAGCGATATTTACCACTGACGTAGTTAAGGCTATACCTGCAATAACAAAAGAAGCAAAAGATTTTGGCAACGTATCCGGGTACAAACTAAATATAAATAAAACGCAGGTCATCGCTAATTATAATCCTTCAACGACGGTATTGGGCCTGTGTGCTAATGCTGTATATTTGGGGGTTAAAATATCTGCAAAGATTGCTGAAATAATAGCCCTCAACTATGACCCATTATTAAAGGAAGTTGCTAAGTCTCTTAAAAAATGGCACAAGATACCGCTTAGTCTGATTGGGCGTATAAATCTAATAAAAATGAAAATTGCACCTACATTTCTTTATTTATTTAGATCGATTCCGCTACGTCTTAATAACTCTTTTTTTTTAAAAACTTGATGGAGTTTGTTGTAGCTATATATGGGGCTACAAAAAAGCTCGGAGAGCAATAAATCTTCTAAAACCTCCGACTGAAAAGGGAGGTCTAATGTTTCCCGATTTCAAACTATATTTTTTTGCTTCCTTTTTTGGTCGGATCCGCAGTCTGTTGAGAAATGATAACTCCTTATTTTTTCCTCAGCTAATGCTAGGGCCTGATAGTAAACAATGTATGGCCCGAGCCAACGACCCAAATTACTTCAAACGAGTAAAGTTTAAGACTGCTAGGCATATTGTACAAATTTGGAAACAGATGATGATTCTTGATAAGATATCCTTTTTTAATGCAGAATTAAGGTTATGGGGGAATCCAGGACTTCCTGGAATCTTTTCAGACGGGGCAGGGACAGTCTGGTCTAGCTGCGGCATTAATACCCTTGGAGATCTTTGTTGCCCTGATGGTTTATTAGGGTTTACTTCACTTAAATTAATACACAATCTGAATGATAGGATGTATTTTAAATATATGCAACTTCAAGACTTTTTTGTTCGGAGAATGAATGTCAAAGAAATTAGACACTCGGACATCTTGCAATGCCTGTACTCAGATCGGACCAAGTCACTGATTTGTGAAAGCTACGGACTTCTGAATCAGGCAAAGGGAGATGATTGTGGAAAATTAGCATCCAAATGGTCGGTTAGGCTGGGATTAAATATAACTTCCAAGCAGATATCTGCTTCTCTCCTTCAGATTAATCGAGTAGTACAGTCTTCTAGTATTAGGCTGCAGCTTTATAGAACTGTCTGCCAATTATATTATACCCCTCAGAGAATTTCTAGCTGGGCATCAGATTACTGTCTAAACGAACGCACAAGCTGTCCTAAATGTAAATTGGAGGCCGCTGATATCGGTCATATGCTTTTTTCATGCCCGACATTATCAGAGTTTTGGAAAGGCGTAGTAGACGTATTAGATAGGAAACATATTGTGTTTCCGCCTCTCTCAGCTCATCTGATCCTAATAGACCTTCAGGAACTGAATAGCCCAAATAAAGATCTGAACTCTATTTTATTTGCTTGCGCAAGATTAACCATAGCTAGGGCATGGATAGCTCCAGATCCGCCGCACGTTATGAATGGTGGGCCTTGGTGAATGAAATACATACCATGGAGATGGCTTTAGCTAGACTAAGAGGGCCTAACTCTCTGATGAAAAAAAAGGGGTTTGGGACATTGTATTTGGATCAGAATAACTTTGGAAGACTAGATTTGGTGGTTGAGACCACATTGACGATTAGCTATTTTTTCTGTATGTTTTTTATAGATTTTTTCAGGTTTTTTTTTCTTCTGCAGTGATCATGTATTCTGCTTTTTTCTTTCTTTTGGAAAATATTCACTATATAATTATGTTATGGATTGTAAATGTATCTATCTTATTTGCCTCTTGCAATATCAATAAAAATGTTATTAAAAAAAAAAGAGAATTCCATAGAAGATGACAGGTTAATAGTTTCATGGATTCATAAATGAATTAGGACCTCGAAATCAGTTATTGTACAGAGAGAAAACAAATGCTTTACTGGATGAGGCTTTTCATCCCACAGACTATTATCAAGGTGCAAATGAATTCCTACTCTGTTTCCAAAGTTCAGATCAAAACACTTGCTTTTGAGGAGGGAGGTAGGAGACAATCCACCAAATAACAATAAATTTGCCACCCACATCTACCGGGATAGAGCTGCCCTACAATTGTACCCTATGCAGTGTCTTGCGAGTTAACAATGGCGGAACCCTTTTGGCTCCTTGAGAACTCCGTAGAGCTATGACATAACGAATAGAGTGTATTGCAGTGAAGGTTGTTTTAGAATATGCTTTAGAATGTGGAGTTCGTAGTTACACCCAGAAGAATGAATACCTGTGTGGCATAGTCATTTACAGGTACCCTGGCTGGGAAGACGCTACACCTTATGTGGCAGAGTTGCTATGGACTGAGTCATTCCAGGTTCTTTTATTGGTTTTGAGCAAGCTTGTGGTTGACTCGGGCGGTTATGGTAGCTGAAAATCTGAGAAATCTAGGGTGTCTTGTCTCCAACCATTTCTGGCAGACTTAACTCCCTGAACGATGACCATGAAAATAGTCACATGCTTTCAGGAAAATCTAAATACAGCTTCAACAACATATTGAGATATACTCACAGCATGCCGTGCTATGGCTAAGTGAGCATTGACTGCGTACCTGCAATTTGGGGGACAGTTCCTGTACCTAGATTTGGTTGCAGAATGTTGGCCTGCATTGACAGACATTGCTGTATTTTCCATCAAAATGTTTCACCCCAAATGGCAATAGCCATACCAGATATATTCTCTTTACTGTGAAAACCTTGACGTGGTTGATTTACAACTGCTGCCCGGGTGGAGGTTGTCAGAAAAAGGAAATTTGTTAAAATACAAACGCTGTATCTTCCCATGTGATATGTTGTGCAGGCCTTTTTTTTATTTTAGTTGAGAGAGACCAATCTGATTACTGTCTCAATTGTCTTGGTATGAAATACAATTACTAATGCAGATGTTGATACATAGGTCCAGTGTAAAGGAATTAAATAAAGCCATAGTCTGGGATAGTACATGGCGTCTAGCCGGATGTACTGTCCTATTTAACGCTGCTGATGGTATTCTCCTCCTGTGCTGACAATCATTGAATTCCATTGTTCATGACGAGCTCAGCTCGTCATGAGCACACGAGAGGTGTACCTCATGAGCATTGAAGTGGCTGATCACTTGGAGCTGCTAAACACCACCCGTGCATGCGTTATGTTCACTAAAACATGGTAGCAGTGGTTAAATTTAACAGGCAAGGCCATAGCAATATGGCTCAGTAAAAGCACCAGTGGGCGTAAAGGTCAGAAATCATATGTGAGCTGCGGTGTAACCTTATACCACCCACATTAGTGTCCCAAAAACACCGGCATCTAACGTGGCCCGGCAATCCGAAACTGCGGCAATCAGGGTGTGTAATCACCTCATGTCAACCTATAAAGTATTGGACATACGTGAAAGATGGTGTTAATAATAACTAAGGCACCCATAAGTAGTGCATTAAAGACACCAAAACCTGAGAGCATAATGTTTAACAGGGAGGCAAGTATGGAATTGGCATGCCTCAGTTGTGACATAAATTCAAGTGATTTTTACTCTGCTGCATAATTTGTTTACGAAGGCCTACTTAAGAATAAACATAACTTTGTCATAAGTTTACTTAGGAAAGGGCTAAAGAGATGAACTTCATGGCTCTGTGATATTTAACGATTCATTGGTGAACATTGATTTTTAGCAAACAGGCCACAAAGATGATTTGTAGAAAAAAGATTACTCATACCCTGGAACCCGGAAAACACCCAGTCTGATTCAGTCATTAGGTTTCCCATCTCGATGTAAAGGTCTTAAGTGTCTCTCAGGAAAGAACAAATAACCTTTAGTAGCAGGTAGCCTCTTGGCAGAGCTTTGTCAGGAATGCATAGGGAGCTACTTAGAAAGATGTCCATCCCTGGTTATCTAGGAATGTGAGGGGACAGGAAGGCACAGATGGACACAAAGAAGAACAAGAAACAGCTGGCATGTTTAGTTTAAGCAGCGGCTATGAAGAAGGTGTTTCCCTAGCTTACTTCAAAACACCAGAGGAGATGAAATGGGTCAAGAACTAGTTTGAATTGATCTCTTGTTGAAAGAAATGTGGAGGATCTTGTTTTAATATTCGAGCTTCTGGAAAGGGCTGGGAGTACTCTGCACAGTGACCCTGGGTTCCTGCCATTTTGGATGACAACAGGAATAAGGGTTTCTAGGATGGATGTACCATGTTACAACGCATACCATTACGACTACCTACTGTTACAACGCGACCATTACAACGCATACCATTACAACGCATAGCGCTTTGAGGTGCTGGATAGTGGTAAGTATAATTTACTATTCTAACTCCAGTCCCCGTGGACACTAGGGAAGGTGTTGGATAGTAAATTATACTTATTCCCTATCCTAGAGCGCCCCCCAGCGCAATGCGTTGTAATGGTATGCGTTGTAAAAGTTGCGTTGTAACAGTAGGTAGTTGTAAAAGTTGCGTTGTAACAGGTGTATACCTCCCAGGATAGGTGGAAGTCTTATAACCAATGACCAGCTAATGGTTACTGTGAGAAAGGCGCTCACCCAAGAGACTTCAGAACAAAAGTGATCTTGCACGACAACAGAAGAGGAGGAACCTATGATCCTTGCCTGACTGGCTAAATATGTGAGGTCTAGCATGCTTCCTCCTTGCATGCATGCTTTGGAGTGCTTTTCATAGGCCAGGACAGCTGACCTACATTGGCATTAGGGTCATCAAGTAGAAGAAGGTTATCTTTACGGAAGAACCATAAAGTCAAGCAGAACTGGGATCTGTGCTGGACCCCATGATCCAGCACAGATCCCTGTGATTAGGCTGTGCTTGCCTCTATCTCTGGCCTGATAACCCGGAAGCTGACCAAAATGTCTGGGAACTTTGACCAGGAGAAAAATATTCATCTGGCTGAAGAGATGAAAGAGGCCTTTTGGCCGTAACACTCATTTGGTTATTGAGATGCCTGTTTCTTTGAAGTGGGGAGCATTTAAGTGTACCAGCCTGCCAGATAATTGACCCGGTCCTCCTGTGCCATGTGAGGCGGGTGCAGTTTGCCGGTAACTTTATTTTTGTTGTTGTTTGTGTTCGGTACAATGGCAGTCTCAGGTGACCATAATAAATTGGTGACCTAGAATAACATTGACTGATTCATCCCATTGTTTTATATGTGCATTTCTTACTTTTTCTTCAAAAAGTAAAAACTCATCATTTCCTCAGCTAATTTGTATTTTTCCTTTATTTTTTATTCAATATTAATGTTCTCATTTGGCTAAACTGGGTTTGGATTTTTATTTATTGGCTTTTTGACTTTAATGTCGTTTTGGTGCTGCTTAGCTTGCATTCATCTGAATAAAAGCCTTTTGCTGTGTACTCCAAAGGCTAAGCACAGGTTTACTCAGGGGAACTGTATTTGTACTTGATTACTAACTATGTGGAAGTTTATACATCACCCTTCACGAAGTGAACAGTCCAGGATCTCACAATAAGACTAAGGGGTGGATTTTCAAACATTCAGCACTGTGATGCTAACCACCACAACAAGAAATGTGTTTACTTTTGGAAAGCGCCCTAAAAGTAACGCAAAACAGGGCAAAGCTCTGCTTTGCATTAATTGGCGACAAGGGGGCGTTGCAGGTGTAGTAGGAAACAACCCATGTCTTTTGACACAAAACCCTATCTACAAAGAATTGTAGACAGGGTTTAGCACCCAAAAGTTAACACCACTTCAAAGGAGGCGCTAACAGGAGAAATGTTTTTATTTCTCCTTTCTTTTCTGAATTTGCACTTGTGCTGCACTGTGCAGCACACATACAAAGTGGGAAAAGCTTTTAAACTTGTCTAGGCATGGCATTTTGCACAGGAAGGATACCCATACTGTACAAAACCTATGCTAGACACACACACACCCTCGCACTATGGCACTAAGGTGTGTGCGTGGCGGTCAGCAGCTGAAATCAGCGCCGGCACTAAGGAGAGGGGAGGAGAGAGCCATTTATCTGTAGTTATGGTTCTGTCCTGGTCCCTCCTTGTCATGCAACGCAGCGCAGCCTCTTTGGGTGCTGTGCTGAGTTGCATACATTTTTGGAAAACTAGGGGGCATATTACCAAGCAATAGCGATAATTATCGCTATTGCTTGGTTAGAGACAAAAATTTGTCGCTGAGCTGCGGCGATTTTTACCGCAAATAAACCTTGGTATTACCAAGGTTTATCGTAAATGCGATAAAAATCGCCGCAATGCATGAATATCGCTGAAAAGTCCGCGATATTCATGCATTAGCGAGCTAATGCTCTTAGCCATGTTATCCACCTCCCATTGGATAACATGGCTAAGAACTGCTCAGGGCAGGTGTTAGCTTTTGGAGATATTCGCGCTTAGCACGAATATCTCCAAAAGTTGGTAATAGGAGATAGCGATGTTAGCGACTGTTTTCTGTCTCTAACATCTTGGCTAGCCCACTTTGCATGTCATTAGTGATAAATATCACTGACATGCAAACTGGGGCCCAAGATGGTCGCTATCTCCTACTAGCTGTCGCTAACTGGTGTTAGCGACAGCTAGGTAATAGGGAGATACTTTTATCTCCGCTTTCTTGGCTTTTAAAGCCAATAAAGCGGAGTTAACCCCCTTGATAATATGCCCCCTAGTCCTAAGACTGACCTCTGAAATAGTACCCAATATTTAGCCTGCATTAAAACATGTAAAAGTACAAGCACAGCGATGAAGTCATGTACTGTCCCGAGCCTCTTTCAAAACGTCTATGTTAGTTGCACTTATGTTATCGATATGATTTACTGTGATAAAAAAATGCCTCTGATGAACAAATGAGTACTGTGGCAAGTAATTGATCAATTGTGGAGCATAACAAGGGAATGGGCGTGTCACCCTTTTGTGCTTCTATTCTTGTTTCACATCAATTATTTTGAATTGCAAGTTCAATGCAAGCTCAGAAAGGATGTTGACATGTGTTTTGGCTTTAAAAATCAATACCGGTAGCCTTTGTTCAAGGTGATTTTTTTTTTCAAACAATTGATCCACGCTCTGATGGTCTGATCAAGCAGTTCTACAAAATACAGCTTAGCAAGAAGTCGAATACAAATGAACGGTGTTCAAATGGTGACAGGTGGAGTATCCTTCAAAAAGCATTTGCAATTTGTAGTCCATTTCCAACAGAGTTACAAAAAGGGTCCTGAGTGTGCTTTTAAGAAGAGATAAGGGTAAGGCAGCTCTCCATTAGCAGAACAGTGAACCAGTTAATCCAATATCTTTTCAAAAAGTGTGAAAGGTCATTTGAGTGTTACATTTGTGTAGGGGAGAGAAAATAGGGCAATTTAACTGCAAAGATGATTTATGTTAAGTTTTTTTAATCTATACTACTAGTACAGAGAACAGAAACCTTTTGGCAAGGTAAACTCGGGAACCACAGCGCCAATCCACACACCCAATACATTGTTGGAATCCTCAGGGTGTGTAGATGGACATAGGCGACATAAAATAAAAATAAAACGTAAATTAAAACATTAAAATTTAAAAACAAAGTAGTCCCCTAAAACTAGCGCCGGCCGCGACATAGCGCTGACCGCGACCTACACGTGCGTGATGACGACAGGCGGGGAGGAGCGGTGACGAGCGGCGAGGAGTGGCGAGGAGTGGCGGTGAAGGAGCGGTGACGAGTGGCGGTGAGGTCCGGAGCTCGGGGAGGAGCGGCGGCTCAGGTAAGGCAAAGGCGAGGCGGGAGGCGGGAGGCGGTCTGGGCAATGTCGGGGCAGGCGGGGGCCCTGGAGTGGCGGTGAAGTCCGGAGCGCGGCTCAGGTAAGGCAGAGGCGGAAGGCAAGCGGGAGGCGGGCAGGAGGCGGGAGTCGGTCTAGGCAATGTCGGGGCGGGCGGGGGCCCGGGCGGGACTGCACAAAAGCCGAAAATGCTGCGCCCAGCCCCCTTCTGCCCCGGGCAACGCCGGGGCGGGCTGCTAGTGAGTGATAAAAAGCAATTCAAAGGTGAACTCAAGATTCGTATACAAATGGTTCCTGCACAGTGGTTGACCTGAATTATTACACTGGAGTGGCTGAAAGGTCCAGTATAATCTCCCTGGTACTCGTGCCAATCTCATGAAGATTATCCAATAGGATCTGCATCAGCCCAAGGGTTAGGATTAGTGAAGAGGTATGATAGAGAATGATCTGAATGTAGAGGATGTATGGACACAACACTAACAGTGGCGGATAGTGTCAGGGTAGAGTGGGGAGGTGTGGGGGGACAACGACGGACTACAAGAAAAAAAAGAAAAAAACCTACGGCTTTACCTTCTGCCAGCTGCATCGCGCTCTTCTGCTCCTCTGCTCTGCAGACAGGCTCCCAGACTTCCCTGCGGCCAATCTTGACGCTGCTCTCAGCAGCATGAGCGCAGCATCAGGATTGGCCTGGGCACCCTCGATGTGCGCTGCCAAGGAGACTGGGATCCTGTGTCTGCTGTCTTCAACCCGGCAACGCAGCTCAGGTTGGAGACACCTTCAGTGTGCATGTCGGTTTGGCCGTCTTGAGTCGGGTGACCAAACCCACATGCACACTGAAGGCAGTGCATGCCACTCCCCCTCAGTGCCTGTCATCCAGCCTGGCCCCGCCCCTAAGACATAGCACACTTAGCAGAAGAATAAAACAATAAAAAAACAGGTTTATTACCTATTTTATTTTTCACCATTTTTGAGGGGGCTGGCATGGGGGTGTGGAAGACAACGCTCCTCCGCCATAGTGGAGGAGCTGCAGCTGAACAGTAAGAAGTGTGTTCTGGAGACCTTCCATCTTTAAATAAGAAAGCTTTTCAATGTCACACAGGCGGATGCATGTTTATTGTTCACTGAAAGGGCAATACGACTGAACACCTATGCGGCTGTGCATTAACAGTGAAAGGTCAAATGAATAATGAATCCTAACTTCTAAATTTAAAGGACAAAGGGGTATATTTATGAGGAGACTTGCATTGTGCTTGCACCAGGCAAAATGGTGCAAGCGCAACACAAGCCCAAAATGCGATTATGAAGCCACTCAAGGCCCCCTTGCGTCTCCCTGAATGGCTTCATAAATCTGGAGTAATGCAAATCGATGCACTGCATTACTTTGCCCTAACCCCTTCGACGCTGATGACGAGCTCAGCTCGTCATGAAGTACACCTCTCGTACGCTCTCGTCATGAACCGTGGGGTTTTCAAATCTTCAGCGCACAGCGGGAAAATGCGCCGCACCGATGGAGCTAAGAAGGTATTCCATGGGCTTGCGTGGGTAGGGTATTCCCATGCAATTCCCATGGATTCTGATGCATTCCCAGATTTACCAAAAGTGGTAGGCCTGAGAATGCACCAAAAGATACGCCTCCTCGGGGGAGGTGTAACGAGGAGAATTATCTTGCAGCACACATAGAAAGAGGAGTAAGCCTCTCAGGACTTTTTTTTGTACAGGAAGATGCCCCTTCCTGCACAAAAACAATCCTGCATGCAACACAGGCAACATTGCACCATGGTGGAAGCATGCCTGTGTTGGCGCTAGACAGTCTATTGTGTGCCAGCACTGGGGGAAGGAGAGGAATGCCCATATTGCAATACATGCAGTGCATTCATGTCCTTTCCCTGTAGGGCAGGGCAGCAAGGTGACTTGCTGCAGTGCGTTGCGTTACAAACTATAAATATGCCTCAAAGTGTCTACTAAAGACATGAATAGTATGCACTAATCTACCACTTTTATAACGCAACATTCTCCAAAATCAGGGAGCTGTGTGCAATGAATGCAAAATATGATTAAGGATAAATGTGAAGTTTCGGACATAGTAATCTAGCATAGAGTTCCTTAAAGATAGACAATCATGTATTTAGGGTTAATCTTTCATTAGTCCCTAACTTTGGCCCTAAATGTTTGGATGTTTGGCAGGGTTTGTGGGGTCCTCAATCCAAAGAGACCTCTCTAATTGCAGATTTGGAGATGCCGCTGCTCTTGTCCTGCTTTCACCACCAGACAGCTCCAAAGAGTAATGCTGAGCATCCAGCCTTGTTGGGCTCTGATGTTTTTGAACTTCTGCTGATTCCCTCAAACCATGCATCAGTGATGGAGACACCCTGCCTGAGACACTGATCCTTCATATGTAGTTGAAACTCTGCCTGGTGAGCACACCTATCTTTGCACCAACTAAAAAGCCTAACGTAGGCCTCTGTGGTGCAGTGAGGCCCCCAACCCTGAAGGGGGCCCTAGATCATTCAAGGTCGAAGACTAGGACAGGGGAACCCAACTCAAAAAGGAAGCAGGGTAAGTATTAGATTTGGAAGAACAGTGGTTCCTGTGGAATAATACTAGTAATTATGCTAATAGGATGTGTAATCGCAATGGAGGGCTGCGGTGATATCAGAGGGAGAAGAATCCACATACACATATGATTTGCTATAACATAATGTAGTTTATATACTTTAAATGAGAGTGTATACAATGCACGAGAAAAATATAATACAAAACAGTTGTGCATAGTTTCCCCAGTGATAAAAGGAACCTATGAGTTTTCTATCTTGTATGTGGAAATTCCAGCCTTGGCAGTTGTTGGTCTGGTCAGCTGTGAGGTGTACTGCTCTGCTGTACTATCTTAATAAATCTATCTTAATAACCGGAAGACGTGTCCTGCTGCCTACCTAATCTACTTACAACATTTTTGGCGACATTCTGTGCTGTCCAGACCAGAGAAGATCAACAAAAATAACCCAGCAGAGCGGTTGGGAAAGTGGGAACACAAAGAAAGGGCTACTGACACCAAGTAGCCATATTGAAGGAAGCACAAATATACAACAGGCTGCTGCATGTTGGATGTCGTCTGACTTCTTTGGATCTATACTGATATCTTTTAAAGGAGAATACATAACCAAAGAATTCAACCTTTTGTGGAGCACTTGTCTCTGTTCAGCATGAGACCACTGTCTGATGTCCTTTGGAGGGCGACACAGAAATGTTGATAGTGCTCGTCTTTAGTTTTGGAGTGTATGAGGATATCATCACTGAAATTGATGATACCATGGAGACACAGTGATTCTTCAAGCATCCTTGGTCTGTCAACATGCTCTTGAAGTCTTGCAAAATGGTGCTCCCGCCATTAGATTAACAGAGGCACCTGTGTCAATCAGTGCTGTAATAGGCTGGCCATTAATATGGATTTTGCATTCTCGCTGTGGCCATCTGCTTGGTGTTTTGTGAGTGGTGTAGGAGAGAAGGAAGACTTCTTTGTCACTTTCCTGGATGACGTTGAGTGGGCCATTGTTGCTTGATGGGCATCTGGGGTCTGTCAGGTGTGTCCATTGCAAGTTCTCAGACAGACTGCAGGAGGTGGAAGCTAGTATCCATGCACCTCTTCACCACCCTCTGGCACTTCTGCAGCAGACGTGTGCAAAATGGTTGTACTTTCTACACTTTGTGCATGATTTTCCTTGTGTTGGGCACTGTGATGATGGGTGCAAGTCCTGCCCACAGTAGTCGCAGGTCGTCATGCAAGCGGTGGCTCTCTGTGCTGTTCCCGTTGGGCACACTTTGCTCTCCTGGTCCACTATCTCTGTCTTGACCCAATATTCCTGGTGTGGTGCCTGTGCCACTCTTATTTTGGCCAGGGCTTCCCCATCCTTTCTTCTCTGCTTTGCGATAGTTTGTGTGCTTGAGCTAGTATCAGCATGTCTTCCAACTTTATTCCTGGTTCTCTCAGGATTGGTCGCTTGAGTATGCTTGATTTGCAACTTTGCATGACCTGAGCGCGAACTTATTTTTGGGGACCGTCGTCAGTGCATGTACTCACCATTTTACGCAGTGACTTGTAAAATCCATCAATGGAATCGTCGTCTCTTTGCTGTGCCTGTCCAAGATTAAAACGCTCAAAGTCTGGGTTAATTCATGGGTCGAAGTGCGCATTGAGCTGCACAACTATGGGCATCATAGTTGTCTTCATTGGCAGTGTTTGGGAGGTATTCTAATAGCTTGACACCCTCTTCTTCAGCATAGGGTAGGAACAGCGAAGGTTTGATGACTGGGTGAGTTTTGTGGGTGCCGTGAAAGTAGTTAGTGAGTCTTCTGGGCCAGGTTTTCCAATGGGCTACCACTATCGCAGGGTTGAGTAGTTTACTGAATGGCGGGAGCACATTGTTCGCTGGGTGGAAAAGAGTTCCAGCATCATGGGCTGCTGTCGCATGAGGTTCTCCACCATTGGCTTATACTGCTGCATCAGAATGTTGGCGAAAGTGGTCTTGGGACATTGTGGATCAGTGTACGTGTGCCGCAGTGGTCTCTCTGATGCACTCAGTGTTGCGTTAAATTTGAGGTTGCAGAGGGTGAAACACTCTGTGGCAGGCAGGCTGCATGCCAAACTTCATGCGCTGTTGCTTGGTGAGACTAACCAGAATGATATAGTCTGTGGCTATCTGAGCAGTTGCACCATAGCGCGGGGACACACAGGTGTGGTGTAACTATGCGCTCTATAAATGTGACTATTATTATTATTTTACTCTCACTCCCTTTTCAGCGGTGTGCCAGTGTGTGGCTGCTCTTAATCTGAGGCCCAGAGGTTTGTCTTGATGGGGGCTGGTTGAGCACCGCAAAATCTAGGTGATAGTAGGCGGCGTGGGTAAGCCAGGGATGTGCCCTGTGCCCCCCTGCCCAGCAATAGGGTCACTGTGATGATGTAGGGTTGTGAAGTGCCTTGTGGGCACCTTCACAGCTGATGCAGTGAACCATGTGTGTCAGACAACAGCTGTTGTGGGGGCAGCTTGCTGATGTAGGTTGCGGCTGAAGATGTTGTAGCACCGGATGACATATTGTCTTTTTGCTGGTGGAGTCTTTTCTCAACCAACGGGACCAGGCCAAGATGCTGCTCACCCCAGTAATCGTGGGGCAGGTCTTCGCCCACACGCATGCTGATTTTTGTCCCCTATGTGCTGTTCATAAGGGCCTAAGCGAGTGAGAGGCTCAGGATTGAGACAGGGATAAGGATTGCGACACACACCATGCTGTATGTGTACAGACTGCCAGAGCGGCTGAAGGTCTAGGTGGATGTGACGTCAGACGCAGCTGACGAATGTTCGGAACACTAGATTAGTACACTTCTCACATATTTTTCCATATATTTTCTCCAAAGTACAACCGTACAACTAAGATCTGTTATTTTCTGCACTGTCTCTACAACAGTGCATTGCGTCCCACACATGTTGCATCACATAACTTTTCCTCAATGGTACAATCACTCCACACACTTCGAAAAAAGTGAGCCGCACTACCTTCTCCATGAAATTATAATCCTTGTGTTCCATCCCACAATCTTTCCTCTATTTTTTCTGCAGAGCAATTTGGAAAGGCAAGTCCATAAATGGAGATTGAGGACACTCGCAATCCTGTGAATAATAGTTTTGTTTCAATAGGATGAAGCAAATTATAAATACAATGGCTGCGCATGTGCTTGGTATGCACAGGTGCTGGCCCATTCAGATGCCTGGTTAGGTGTAGTGTTCTTTTCTCATGTATGCTCAGGACCTGGTTGATGTACAGCTCAGAGTCCAACACCCATCTTGTGGATGGACAACTGATAGGTCTTTGTTATACATTTTATGTGGTTTGATGAGCACATGTAAACAAGTAATGCTACTTGAGAATACCTTTGATGTTTTTAGTAAGAGTATGGCAAGTTAACCATATATTGGGAACCAATGACTTGGGTGTTACTTATGTGGCTGCTGAGGCTTCCAAGAGATAGTCTGTGACCAATAGTGACTCATATTTGCATGATTCAGTAGTCTGTCCGATGTGCCCATCTGGGGCTATACCCCTCAAATCACCAAAGTACATCATTATAACGTCATAAACATTGATGGCCACAAAGGATGATCTGTGTCCCTCAAGATAGGTCAGAAAAGTTACATTATTAGTTTGTTTCATCCAGAATCCCGTAAGGGTAATATTACCTGTTTCTAGATATTTTTTGCCATGTAGTCATCTTTTTTTCCATTTGAAGTTTGTAATAACCCCAGTTTCATGTTTTGCTTTGTTTCTTTTGTTGTTTAGGCCAAACTTCAGCAGGAACAAGCAGAGTTGGTTCCTGTCCATGCCACCATCTTCTCTCGATTTGGCTCTACTGCTACTTCCTGCACAGCGGTATCTTCACCTTGGGTCCTGGAGGATAAGCAGGTCATGCTCCTGTGTCTAGGAGTGTCCCATGGAGGTGACTGTTTCCATCCAAAAGAATGGTCGACCCTCTATTTTTAAGACCGATGTTACCCTTCAAGTACAGTTTTCCTCATGTTGAGTCCCTCGTGGTCCCAGATGGCATCATCCCATGCGTAAACAATTGTGGAAAGAGAGGGTGCAACACTCTCAATAGCAAACAATTATCACAAACTGCCCTTTTATATCATCAATATTTATGATTTAGCATGCGACATTTGTTTATTAGTGAACAGACCAACATATTTTTTCTTTTTATTTTAGTTTATTATGTATATTCATTGTTGTATAAAAATAGTTTTTTTCCTCTCTCTTTTCTTACAAATATTATTTATACAAAGAAGATATTAGTTGTACAAACAAAAATCCATATAATTATATAACACATACATAGGTGAAAAAATCAAAACAGACATGAAATTTGGTCGATGGGAAACTGAGGTAGGCAACAAGATGGAATAAAGCACAAACTTGAGGTAGGTAATGCGATGGAATAAAACACTACGTGCGTTTCGGCCTGTGGCCTTCGTCAGGTGACCGTCATTCGTGAAGTACAGACATAACAGTGTGTAATGTGCAACAAAAATGTTGAATGTATTGGTATACGGAATGTTGTAAGGACTCCTATTTTGCCATGCTTTGTATCTTCCAATCAGGACAATATACTAGGACTTTGAATAGGTTAATAGTTTGTGGGACGACTCTTACTTAGTTATTTGTGTCCAACTCAGCTTGATAGATTTCAAGTAGATAAATTCTGGATCATATTCTGGTACGGAAACAGGTCAGCTACTTAGCTTGAAAAATAATATGTTCAGCCGAACATATCTAGGGTAGACTGTATAGCTATATCATGTAGGTTCGAATTAATTATTTCAGATCGCCATCTGTATTAGTGCACTGGGTGTAATCTTTTATTTCAATTTCTGCAAAATATTAGTAGGGACCATCCGATTTCTTTATTCTTTATTTCGCCAGTTCGATATGGTCCCGCTTAACGACGATACTCCTTTCTGCACCCAGATGCATCCCATGCGTATCATTGAATTTTGTGAAAATATTTCCTTTTTGGACCTGATGGTCTGCATTCCTGTATTCAGTAGGCTGCTGTTCAAGCTTTATAGGAGCCTTAGTTGCATTTGTCCACCATATTGCTTTTGGTTTCTCGTTCCTGAGGAGGTCTGTATCGTATGTTATGTTATGTTATGTTATGTTAAATGAGCTTGTATAGCGCTCAGCTGCCCCAGCAAAGGGGCGTCCCGGCGCTTTCACTCACACAGACCTATCCCGATAACCACAGCAGGGAATTCAGACACGAGCCAATGACAGAACTATTGTGATGGAAAAAGATAGGTTTTAATCGCGCTCCTGAAATCCAGCAGGCCCTCCATGCCACGGAACTCAAGTGGTAGAGAGTTCCATAATTTGCCCGCTAAAAAGCGGAAAGAGCGCCCCCCTGCTCTACAACGCTTTAGGCGTGGGACAATAACTAGATGCTTCCCAGAAGAACGCAGCGCTTGGGATGGAACATACAGAGTCAACATGTTGCAGAGCAGGCTAGGCGAAGCAAGTTTTAGTATCTTAAATGAAAGACACAAGTTTTTAAACTTAATACGCTCCGCCATAGGCAGCCAGTGGAGTTTCCGAATAGTCTCGGAAATAGAGCAGCACCGAGGAAGCTCTAGCAGAATTCGGGCCACCATGTTTTGAGTACGTTGTAATTGAGCAATCTCGGCTTGATTTGCCCCCAAAAACAGGGAGCTAGCGTAGTCCAGTCGAGAAAAAATCATTTACTGGACAATCAGCTGACGAGTTGCGGGCTCAAAGAACTTTAAAAGAGGTTTGAGCCCCCGTAATAAACCAAAACATGTATTAGAAACTTTCTTTGTGTGAGGTGTTCACCCCAGGTGTCTGGGATCTGAAGGTCACCCTTCACAAGCTTCTTTCCAAGGTTTTTTGATATCTTCTCTGCAGTGCTTTTTCTTGTGACCCTTACCATGGCTTGGTGGGTGGATCAATGGGTGTTCTACTGAGTCATGATTTTTCCTACATAAGGTGGTCCTGCTGCCCTGCCTTGCCTCCTGGCATAATATCTCTTCTATTTTTCATGTGTCTCATGGCATTGTTATGGCTGTTTCATACCACAAACCTCATTTTCCTGAGGAATTCCTGCAGCAGTCTCAATGTCCACAGTGTTCTCTTCCCCTGTCTGATTCAGATAACAGCTTTTACGCCATGTTCACTGTTTTTAGGGACTCTGGCAAGAGGATGGAAGTCTTCCGCGGCTACTCTCAGTCACTGGATAAAACTGGACCCTGCCAGGTCCTAGACTGTTTCGGGGATCTCTCTGTCAGTTCCCTTTGAGGCTTCAACTCCATTTGGAGCATAGCCACCTACTGGGCTTCGCTGGAGGCTTGGCTGATTCCTGTCCTCATGGGCCATTCTCTCCTACATTAACCAGTTGTTGATGAGTAGTTCTTGCTCAATGGAGGGGTGCTCAGTGTTATTCGCCATTATTAGTGTTTTTTTCTGTTGGTTAATAACTGTCACAGTGTTGCAGTTTCCTGGATTTCTTCATTGTATGCTGTTTCTGGTTGGTGAATCCTCACTTGCTGGGACAGAGGCAAAGAAGGCAGGTGAAGTAGTATTATCCTAATTAAGAACAAGTAGTCCTCATTACTTAGGGTCATATTACTACATGCCCGCCCTTCCTCAACTTGCTTGGCACCCACAGGATGTGATGTTGGATTGGGAGTAGTTTGTCCAAAGAAATGGACGGAGTTTTACAAAAACTGAAGGGTTGGCAGAATGCGAATTACCTGTCTGTTGGGTGATAACTTACCTTACACATTAGGAAAGCAAATCCCACATTAATGGTGATTACTAGCAAGTAACATTCTCTTGCAAGCTCGGAGCGTCAAGCAGTGGTAATTTAAGAACTCACCAGTCATGGCTGCTGCCAATATGCAGTGGGGAGGGGGGCAGTGCAGCAGAAGCAGCGGTGAAAGGGAGGGAAGGGTTGACCTAAAGACATAAAACAAAAAAAAAACGTACATGATCCTGCGTCCATCTTGCACTTCTGTGCACCTCCGTTCTCCTGCTTTCCCGACAGTCCCTGGCACACAATCCCCAACCAATCCAGATGCTGCTCTCATACTGTGAGAGCAGTTCCCGGGAATGGCCTGAGCGGGCTGGTTTGATGATCTGCTCAGACACAGGGAGTTTGTGCCGTTTCTCTTCCTGGCTGTAGAATAGAGCCGAGTAGAGAAAGCTACCATGCACACTTAGAAGTGCAGCAACCACTCCTCCCTGTGAGCCCGGCCCGCACTACACACGCTGGCTCAGACAGCAGCTGAAAAATAAAACATTAATAAAATATTGTTTTATTTTTCAGCTGCAGGCTCTGATCCAGTGAGGCGCTGCTTCTCCGCCATTGCAGAGGAGCCGCCACTGGAACTAACGCCACCAAAATCCAATGTAAATAACATCTTCCTGCAGGAAAGGTCGGGAGGTTTCTCCTTTTAAAAAGTCTGATTTAGAATATGAACATTTAAGTATACTATTTCCCCTGTATTCCTATTGCTCTAGGTGCCCGGTATGGCCAGAATGACAAATTCACTCCTGCAGGGGCCTAATGTGTGGGCCACTGCCGTCTCCAGTCAGTGCACTACCCATGCTCTCCTGTCTTGCATCATGCCTGTCACTCACTCTCACTCAGAACTTTGGCGTCAAAGCCTTTCCCATGAGACTCAATATTTCTCCCAAACATCCTAGCTCTGCATATTTGAATAAATCCTAAAAAAAAGGTAATTAAAACAAACAAAAAAAAACTGTCATCGCTCAGCCTGTGTTCAATCAAAAACAACAACGGTGATTTTTAAGCATCGTTTATTCCTTTACCCAAAAGGAAAGGGTGACATATTCCTATTATTCTACGAAATGTAGTATCTTGTTCATGTCAGAGGCAGCATCATCTCACCAATAATGCAAGCATTTCCTATTGTGGATTTTAGTTTGTTTACTGTACATTCTTATTTGGCTGGCTATCTGCAAGACCTTTTTGCAGTGTCCATATCCGCCATGATAGCATAATCACTCCTGCCTTGCAAATTGCAATGTAATTTGATTGGTGGTATTTTGTTTTGCTATCAGTGTTTGCCATTCTTTTGTTGCTTGGTGCTCAGTGCTGTGCTCCAGGCCTGCTTTACTCAGCATTTACAAGCAGCCTCTGGGACAAATCACTCATCTGCCTGTGGTGTTTGGTTTCACTTACTGTTTATGCTCACAACAAAGAAATGTATTTGTCAGACAGGCATCAGATCCAAATCGCTTCCTGCTCGTTTGCTGTGGACAAGCTGCCACAGCAGGCCCAGCAGTCATAGCATCTTTATGATTTTGTTTTTATTTGTGGGGCTGTTAACTTAGCATTTCTGTAGCACATGAAACTGTGAATCCACACCACCAGTGAGCCATTGCATTGTTGTAACAACACCACAACTGCCTAATGTTGCTTTATTACAACTCATTCATCTGCCTCATTAGGAGTGCCTTTTTAATTCCAATGTGAAAAAAAGCACAGTTGATGGACAGAATGCAGAACAATGTCTTACATTCACCCCAGTACAAGGATCTGGGCTTAAATCCATCGTTTTTTTGCACTCCACACCACCCTAGGTCAGACAATGGCTATATGCAAATCAGCCTTGACCCTGTGCCTCATGGGAACAGTCCAGCCCGAACTACCAAGCCATGTCTTTCCTAGACCGGAATCAAGCATCCAAGGACCGGTTTCTGGCTATCAGCCTTCTTCAGCCTGGATAGCTTGACTCCAGTGGTGTGGAGAGCCTGGGACTCACGTCTGAGTATACCCAGCCCACTCGGGGTGAAAATTGCAAAAAACACAGTTGATGGACAGAATGCAGAACAATGTCTTACATTCACCCCAGTACAAGGATCTTTTAATTCCAATGTGGTCAGAGAGTTATGTGGGTCCTGTGCATTCCTCCTAGAGACTCTGGGCAGATGTACTATTTTTTCACGTAGCGCACTGCAGCAGCCGCAAATGCTGCACTGCGCAAAAAAGGAGTAGAGGAGTGTAGCGCAGGCTGGATAGGAGCACATGAGGAGCACATGCTGAATAGGAAGCTGAATAAGGTATTTACTTTGCCCTACGCTTCTTTTTCTATTCTGTCTTTCATCTTCAAAAACTCCCTTGTCCAAAATGGCGGGGGCCATAAAATGAGCAACTAACCCCCTCCTGTACCGCCTGAGCCCTCGAGGCCCCTCTACATTTCCACCTAAGATAACAAATACAGAGATAAGACTCTCCACAGCAAGCAAGACTGAGCCAGCCGGAATAGAATCTGAAACTGCTCGTGCCTGCTCTCAAAACCGCAACAACTAAAAGAGGACTAACTACTTTGGCTGCAATGTTAGACTTTTCTTTCTCCTTGGCGGCCATCATGGACTAGTCTTTCTGACTACTTTTGACTATCGGCTCAATCTTTCCTCCCATGCTCTAAAAGCAACAACTTTCAAAAAGAACTTCCAGCTATTTCGTCTACCTCAGACATTATATAACTATTTATCTATATAGACTCTATACAATAGGTATCGCGGTGTGATTAAGTGTCTGCCTTCTATTGCAGTATTATACTTCTACTGGTATTATATACACTGTATGTAACCTGCATCCATACTCACTTTTGCCTCACCGGTAGTGCACTGATAGCTACCTCATCTGTTACCGGTTGCTCACTAGGGTCTTGTCTGTCTATTGCATCCTTTTGTTTGCACGTATATTGGTTCTAGTGTTTCCTTAACATTTTATTGCAGTACTTAGATTTTGATTTTGACCATGTTTATAACGACTGCCGAATCTGATAGTGATTATTGTATTTAGTGATTTATATAGTGACTCATTGTATTTCGAGTCTGATTGTGTTTATTATATTTAGATTTTGTTCTTGACCATGTTTACATCGACTGCTGAATCGGATAGTGATTATTGTATCTCGATACAGTGAGTTAGACTTAGATACATGCTACCTCATATCTTCTCTTAGACGCTACCTCATTTCCATTTTGGATGCTCTCTAGTGTCGCTTTTAACGCCCTAGCTCCTACACCCAACACTACAGCCTCTAAAATGGAGCGCAGCGGCAAGCACACTTTTAGAATTAACTACCCCTCCACCCTCACCAAAAAAGCCATTAAACGTTTTAAACATAACTTCATGAGGTCGCACCCTGAAACACCCTTTGCCGACACCTACTTTTCACCGGCCAATGGAGCCATGAAAACTGATATCATCTTCCACACCTCTCGCAGAGCCCAATGGAAAAAAGCGTTCCTAACCCTACTTACCGTCTCCGCCACCAGGAAAACAACTCATGGCCTAACTCTCTCCATCGCACCTTCCCACCTCTTCCCTGGCAGGACTACCATTACTATCTATAACAACGGGATTGTCCTTATTCAATCCACAGACAAGAACCTGGAACTACTAGACAACCTATTCCCCAAGTTCAAAGAGCACCTATCCAATCCACGGACCCACACCCTGATCTCCACCAGCACCATCACCCCTAACATCGCAGCCCCCACCTCTACCCCCAGCACCCCAGTAAATAGCCCACCCGCTGTTAACACCCCACATTCCCCAACGACAGACTCCCCTAACACCCCAGTAAATGGCCCACCTGCTGTGTCTAACTCAAACGCCGCCACCTCTTATACTAACCGCCCCTCTAGCGTGTTCCCTTTTACCCCCACTCACATCCCCTCTATCCCTCTCCTCCCTGACATAACAACCCACACCTGCGACACGCCTCCTGCACACACCACCGCTCGGAGTCCATCGACCCTCCCCACCCATCCCCCCCACGACAGACGCCCCCCCCTCCACAGCACCATCCCCACTCTCACCCGCGACACTCCCACACCTGACAAAATAACCCGCACCCACAACACGCCACCATCTGTTAACATCACCACTCAAAGCCTATTCACCCCCCCCTCCCATACCCCCTACGGCGAACACCTTACGCCCCCCAGCCGCCTCCCTACTCCCACCCACGACACTCACACCGTCCCAACGACACACACAGTACATACCACCTCTCCTACCTTAGCATCCCCCTCTCTCCCACCGCCTACTCTCAGCCCTCACTACCCGCCGGTCTCCCCCACTGTCTTGGGCCTTCACTCACTCTTCCACTCACCGGCTCCCTCTCCCATAGGCAGCACTACCTATGCCTCCCACCCACCACCATCACCGCCTGCTTCACTCACTCCCCCAGCCAATAACGCCATTATATCCCCCCCTTCGATTCCCTGCCCGCTTTCTAGCTCACTATACACCACCTTCGCCATCCCCAATGCTCCCCCTGACCAGACTTTACCCACCCTCCAACAAGTCAAAGAGGATATTCTACAAATCAAAAAAGATATCCGCGCAATCAAAGACCTGCTCTCATCACAGCCCAGTCCTCCTCCCATCATCCCTCTACCCTACAAAGGACGCACCCGCCCTACATACCCTCGCCTCCAACGTCACCCGCGCTGGCCGACTATCCCCGTTCGCAACAACTCCCACCGCCCCCGCCGTGTCCCCAACTCACTGTCGGACCGCGAACTTTGCTCACTACTACGCTCTTATGGCGCGGGTCCGGTAAAACACATACCCAGCACACACATCCCCATACCCACCATTCTTACAAACCCTCTGAGGCTCCCAACACTCAATAACAGAGGTTCCGTCCCTAACAACCTCAGAAAAGTTCCCCTCACTCTAGAAAGCTCGACCACCCCTCTCTCTCCCAAACTCAAATGCATCCTACTCAACTGCAGATCTGCCCAGAGACACTCCTCCGACATCGCAGATCTCGTCTCAGATAGGGATCTGGACCTAGCCATTCTAACAGAAACTTGGCTCACTGAAACCTCTACTCCGATTATGGACATACTAGTCCCCCCCAACTATCACATCATCAGGTTAGACAGGTCTTCAGACAAGACGGGCGGGGGAATTGCATGCATCTTTAAAAGCAACCTCTCCGTTACTAAAGTCACCTCCCCCTCCCTCTCCTCCTGTGAACTCCTCTGCCTCGACATTACCAGCGAGGCCAAACAAGTTTGTGCTCTACATCTCATCTATCATCCGCCTGGTGACAATCTCATATTCACCCAACAACTCATGGACATGATCACTTCCAATGCCGGTCGGCAGACCACCCAAGTCTACCTGGGTGACTTCAATCTCCACTGGAACGACCAGAAAGACACAGTGGTAAACAGTCTCAAAACCTTCCTTAATGCACTTGACCTCACCCAAATATGCGATAGAACAACACACGACAAAGGCGCGATACTTGATCTCATCATTGCCAAAGAGAATTCTACACAACTGGAGACGATTCTACCCTGCGACTGGTCAGATCACCACATCATCACCTTCTATATCAATGAAAAAGTTAAACCTAACCCGACACAACCACTCAAATCCAAAATATGGAAAAGGGACATGAAGAACCTCAACGCCACTACTCTGCCTCCCCACATCGGCAATCTGCTCCTTCCCCCTTCAGGTGCCGCAGATGTTCAATCACTGACTGACCACTACCTTGAATCCATGAATACATTAGTCAATGAAGTCGCCCCACTGCAACTGAAGAGAGTCTCCACCAAAACTTCCAACCCCTGGTATGATGATAGACTCAATGACGATAGGCGTTCGATGCGAATGGCAGAGCGCACTTGGAGAGCGGACCCCTCAGCACTGCACCTCAAAAGGCTCAAAAACAAGAGAAATGCCTACTTCAGGATAATAAAGCGCACAAAACGGGACTTCTTCAGCCGCCAATTGGACCAAGCAAAAAACAGGCCAAGAAAACTCTTCGAACTAATCAAAACCCAAACAAAAGTACAACCCCTACAATCAAGTAGCACAACAAGCGACACCCCACACTGTGAAGACTTCTCTGCTTTCTTTAAGCTAAAGACTGACAACATAAGAAACGACCTCATCATGGATGTAAGCCGATTCCCCAACCACACAAGAATGGCCAACACTCAACCTAAAAACATGGCTTCCTGGCAGTACTTCGATACCTACTCGGAAGAAACAATACACAAATTGCTCTGCACCTTAAAGCCCTCTAACCACCACACAGACCCTCTACCTGCTAATGCCGTAAAAGACTTCATCCCCCTGCTCCTCCCTCTCTGGACCAAAATCATCAACTGCTCCCTGCAACAAGGCCTCATTCCGGACTCCCTCAAGGTGGGGCAAGTCACTCCTATACTCAAGAAACCTACAGCTGATCCAACTGACCTAAACAATTACCGACCCATCACCAATATTCCCACCCTGGCCAAACTGCTGGAGAAATGTGTCCAACTCCAACTAACAAGACACATTGACCAATTTGACCTCCTCAATTCTCATCAATCAGGATTCAGAGCGAAACATAGCACGGAAACAGCTATGACACACATAATTGATGACGCCCTCCAAATTCTTGACCGCAATGAGTCCTGTCTCCTCATCCTTCTTGACCTCTCGTCAGCATTTGACACGGTCAAACATGAGAACCTGCTGGAACTGCTAAGCACTAGAATGGGTCTATCGGGAACGGTTCTCAAATGGTTCTCGTCCTTCCTACACAACCGATCTCAGAAGTTCAAGATCGATAATGTGCTATCTGCACCCGTGCCTGCGGATCTAGGTGTTCCACAAGGATCCTCCCTCTCCCCCACTTTGTTCAACCTCGTCATGGAACCGCTCGCCACCTTGCTCCAAGCTTCTAATGTCCAATTCCATATGTACGCCGACGACACACAACTGTACCTAAAGCTTCAATCTCCGGAAGATATCAAACATCTGAACTCCACGCTTATCAACACTCAATCTTGGCTAGCCGATAATCACCTCAAACTAAATGCTCTGAAAACTGAGTTCCTTCTCATCTCACCCCCGGCGAAAATTTCCACCACCCAAACATGGCTCAACAACCTAACAGCACTTAATGTCCAACCCACCATCGTGGACTCAGCGAAATCTCTAGGCATCACACTGGACGCCAAGCTCAACATGCAGCAACACATCAGCAAAGCCACAAAAGCAGCCAATTTCCAAATAAACACACTGAGGAAAATCAAACCCTTCCTTCCAACTGAAGACTTTCGAACTGCTGTACAAGCGTTAGTCATCCCTCGAATCGACTACGGAATTGTGACCCTCAGTGGACTCCCGCTATCCACAACAGCACCCTTAAGAGCCTCCCTGAACGCTGCCGCAAGACTCATTACTGGCTCAAGAAAACATTCACATATTTCCCCAGATTTAAAGTCCCTAAAATGGCTGCCGTTTGAAGCCAGAATACAACTAAAAATTGCTGTTATGACACACGCGGCCGTGCACCACAATGCACCCAACTACCTCGCTCAAAAATTGTCCATATCAGGAGGTTCAAGGTCCAATAGAAGCTCAAAGAATCTACTCCTGAAACCCCGTAGATTCAGGAAAGAGAAAACCTACAAGCGCTCCTTCTCAGGAATGGCACCCAGGATCTGGAATGCGCTCCCGCCTGAAACTAGGCGTATCTCCTCCGCTGCACTCTTCAAGAAAGAGGTGAAAACCATCCTTCTGGCCAAGATCTCCTGAACATTATAGGTACTGGTTCAGAGACTACTAAAACACTGTTATAAGCTTACCACACACCCAAGGTGTACCTCAACACCTATATAATGTGATCCATGACTTGTGCAGTTTTATTACCTGTTCACCTGACTATATATATTGATTTGTTTATGTATGTTGTTTTCTTATTATCCTTCATGTTGTGACTACTACATTGCTCCCATTACCACTGTTCTTTCCTACTGCCACTACCCTGCCATTGTGAAGCGCTCTGATATCTGTAAGGATCTTGTTCGCGCTATACAAAACTTTGAATAAATAAATAAATAAATAAATAAATCTACTAAAATAAGGCACTCTCCTCCCATCTCACTAGCGCCGGCGTTGAAATCAGCTGCTGTGCGCCACGGAGACAGCTTTGCGCCATGGTGCAAGGGTGTCTCAGTGAGTCTAGCATACGTTTTGTACTAGAAGGAACCCTTCTAGTACAAAATACTATGCACAGACTCACTTGAACAAATTTCCCATTGTTTTATGCGTACTATAAAGTGCAGCACACATGCAAAGTCGGAAAAGGAAGGTGAAATGAAGGCATTTCTCCTTCCGAGCGCCTACTTAAAAAGGGTGCAGGTTAGCGTGGGAAACATTGGGTGGGAAAGCCCATGCTTCACCCATGATACGCCCCCATGGCTCAAAGTAATGCAAAGTAGCTCAATGTGCTGCTTCGCATGACTTTTCTATTATTACCAACGCTCAACAAGTCACTTTTACGGCGCACACTCGGCTCAGGGCCCCCACAAACCACAGGGCTGCGGGGGCCTATCTTACACCACTGAGAATGATAGGCCCCTAAACTTTGTTAGGCTGCGGAGAAAGAATGTTTCTCCACTCAAATTAGGTTTTCCAGTGAAACAAAAACAAAAAAAATATTTGTTATCATACAGTAGTACTCTCCTCGGTATGGGATTGTTACTGTGTTTGGAATTCTAAATTGATCAACTGACTATACACAAAAAATGATATTACTTTCTCAGGTGTAAATCTGGATAGATGTGACTGTAGCAGTTTGTTAGAGTGACAGCTGCTATGTTTTGTGAATTGCCAAAACTTCGAAATTTACACCTGCACATATAAAAATGTGTACGGGGTATGTTTACAAGCGTTCTTTGGATATTAAGCCCATGGTGTAGAAGCCTAGGATTCAAATGAAACAAACATGCAGTGAGAGTTCAAAGTAAAATATTTTATAAAAAGTAGCGGCATGGGGACAGCCTAGCTAGGCGGCCAACCAAAGGTACCACAAGACACATTGGTTTGTATGCCCTTTAGTACATCTTCCTTCAATACTCAGCTAACCAGGCATTACCCAGCATAGGTACTTGCCAAATATTTATACACTCATTAATCTACTACAGATATCAAACTATATATTGTGGCAAAGTTGCAGAATGACCTAGACATTTAACTCATGATTCCCGTTATTTCTCAAACCCTTGCTGTTACTGCAAGCTCAGCACAGATCTCCAAGACGTCAAACATTTTGGAAGTTTCATATTTTGGGCTTCATTGGCTAGAAGTGGCTGCCTGACCGCTGCCTCCTCGGTGGTCTGACCACCCTATTACGAGTAGGGCGGTCGGACGGACACAAGACCGCCACAACCAACAGAATCTTCGATCTCGCTGCGGCAGTGATCTGAACTGTGCCGGCCTATGGAGGCAGGGCCAATGCCGGCCGCACCATGGCAATTACGCCCGGCCTTTCTGCCGACCCTTTCATGGTGGGGACCCCATCATGAATAGGTTGACGGAAAGGCAGTGAAGAGGCCGCAAACAGGGCCCTAGGGCATTTTAGCCCACTGGGCATTGTGGCTAGAGGCACATGTTGTTCCCCCTCGTGCCTGCACTGTTGTGCACACTCTGTGTGTGCAGGGGCACTAGGAGCCGAAGCATGCCACAGCCTCAAGACCGCTGCAGTCTCACCGCCAGCCCTTCGGTCATCTCGTAATGTGTCAGTCAGGATGCCGCCAGCTTGTCAACGTTCTTCCAACCACCAATGTGGCGGGTTGGCTGTAGGACCGATAAGGTCCTAATTGGGCCCTAAATGTCACAAGATGGAGTCCCAAAATAAAAATGGCTTCAACAATGGCTGCCTCTGGTTATTCTTATGCTTCTATAATGCAATATCAATGTCACAAATATTGTATACACAAATAATGCTGCAAAAATATCATGGTCCCCAATATCAATATTATATAGGTAACTATGTTTATATGTAGATATGTGTATAGATATATATCATAATTTTAACTGCTTTTAAATATATATTTAAAAGCAGTTTAAAATTATAACTTCTAAAACAATTATGTAGATATATTTATATGCATATGCATATCTAATGTAAATATAAACTGTAAAAATAAAGATAGCCCATATTTTTTAATATATTTTACTTTAAAAATGAATTTATATAAAAAATTTATAACACACAATGCATAATTAAATCCCATTATTTTGAAAAAGGACAAAAATTAATAACACCTCACAAAGTGTGATGACACAAAATATAAATCAAATACATTTATAATAAAGAAAAATACTTATGCAATGTTATTAGTAAATGATTAAAAAAATTAAAAACACATTAGTACACTTCATATTACTCAAGAAAAGGTTACATAATAAAATAAAATGATACATTTACAATATAAATATACAGTAGAATAACATCACATGGAATGTATTTAAATAAACAAAAATAACAAAACAGCAATAAAGTAGAAAAATTAAATGATAATATAAAAAACTACAGCAGTTAGTTAAAATTGATATATCTTCACCACAAAGTGAAACAAATTATAAATTATATAGCAAAAGTAATAAACATAAAAAATGTAACAATTAAACCCCATTTAGATGAGAATTAAACCAAAAACTTACATAAAACCAAATCAACATTCAAATAAAAAAATGCCAAAAACATAAAGCAAAATGTTAAATTTGAAGGGATAAAATGTAACACTCGAACTTCAACCTAAAAGCTGTAGGAAAGGTGTTGTACATTTGAAGGACATTTGAAGGATAAAATTAGCTATTCGCACTCCATTCAAAGCAGCAGAAGGGAAAGATATGAGCAACCCAGGAGCCACATTTACTATTGTGATACCAAATTAACAGTAGGGAAAACATTGGACTTTGGGGGCTGGGAGTCAGATTTAATATTCCCACTAATGAAAGTATTCAACTTTGGAGGGGTGAAGTTTACTGTTCCAACTTCACTTAATGCAACTGTAGGGAAAGCACTTGTCGTTGGATGGGTAATATTTATTATTCCGACTCCACCGCAAGCAAAAGTAGGGCAATGGTTTGACTTTGGAGGGGTAATATTTACTATTCCTAACCTAACCAACAGTCGGGGAAGCATTTAACTTTGGAGGGATCAGATTTGCAATTCCAGTCTAATCTAAATAACAATATGGAAAGGTTTTAACTTTGGAGGGTTCAAAATTGCTATTCCTGCTCTAACCTAAGGAACAGTAGAAAAAGCTTTGGATTTTGGAGGGGTCAGATTTACAATGTCACTTAAATTTAAGAAACAGTAAGGAAAACGTTGCACTTTGGAGGGGTCAGATTTAATTTTCCCACTTCAAATTAAGGAACCGCTGGTTTGGATTAAATGTATGTTGTTATATTTCTATTTAAACAAATACCAACATTGTAAATTAATATAGGCAATGAAAATGAACATATAAAATAATTTGATCAAAGTGTTTTTATAAACAAAAAACATTTACTTAAATCATTTTTAGAAAATACCAATTGAAACATTTCTTCCAATTAAAAACTCTAAACAAATGCATAGTAAAACACTTTCAACCCTAGAATCCCAACAACCTGCCAAACACTGAAATGATACAAAAATCTTTTTTTAAAGTAAATCTTTTAAAATAAATCAAATAAACTAAAGTAATCATTTAGGTATTATACACAATAACATAATTGTCCATCTCGGAAGAAGAGGTCAAAATGGCCATTCAAAATAGTAAGAAGGGGAAGGCAGCAGGTCCCGATGGGCTCCCTGCTGAAATCTATAGAGCCCTTGAACAAGAAATTGTGTCCTTTCTCACTATTTTGTTTAACCATATACTGATGGATGGCCAGCGTCCCCCCCTTATCTTGGGATAGTGCCTCTATAACCCTAATTATGAAACCCGGGAAACCACCCACAGCTTGCGGATCTTACAGACAGATTTCCATTCTGAACGTAGATTATAAAATCTTTGCTACGGTTCTCGCGAAAAGATTGGCATTGGTGGCACCGGATGTTTTACATCACGATCAAAAGGGGTTAGTTAAGGGACGCCAACAATATGAACTTATATATGACCTAATAGGGGCAATTGACATGGCATCGGCCGAGGCCCTTCCTCTTGCTGTCCTCACGTTGGATTCAACTAAGGCCTTTGACAGAGTCAATTGGTTGTACCTGTCGAGGGCCTTGACCAAATTCGGTGTGGGTCAAGGGTTTCGGCGAGCTCCCTTCTCCTATTTGATCTGTATATTGAACCCTTCGCCCAACGGCTGAGGGGGGATATTGATATCAAATCTTTCAGATATAGGGGATGGGAGAGGAAAGTGGCCCTATACGTGGACGATGTCCTTATTTTTTCATCTGAGGTTCATACTGCACTTCCTGCAGTTTTTAAAGCTGCTCTGGAATTTGGGGGAGTCTCGGGCTATGAGATTAATGCTGCAAAAACTGAGATGATTGTTTGGAATGATGATGAGGGGGTTAGTAACATTCAATCTGGTTCCAGTATGCGCTATCTTGGTCTTAACATTGTGGAAGACATTAATCAAATTGCCTCATTAAATTTTTCAACTGTTGCAAAAGATTGCCGTAAGCTTATGAATGCCTGGTCCCATTTTCCTCTTTCTTTAATAGGGAGAGTTAATTTGATTAAAATGTCTATTTTACCTAAGGTCTCTTTTTTGTTCAATACTATCCGGTTATATTTTGAGCCATCTTGGTTAGTAAAATTACAGGCAGAAATTACATCTTTTATTTGGAACAAGCATCTTCCTAGGATTGCCTGGAAGAAACTCAGGCGACGTAGGAAGAAGGGCGGGTTGGCAGCTCCAGATCTTCAAATGTACGCATGGGCATTTCAGATGTCTCATGCCCGTATGTTGTTAAAGGTGCCTTCGGAACATGGGGTAGGGGCTTTATATTCTGCCTTGCTCATGGGGGAAGGAGTTAACCAATCAGGCTTCTTATTTAAATTTGGAAACCCCAAGTTTTTCAAGAAGATTAAACTAAAGGTCCTGAAGGGGAAGGCTAAAACATGGTCGGAATTAACAAAAGCAATTAGGTCGGGGTATTTTAGCAGCAGAACACCCCTCTGGGACCTTCCCGAAAGCCCTGTTTGGTTGGGAGATAGCCTGGCAATCCCACTAAAGGAAGCAGGGTTGGAGGTTTGGGGTGATCTCTTCTTGGAGGGAGAATTACTTTCATGGGACTATCTTAAGAGTAAGATCGGTCCAAACTTTGCTAGATTCAAGTATATGCAAATTGCAAGCTGGTCCCATGCATACAGCTCTTCGCACCAAAGGCAGAATAAATTCCCCCTTGGTGGTCATAGTCAGTTAATAAGTCGCCTAATAGATAATCCTGTTGCTAAGAAAGAAATCTCCTTGTGGTACAATCTTATCTTGGATGAAGTGGATAGCAAATTTCGGCTACCTGACCAGCTGTGGGGTTCTCTCACTGTCAACTGTAATATACAAGACCTTTGGACCTCCTCATGTAAACTGTTATGGGATATTGTCAAACCTGCATGGCTTCACAGGAACCATCTTTTTACCCTACATAGAGCGTATTATTCTCCCCTTAGGCTCTCCAAATTTTCCGATGGGAAGACTGTAGCTTGTGCTAAGTGTGGCCTGGTAGCTGCTTCAGATGCCCATATGTTCTTTGAATGTCCCTACCTGGCATCATTTTGGAATATGATTAGTAACACTCTCACCAAATCTTTGGGCCTTCAAATAACCCTTGATCTTCCATTAGTGATCTTTGGAATTGCTGAAGGAGTCCAAAATCCAGCAAAAAGTTTAATCTTCTATTCCACTCTACTGGCCAGAAGGGAGATCTGCAAGAAATGGAAAGACTCTCTACCCCTGACTCTTAATGACTGGTACACATCAGTTTTGCAGGTCTCTAAGCTAGATCTGGCTAGGTCCAGTAGTCAAAGTAAAAAGGCATTCTGGCACCTATTGATCTGGGAACATTGAGAGATCCGGGTTTTTTTTTCTTTTTTCCCCGGGTACGATGATTATGCTACTGTGGCTTATGTTAAGCCTAGAGCCATTCTCCGGTACCAAGTCCGGTTCCTATCGGCTGTAGTTTCCACCGATTTTCTGCTCTTGTATTGTTTATTTTGTTGGGTCTGGCACTAAAGGGTGGTTGCTATTGCTGAGGGATGATGTTTTTCCATCACACATATTCCCTACCAGTGTATAACTGAGACAGCATGCCGCAACCCCAATGGTTGGCTTAACTGGAAACCATGGTGGTAAATGAGGACAAAAAATATATATAAATATCAATTTACAAAAGAAATTGATTAATCACAAACCAATACATACGTTTTATTCTCATTAACCAATTAAACTGAAATAATTGTAAATAAATCATACAAAAATTTAAATATATATTTTAATATCTTCCCAACATATTCCCCTACAAACTTCACAATCCGCCTATAATTAAAAAGATTAAAATAAACAAAAAAATCCATAAATATTATCAAAACTACTAATAAGTTTAAACCTGTGAAATCATAAAACATTACAAAATAATACAAAGTTGGTATAAATACAACTATATTTTAGAAAGGTGTACTAAACACTTAAAAGCACGATATTCGTAGCTGCAATATTCCATATCACAATATTCTTGATACCATAATATTGTCTTCACAATATTTGTGTTGTACAATATTTTGTCAAAATGTTAATGTTGTACAACGTTGTCGCTTCTTTAACAGTTGATTTAAATTTGGAACATCACCAAGATAATCCTATTAATGTTTACAACAGAGCAAACAATGTCACAGCCTGTGTTAAAATCTTGGTCAGTACGCTCTGTATGGGGCTGCACCAAGGCTATGGTTCGTTGGAGACCCTAATCTCCAATAAATTGACCAAGAGTTCAACAAACAAGATTACGTATTATGCATTGAGATAAATTGTGAAAGAGATGTCACTGAGCCAAGGAACAGAGACGTACATGGTAAGGTCCTTTAAGGATTTCTATACTTCTTTCCTAATTAATGGTATATACTATGCTAATGAACAAACCCACCAGATACCTCAGCTCAACCTACCTTCAGAACTGTAAATCATAAAATTGTAATCATTATGTCGCAGTTACCATTAAAATAATGGGCTTAGAGTGATGAATTTTGTGTTCATGTGTGATTAAAAATCTCTGGTGATCAAACTATATTGTTGCACCAACTGCTACTGTAAGGAAAATATTGAATCCCAGAAATTTAAGATACTGCTAATCAGAAGGAAATCCAACAAACCTCACATGACCTAGGCAGATCATCTAAGGATTTGTTGATGAGGCTCTGGAATCTATAACTTTGATTGTTCAATATTTTATTTGAATTTAAAAACATTTGTGTAGGCACGGGAAAAGAGCAGAGTTTTAAGACCTTTCCGGAACTCGATGTAAGAGGATGTAAGAGGATGTCATACGGAGTTCCGTCGGAAGGGAGTTCCAGAACGCAGGAGCGAGAACTGCAAATTTTGTTCCGCCCGCCTTTTTCTTTCTGAAACGGGGGGTAGTTAGCAGGGCCTGATGGGTGGATCTAAGCTCTCTACCGGGTGTGTAGGGCTTGATGGCGGAGCAAATGAACTCCGGGGCGGTGCCCATTTTGGCCTGAAAGGTGGTACAGCCAAGCTTGCACAAGGCTCGCTCTTTCACGTGCAGAGCCTGCAGCAAGGGAGTGGCTCGGTGGAATTTGGGCAGGCCGTGAATCAGGCGGGCGGCCTGGTTCTGCACGAGCTGCAGACGGTGAATGGCGTAGGCTGGAGCGCCATTGTAGATGATGTTGCCATAGTCAAGGCGCGAGAGCACCATAGCCATCACTATGATCTTTATGGCAGGTAGAGAGAAAAAGCGAGAGATCTTCCTGATGGTTCTGAGGGAAAAAAAGCAGGAGGAAACAACCGAATTGACCTGTGCGTGGACGGAAAGTGAAGAGTTAAGGAAAATGCCAAGGGTTTTGACCTTGGGTACGGGGAGCGGGGGGACACCAAGTGAAGGAGGCCAGTGGGAAGGGGACCAGGGACTGCAACCACCTCCGGTCAAGACTAACTCCGTCTTGTCCGGGTTAAGTTTGAGGTGGTTGCAGTTCATCCAATCCTGGATGAACAACATGACGGATTGGACGTTCGAGGAAGATGAGGAAGAGTGGGAAAGGTTAAAGATTAGCTGGAGGTCATCGGCGTAATTGAACACCGTGACCTCAAGCTGCTGTAACATAAAAATAAGAGGGTAGATGTATAAATTAAACAAAAGAGGGGAAAGTGAGGAACCTTGGGGAACTCCACATACAACCTTACGAGAGGTGGCGGTGAAACCAGCTAGGTGGACCGCCTGAGCCCTATCACTCAGGAAGGACTCAAGCCAGGCGAGGGCCAGGCCCTCTATGCCCGCCGCCCTGACACGGGTGAGGAGGATGGAATGGTCCACCGTGTCAAAAGCGGCGGACAGGTCTAAGAGAATGAGGGCCTGCGGGAGGTTGGTATCAATGCCCTCGCGTAGGCTGTCCATCACTGAGGTCACCACCTTCTCCGTAGAGTAGAGGGGGCGAAAGCCCGCCTGCCGGGGGGAGAGGCAGTGATTAGTTTCCACATAGGTGCTCAGGGTGCTGGTTACATGGGTTTCTAGAACCTTGCCCAGGTAAGGCAGAAGGGAGATGGGACGGTAATTAGAAGGGGATGAAGGGTCGGCGCCGGGCTTTTTTAGGATGGGGATAACAGCCGCAAATTTGTGAGCAGTGGGGACCACTCCATTG
Source organism: Lissotriton vulgaris (assembly GCF_964263255.1). Classification (NCBI taxonomy): domain Eukaryota; kingdom Metazoa; phylum Chordata; class Amphibia; order Caudata; family Salamandridae; genus Lissotriton; species Lissotriton vulgaris. The sequence continues at coordinate 393,825 of NW_028251774.1, read as the reverse complement.
CTAAGTGAGTCATTCAAAAGAATGAGGGGAGGGGTGGGGCAGTTTAGGAAGATTTCTCTCAGGATATGAGCAGGGGCAAAGTCTAGGGGGGAGCCTGACTTTACCTTTTGGAGCAGGGGGAGAAGCGTAGCCTTAGTCAGGGGGGGGATGGAGGTGAGTTTGGAAGTGACAGCGGGTGGGGAAGGGTTGGTGAATGTGAGGGAAGGGAGGGGGATGTTGGCCTTGATATTTGCGACCTTATCAACGAAGAAATTGTTGAGTGAGTCGCAGAGCGATTGGGAGGGGTGGATCGAGGCCGTGGCTCTATTAGATGAGGCAAGCTCATGTACTGTAGCAAAGATTTCTTTAGTTTGAGATTCTGCTGCCAGTATCCTGTTGAAATAGAACAGGGTCTTGGCCTCGAGGATGCCTTGCTTATATACCTTGAGCACGGAGAGGTAAGTGGTTAATTTGGTGGGGCAGTATTCTCTTCTCCATGAGCGCTCTGCTCTGCGTGCGGCTAGTTTCTTCTCCTTGAGGTCAGGGGTGAACCAGCGGTTAGCAGCATGGACTCGCTTGACCGCGATCCGCCTCAAAGGGGCAAATTCGTCGCCTGCCTGGGTCAGCCAGCCATCGATGGTGGCCAGCTGGATCGGGGCGGCGAGGCCAGAGAGGTCGGGGCAGGAATTGGCTAGGGATGAGCAGAAGGATGGCATGTCTGCCTTACCCCATTTTCTAACACAGGTGTTCTTGGGAAGGGGAGGTTTGGCCGCTGGGGCTAAGGCAAGGGAGAAGGAAATTAAAAAATGGTCCGACCAGGAGCAGGGGGAGATGTTAGGGAGGGTAGTAGGAATATTCAAGGTCCAAACCTGGTCGAGCGAGTGGCCATGCACGTGGGTAGGGCTGTGAATATGGGGGATGAAATTAAGGCTGGTCATAAGGTCGGTGAATTCTTTGGATAGGGGGCTTTCGGCAGGATCGTTGGGCCAAAAGTTGAAATCGCCCAGGACCAGCACTGACGAGTTGTTAACGACCAGTGTTGCGAGAATGTCCTGGAGGCTGGAAACAAAAGTGGGAGTGGGGTGGGGGGGGGCGATAGATGAGAACAGCAGTTAGGGGGGCCGAGTGAGAACTAGCGCAAATTATCAAGCAGTCTACTTCAGAGATGGGAGGGAAAGAAAGAATCTGAAAGTGGAAGTCAGTATGAGCTATCAAGGCCACTCCACCGCCTCTTCTGCCCTCCGGTCGATCCGCTCGGATGATGGAGTATGAGGGTGGAAGTGCGGCTAAGACATTGGGTAGGGAGTCGGCCTTAAACCAGGTCTCTGTTAAAAACAAGAGATCCGGATTGTGGATGTCAAGGTAGTCGAATAGCTCATACTGATGACTGACTGCTGATCTGGTGTTAAGAAGCGCAGCTGTGGTGTTGAAAGTAGGCGTGTGGGGGACAGGAGGAGGGGAGGGAGTGGGGGAAACAGTGCAGGGCGGGGGGAAAGAACTTGATATGGCAGCAGGTGGAATGGGCGGAGGTCTCGAGAGAAGACTTAGGTTTTGCAGCACATTAGACACATGTGCACTAATGGTACCTGGGATCCAATGGGAGAGGAGATCAGGGGATGAATACGTCAGCGGTGGGACATAAGGAAGTGCCCCTTGCCCCGGCCTGCCGCGGATGGGCGCAGACGGGCTGGACTCTGGCGTGACTCCGGCGAGCCTACGGCGGGCCCGCTGCGCTCGTCCGCTGCGCTGACACATGGGGGACGTTTAAATGGAGAAGCAAGGGACTCCTTAAGTAAATATTACTGATTTCAAGGAGGTGGTGGGATGTGTCTACTGGAGCATGATGAAGAATAACAATATTAAAATACATGAAGATAAGTGCAGTGGGGCATTGAACTCTGTTTTTTATAGAAAGTTAAGCTGTTAAAAGTTATCAAATGTCATGATACCTCTGGGCTGCAACAAGGTAGGTTGAGGTGCAAGACAGTATATCTTCAATAAAAAAAATCTTTAAATTCCCATGCTCTCACAGAATGAAAGGCTTGCTTATTTCTTTACAGAGAATACAACAAAACGACACATATTTACGTCCTCATTTAAAGTATATATGTTTTTATATCCTGCCTGTGCCTGAATAAAATCCTCACAGCTGTTATTATTCACAAATATGTCCTAAACAAGCATTTTAAAAGTCAATAGGTCTGGATATTTTATAAATAAAAGCGATTCATCATTGATTGGAGAGTGTATGTGTAAGGTTTGTGATTGGGTGAATAGGTGAATATGAAAATGAGTCAAAGGTTGTATAGATCTGTGTGTGTCTCTGAGTAGATGTGTACTTTTAGATGGGTGAATGGTTGAATAAATGAATGCCCTGATGTATTTGCAGATGATCCTGTGAACAAGTGAATGGAATAATGAGTAAGTATTCATGCTAATGCCTCGATAAGCAGTACTAATTGTGTTACCAATATTATGCCAGTTGAAGCAGTACACTATGTATGAATGTTGTCACTACCATTCAACAACTTCAATGCATGGTCTGCAGGTGCTTCCTTGGTGACTTTGGACTGGAACTGTCTCTGAAATACTTATTGAGGGGTCAGTGTAAATTTCCTTATCTGAACATTATTGATGTATTTTCACTGAGTACAGTTTCCAGGCTCTAAAGCCAAACAATCATAACATTTCTACATAGGCAAATCCTTGTTACCACCATCCCCAATACTACTTTTCTATCTGGTGATGGTACAAGTGAGCTCAAATGGCAGTCTAACTGCTGAAAGGCTTGGGGCTAGGGGCACCTTCTGATGTGACCTCTGAAGCCAGAATGTTAATTTCTTCCCAAAGTTTCCATTCTTCTCAGGTTCTCAGGGGTATGGCAAATGCCGCTGCACCTTTTTTGGAAATATCACTTATTATTCTTAGATTTGGGAAAAGCTGAAGAAGAGGCCCGCACAACTGTAGGAATTGAAGAAATATGTCCCACCGGCCCAGTGATGCCCTCTTCTTCAACCAAGCAGTCCTGAAAATGGGAACATTTTGCTGCACCAGGATGCCCACGGGAAGAGAAGAGTCGCAGGTAGAGTAGAAAGAGGGAGCTTCCTGCCCAGAATCAGCAAGGAGATAGAGAGTGGGTTGGCAAATAGAAAGCTAGCAGGACTGTGCAGCTCATTGGAGACAGCTGTGGAGTCCTCAGTAAGCCTGTAAGATGGGGGGGAAGTGTTCGACTGTAGCACAGTTGTCAGAGGTACCTATGGTGAATGTCACTGGGCCACATCTCCTCAAAATAAAATAAAAAGAGAAGTAAAATACCTTTACGTGGGCCACTGCATCAGTGGCATGCCACATAAGCCCCCCGGGTAGAGAGGAGAGTTGCCTATTGGCCAGTGGGGTGTCCAGAGAGCCCAGGGCACTTGCAAGGCATCATTAGTTTGTTTGGTAGCCACTTGAAGGCAGCTGTGCACCCTGACATTACCCCAAAGCAGGAAGAATTCCTAACACTTCCAAGAGGGAGAAGATGGGTGCTCAGGAAGGGTAGGGCGCCAACAGTAAGTAGGGTCACTGGGACCTAAAGTTGGCATGTCTTAGAACTGCTAAACCCAAGTGTTGTTTGGAGACGTTGCTTGCCAACCAGTGTAAAAAAAGAAAGAAATGAATGTAAAAGGCTCTAGACCATATTTTGATGAAAATCTTGTGTTTATGATAACTGCAGAAATCTTCGGTTTGTATATTGTGAAATGTGATTGTTTCTCCTCTCATGTAAAAGCCAATTTGCTTATGGCTTTTATTGATGAAACATGAATTGCCAAATGCTGTAGGCCTGTTGTACGTATTCTGGTGGGTATTGCTGTTTAAGGGTTAGAGACTGTCACATGGTCCCCCACAGATACAGAAACCTACAAGATTTAAGGAGTTAGTTGCCATCTGTATCAATTCTTTAGGATACTTGTTTCGCATTCTGATTATTTTGAGTCTCATTAAGTGTGTTCCAATATGTGATTCTGATTCTACCTGAGAAATTCCATACATTTGAAACTTAGTGAATTTGTGTATTTAATTGTTTGTGCATTGAAGTAAGTTGACATTTTATAGAAAAAGCATTGACTGGCTAACGATTTATTCAGTCTTTGTTGGAAATGGCCCTTTCTGCAGGGTCACCACAAAACATTGCCTTCCTCTTCCCCTTTTCTGCTGAATTTCTTTTTGTTGGCCTTAGGACTCTGGGCACTTTACCACTGCTAACAGTGCTAAAGTGCATGTGCTCAGTTATTAAAACATGGTAACATTGGCATACAGTCAATTGACATATTTAATTTCCCTTTAAATCCATAGTAAAATGCACTACGTGTTCCCCAGGGCCTGTGAGTTAAATGCTACTAGTGGGCCTGCAGCATTGATTGTGTCATCCACTTAAGTAGCCCTTAAACAGGTCTCCACCATACCAGTGCAGAGCCTGTTTGTGCAGTTTTAAACTGCCATCTCGACCTGGCAAGTTAACCCTCTTACTAGGCCCAAACCTCCCTTTTAATACATATATGTCACCCCTAAGGTAGGCCTGGACAGCCCAAGTGCAGGGTGCATTGTATGTAAAAATGAGGGCATGCACTAGTAGTGAAAAGCTCTTAAATTCATTTTTCACTACTGCAAGGCCAATCTCTCTCATAGGATATCATTGGGTTTACCGTATTACAGCTAATATGTGCCCTTTCCAATTGGGAAGCAATGGGACCCCCCTGTTTGGTGTCTCTGAATTCACAATTTAAAATCCTAACTTATGGTGAAATTATATTTTTAATTATAATTCTGAAATTGCCACTTTTAGAAAGTTGGCCTTTTTGTACTTAGGCACTTGGTGCCTTCTACTTGTCTTTAAATACATATCTTGGGTAGGTGAAAGCTGGACTTTGTGAAGTCCTTCCACCCACATACAAAGGGAGTTTAGGTGTGACTGATGGGGCAGGATGGGAGCGAGAAGCTGACACACTTGAATAGGCTCTGTCCTAGACCCACACAAAGGGCTACATACCCCCCTGTAATTCGTCTGGAGCCAGGACATGGACTCTGTGCACTTCAAAGACCTCTCTTTGAAGTCTCACCCACTTCAAAGGCACAACAGGGTATAAGTACTGGACATCTGAAACCACCAACTCAGTACACTTCTGGACCTGTGGATATTCTGCCAGGAAGAAGGACCGCTGTGCTGCTGAAAGGACTGTCACTCTGCTGGACTCTTGCTTTGTTGTGCTGACCTGCCCTCTGCTGTCCTCTTGTCTGGGAGTGAGAAGGACTGGACCTGCCTCGCTCCAGCGCTTGAACACAGGGTTGTTCTAAGGGCTTGTCTGCTTGCCTCTTATTGGAAGTCTCGGGGACATCAAAGGCTTCACTCTACTCTTCAAGAGCACCTGGACTCTGCCATCTGAGAGTCTTAGCCTGACAAGTGGGGCCAATCCAGTCCTAGGCCCTTGTGAGTGAGTGCAAAATGCTGCAACTGAAAAAATCCACTCATCGCCACCATAGTGCCAGTCGGAACTGACGCATCTCCCTCAACACTGACGCATCGCCGCTTCGGAGACATTTGATTGCCGGCTGCACAGCAAAGGGACAACACATCACCTCCAACAGAAGAGATCAACACATTGCCCATGAATCCTTTTGTTTGGCGTTGACGCATCGCGTCCTACTCTACGCATCTCGGCTCCATCGATGGCGCAACCAAAGTACTTTGCAGCGGGACAAGGTTGGCGCCTGGATCCGACCCATGCTTCATTGCAGATGGCTAATGAACTTTTGAATTTGTCCTGGTCAAACATGACCAGATAGCTCTGATTGGCGCTTTATGCTTTTGAGTACTATATTTCAGGATATTCTTTAAACATTCACAACTCCTGTTCCATTTATTGGATGTTTGTCATGTTGGTTTTGTTTTGTTCATTGAATTAAGCTCTATTTGTCGAACCAGATGTGGTATATTTTTGTGGGATATGTTCACTGTTTTGCTGTATTGTGTTGTAAAAATACTTCACACATTTCCTCTTAGGTTCAGCCTGACTGCTCTGTGCCAAGCTACCAGAGGGTGAACACAGGTTTATTTAGGGTGTGTACCTGACTCACTCTGACTAGGATTGGGGTTCCTGCTTGGACAGGATGCATACCTTGTTCCCAATTTGAGGGTTTGCAGGATACGAAAGATGAATAACCCTATTGATATTCCTGAGGCCCAACAACTTCTGATTGGCCTAGGATCTGTTCAACCGGATTATTCAAAAAGGTCAATTGCTAGCTTTGTCAAGAATTCAAAAAAACAAAATATGAAAATTATAAAATTACAAAATTGAAAAATCACAATACTTTACATCAAGGGCTTTGTGCCCTTACTGCTATTGCTATTTGGTACTTGCTAAACAACACATACACACACAGTCAATCCTAAATAACAGGAATTAAAATCAGAGTTCTAAAATCCATTGTCGGGCCTTGGTATACAGCAGCCATAGTCAATAAAAATGATGATAGAGCTTCCACTATGACTAAATGGTGTAATTCAGATAGGCTAACTACCTCTCGCTAGGAAAACACTATTGTGTGAAGCTATGTCAACAAAAATCCCCACCACATTGGTGGGAATGCTAAATTTGGTAAATTGTGGGCCACTGCACGGCTGGTGGAGACCAGGCCTCTTATGTCCTACGGCATTAGTAGTCCGTCCACCAAACTATAAAAGAGCTCCAAATTTAAATAAAAAGAGGCAATTATTGAGCCAACATCATGAAAAAATCATTAAAACAGTGACTGGTATTTGATTAAGAGAATGTTTTAATCTGGCTTTCTCTGATTCCCCTTGACATTGCAACTGTGTTCAAGCTAGAAGATTTTGCCTGATCCCACCCATTCCCAAACATAGTCCCAAAGACAGATGGTAGTTCCATTTTTCAAACATTGTTGTCAATTGCAATGTTAAATTACCTAGCAATGTTGGAGACGAACTTAAGTTTTGGGCCATCGAATTAAACTCTAAATTCAAATGGCTGTAAATTGGGAAAAGCTTCCTGTCCTTGCCAATAATCTGAAGGCTGGATGCTTTATGCGAGAGAACAATTGACTGCTGTCTCGACAACACATGATTGAGCGGCACAGAGCAGCGTTGCTTCTCTTGAAGTTACAGCACATTTAGAAAGAATTACTGTAATCAACAGCGCCTTTGTGCATCACAGAACCACAGCATGACAGGCGTCTGAGACTGATGAGCAGTGGGCACACTGTTTACTGTTTGTTCCTCAATCCTGCTTAAATAATACAACGGATTCAACCAGTCAATACAACTCAGCGTGGCCTTCAATTGTACTCAGTGAAATCAGGTGGATTGTGTTTACAAAAAAAGACTTGTGGGCTAGTCACCATGGGAATTAACACCGAAAATGTCCTGCAGTTACCACCTCAAACTACAAAAGCAAATGAAAAGCAAAGGAAAAGAGTTTTGTTCAATTGTTCTAACACTCCTGGGGGAAAGAGGGGACCACACATTGACTACCCTTAAATGTGAAACACATTATCATCTTTTAAAAAGAAAGACATAAGTACTTGAAACTAGACCTGTGGAAATAGTATCATAGAAATATTTCTATATATGCAAGGGATAATTTTAAATCTAAAAAAGTAGCATTTTCCAAGTATGATCCATTGGTGTCGGTTTTTAGAGAAAAATTGTAAATGTCCCCTAATATTTCGTGGAATGAAAAGCAAAGAGCAAGGGTTGGTCTAGATTTATGTCATGCATTAATGCATCTGCCCTTGCACAATAAACTAGGATATTGCTGAGCCTTAAATAAATTTAGCTAGTCAATATATTGTTATTTAGTCAACCGTCCTTGGATTTTGTGTGTTTAATTGTTGCTGCTTTTTCTGTTTCTAGAATTTTAGGATCTGATATTCGGATAGGATGGTAAGCGTTTGCATCTTTTTGTAAATGCAATAAAAACTTTCAGCCTGATTCATCATACTCCCGTTTTGCAAACCCCTAATAGCGATTCATAGCGAATCGCTATTAAGGACTCGCAAAACGGGATTCATGTAGGAATATGCAAAAAAAATGCGATTCCTACTAATTCCTTATTTGCGATTAGCAAATTTCTAATCGCAAATAAGGAATAACTCCCCATTCATTCCTATGGGCCAAAAGGCCCATAGGAATGAATGGGGAGTATTCCTTATTTGCGATTAGCAATTAGCTAATCGCAAATAAGATCGCGATTGAAAGGGTGCCAGGGGTGTCCAAAGGACACCCTGTAGCACCCCTTAAATGCTAATATGAACAGGGGTTGCGCACACACATGTCCAAAGGACATGTGTGTGTGCAACATGCAACTCAGAAAAATGCTTTTAAAAGTATTTTTCTGAGTTATCGCTATTTACCACGAGGTTTGACCTCGATGTAAATAGCGGCCCGAAATTGCAATGTCGCAATTTTTAAATGGATGATGAATTGCATTTAAGGAATCTCAAATAGAGATTCCTTAAATGTAATCCATCGCAAATTTGCGAAAACGCAATAACCGATTTTTGCATTTGGGATGATGAATCCCAAATGCAAAAATCTCACTCGCAAAGGGCCAGATTCTGAGAATCTGGCCCTTTGCGAGCCGAATTCAGCTTCATGAATTAGGCTGTTTGTTTACAAAATCAAGATGCTGGGTTTCGCTACACTGAATCACTGTAGGAAGCTGGCTCTGTATATGATATTGCCACTAGGTGGTAATACCATGCACAGAGTCCAGGGGTTCCTCAAACGTGTACAGGGCTCAATGTAAAACCCAAAGTGTTCTATTAGTGGTAGTGTGGGCGAGAATTCTTAGACCTAACACAGAGCAGTGTAAGACATTTATTGTGCAACAGTGATCAATAATGGGCACACAACTCAAGAAGGAGATCGAGACCAATTTTGGAAAATGATACTTTGTTTGCATTTTTTTTAAGACCAAGATCTTCATTATAAAGTAAATAAGTTTCTCATTAAAAATACTTTTTACTTTGAAAACTCAACACTTAGAAAACTTTGCAACACTTCTCAATGTTATCCTATGGGGAAAATGGTTTTGCAGTTAAATAGGTAAGTACTGCATTTATAATCTCAGTCTTCAGAGCCAAAAGTCAGCAAAGCCAGGGGTCAGTTGAGTACCAAAACTGCACCACCAGCGGCACAGGGGTGACCGGGTGCGGAGGTCAAAATCAGAGTTTGGCCAATGCTTTCCACTGAAGACATGGAGTGCCTGGAGCCACACTGCTTGTAGGTAAGTAGAGTGGTTGCAGGGGCCGGGCTTTGGAATTAAGTTAAGCACAGAGGGTGGCACGAAGCAGCATCAAACATACACCACCAGAAACACACTGGCGGCTGGCCACAGGGTGCAATTTCGACATCGAACGCCCAGTGCTTTTCAAATTGGGATTTGTTTCGTTTCGTTTCGTATATCTTTATTTCGGCAAAATTTGCCATAAAAGATGTTCACACAATTGATAAAAACAACAATCTACACAAGACCGGGATGATAAATAATTCCAATTGAGCACAGAAAAGATCGGCGTTAATACAAATTTCAAATTAATCAATAAAAGCCAATATAACATCTGTAACATTTAATTACAAAGTGCATGTGCGAAGATTTAAAATTAAACATTATTTAATAAAACCCTGCGCTTTAACCAAATTGCTGCCAAGTATTTTGCTACAGCAAACACAATTGGAGTGGATAAATGTGTTTTTAAAATTCTGTACGCTTGCATACAGTGAGTAAATCCCAAGTTTCTGCACAGCGGCACAAGCCAGTGCCTTCTTGACTTTTTATATGCAGGACAAAAAAACATGATATGCAAGTCATTTTCCAAATCACATTTGCAACCAGGGCAGCTTTTTATAGGAGAAGGGCACCATTTACTGGTAAAAGATCTAATTGGCAAGGTGCCATTCTCCATTGTAAGTACAACTTTCTGGTTAAAATAGGAAAAACGTCATCCAGGACAGACTCAAAACGATAAAAATCTTTTTCCATTACAATAGAATCAGGTAGGGTTCCACTTTGCACATTATGTATAGAAGCCGTCAATTTACTATCATAATGAAGGTTTACTAAGTGCTTTCGTGAGACCCTACTACAGGCAGCCTCCGGGTCAGTCCATAGTTGCTGAATCCCCAACTTTCCCAATTCATTTTTTATATAGTTAAGCCACAGAATTTTCCCTGCTTTTGGTAAACTTAGGATTTATAGGAGTTCCTGTCTATATTGGAAGAGCTCCGGCGTAATACAGAGCCTTCGCCAAATGTTAATGGTTTAAGTCCCAGAACCTCGTCAATTGGGATTCTTCTTTCAGCAAAGAGGCAGCAGGCATGGCACCAGAGGTTACAGGAGGAAGACCAACAACCCGCCAGAAGTAAGTAGTGATGTAGGGAGTCATATGGGCACTGTTGGTTCATCTCAAAAAGCCCAAGGGGCTACTTGCAAAGGGTGCATTTCGACATCAGAGTCTTTTTATTGGAACGGTCAGGGAGAGCCGCAGGAGTCACACTGGAGGCGACGATGTGGAGGTATGAAGTGGTCAGCTAATGCTGGACACAAGGTCAGGATCGCTGTAGAGACTTCACTGAACAGGTGAACCACTCAGACTGGGACTGCGGATGTCGGGTGCAGAGTAGACAGGAGATGCGGATCCGCCTGAATCAGGAGTCCTTGAGGTAGGTTCATTCTTTACAGGTCCACTGTCCATGGGAGATTTTCGAAAACAGCAGTCCTCCCAGATTTTCAGAGGAGGCTTCAGAGGTAGTGACATGGCCCATGAAGACGGTCCCTCTTCAACCTCCAGGCCCTAGGTACCTAGGGTGCCCCTTATTGGGGTCTTACAGAGGGGCAGAAGTACCAATTGTGGACATGTTTTAGTGAAGGAACACTGGTACTGTGAACCTGGACAGCACAGGCTCAGTACTTCACAGTCAAAAGCCAGGCAAAAAGTGTTGGGGGTACTGCAACAGAACCCTATTTTATCACAATCATGCATTTGGAAAATGCAATTTCGCTCTTTTAGTACGCTATATTACATAGATACTTTTTAAGCCTAGATACATGCCTTAGCAGCTTTCATCTATATGCAATAAATATAATATATATTCTTCCAGCAGAAATAAATGGTTAGGTGTAGTCACATGAAAGAGGCCTATTTAAAGAACGATATCTAAAGTGCATACATATTTTTGCCCCACTCAAAAGCCTTCTATGCTCTATAAAACTCGACTTCTTGTCTCACTCCTTGCCTTGCCTACAGTATTATTTTCTCATGGGGTTGTTTTCAAGGTAAATAGTAATCTATTTGAATGAGTATTGTGTTGGGAGAGTTGCTACAACAGATGCAGTTTGCAAAAAGTTTGGAAAGCAACTACAATTTACCACACAATACTAAAAAGTAACTATTTAGCAGATTGGTACATGATTGAAATTCTTCAGATTTTTTCAGCCTCCTGCAGGAATCTATGGTTCTGTCTATGATGGTCTAATAAAGTAACCACTAACAGATTTAACAATATTACAGTGCCAAAAACAGGCAAAACTCATACTCCAGATCCACAACTGTCTCTATGCATATTGATCAATTTTTTCTCAGTATAATGAGCTGATCTTGCGAATACTAGAAACTGGAATAGTTTCATGTATGCAGTTACAAGCAATAACGAATGCAGTGTTTCGCTCTCTCTTGCAATGGAACTAATGATTGACTTTACACTGATTTGTGCAGTGTTGCATGTGACAAAAGAGAACATAAAAGTGTGAGTTTGTGATGTGGTACAGAATGAGCAGTCATAGATGTCATTCATAAATATCAAAATTCTCGGCAAAACCTAGGGCCCATATATAAAGTTATTCTGGAGGTGCAAAGCCTCAGACTGGCAAAATGAAAGGCTTTCCCAGTGCAAAGACACAAGTCATAAAAGTTGTTCTCAGTCAAAAAGTGCCTTTCAATGCTCATTCCAAATCGGAAACAGGAGGAGGGTGGAAAGGAAGTCCTCCTCGTCAATACAAGTTGCAATTATATGTATCAATGCATTGTAACTGCAGTTAAAGTTGCTGTTGAAAGGTGGATTATAGGGAGTGGTATGTAGGCACCTAACACCAGCAACAAGGCCAGCAACATGGTTCTGAGTCCTATAGGGTCCCTATAAATTAGTCCCTAGTCAAACGTTGGTAGCTGACACTGAGCAATAAGGCTCAACTTAGGAGACAGGCATGTAAAGCATTTAAAAACACAAATACAGTGAATAAGTAAGACACAATGCACAATAAAAATCCCACACCAATTTATAACAATAGGAAATATTTGTATCTTTGCAATGACACCAAAACCATGAAAATTCAATGTATGGTACTTGAGAGATTAATTTTTAACGATACTTTCTAGGGCTTAGAAACCAATATCACCACTTCTGGACATCTGGTTTTGCTTGACTGGGACAAATTCAAAGTTTGAAGCTGACCATGATGGAGCACTGCTAGGATACCCCACATGGTAGTCTTTGGTCACATTTTACCTTTGTACTTAGAAATTGTTCTCAAGTTCTTTCCAACGAAAGGCCCTCGCTGCATTCCACCAATCCAGAGAGTTCCTCAGGGTGACTTTCAGGGAGCTCCCGATCAAACTCTGGAAGTCGGACCTCCAGAGCTCTTCAACAGGACGAACCTGGAATCCGGGCCAGGTCGCGAATGAAGGTCGCCGACTTGGCTCTTGTGGTCGGGTCGTACACCTCCTGGAGCTTTTCCCAAAAAGTTTCCCAAACTTTCCCAAACTTCTGGAGGTCCCCCCAGAAGGTCTCCTGGTGGGTTGCAAGTGTCCAGAACACAAGTCCAAAGGTTTGGAATTCTTCTAGATGGTTTTGGCAGGCAAGAACTTCACTTTCCACAATGCACTCGGTCACCCCCTTTAAACTCCACTGGACACACTTGAGATGGGGGACACTGGCCAAAGAAGGGTCAGCTAAGCTCTGTTAACCTTTAGCTGCAGGGAGTCCACTCCTTACTCCTTCTTGAAGCAAGACAAAATCCTCAGAGCTGTAGTCCCAGATAGTGCAGCAGGCTCAGTCTTCACCAGGCAGACCTTTGGGTGCAGATCAGGATTCCAGCAGAACAATCCTCTTTCTTATTGTGGTTTCAGAAAGCAGAACTGAGAAGCTCTGCACATCTCACATATGTATCCAGTGTTCTCTTGTGAAAAGCAGGGGACCACCGCTGTCCAATGAGGTGCAAGGCAACACCCCATAGCATGACAACTTCCTCCAAAGTGTGCATAGTCTTGTCATTGAAAGCATTAGTTTCTCAAAATCCATCATGGCTGAAATTTCAGCAGAGCAGCAAGAGCTAACTAAAATCATACTCGGAGTATAGCTTATTTCCATAAACTCCCCCCGCTCACATCTGTGAAATCCTTCATTCAGCCTCTCACCTGGCAGGGAGAGGGGTTGGCTCTGGCAGACAGACTTGCTTGTCCTGTTCTTCTTTTGAAGCTGATGCCCTATGGCCCAAGCCCTGCCCTGGCATACCTGTTCCCCACAGAGCTCTCTCCATCAGATAGCCTCTGCCCAGTAATGCAACAGTAGTTTGTTCGTGAGGGTGAGGGGCGTTATCCCCCGCCCGCTGCAGTGCAAAACGTGTCAAATAAAATGGCAATGAAATGATTAGCAGTGCAGAGGCCTTCAGCTCGGGGTTATTAGGGATGTGTCCTCCTCTGCTGCCAATTGGCAGCGAAAGAGGACTGGAGGAGCAAGAGGGACCAAAAGTGAGATGCGCACTTTGCACCTCCCCATTCAGCTGTCTTTGACAGATAGTTGGAGACCAAGCACAAGCCTAAAGGCCTGAAGGAGCATCCAGCCAGGACGCTCCATCCAATACTGGCGCGGCTCTCATGCTGGTGAGAGTAGCGCTACGATTGGTTAGTGGAACTTCCTGGAGACTGGAGCCCATGGAGCTGACAGAGGAGAAACCAAAGAAGACATTGGATGTGTTTCAGGCAAAGTAAGTGACTTCATTTCTTATTTACCACTTGCCTTGCGTGCATGCTTGCACCCACCCACCACTTAGTTGCCCACCTCACCAGTTTACATACATGTATGTATGTATGTATGTATTTGAGCTTATATAGCGCACAGCTACCCACAAAGGGTTTCCCGGCGCTTGCTTAGGGAACCCGTCCTGGTATTCCCCTGTGAGATAACCCCGGCAGGGTATCCGCAAGGTGAAAGCCAGGCATCCCGCCGCGAGGGGCCGTTGCCGCCAGCCGCCACTGTGGCCAGGCCACTTATCACCTAACCAAGGCAATCTGGCTAATCCCCTCAGGCTGACCAATCGGGGAAGAGTGTTAGAGGCTGGATTTTGGCTCTCAGAAAAGAAAGTCTTATAACGTACTTTCTGTACAAGTTATGATAAATTCAACACTGCCAAGTTGCTATATTTATCAATACCATTCTGTTCAGTCTTCAAATTAGATATTAGATTTTTACACTCTCCTAGCAATAGTTAAGCACCCTGCTTATAGTTACATGACCCCCACCCCTGGAACACCTATGGGAGACCTTGTACAAATAAGGTAGATTATCACTTTTAAAGTGCCCATACCACCAAAATCGAGTTTGAATGAATTGTACTTTTAAAAACAGTGCTGCAACACAGGGCTGCTTTTAAAATGACCTCGGGCTCTCAGCAGTGCACACATGCAAGTGCAATTAAGGCTGATGGCATCTCAACTGTCATGCCCTATTAAATACTAGGGATTGATGGGGGGCGTGGCCAAGCAGCATTGCCGACAGGACGTGAGCTCCTTCGGCTCCCTGCCGGCCGCCTCTTTAATCCTGCATAATTGATCCTTCCGTCCCACCTCAGCGAGTGATTGAGGGTCCCACGATCCGAACTACCCTGGACTCTCCCCTGCCCCGTTTTGCGACAGTTGGCGGGCTGATTGCTGGAGTGCTCGGCCCGGCCGCCCTGATGCCGGTCTTACTTGTAACTGAGGCCGGGGACTGCGGCCTAACCCCGAGAATCGGACCGCTCCGGACGCGGGAGGACCCACTGCCGCCGGGGCCTCCCGCAGTCACTGGGGTGCCGGAGTGGCGTTGGGACCTTCTGGAGTCAGGGGGCCCATGTGGACTGTCCCTGCTGCCCGTCGGCTGGCCCGCAGTGGGGGAGGCGGCCGGCCCGCTTGGTGAAGGAGAAGCTGCAAATTGAGGACGCGGATTGTGCCAGGTCGCGGCCCGCGACTGGAAGTCTACCGGGGGGCCTGCTGCCATTGGGGACCCCCCTGGCTGCAGGAGATGGGGACGGAGGAAGGAGTGGCGTGGAACCTAGCTCGGGCGGCACTGTGAGGAGCTGCCTGGGGCGGAGGTTGCGCTGGGCTGGAGTGACGCAGATCACCTGGTGCGGAGGAGCCCACTGTCACCGGGGCTCTCCGCAGTGACTGGAGCGCCTCAGCGACTGGAGCCTACTGGCTGTCTGGGACCCGATTCCTGCGCCCTAGCTGAGTCTTTACCCGGAGGTGGGACGGCGGCCTGTCCGGTCGGGACAGGGCCGCGCAAACTTGTGGCCGGGGACTGGGCCTACTTATCAGGACTGTGAGTGGAGTGTACCCGGGAGGCTCGCTGCCATCAGGGCCCCCCCCCCCGCGTGGAAGCAGTGACGGGGCACAGCGGATCGGAAGAGTCTGGGTCTGATTTGCACGGAGGCGGGGCTGCCTGTGCCCCGACCGGGGGCTGCTTCCTAGGCCCGTGTGACGCGTCTCTCCTGGTGCGGGGAGACCCACTGCTGCGGGGGCCTTCCACTGAGACTGGGGCATAGGACTTGTGCTGGAGCGTTCAGGCAGACGGTGGCTCGGAGTGAGTACCCTTGTGTGCAGCGTCCTACGGTGGCGTGGAGGGAGCGGCTGTCTGAACTTGGTTGGGGCCTCCCCCCCTTTGGACCGAGGTCTGGCCTGGCGACACACGTGGCTGACAGATTGATCCCGGGGGAGCCCACTGACACAGGTGCCCCTCTGCATGGAAGGGGAGATGGAGGCCGGCCGGGCCCTGGTCGGACTGTGAACGACGGAGGAGGGTGTATCCTGTAGCAGCCTACACATGGCGCCCCCGGGGGTTGGAACCGAGGACTGGGCCTAGTTATTTCTTGTGACCCATTGGAACCTGTGACGAATACCAACAGTCCTCTTCGGACTCGGTCCGCACACGTGAGGGAGAGCTTGGTTAGATGGCCGTGGCCCCATGAGCCGGCCCCAACAGGACAATTTTCCCAGGGAGACGCAGGCCTGCGTTGGAACTGTAACGTTCCTAGTCAGTGGGGGGCCCAGATATTGATACTGTGGGCCGAGTTGCCTGGTGCCCGGTACATGTGGGACATCTAAGCACTCTGCTGTGTCGAGGGTCTAGTGGAAACATCGGAGACGTCTGGGAGGACCTCTGTCACAATTCATAATGCGCAAGGACAAAACGCCTCAGGCTGCGCAGCCCAACACCATAACGCAGTATACTATGCAAAGGCTCCCCTCGCAGAGACTCACGCGCCAGTCGGGGCAGGAGGAGAGGGATCCAGCGCCCAAGGAGCCATCACGGGCGGAATTGTTGAAAGCGATGCAGGGTCCCACTCGGCCTTGGAGCGACAGATTAAGACTGTGTCCATCGACGTGAACCTCCTACGGACTGACCTGCGCAAGGTGGCCGATAAAGTCACAGATGCGGAAGGGAATGTAACTCAACTGCAAGGGGAGGTTGTGTCCCTCAAGAAAATGGTCTCACAACTTTCTGCCACGACGGACGCCCTAGAGAGTAGGGCGGAAGATGTGGAAGGGATAGCGCGCCGCAGTAACATACGTGTGCTGGGTATTCCTGAGCGAGCGGAGGCGGGCAACCCGGAACGCTTCCTTGAGCACTGGATTCGTACGGTGTTGTGCCATGAAGGTCTGGAAAGGAATGGAAACTGTTCTTGTATAGCGCATGGCTACCCGGGAGTATCCCAGCGCTTGGAACATAGGGAGGCGGAGTGGGTAGGGTTTTTTTTTTTTTTAAGGAAAGAGCCAAGTTTTTAGTTTTTTGCAGAAGGTGAGGTGGTTGGTTTCTTGACAAAGGGGGAGGGGAAGGGAGTTCCATAATTTTGATGCATTGTAAGAGAAGAGACGGCCTCCGGAGTGGGACTTCCTAATTCTGGGCACTTCTGCCAGGCGGAGATCGTTGGAGCGCAGGCTCCTGGACGTTTTATAGGGTTTGAAGAGATTGGTGAGAATGGGGGGACCTTTGCCCTGCAGATTTTTATGGGCAATGCAGAGGGACTTAAAGTGTATACGTTCCTTTATGGGTAACCAGTGAAGTGAGCTTAATGCTGGTTTGGCTGAGGTGCGGTTGTTCGTACCAGTCAGAAGTCTAGCCGCTGAATTCTGGACCACCTGGATAAAATCAAGGCTTGGACTGAGATGGTCGTCTGTCGGACGTCTTTGTGATAGAAAGAGCCCACAGAGCGTTGGTCCCACACCCGAGACCTGGAGTCCCTCCACGGGCTCTCAATGCCAAAATCCTAAACTATCGCGACAGGGACTGCATCCTAAGAGCGGCAAGGGAGTCTAAGGACCTTACATTTGAGAATACAAGGGTGTCCATCTTTCCAGACTATACTCAATTGGTTCAGGAGCAGCGCAAGTCCTTTCTGGCAGTCAAGCAAAAGCTCAGGGAGATGCATCTACAGTATATGCTGCTCTACCCAGCGAAGCTCAAGGTCATATCCCAAAGGAAGGCAGACTTCTTTGAAGCTCCTGCAGAGGTGTGGGAGTGGCTCAAGATTCGGGGGTTGCCCTCCCCCCTGAAGAACGGGCAGGGGCTCGTGGCACATGAAGGACCAGACCGCGGAGGCGGCGCAGCCGGAGAAGATGTCGAGGGTCCCGTACGGAGGGTGGAGAGCAACCGAGTCACGGTGGGAGAAGATGGCTCCCTTCGCATGGAGTCGACGGAGTCGAATCGCTTGCCGGCGGCGTCTCGACTTTCCTCTCCTGGAGAGATCCTTGTACCAGACACATTGCTGCCCACCGAGGAGGTGGTTTTCCTGACCAGTGCAACGGTCCCGGAGAAGGCTGGGGTGCAGGGGCGGGAGCCGGACGGACTATTGTGAGGAGGGGCCCTGGCACTACACAGATTGCTGGACTCTGGACACGGGGGTTCACATTTGTTGAATAGTAAGGGGGCTATGGTTGATGGGGGGGGGGGGCACTGCCAGATGCTGAAGCTTGGGAGCGGGGGAGCAGATGGAGGTTCGGGGTGTTGTGCAAATTATGCTCTCCTTTATTGTCAGAAGCTGGGGTGGGGTTTACTTTTAGGTCCTGTTGGGCGGCCTGGTGGGGAGTCGAGTGGGGGGGGTAGTTGTCTTCCTGGTTTTCCATTGTTTCTGTGGGTAGGTTTAGTGAGGGTGACTGATGGGGAAGCTGTGTACGTCCTGGCACCAGCACGGGAAGGGCATATCGGCTAGGTTTGGTTGTTGCTAGTATATTGCTCGTGGGTGGGGTTGGGGTTGGAGGGGGATTGTTGTTGGGGGAAGTTGTGGGCATCGCATGTATGACACATTGGGCATGGTACTGGAGGGGCACTGAGAGTGCAGTACGGGGGGAGCCGGGACACGTAGCTGACAATGGGATACAAGTTTGTGAGCTGGAATGTGAGGGGGCTCCGTACTTGCACGAAACGATACAGAGTACTGTCTTGGCTTCGTAGGCATAGGGTTTCGATTGCATGCCTGCTGGAGACTCATCTTACTGAGGAGGGGGCGCAGAAGCTGGGTAAGAAATGGCGGGGTCAGGTGTTCCATTCTTCTTATTCCTCATATGCTAGAGGGGTGTTGATTTGGGTAGCGCATGTGGTCCCGTTTTCACTCCAGTATGTAGAGGTAGATATTCAGGGTAGGTATTTGCTTCTCAGGGCTAAGTTGGATGGTAGGGATGTTACCCTCCTGAATACGTATGCACCGAATGTGGATGATCATGGCTTTTTCCTGGCGCTGCAGGATATCCTGGTTGACGACATAGAGGCGCCACTTTTCTGGTTGGGATATTTTAATTGTGTTCTGGACCCAGTCCTAGATAGATCCCCGCCACGGGAGGGCACGAAACCCCGAATGACGGGACAGCTTCACGAGGTTAAGGAGAATATAGGGGCTGTCGATGTCTGGCGACAGGCGAATCCGACGCTGCAGGTATATACCTGCTTTTCTCCCACTCATAATACACACAGTCGCCTTGACAGGGTACTGGTTGCTAACGCGGAGAGCAGCATGACTATGGAAGTGACACATCAGGCGTGCTACCTGTCCGACCACTCCCCGGTGGTTTGTCTGGTGAGATGGGGAGCTCCGGTTTCCCATCCACGTACTTGGAGGTTCCCCGTGACTCCGTAGGAAGAGCACATGTTGAAAAGGCCCTAACAGATTATGTAGACCTTAATTGGGAGGTGGGGGACCTGTCGCTGGCCACTAAATGGGAGGCCGTGAAGGCCGTGGTGAGGGGAGTCTGTATGGGATTGACGTATGAAGTCCGCAAACAGCTTATCAGGGACTTGCAGGCGGCAGAGATGGGGCTACTGCGTGTCCAGACTGCCGGGTCTCCTGATGACCTACAGCAACTGGCCGAACGGGTAGCCCAAGGGAAGATCCATGACATACTGGATCGTCTGGATAAGTACACCCTAGGTCAATATAGGCAGAGGCTTCATAGAGAAGGAGACAAATCAGGGCGACTGCTGGCCTGGATCTTCCGTAAGGAGCAAACCCCGGAACGTATAGTGGCTCTACGAGACGCCCATGGGACGGTGGTCCACTCGGAAGCGGAGATTCTTGAGACTCTTAGGTCCCACCTTCAGCAGGTATATACTGCAGACCCGGGCATCTCTGAGGCTTCTTATTCCCCTGATTTGCAAGGGCTGGCCCTCCCTTCTATATCCGCAACTGATCAGAAGGACTTGGATGCGGCACTATCAGTGGACGAGGTGCGGGCGAAGGCCCCCGCCCGCCTGCCACGCGCAAAGTCACCGGGTAGTGACGGATACCCGCCGGAGTTTTACCAGGAGTTCGGTGCCATGATGGCGCGTCTTTTGGTGCAGGTCTACGCCAAAGTCTTTGAGACCGGATCTCTCCCGTGGAGCATGTCCAGTGGAGAGATTTGTAGGATCCTTAAACCGGGGGGGACAAGCTCAACCCTTCTGCATATCGCCCTATCAC
This sequence comes from Lissotriton vulgaris, assembly GCF_964263255.1. Classification (NCBI taxonomy): domain Eukaryota; kingdom Metazoa; phylum Chordata; class Amphibia; order Caudata; family Salamandridae; genus Lissotriton; species Lissotriton vulgaris. The sequence goes on along the minus strand of NW_028251774.1, from coordinate 373,588 downwards.
CATGATCAATACTGACGTTAAAATTTTGACTAAGTTATTGGCCACCCGGTTGGCCCCGCATATGGCACAGTTGGTCCACCCGGACCAATGCGGCTTTATTCCAGGGCGTAACACCACCATGAACCTGAGGCGCTTGAACCATATCATGCATAAGGTTCAGGGGTTGGATGATCAGATGGTGCTCGTATCAGTTGACCTGGCCAAGGCGTTCGACACCGTGGACTGGGCTTACCTGCAGGAGGTTCTCTGGGTGATGGGCCTGGGCCCAAACTTTTGCCGTTGGGTCCGTATTTTATACAACTCCCCCAGAGCTCGGGTGAGATTGGGGTCTGCGCGTTCGGCGGAGTGGCAGTTGGGGCGGGGTACACAACAGGGGTGTCCTCTTTCACCACTTCTCTTTGCTCTAGCGATAGAGCCTTTGGCCGTCCGGATCCGTCTGGAGATGTCGCAATGGGGCATACAAGTGGGAGACACATGTAAAATTGTCTCCTTGTATGCAGATGATGCCTTATTTTATCTGAAGGCCCGAGGGAGGGGCTTCCTGTGTTGCTCAATCAGTTGGATCGGTTTCGGGACGCGTCGGTAGTGCGACTCAACAGACGTAAGTCTTTGATTTATCCATTGTCGGCATTCGGATCGGTGCCCGGGGAAGATTTGCTGGAGCTCGGGCTCTGTTTGGAGACGGATACTTTTCATTACTTGGGGATTCAGGTGGCACCTACGGAGGCGAGATCCCTGGCCTGTAATATTGATAAGGTGCTTCAGTCCCTGCAGCGCTCCGTGTCCTTTTGGAACACCCTTCCGCTGTCCCTAATGGGCAGACTTGCGGTCGCTAAGATGGTGATTTTGCCTAGGACTCTTTATACACTGCAAAATAAGTTGTGTCCCCTCCTCCCTAGGGTCTTTCGCACACTGAATACGCTCCTTACGTCCCTACTTTGGGTGAACTAACGTAGTCGAGCGGCCCTTCACACAGTGGTGAGATCCTATGATGGGGGTGGCCTGGGGGCCCCACGCTTTGACCTGTACTATTATGCTGTGCAGCTGCTGCCGGCCACCAGATGGTTTGCATAAACGGATGTCTGGGAGACACAGCTGTTGGCGGGTAGGGCGATGGTGCAGGAGCTTCAAGTGGCATTGATGCGGGGAAGGGGGGCAAGCAGGACTATAGTGAGGCATACGGCGAACGTTTGGCACCGCTTCGTTGAGAGGGGGCTCCGGGAAGCGCCCTTCCACAGGGACCTGTCGCTTTGGATCCTGGCACCCATGGTGTCATTGGAGGAGCAGATGTCCTTTCGGGCCTGGCGGGACATAGGCTGTGAGACCTTGGCAGACCTGTACCCAACGGAAACCTTTTTGGCATATGAGCAGGTGGAGGAGGCTTTCGCCCTGGGTAGAGGACAGTTCCTGCATCACCAGGGATTGCGAGATGTGATGCGGTCGCTATGGATACAGTATCTAGAGATTCTCCCAATGACTCACACCCTGGACATTATACTGTCCTGTGGCAGAGGACGTCGACTTATTTCCCTGCTGCATGCGACCATGCGTAGGGACTCTGCCCTGCCGGTCCCTCTGGCGTGGGCGGCCTGGGAAGTGGATTTGGGCGCTCCACTGGAGCAGGAGCAACAAAAGCAAATAGGGGCCCTTACAAAGAATGTTTCTTGTAATGCGCGCTTTAAGTTAATACATTTCAATTTCCTGCACCGCACCTATCTCACTCCTATCTTATTGCAGCGTTACTCCCCGGGTAGGAGGAATGATTGCCTCAGATGAGGCACGGGGGAGCGGGGTTCCTGCACTTTGCTTGGGGATGCCCAATGGTCCAGAGTTTTTTGGGGAGGGTGGGGGTGCATATTACTGCCACAACGGGGGTTCGCATTACACTGACAACTTTACACTGCTTGTTGGCGTTGATACCTTGGCCGAAGAAATGGAAATTATCTTATGAATTGATGCAATTGATGCTGGTGCTGGCCAGGTGTAGGGTGGCTGCCACTTGGATGGGTCAGAGGGCCCCAGAGATTCCCAAATGGCTAAGTGATGTGCGGAAGTGGTCCCTAGCGGAGGAGGCACATATGCAGAGCTGTTGGAGGGACGAGAAGCTGCAGGAGGACCTGTTGGCCTGGTGCGGAATGTGTGCCACGATAGGGGTCCTGGACCGTGCCTCCCATAGTGAGTCAGAGGGGACGAGTGGAGAGTTATTCTCACCAATGGGTTCGGACACTGGGGAAGACAATGGAGACGCCCCCGGAGTCACGGTGGAGGTGGAGTGAGGTGTAGGGACTGGCCCAGTGCTCGCAGGACGCTAACTGTTGTCTGATAATTTGCAATGTGTCATGGGTAACTATGTATCTCAGTGAGACCTCTGGTCAACCAACCGGGCCTTAATGAGTCTGTCAATGTGCATATTTGATGTTCTGATGCCAATAGGGGGATGTTATTGTCTGTTATTTTCCATAAAATGACAAAAATAAAGTTTAAAAAAAAAATACTAGGGATTGATAGGTAGTTTTTAGCCTCTGGTACTATTATCTACTAGGGACTTATAGGGTATGGCATGCCAATTATAAGTGTACCTCAATGTATGTATTTGTGTTTAACATAGCATTGGCCCTGAGCCTGACTAGCAGAGCCTCGGACACAGTCAGAGTCAGCTACCACTAGTTCCATTCAGCACCAAAAATGGAGGTGAACAGGCAAATAATTGTTACTTTCTAACTGTTGCATACCATTTACAGGTCATCAGTAACCGACATGGGATGATAACACATTCACGAAGTGGAAGCTGTTACCTTGAGACACCTTTCACCCAATGAATTGTGGCGGGTGGGCTGGAGTGCGACATTGGTCGGATTGACCTCTGCATGCTCCCCCGAGTCCGTTCCCTGCATGCTAACTTTGAAAAAAAAGCTACCACTCTTGAAGAAAAAAAAAAGTGTGTTGATCTACATGGATGGGGCTGGTAGATTACCACGTCTGATGAATTTAAATGAAGTATATTTTTAACGCAATTAAAAGAACTGGGTCTGCATTTCAGAAAAACGTAGGGGCATATTATCCACAAAGGGCGTTACATTATCGCCGCTTTTATCGGCAGGAAACTGCCGATAAAGCGGCGATAATGGGCTTGATAATATGCTCTATTGAATTCCAATCAAAGCCCATATTAAATGTCTTCACATCTAACATGGGCTTCGATTGGAATTCATAGAGCATATTATCAAGCCCATTATCGCCGATTTATCGGCAGTTTCCTGCTGATAAAAGCGGCGATAATGTAACGCCCTTTGTTGATGATATGCCCCGTACTTCTTAAAAAAGTTGTTTTACTCCCAAAGAAGCTTTTGGCTTTTGTTCTCACTGGAACCTCTTCCCCTTTAACCCCTTCAATGCTGATGACGAGCTGAGCTCGTCATCAGCCACGGGGGGCGTGTGCGGATGACGAGCTGAGCTCGTCATGTAACGCGACTTTTGTAAAAAAGCCGCGCAGCGCAAAAATGACCGACGCAGCGATGCGGTTAAGAAAAGGTTAACAGCATCTTTGAAGGGTGGGTAACATAACAGTGGTTTGTGACACAAATTGTGGCCGCAAACTATTGATAAATAGCATAGCGAATTCAAAATTTGGAAGGCTGCGCTCTAAACACAACCCTTCCAAATTGCTATTCATAATGCATTTCTAAACCCATTTTGTGATTTGGTAACCAGTTGCTGAATCGTATAAAGGATTTAATACATTTATACAAGCCATTTGCCAGTCGCACACCCTATGATTCAGCAAATCACAGGCCTGGTGATCTCTAAATGACTTCGTACATCTGACCTATAGTTCTGTAGAAGGCCTCTGTGGAATCTGTGCATTGAAATAGCCTTTATTACAGAAAGATGAAACTTGCTCGCTAACGTGACAATCCTGCAATAGGCCCATATGATGCATGTGCCTCATTACTGACTTGGCAGCTGAATTGCATTTCATGGTATGCATTTAATAATTGCAAATTCAAATGTCTTAGCCTAGCATAAAGGAGAAGGCGAATGGAAAAATAAATGCTTTGGAGAGAAGAAATCACTTCTGTTTCTGGAAATGCTGATTCGTCGAATTCCACTTAAAATTTGCAATGACGGTAACAAACCACTCCACAAAACGCCCTTTTAGCTGCAGCTTGTGGTAGAGTAGCCAAGCCTCGCGAGACTCAACCCAGGGTCACGACCTCTTAAAGACACAAACAGGATGCCCATGTTGCAAATGTAAGGTGAAAATAACCACTGCCTGCTTAAAGTGTTCCATTCAAGGTTGTGGTAACGTTTCAAACTACACGAAGATGTGTTCCTGTGGTCAGTGATGTAGCCACAAACCCATCTTCATTTTGGAACACAGCTCGTCTGTTACAGCATTCTATTTAAGTAAGGAGATTATTGAGTGCCCTGCCAATTTTATTTGACTTTTGAGATTTCAGTACAGACTCATTTTTCACAAATGGGCATCATTTCCCCTGCTGATGCTTAAAGTGACCTTGCAGAGTAAAAGAGTAAAAAAAATCAAGACTGGTGCCAAGAACTGGCCCAAACAGATGTCAACTGCTCTTGTTTATAGTTGCTGACTCACCGTCTGTGGCTGAGTGTCAAAAAATCTTAGCAATAAAAGAATGAGAGAAAATGTATTTCCACGATTAATGATAAATATATTGAAGAAGCATTTTGTGAGTTCAGTTGTAAATGTCATTTTGTAAAAATATGTTATCACTAACTACTGGGAATAACCACAGCTGACTAAATACTGTGCATTTGAAGTAACTCCAGCAGAAAAAGCAGCATTTTGTGTAAGTTCAGCACTGCAGACAAGTGAAAGAGATCTGTAAGCTACCTTTTTATAGTGTTAATGTTTACAATATTGCACCCTGTTTTTTTTATTCTTATTGAAATAGGTGCACCTCGCGACAGGCTGCTGAGGCAGAATATATTTTACAGCTGCCCAAAAAAAGAAAACGTGTTTTGAATTTAAAATTAAAATTTTGCTCCTGTAAATTGTGGATGCTTATTGGTTGATAAGATTATTTTGATAACAAGGTATAAATGCCATTTGAAAAGCATATTTTTTTTATTTAGGCTTATAGTGCTGATTCGAACAAGCTCTTTGAGGGTGAGTCTACAGCAAGCACTAGCACACGTAAGAGGTCTGACTTTTTGTTAGTTTTTGATAAGAGTTAAGTTAATTTTTGTGTGTTACACCAAGATGTCTTAGAAAGAAAATCCCATAATGTAGCTGCAAGTAACCCCCTTTTGTGAAACAGAATGAACAGGCAGAAATAAACAGTACCCTCAAAGAAGTGTGCTATAGAACTCTTAATTTCCAGAGTTGATGATGAGGTTGGTCATGTAACTTTTGTCCTTAAAAGACATAAAAAATAAAATACTGCATATTTGATACTTTTGAAAAAGTTTCAATATGTGTGCTGCGTTGTCCGGAAATCTCACATATGTGCATGTTTTTATTTGTGAACGTAAAAAAGCAAGCTATCAACAGCGGCGGCTCCTCCGTTAAGGCAGAAGAGTGTTGCCCCACTGCCAGGAGCAGCAAAGAAAGGAAAAATAAAATGATAATAATGGAATGTTATTATCATTTTATTTTTTCCTCCTGCTGTGGCAGTGCGTGAGGGGGTGGGGTGGAGCTGCAGGGGAGGAATGTTAGACACGCCTGTGTGCAATGACTGTTTGGTCAGCCCTCTCGGGCCACCTAAAACAGTCTTGCACACTCCCCTGTTCTGTAGCCTGCATGGAGAACATGCCGACCCTTACAGCCCCTGGCTGAGTGCCATGTCACGGTGCTCAGACCAATCACAACGTTTCATTGGATTGGCTTAGGGGTGGAAGCCTGGCTGCCTGCTTCCTGCTCCGACCTGGAGTCGGAGACAGGCAACAGGAGATAAGATGAGGGACCCGACGGCGGCAAGGTAAGTTGTTTTTTTTAAAAGCATCCCGCAAGCCCATCCCTCCCACCGCATCCGGCCCCCCAACCCTCGAACTGTGCCGGCAGCCCCTTGCTATCAAACTGCATGTTATCATACCAGCAATTAAAATGTCACCGGGTCTGCAAAACAAATACATCAAAAACACACTGGCTTTTAATTACAAGCTATACATTACGTTGCATCTGCCGTATAACTCAAGCCCCTTCTCCAAAATCTAATGGCAATAGCAACACAAATGGGACAAAACAACCATCCTATAAATGTCATGCCTTTGACTGACAGCCTATGCAATGGCAAACCATGAAAATCACATTAAAGTCAATGGCTGAATGGAGCTTACAAAAGCCCACTCCTTCTCTGCGCTTCTTATTGTACTTCTTTGAAGAACTAATACACTTATATTTTCCAGACAGGTGCAGCCTAAACAAAAATTGTCCACTGATGAGGTTGCTTAGTATTACTGCACATTGTCCTTGCAGCTGCACACTTAGGGTCTGATTACGATGACAGTCAGACGTTTGTCACACCACCGTCCTGTCGGAAATGGGACTGCTCGACTAGCTGTCAGCAGTCCTACTACCGATATTACGACGAGACTACCTTTAAAGTGGTCGCAATGTGTATATTTTGTATTGCTGCATGTGCTGCGGGCTGCAGCACACGCTACAATACAAAAAAACAAATGTTGCTTATACATGTACTATGTGGCAGGTACCATGCAGTGCCCACCACATGGTGCAGGGATATGTAGGAGGGCACCTATGGTGCCTATATCGGAGAGCAAGGGGGGCCCGCTGCGGGCCCCCATATCACTTTCCGCTTACCCTTTCATGGCGGGTTAACCACCATGAATAGGCAGGCGGAAGCGGACATTGTAAACCCTAAGGCAATGCCTGAGCAGGCATCACCACTGTTGTAGGGATTGCCCTCCCTCCAACGGTCTGAGCCCATCGGATCTGTGGCGGTCGGTCTCTCTGTATGCCTTTCATCTGGGGAGAAACATAATGCAGTGTACGGTCAAGCAGGGTCCGATGGCGGTGGGACCGCCACTGACAGCATGACTGTGGCTTTCCCACCTCCATTATAATCAGGATCTTAATTCCAAATCGTCTTCCTGCGAGTACAAAACCAGAAAACAAACATTATATATCACTTCTTTTCGATCTGAATTGGTAAATTAGCTCATATGCATATAGTGCTTTCTCCCAAAGCCATCTCAGCACTTCATTGGCTGCACTAAATCAAAAGTAAACAGGTATAGATATGCACTAACACATACACAGTGATAAAGCTTGGGTGTCCATTTAGTTATAGAGGTCTCAGTGGAGGTAAACTCAGAGAGAAAGTTGAGGCTAAATGCCATGTAACAAGCAATCATTTTACAGCAGTTGTTTCACTCAATTTATCGACAGCTTCAGAATGCCCTAGATTGCTTCAGGTCTCATAATATGCATAGTTATGATGTTTTTCAGTAATGGGGAGAGGAGGGGCCTTGCAAAACCTTCTGTAATGTAGCTGAACACGCCTAATGACTTAGAAATGGTTACATGGCCTGAGCTATCTTTGAATGAGGAGCATGAATGACAAGAGATTCCATCCTAATATTTTTTTTTATAAATCTTTTTATTGAAGAAACAACAGACAAAATAAAAATAAAACATCAGGTGACATTTGAACTGTGCAAAGTTACATCAGTACATTCCAGACATCAAAAGGAAATAATACAGGATAGAAAAAATGGATCAAGGGGACTCGCGCACCTCCACATCTTCTGGGCATATCGGGGGCTCACAAACATCCCCGCGGTAATGGTTCCATGCCTCCCATACCTTCCCCCACTTCTCGGGACACCCCCTAGCCACATACACTGAGCGTTCTCTAAACATACACCAATCTAAGTCTTCCACCCACTTTTCTATCCGGGGCGCCTGGCTTGCTCCCCACAACTGAGCAATGTTACGCTTTGCTATCACGCATGCCATTGTCACCCACTGCTTCCTATGTGCATTCAGGTCTGTGGGCTCCCGAACACTCAGGATACACCTACGGGCCTCCGGCCTTATCTCCACCTCCAAGACCTCTCGTGGATCTTTCCCCAATAATTTTGCACCACCGTACAGTGCCATAGAATATGTATGAGGCTCCTCTAAACCTGGGCTGCAGCCAGGTGGGGTGAAGCGCAACATCCACAACTAATGGGTGAGTGGTTTTGAATGAATATAAATCCAAGATCATGTGATTTGGACACATTGTGAAATGAAAGGATGTACTACATTAACATGGAACACCTTTTTGAATGTGACATAATGTTGTCTTTTGTTGTTTGTTCTACATGTCGTTCCTGTGGATGTCGCGTCTCCAATATGGTGCGGTAACTGTATGTGGTTGAATATACAACCTGGACATCTCACAAAAGCTGTAGTTATTTTACAACGGGTCCTGATGAAGGCATGAAACTATTTCCTAGATATGCTGAAACATGTTGACCACTACTGATCACGGATATTATGTTAAATCTGTGTTTGCACTTGTCTTTTAGATTTGGAAGACCGGGAGATAACAATAAATCACTAACATCTACCTAGCTTATCCAATTTTAAGTTTTTCACCACTCACTTTTCATTTACTTTTCACACTGCTTTTTCAGTAGCCACATTAACACTGACAATTTCTAAATAACCTCCCTCTACTGACACATTTCTTTTACATTTACAAACGGTCATGGTAACATCTGACCGGACGGTTTGTTTTTGTTATGCCTCCTGGGCAAGGAGTACCCAAATGATGTGAAAGAGGGCGGTACAGTGTGGCTTCTGATGGGAATTTTTCCCTATGCCCTTGAGTCTTAACTCAATCACTATCACACCTAGTCCGCACTGTCTGTTCCCACTGTGTTATTTGTATGGTGTTGGGGTTGGTATCCACAGTTGAATGACAGATTAGCTTTGACCTCTAGGTACCCTTTGCGTGACGAGTCCCACAGTAACTGCCAACCATCCTATTATTTAAGGGAATCTACAGACACTTATAAATAGCTAATATACTACATTTCAATACAATATGATATCACTTTATAAATGACCTATTTTATACATTGGTTAAAACAAACTGCTATTGATGAATCACATATGCATTGTGTAATTTATTGTGTAAAAAAAAACTATTGTGTGACATTTTCTTTTAGTTTAAAATACATTTAAAAGAGAAAACGTTTTCACTGCGAACGTTTTTTGACTGAGAACTAAATAAAATTCCGAATCGAACTGCATCCTTAAATACCATTCATTCAAGATTCATTCTCCCAGAGCTGCTGTTGCATGAATCAACACTACCCGTGGTGGCTCCTTCATAATGAGCGTTTAAGCTGTGTCCTTCCAATAATGACCAGATTAGCCTGCTAGTTTTAGATCTGTAAAAATAAAATCCTGAGATGTAAGGAAAGAAGGTATCCTTAGTGTTTGATTAGGACTGTGGCAGGGTGGGAGCGGGGTTGCCAGGTCGCTGCCATGCTCCAACACCGCTAAAGTCCACCGCCACCATCCTGCCAGATTATGAGTTTTCTCATTGTCAGATGGGCGGTCCTTTGGCTGTCCCATGGCGGTTCCTTTGAAAAAGACAACACAAGGAGAGAGCCTAAGGCTGTTCCTGTACGAGATGGACTCTGCAGTTCATGCCCTGAGGGAAAGAGGATGCCTGCACACGAGGGGGCACAACATGTGCCCCTCTGCATGCACCCCAATGGCCTGAGACACCAGGGGGTCCTGAGGGCCCCCTAAGTACCCTCACTACTAGCCTTTTCATGGCAGGCTCACCACCATGAAAAGGTTGGCAGTGAGGAAATTTGTAATATGCTTGGTGGTGCCACAATGGCCCTGCCAGCGTATTACTGCCTTACACTGCCAGGTAACGGTGATTCCCCAGCTGTTGTAGTGGGCCTGTGGTGGTCCGACTGCCAAACTCAAAATAGGGCAGTCGGACCACCAGTAGCTGCAGTGACACCCCAGGTTTGGAGGTCCTATGGACTGCCAAACTTGTAATCAACCCCTTAGTCTTTTTGCTTAAACGAGCATTTGACAACAACAAAAAGGTTTCTGCGCTGTCTGCGCATGACGGGCATTGTAGCGGAATGATGCCTTAAAGACAGACAGAGACATGGAAAGCTCCAAAGAAGAAGTGGAGGGGGAGGATCACCACATGTGCTGATGCTAAATAGCCATTTGGTGCAACACCCAGTGTGGCCACAGCAGACATGCCTCAAAAGTGTCTGATGTGCAGAAGTGTTACTTTATGTGCAGGGGTTTCGATTTCATAAAATCATGACTTTTGCTTCATTTCAAAGAGAAATGAATCCATCAAAGACCTGTCACTGCTAAAGATCACCTCAAGCAGGAAGGGATCAGCACCCATCTGTGTGGACAGACAAGTGTCAGTATTATTGGTGAGCCAGGGGAAATGCAGATCTGCTGAGGGTTAATTGAGAGGCATATTTCAAATCCAGAAGATATGGGTAACTTTATTCAATTGTTCGTCCACAAATCAAACTGGCCAAATTACAATTATAAATAAATAAACTCTGTTAAATCATTTGTTTAAAAAAGTGGGCATCCGAAGGCATTTCAGTTCTGATTGTGTCATTTGCAGGAAACCCAACGCTTTCTTCTTTTAATGTGAAATGCAGCAGGTGTGACACACCTGTTGTTTGTACCCAATGCAGACAGCACTCAAATGTGTGTGGCTCCCGGTATACTGTCAGACTGAGTGATCTGTGAAATGAAATAATCCATAGGCAGTACATTAAACCCACTCCCAGCAGTATTACATAATTCTGCTTTAAAAAGAATGGTCCTAAAGTCAACAAATGAAAAAGTCAGGCAACTGTGGTGGGGTAAAAGTTGCAAAGTTGCAATCACTTAATCTCATCCTCAAAATGAGAATACTGCTCATGTTGTTTTACTCTTTTAAGATATTTCTAAAAATTGAAAAGACATATGTGCAGGCATCTTTTAGGGAATTTATTATCCCCACCACAGAATTCTGCAGGCATGCTTAATGTGATTTTGATGTTTTAATGCTAATGTATAGAGTTTTGTCAAAGGAAATTCTGAAACCGTAGGAGCCCATTAGGATCGCGGACGGACTTGCGTCCGCCCGCCACCCTAGAGTAGGAGGGAACCTCCGCAGGGCCTGCGGAGTTCCCTCCTGTGCAATTAGGATGTGACCGCCACCATGGCGGTCACATTCTCTATTTTTAACATTGCGGCAGGTGCGGCTTCAAGCTGCACCCGCCGCAATGTTAAAAATGCATACATTGCATTTGCATGCAGAAAGCGGCAGGCACCGTGCGGTGCCTGCCAATTACTGCATACAAATGCAGGGGGTACCATAGGTTCCCCCCATGTGCACCCCCCACACCCCTTCACCCAGGGGCCCCGCATCGGGCCCCTGCAGTGAAGTTCCACATGCTTTTCCACGGCAGAAAGCCCGCCGTGGAAAAGCATGTTTTGTAACCCATCGTAATATGGCTGGCGGTGTCTGAGAGACACCGCCACCATATTAGAGCTTTTCCGCCGCGGTTGTAAGCCAACCGCGGCGGAAAAGCATCGGACTGAAACCAGGACCCACCGGCCTCCGGGCCGGCGGTGGCTTCCGCCGGCCCAGAGGATGCGGAAAATCCGCTATCCTTGAGTATTCAAGCAAAAGCCCAGAATAATTGAATTATAAAGTTGACTGGCATCCAGACTAAGCATGGGCGGAAAATCCGTTCCGCTCGTGGATTTTGCGGATTTTCGGTAAATTTGCAATCTGCGAACTCTCGCGAATTTACCGAAAATCCGCAAATTCGCACGCAGCGGATTTTTTTTCATGGTGATACAATATTGCGGCGTGCGGCGTTCACTTACCGTCATTCAGCGTTTGCCGAGTTGTTTTTCTCGATATTTTGCAAGTGCTGCGCCATTTTGGATCTTGCTGCGGTATCCCGCGGGAGTTTGGTGACGCATCGCAAGAGTTCGCAATTGCGAACATGTAGGTGCGGCGGGCATCAACAATCTCGCACTCGCGAAATTACAAAATTTGCAATTCTGCACAAGAAATCCACTAGCAAGCAGCATAGACCTTCTAAAAATGATGATTTTTATCAGAATAACTCCTCAGGTTGACATTTACCTGCACTTTTTTGGATTTGAGGCCTTTTGACTTTCTTTGGATCACTTTTGGATTAGAAATCAACTTTCACAAGTAAGTTTGTTTGGAGCATTACAGTTGCTGTTCTGCAGAAAAACGAGTTTTGCAAAACTGAAAGCCCTCAGCAGGTGCAAAAGTTCACTCATCATTAGTAACCATTCCCTGTAGTACTTCCTGAGGGGCCCCTCAAGAGTTCAGTTGCCTATGTTTGTTTGGGGCATTACAGTTGCTGTTCTGCAGAAAAACGAGTTTTGCAAAACTGAAAGCACTCAGCAGGTGCAAAAGTTCAAACTCATCATTAGTAACCATTCCCTGTAGTGCTTCCTGACTGGGGCCCCTCCAGAGTTCAGTTGCTAGTTGCAACAATTCTATGACCCTGCTCTGACCCTCACAGCAGGCTCATAGAATAGCTACAAGTAGGCCACAAAGGTCCTGGAAAAAAAAATTGCACTGCAACAGAAAGCAAATTACAGATAAGGAAGCAGGTGCCAGACTGGAATTTTAAAACAGTGACACATTAATAAATCAACCCCAAATTAATTCATGTCAGTTGAAGCAGGGCAGGTGTGCTTGCTTTTCCCCCCCATAATCTACCGTGATGAACCAGAGGGTGGCATTGATGTACCAGAGGGTGGCATGGGTGAAACAGGGTGGCAGTGGTGAAACAGAGGGTGCTGTGAACCTGTGATGATGAACCAGACGTAGAAACAACGTAGTCGCGACCGGTGCGAGCCGACAAGTAAGTTTGCAATCGCGAACTGGTACAAAACCCTCACAAACTGGCAGAAACCCTTGCGAACACAAAAAAAAATCCGCAAATTCGTGAGAATTCACGGATTTTGCGGATTGCGAGTTCTCAAATACGCAAATTCGCGAACGCCAGATTCGCAAAATTTGACCATGCTTAATCCAGACACAGATATCTAAATAATGTTCAACAATCACAGAGAGGATTAGCCAGCATTTCATCAGTAGGAGGGTTTTATATGCTTTACGAGTAGTGATGTAGAGGGGTCAAGCGCTTATATCAGACACCATCAGCAATACCCATCTGCACCCCAGCCATTACATTTAATTCCATTACATCTGCATAGACGGCTCCATGATTCTTCTTTGACAAGCCAACCCTAGCACCAAAATTGGATACCACAGGTTTTAGGAGAGTAAACTAGCAACTTTGGTGTAACAGTCACTTCAAAGATGAAGTTGGAGCCTTAAAAGTAAAGGTGGAGAAAAGTTTACGAAAAGGATAGCAATTGTGGAAAAATTTTGCAACTGTCAGAAAAAAAATTATTTCTAAAAAGTTAAGGACACACCTGTGGGGTATGTTAAAGGAATGAGCTATATGCATCCCTGCCCTTCTAAACAGTCAATGACAGGAAAGCAGTTTCCTTGGTGTGGAAACATTGGGTATCTGAAACAGCATTTCTGTTTTTCTTTTCTGAACAGCAACCTTTTCTTAAAGTTTTTTTGGTGAATAACGTATTTTCTATAAGGATCCATTATTTGCTAATCTTTTTAGTTTTCAAACAAAAGTATTCGACCCAAAATGTCCTTCAAACAAATGTTTTTTTTTAAATGTATTTAACTAAGTCCAGTCAAACATAAATACACATGTTTACACCATGCTGGCAGGGTGATCTCAGATCTGAAGGGTTTGGCGGGCTTTCTCACTGTTTAATATAAGGAAGCTTTGCAGTAATCAGAACGGCTGATCATCAATGCTCATTTGCATATAAATTGCAATCTGAGTTTGTTCAGAACATCTACAACTTGTGTCACACTACTGATGGGATCGACACTGTAGATCAGGAAAATAGCTGAATTCAGCAATTTGTAGAATAAAGTGAAGGCTTCCCGTGATGCTCTGGGCTCGTGAAAAAATGAACTGCAGAGTTTCATGCAGTAAGTTCTAATCTATGGTTTTCATACAGGCTTGCTTATTTAGGCTGACAAGCATTGAATATTGCAAAAGGGCTCTTAGATATCCTTTGCGGTAAAGTGTCTGGCGGCTAGGAATCGACATTACGAATCTACCTTTTGTTCATAAAATGTGGACAAGCCTGGGGTAGAGAGAATGGCCAAAGAAAGCGACTGTATGCATTCACTGCTTTGCATTGTCAGAAAGATTACATCTTAAAATAATATCATAGCTAATACTTTCAGAAGGCTTCAAGTTGGCAACATGGTCTAGCAACACTGACACTATGCTGTTGCATCTTGGGTGGCCAACATTTGTGGGAGACCTGAAGGGGTGCGAGAAGCTTTATGATTTATGTATACGGCTATCCATGGCTAGGCATGGCTTCTGCGCAGGTGAAAGGTAGAACCTGTCATAAAATAACAATGGACATAATTCACTGACATTTTGCTGTGACTTACTCTTGTTGGGTTCTTGACAAAAATTTGGTATCTAGGAGGAAATCATGAGTAAGCCAGGAATATTCCCGCCTATTCTTTTTATTCAGATGCAAGCAAAGAGAACTACAACAGCATGTGCTGTTATGTGTTGCTATTTTTTGTTTACCTTTCTCCAACCACTGGGTCCAGCACCCTTCTCTACATAACCCACTGTACATGGCCTTCGGCCATATTTATCAATGATGCCTGGGGCGTCTGGGCTTTTACCAGTGCCTGTGCGGAGCATGGGCATAACCCACTATGCTCTGCCTGCAACTGTGTAGGAAAATGATAGGTGTACTTCCAAATCCCAGGTACTTTACATTAAACTATATGCTTTGAGAGAATAATATACAGACATTCCATCACCTCTGTGAACAAAAACTTTCTGTAAGAACAAAATTATTCTTCTAATTATATTGCTCTTCCATTGAGAACACTTCTCAAGCCAAATTTCTTCCTTGTTCCTCTGCTGACAAATGCAATCAATTTATGTTCATCTTCCCAGACAAAACCTCACGATCCGGCAGTGGTAGCCAAAGGCAGCGAGGGAGTGGAACCCTCTGTTCAGAATGCTGTGGTAAGGGGTGAAGGATTCTTTACTGTTAAAAAGAAGCTGCATGGGATTGATGTGGATACCACTATGAAGGAGGTAGTGCAATTATAAGTTTCTGGAAATGGAATGAGAGTTGTGTGTCAGTGTCAGTGAGACCTTTCATTTAGATTTTATATAAAATGACCATCTGTGTTGATAGTTTGCTCATGAAAGATTTGCACCCCCTTTGTGTTTGAGGACTAGACTTATTGTGTTAGCTCACAAAGGGCATTTAGGAAAGAGTTTAACCAACAATAGACTTAAGGTTCAGATTTGGTTGCAGAGTTTAGATGAGCAAGTGATGTCTTGGTATGAGAGGCGTGTTGTATGTAAGGAGAGGGAGAAAAGGATTAAGGTTGATGTTCAGTCTATAACAGGCCATATTCCTAATCCTGGTATATCCTTGCCGTAGTGCGTGTTTGAATTTTATTGGACCAATGCGTGAACTTAGAAGTGATTGCTTTGGTGGTTATTTAAGTGTATTCTGAGTGGATGTGTGATAAGGTATTGAAATAAATTACTACCAGTATCACTATTCTGAGTTTAAAACAGGTTTTCTTGTAAGAGGGAGTTCCTTCCATATTAATAACTGATAATGGCACTCAGCTTACTTCACATAAAATGCAAAACTTTTTGACCCACTTTGGGATTACGCACCAATGCACCATACTATACATCACACAGGCCAATGGAGTAGTAAAAAGAGTGAATGGTATGTTAAAGGGTATTGTTCAAATGGCATTTGCTAGTGGTCAGAATGTCGTGAAATTGGTGGATAAAAAGGTCTGGGTGTATCAGACCACCATATATGAAGTTGTGCATACATCTCTCTTTGAAATAATGAGTATCAACATTCATTCTGTCATGGTTGAAGGAATGGGTGTTAAAAGATGGTGGAATGCATGAGCCCTTAGGATGTAACATAACATGGAAGAACCGAGCAGTAAAAGTTGGTGATTAGGTGAAGAATAAATCTGGTAGAGTGAGAAAATGGTTATGTAAGTTCATGGGCCCATTCAAAGTTATACAAGTTCACCAAAACTATGTTTAATCGGAGAATGGAGAACAATAGAATTGTAGGAGATTTACTTATTATCAGAGAGGTGGAGATTATAAAAGAAAAGAGGATGAACGATGCCCCAGTTTTATGATGATGATTGATGCCGATGTTGGTTCGTGTGAGAGCTTGTTAAATTCTACTTTAGTTAGAGGGGAGGTTGTTTGTGTCGGTGTCCTCCCAATACAGAGTATAGGAGAAGTATTAGAGATTGGAGGCCACCCAGCTATTTGCAGGATTATGTTCACTGAGACAGTTATGGTACTTAAATGATTAAAATATTGTCAGTCATGTTTTCTTTTCTTCTTTTCAGTTGTTGTAGTTGTTATTAATATTTAATTTCTTTCCTTATTCATATATGCTTCCATTTGTGTTTATGGGAGTGAAGGAGATGTGTTCTAATGTAATTTTTAAATGCACTCTCAATGCATTGAATATTTATATAGTTCCATGTAAATTGATTGAGTGGTAGCATTCCAAGCTTGATCAGTTAATCTCTAGCCTTGCGGAAAGCTGCCACCCAAGGGTTGTAGCCTAAATAAATGATGTTTTTATAAGAGGAAAGCATACCGGATCTTTATTACACAATATTTATCTTGATAATCAATCACCTCAAACACCAGAAACCAAATAACCACCATTTGAACCTCTCACCAGTCAACATTATCAATTTCTGCATTTCTTTCATCATTGTACACTTTGTTTAATGCTTCTCTGATCCACTTAATCTTCCCAAACCTGCTAATATTTGGACAAATCGCCCCTATTCTGGGAAAACCCAAACCCCATCTCAACTTTGATCATTTTTCGACCAGTTTCAAACCTACTTTGGCTTGGTGGATTGACTGCATTATCAAGGAGAGGTCCCTGACCTTTCATTAGTTTGATTTCTAAGGAGGGTGTAGCACTGAGGCAACAACAATAAAAGATATTTGAAGATGTGTGTTCCATACTTGATCTGACAGCCGCTTATGACGGTGTTGATCATAACAAACTGATCTTAACTGTGGAATGTCACATGACCAGTCATGGCAAAACCCTGAATTGGATTATTTCTTTTCGACCTATTCTCAATTGACAACTATTTTAGCTCACTCCTCAAAGACTGCTGCCATATCCTGTGGTGCACGTCAAGCTTCCCATTTAATGCCTACGTATTTCAATCTATATCTTGAGCCATCAATTTCAGTATTGATGCAATCACTATAGCAATAGGTGTATGACACTTAAATCTACTTAACACATGCTCTCCTCCTTACACACCACAATCATCATCTTCAATCTTGGGTGATTGGCAAATTTCTAAGGCTCAGTTCCCCATAAAAACAAAGTGCTTGTTGGAAAGCACCAAACTTGTTTTCATGGTCTAATTCGAATGATGCACTCTGCCCCATCTCACCACATCTACCATCACCCTCACACAATACGAATATGCAGGCTAATAGTGATGGGAAAGACAAACAGAACAAGACGGAAAACAGAGACACCTCTCTTACTTGTCATTCTGCTGGGCACTGATGTCTCCAAGTCAAGGTGAATATCTTAAGTGTATCTTTATATACTTGGCTCTGTGTTCTTGAAGTGAATCGGATTTTCATCAAATTCTACCTCACAAATGTATACTCTTTTGAGATAACACAGTTCAGTTTCTAACTGAGTGGCAAGGGTCATTTTAGGGATTAGGAGTGGGTAGTGATAAAGGATGGTAAGAGAAATGTAAGGGTTCAAGGGTGGTAAGGGTAATTTTAGGGTTTAGGGTCAGTAATAGTAAAGGCTGGTGAGGGTCATTTTAGGGGTGAGAAGTGGTAAAGGGTTGTGAGGGTAATTTTAGGGTTTTAGGGCTGGATAGTGGTAAACTGTGAAATGGGTATTATTAGGGTTTAGGGGTGGGTAGTGGTAAAGGAAGGTCAGGAGCAAATGAAAAAAGGGAAGTTCTCTCAAAAAGAAAAAAGATTGACTATATATATATATATATATATATATATATATATATATATATATATATATATATATATATATATATATATATATATATATATATATATATATATATATATATATACATACAGGGACGGTATAGGTAGAAAATAGAAATTAAAAAACCTTACAAATCCACTAAAAAAACAAAGATTAAAGGAATGGAATAGTTAGGCTCATCCTTCACTTGTACAAAAACATAGAAATTCAGCAGTTAGAGTAACCTGAGCTAGCTATAATTTACTCCCCTGCAATGCACTGCTTATGACCTCACATATTACATCACTCATGAGATGGTCCGTGGGATCACTGGTAACATCTCAAATGATACCACTGATGACATCACCCAGTGTGGGAAAGTGTTTTATACATGTTTCTGACACTTAAAGATATATAGTAAGCTATTATATAAGTTAAAATACTATTCTTTCTGTACTACTAATGAGTGATACTATTTCAAACAAACGTCATCTGAGTGGCTGTGAGACTGTCTCAATCTATGTGTGAGGGGCTCTCTGAGTGGCGTAATGGGTGTGTGACTAGGTATTTGAGTGTGTGTATGGGTGATTAAATGGGTGTGTGAGTTGCATGGGTGAGTGAGTGGGTCTGAAAGAGGCTGTATGGGTGGGTGAGTGGCTGTATAAGTGGCTCTATGGGTGGGTGGGTTGGTGTGGAGTGGCTAAATCAGTGAGTGAGTGGCTGTGTGAGTGCCTCTATGGGTGGGTGAGTCGATGTGTGAGTGGCTAAGTCATTGAGTGACTGGATGTTTGAGTGCCTCTATGGGTGGGTGAGTGTTTGGCTGCTTGAGTCGGTGTTTGGTTAAGTAAGTTGATGTGTGAGTGACTGTTTTGGAGATGAATATGTGACTTTACAATGCATGCGATACATCGCATGCCATTACAATGTGGTTGTTACAACGACTGTGTTCTTACATCGCATACCATTACAACGTAATTCATTACAATGACTTGCTTTAGGGGGCGCTGGATGTTGGTATAGTATAATTTACTATTACAACTCCAGTCTGTGCAACAGGAGGGAAGGCGTTGGATTTTAAATCCAACACCTTCTACCCCTACAGCAAGTCATTGTAACTACTTGCGTTTTAATGGTTTATGATGTAACGACGCGGTCTTTGGAACAACCGCTTTGTAATGGCATGCGATGTGAGGTAAACAATGTCTCCCATTGTAGAATCAGTGTCTATGTCTGTGTGAGTGTCTGTATGGGTGAGTGTGCTGGTGCGTAAGTGGTTGTATGTCTGTGTGAATTGGTATGTAAGTAGTTGTGTGGGTGTGTGAGTGGGTATATGAGTAGTTGTATGAGTGAATGTATGGCTGTGTTCAGAGGTTGTAAGGGTGTGGGAATGGCTGCGTGAGTGGATTATAGTTCAAGAAGTGGGTGTATGAGTAGGTGTATGGGTGAGTGTGTGGCTGTGTGAGTTGTTGTATGGGCGAGTGACTGCTTGTGTTAGTAGCTATATGGGTAAGTGAGTGGCTGTGTGTATGGGTCATTCAATGGATATATGAGTGGTTTTGTGGGTGTGTGAGTGGGTGTATGAGAGGTTGTATGGCGGTGTGAGTAGGTGTGTGAGTGGTTCTGTGGATGATGTCATTAGTGATGTCATTAGCTGTGTCATTTCGGATGTCATCAGTATTGTCACTGACCCTGTCATAAGTGATGTAATATGTGAGGTCATAATTAGTGCATTGGGGGTGTAAATTACAGTTAGCTCTGGGAACTATAATTGCTGAATTTCTATGGTTTTGTACGAGTGAAGTGCGAACCTAACTATAATGTACCTGTAACCTTTGTTTTTTTTGTGAATTTCTGAGTTTTTAACTATAACATCCCTAAAACATTTTCAAATTACATTTCCATTTCTAAAATATGATGTCCCTCAAATATTTCTTTTTAGTTTATTCGTAGGGTTTCTTTTTAATACTGTAGTGTATAACAATTTGTTTTTCTGTTTGTAGACATTTTTTTATACATTTACTTTTGAAAGCTTAACACCACAAAAATCACATATGTAGTTAATGTAAACTAAATTAAGTTTTTTAATGTAATTAAACAATGTAATTTTGTTAAATATTTTTGGGGTACCGCTGTACCTTAGCAGGTCCGCAAACATAGACGGACTACTACTTTATGGCTTTTGCTCCCAATCATATGATCGGAACAAATCCACAACCCTTATATCTGGTTTTAAAAAAAGTGAACCATTTTACCAGTTTCGCGGCTCTCTAAATTTACGGGCCTGATTCACAAATTCACTTGAAAACACACCCAAACCTTGCTTTCTTAAAGGATGCAGTAGGACCCCATCTTTCCACATGGAAAACCATACCCAAAAGCAGTTACTTCTCCAGTGAAGTCTCTAGAAGGAGGATTGAGAACCAGTGATGATCTGCTATAGCATAATGGCTGAAGCTACATTGTCAGCCCAAGATGAGCATCCACAACCTGCTCAAGATGAGGAAGAAGACACACCACCTCGCAGAAAAGAAAATGATGGGTGGAAGCCCTTTACTATACCTTCTAGGGAAAAGAAGGTAACAGAAAAAAATGTGCAGTGCAATATTTGTGACCAGCAGTAATCCAGAGGCGCTTCAAATAAGTATTCACCTAAAAACAGATTATGAAAGGGTCTACAACCAGATGTTGTGAGAGAAAGTAGGTGCAACAGGACAGTCAACCTCTACAGCAGCCTTGTGAGAACCATCATCAGCTGCATCATTTCAATACCAGCTGCCGCAAAGGATTGAGTGACCAGGTTAATCCCTGCACGTCGCTGTAAAAATGTCTTCTGTGGGTGGATTCTTGGATACAGTGAGGAAGCATCGCTGTTAGTTTTTCTTTGTTTGCTTACAGTGTCTACATAAGGTTTTTTTAAGACTGAAGCCAGTTGATTCTTTGCATTTCCCAATCCTTGCCCTTTTTACTATCCTGTTCACTTTTTGTTTAAAAGAAAAAAATATCAAAAGCTGTTAAAAAACCCTCCTAGAAAAATAAACGGTTCTTGTTAGAACCACCACCTATTCAAACAAAGTGTTAACTCTGTGTTTTTAACCCCTTCGATGCTGGTGACGGAACCATTCCGTCATCTGTCACGGTTGAGCTGTGCTGATGACGGAATGGTTCCGTCACGACCACACCCTGTTCATAAAAGAGCAGCAGAGCAGGAAAATTCCTGTAGCAGTGATGTGGTTAATGTGTCAGTACTGTATTGGTGTGAGACTGGGTGTGTCAGTATGTGACTGAGTGTATGCCTGGGTGTGGTATTGGATGCATTAGTGTTTGTCTGGGTGTGTCAGTGACTGCTTTGGTGTATGCCTGGTCATGTCAGTGTCTACATTAATGTATGCTCAGATGTGTCAGTGTATGCATTAGTATCACCCTGGGTAGGCCACTGTATGCTTCCGTATGCATCTGTGTGTGTTATTGGATGCATTAAAGTTAGGTTAGGTGTGTCAGGGTCTGTATTGGCGTATGCCTGGGTATATCAAAGTCTGCTTTGGTGTATGCTTGGGTGTGTCAATGTATGTTTCACTGTATGCCTGGGCGTCTTATTAGATGCATTAGTGTTTGAATGGATGTGTCTGTGTCTCCATTTCTTTATGCCTGGGTGTGTCAGTGTTGCATTAGTAAGTGCCTGGGTGTGTCAGTGTGTGCATAGGGGTGTACCTGGATGTGTTATTAGATGCACTAGTGGTTGGCTGGGCGTGTCTGCATTGGTATGTCTCTGGGAGTCTCTGCATGTGCATCAGTATGTGCCTGGGTATGTTATTGAATGAATTAGTGTTTGGTTGGGTTGGTCAGTGTCTGGATTGGTATGTCCCTGGGTATGTTAGTGTATGCATTGGTGTATCCCTGGGTGTCTTTTTGAATGCATTAGTGTTTGGCTGGCTGAGTCAGTGTCTGCATTGCTGTATACCTGGGGATGTCAGTGTCTGCATTAGTAAGTTCCTGGGTGTATCAGTGTGTGTATCAGTGTATGCATGGGTGTGTTATTGGATGCATTAGTGTTTGGATGGGTGTGTCTGTATCGCTGTATGCATGGCTGTGTCAGTGGCTGTAAGGTAAGTCCCTTGGTGTGTCAGTGAGTGTATCAGTATGTGCCTGGGTGGGTTACTGGATGCATTGTGTTTGGCTGGGTGCGTCAGTGTCAGCATTGCTGTATGCCTGGGTGTGTCTGTGTCTGCATTTCAAGTGTGTGTGTGTCAGTGTATGCATCAGTATGTGCCTGGGTAAGTCAGTGTTTATATCAGTGTGTGCCTAGGTATGTTAGTGTATGCATCAGTATGTGCCTGGGTGAGTTAGCATATGCATCAGTGTGAGCCTTGGTATGTCAATATATGTATCAGGGTGTGTTTGGGTGTGTTATTGTATGGATTACTGTTGTGCTGGGTGTGTCAGTGTCTTCATTTCTGTATGCCTGGGTGTGCCAGTGTCTGTATTAGTATGACCCTGGGTGTGTCAGTGTATGCACCAGTGTGTGCCAGGGCATGTCATTGTATATGCCAGTGTGTGGCAGGACGTGTTAGTGTATGCATCAGTGTATGCCTGGGTGTTTTAGTGTATGCATCAGTGTGAGACTGAGCATGTCAGTGTATGTATCAGTGTATGCCTGAGTGTGTTATTGGATGCATCACTGTTTGGCTGGGTATATCTGTGTCTGCATTGCTGTATGCCTGTATGTGTCAGTAACTGCACTTGTAAGTCTCTGGGTGTCTCTTTGTGTGCATCAGTGTGTGCCTGTGTGTGTTATTGGATGTATTAGTGTTTGGCTGCATGTGTCAGTGTCTGCATTGCTAAGTCTCTGACTGTCTGTGTGTTTGTGTCAGTGTGTGCCTGGGTGTGTTACTGGATGGATTATTGTTAGGATGGATGTGTCATTGTGTGCATTGCTGTATGCCTTGGTGAGTTAGTGTCTGTATTGGTAAGGCTTTGGGTGTCTCACTGTGTGCATCAGTGTGTGCCTGGGTGTCGTATTGAATCCATTAGTGTTTGGCTAGCTGTTTCAGTGTCTGCACTGCTGCATGCCTGGGTTTGTCAGTGTCTTCATTGATAAGTCTCTGAGTGACTCAGTGTGTGCCTCGGTTTGGTGTTTAGATACATCAGCTGTGTCAGTGTCTGCATTGCTATATGCCTGGGTGTATGAGTGTCCGCACTGGTAAGTCCCTGGGTGTGTTATTGTGTGCCTCGGTGTGTTACTGGATGCATTAGTGGTTGATTGGATGTGTCAGTGGCTGTATCGATGTGTAGTTGGGTGTGTCAGTGACTGTATTGATGTGCGTCTAGGTGTGTCAGTGGCTGTATCAGTGTGAGCCTGTGTGTGTGACTACATCTGTCTGTGTGTAGCTGGATATGTGAGTTGCTGTACTGTGGTGGGCCTAGGTGTGTAGAAATCCGTCCTTAGGTGTGGATCCTCAAAAAACTAAAGTTATGGAATACCACTTCAAGAAGTAAATAGAAAAGTGTATTACTCTAATAGATGGTGCCATTGATCTGCATTAAAAGAAAAAAACTAAAATATTTATTAGTTGATAATTAATTGAATTATAAAAGTAATTTAAAATTGCAACAATGTGAAATATATAATTTTAAGTAACTATACATTTCTCGTTCTTTGAAGGTATGTATTAATATAAATAGGCATTTCATTTTCCCTTTTTTTATTTCTCTCAGCCTCTTTGCTCATACACCATAAACAATGTACTTTTTCAGCAGTCATCTTTGAACAGTGGGGAAAACCAATC
The DNA here is from genome assembly GCF_964263255.1 of Lissotriton vulgaris. Classification (NCBI taxonomy): domain Eukaryota; kingdom Metazoa; phylum Chordata; class Amphibia; order Caudata; family Salamandridae; genus Lissotriton; species Lissotriton vulgaris. Next base: position 349,642 of record NW_028251774.1, on the reverse strand, counting down.
GAAGAATGTAGAAAAAAACTGCACAATATCTCATGGCAATTAAGGAACACTGTGCATTGCACTCACTACAACTAAACAAATAAACATAGCACAACTTATTTAACTATTTATAAATAGAGTTTTGTGCACAACCACTTTAAACACATGCAGGTATGTCTTTCAACCAGAAAGCACAAAAGAAAGTGATATCTGCAAGCATTTTACAATACCTTCAGGGAAAAAGATTACACCTAAGTATGTGCAGTGCAATATTTACAGCATACAGTTACTATGCAATCCTGTCAAGATGTATTCACATGGAACAAGTTCCCAATTAAACCACTTAAAAACAATTCATGAAATGGTGTGCAACTGAATGATGCAGAAGATACTTTGTGAAGCAGAATATTCAACCTCTATAGCACTATTGGGAGAAAGTTCATCAGCTGCAGTAATACCAGCAGCCTGTGAAGATATTAGTGAGATGGTTACTCACTGTGTAAAATGCCAAATGTTTGTCACTGTAAACATGTTTTTATTGGTCCAATTTCCATTCTACTGTTCTCAGGTTGTATACTCATACACCGCGCAAATAATGTACTTTTGAAATAAGGATCATTGATAAGTTGCAAAAAGCCTATAAAGATTGTAGTAAAAAAAGCTGCACGCTATGTGTTTGCAAGTAGATGTGTGCATGTGTAAATAGGTCTGTTAGTGACTGTACAGGTTTTTGAGAGGGTGTGTGATAGGGTGTGCGTGTGTCAGTACCTGTGTGAATGACTGTATAGGTGTGTGAGTACATGTACCTGTAAGGGTATATTTACAACCTGTAACTTACATTAATAATAATACTTGTTTGTATAACTTTACAAGTACATTTTTTTAACATATTAGAATATAATTAAACCATACAATATACAAACAAACATAGCATAACCTATTTAAATATTTACAAATACAGAAACACTATAAAACTTGAACTTGTGATTAACAGTAGTTAATCACAAGTTCAAGTTTTAGAGTGTTTCTGTAGGAACTCACCCATATACTTACACTGCTGCTGTCTATTTACTTTACCTCTCCAAATTTGTAACGGAGCAGGAGTAAGTCAGATTAAAACTAAAAATGCTATCCAAAACACACAATTTTACAAAAAAGCAGAAACAATTTAAAGAACTAAGAAGGCTTAGAAATAGGGTAATACACAATTTGGTACAAAAAATTAGGTACACTAAGAAGAGAAGAACAGCACTCATACAAAAAATAGTATATTGAAAGTGGTTGATAAAGTGTTTCCTCTGAAGCACAAACTATGTATTTTGATACCAAACAAAATGAAATAACTGGATAAAACAGTGTTTTCTATGAAGAAACCCCACCTAAAAAAAGGCTTATTAATAAAAGAAACTTTTAAAAAAATTTCGAAGGCGAATGGAAGTATACATCTACTACAGAGCCTTACTTTTATGAAGAAATCTACTTACAAAAGAAGGAATTAGTGTATGCAGTTGCAAAAGCTGTCCGATGTTATGAAGCAAAAGTCAGCAGTCCTACTGCAGAAGATGAAATGATTTGTAGAAATGTAGAGGAAAAGATAGGTGAAGAGGTCAGGTAGGTGTAGTCATGCTCCTGTATATAAATTAGAGTGCAGTAGTATTTGTAGTATTTGCCGAGAATAAATTGAAACATTAGGACCCAGCCCATGTATTTGCAGTGATGCTGTCTATTTACTTTAACTCTGCAAATATTGGAACAAATGAGTACTGGTATTGTTGTCATGTTGAGCTTAAGTGCATGTTGTGAAATTTAAGAACACCAACTTGGTTTCTAACCCCCTATTTGTTTAGAATATCCATGGGACATTACTTTCTGAGAGAAGCACACTTTAACATTAAAGGTATCATCCACTGAGCTTCAGAAAGGGGTTAAAGGGACAGTCATGTATTTTCCTTTTGATGGCAAACACAATATTGAAACTGTGGGTGTAGAGAGAGATTTGGAAGAACCGCTTGTTATTCTAATGATTGGTGTGCCAACGAAAAACAAAACATATGTCAGGAAGGAGTGGATGTAAATAAGGTGAAAAAACTACATTATTTCTTGAAGACAATAATGTGTACTATAAAGATGTTGATGTTGTCTAAAATGGAAGTTTCATGAAGGAAGAAACGTTGCTTTAAAGTGGACAGTTTGAAAATGTGGATGGAAATAGATCTGAAGAAATATATGTGGATTACAGTAACCATCCACTGTATTCAAAAGAGTTTCAAGTGGATGCCACTGAACTATCTCAGATGCAGATGAAACAAGCTAAAAGAACTCCAATTAGTGTCTGAAGAAAGGTTTCTTCAAGTTACTTCTCAGTATTCTTTGAAAAAAATAAAAAAAGTATAACACTGTTAGAAACCCTTTCTTAAAAACCAACAGTACTTTTTACAAACATTTCAAAAGTACCCCACAAAATCCTCCCAGCAGTAGTGACAGAGTTTCTGACAAACCCTGAATTTCAACCTCCACTACTCTTTGGTTAATTCATACTTACTGACAAGGACCTCCTTTATAGTGGGATACCTCTGCCCCTTCCCCTTCTCTAGAGTCAACAATTCTCCTCAGGGAACCTCTGTACCTCTACAGCTTCTTCCTATTCCAGAAAAAACTGTCTATCTCAAACCCTTACTTAAAGTTCAGCATCAAGTCTCTGAATATATGAACTCTTTCATCTACACTAGACACAGTAGTGGTGCTCACACCATTTGTGCTAGACTCTAACAGCTATTTGGCTTTCAAGTGTACCTCCTTAACACCCCAGCCTGCAAGACACTTTTCTCCTCCAAGGCTATCTTAACCTCACCTTTTCTCTCTTCTGCACCCAGCTGGACCAGCTGCAGCCTCAGGTCCCATTCAGCCTGTCTGTCCTTGAGGTCCTCGTGGGATTGGGTTTGGGAGGAGACAGTACTTTTTGCACCGTATTCTATAGAGAAGTTTCTCTCTGGGAGATATCCCTCTCCTCCAGAGTCTTTACCCACTCATTTCTCCACTCCTTTCACTTCTCCTAAAACCCACTACTCTTTGGGGCCCTGATTCTGAGGTCAACTGCAATCAGGGTTCTCCCTTTTCAAGAGTGCCGCAGTAGTCCTCTTCAAACTCTTCTTGTGCTGCAGGGTGCTTTCTGTAGATGTCCCCCCATGCTCTAAGGGTGAACTAGTACTCAAACCTCAACATACACATGAGTAAGTGGGTGTGTGAATGGTCTTATGGGTATGTGAGTGAGTGTGGCAGTCACTGTCTGGCTATATGAGTGATGGGTACTAAGCTGCTTTGTGAGAGTGTAACTGGGTCTGTAAGAACCTCCCTGACTGTGTGAGCATGCACAAATTACATACTATTAAATTACATGCTATAAGAAAACACCCACCTCTAATATAAAATGCATTCATTTATACTAGCATAATAAAATTAATATACATTCAATATAGCAATTCCTTTTTCTCCTTTCTTGCTCACTGTATTTTTAGCTAATATTCTAATCTAAGCAGCCTTCTATTTTCCCCTCCAGTATACTTGGCTAGACACTGTAAATGTTCTTTCCCCTTACATACACACACTATTTTTTTCTAAATGCACTTTTATGTACTACAACCTAATTAACATACTTGTAAAAGTTCTTTGTTGTTTCTCTCAGTTTTATTTCTGTGTCTGGTAACATCTGTTTTCATTTTAAATCTCCAGTCAGAAGTACTGTAAACCACCTCTTCTCTCAGTAGAAAAGCAGGGAAAATGGCTGCCCCTCACCATGTTCTCTTACCTATGCTGCTCCAGTCAACAAATCACATGCTTCCTTTCATCTTTGTTTTTTGTAATACCACTTCTAAATGGTCAGTATTTGTTTAACCCTTTCTGTGTTTCCTGCCAAGAAGCCCAATTTGGTTGGGTTTTTTCATGATTCCATAGATCCATTGCAACGCTCAGCACAGCCTCCCGTGTAACTTTGCAGCGAGATTCACAGATTTACTTGGGGCCATTCTGAGCGAATGACCAAAAAAACATTTTTAAGCCTTTTACTGCCCATTAAACATGCTTTCATCTCCTTTATAACATACACAAGGGGTCATGAAAGGTGTGACCTTACCCCTTCAATTAGTATGCAACCAACGTTTCAGCCCCGGACACCTTTACCTGAGTTATAAAATGGTGGCTGCAACTTTTCCTTGAAGGTGCGGCGAGCCAATCAGGACACTGCTATGGCACATGGAGCCACCAATTACCAGCAAGTGGATCCACGGAGGGTCTGTGTTCTTGTAGATTTACACATTTGGTTTTCCTTTAATATCTCTAAAACTACTGAATGGATTTACATCAAATTTCAAAAAGCACACTTTCTGGAACAAGAGCCAGCTTTTTGCCAAATTTGGTGTTTCCGTTCAGTGGTTCCAGGTGTAGTTTTGTTCAAAATCCCTATGGAAAATTGCATGGGAAAAATGTGTTTGGGACTTACCCTTTTTCTCGGCCCCTGCTTTACGATCACTCCGAAACATTCAATAAAGCAGCTGAAATGAGTGTTGTACTAATTTCTTCAATTCCTAAAGATTCGTCAAACGGCCCTAAAGTTATTGGCCAAACAAAAAATGCTTTCCTATGGAATCTAGATCTAACTATATCTGCCTACTGGTGTCTGCCAGTAGGTTATATATATATATGCATGTGACCAAGGCCTCTGTGAAGGCCGAAACGTTATGCTGAGGTGTGCTGCTTTTCCAATTGAATAAAAACACTGCTCACCTGCACTTTGGGTCGCCTCTCTTCATCTGCGCCGAAGGTATCCAGGACTGGGCTCCGGGCTCCGGGCGAGAGATAGCAGAGACTGTTCTATATATATATATATATATATATATATATATATATATATATATATATACTAGCAGCCCGTCCCAACCTTGTCCGGGAGCAATCAGGTTTCAGGGCCCCCGCTCGCCCCTGCATTGTCCGTGGGACCCCCGGAGTAGCAGCCCGTCCCGACCTTGGCTTCAGGGCCCCTGCCCGCCCCGACATTGTCCGTGGGTCCCCTGGAGCCTTACCTTATCCGCCGCACCTCGTCGCGCTCCTGAGTTCACCGGTCCGCCGCTCCTCGCCGGTCCTCCCAGCCTGTCGGCCGCTCCTCACTGCTCCTCCCCGGCTGTCCGCTGCTCCTCCCCGCGCTCATGTCGGCCGCTCCTCCTCACGCTCCTGGACGCCGCTCCTCCCCGCGCTCCTGATGTCAGCACGCACGTCGCGGCCGGCGCTACTTCCATGGGACTACTTTTTTTTCTCGTAAATTTTTTAAGTAACTTATATTTTTTTAATTTATATAGCCTATGTCCATCTGCACACCCTGAAAATTACAACGATGTATCTGGTGTGTGGATTGGCCCTGTGGTTCCCGAGTTTACCCGCCTCAAAGGTTCAAAGTTCTTCCTTTATAATAGTAGTATAGATATATATAATATATATATATTATCTACTGCTGGTTGCCAGTAGGTAGTTATAGATAGGACCATATTATCACTGGAAATGGGTTTTTTGACTTGCCTATATCTTTGGCGCCATTTGAGGAATCTTCACAAAATGTTCCCCAAAAAAGGGCCCTAGTGAATCTTGTTGTGCATAGTAAGTTTTGGGGCGATCCATCTAGCAGAGGCTGAGAAAAAGGGGGGGGTAAAAAAAGTGCATTTTCCATGTTAATTCTTATAGGACCTTTAATCGAAGCTGCAGTCTGAAGCACTGGGCAGAATTCCAACAAATGTGGTAGAAAGGAAGATTTGGTTATGCCGATCACGCTTTCAGTTATTTGGTGTGAATGCATTCAGTAGTTGTTGGGAAATTTAAGATATCTGTGGCCGCAGCTAATTCACAACTATTTTGTTATTAATCATGATGTGCACCAACAGGAATGCCATGATTGATCGGCTGCGACATGAGCAGAAAGTCGCAGCCACCCATTTTAGGAAACGGGTGAAAATTTACCCAATAGTGGTGCAAGGAATCAGGGTAGAGGTACCCTGACCTCATCTTTGATATATAGGTGTGTTAATGAGACAAGCTATGTGGCAAAAATTGGGGGGTTTTCCACACAGAGTTTTCGCGACCCACAGCACTGTCCACCGTGAAACGTCTCAATGACTTCGTGAATATGGGCAAACAAAATTCAAAAATACATTGTGAGACTCATTCAGACACTAATACATTCATTCAACGATCCACTGTAATGCACCCAGTCAGAGAACCATTCAGAGGCTCATGCACCCACTCATAGACTCACACTGACTTAAGCACCTACTCACAATCCCACTCTGAGACTCCTTCTCCACTCACAGATCTCCATGACCCCCTTTCAGACACACTGAACTGTTATGCAGCCACTCACAGACTCACTCATATTCACATACACCCACTGGCAGACCCACTCAGAGACTCATGCACCCAATCAAAGACCCACTCAGAGACTCACACCCACTCAGAGACCCACTGAGAGACTCATGCACCCAGTCACAGACCCACTGAGAGACTTGTGCACCCCCTCACAGATTTGCACCAACTTACACACCTACTCACAAGCCCACTCAGAGGATCATGCCCCACTCACAGACTCTCATGCCCCACTCATAGGCCCACTCACGCCCCAACTCACAGACTTACTCAGACACTCAGAGACTCCCACAGCCACTCACAGACCCATTCAAGCACTCAGTCAAGAATGCTTTATTCGGCAACTTAATGTCATAAAAAAAAATTACATTCAAAACTACATTTCATTTATAAAAAGAAGCCTGTCATTGTATTAACTTGGTGACCAACTCCAAAACAAAGAAAGAAACTTTGTGGACGGGATACAAAGTCCAAATATGCAAACAGTATTAAAGTATAAAAGTGCGTAAAGAATTTGCTAAACATACAGTACTTACTTTATATAAAGTGCAGAGTGCAGTCAAGTAAACTCGTATATTATGTTAACACATAGTCATCCTCACAATTAAAAAGTTTAAAATACAGAAGAGCAAATATATTAAAACATAAGACTACAAAATTCATTCCCAATACACTCCAAACAAAGTGGGCTACAAGCACATCATTTTTTAACAACCATATAGGGCACCGAGGTATGGTTCTGCCTACAAAATAAAAACTTTTATAAAATACTGGATGCAAAAGGAAAGTTTCAAGAGCTAAGATGATCTTGAAAATTTGTACACATTTTGGGCCTACTAAAAACATACTAAACACCATATAATCAATTTAAAAAGACCATTTTTTTCTGCACCTAATAGCCCCAATTAGGAAACTAGCCATTGCAAAACAAACCATGGGGGACGCTAGCATCTGAAGATACAATAGGGCTGTCCTAACTTGTGCAAAATTGCAATTTCTAAGTAGTGGTAAGACAAATTTCTTACATAAGGGACAAAGTAATTATGGAAGAAAACAAAGTAGATAATGTCCTGTTCTGAGAAATCGTCACACTGACAGGGTTTCAAGGTGCCAGGTTTTGAGAAACCCAGAGGGACAGATAGGAGCCAATGTGCCATCTGCGGACGGAATCTTGTTAAAATCAAACGATGGAAAGGTTTACCAACACTTAGTAAATAGGGTTGGACTTGGTTATTCAATGATAATGTAGCGTACCGTCTTACAGATGGTTTTTGGAGCTCTTCTTCTTCCCTCAGACCCTGACGCTTAGACAAAAACTGCAGTCTTATATTTTTAATAGCAGATTTGTCCATCGTTTTGGGGCTTAAACCAGGACGACCTAACCAGGCAGTCAAATCCTTGAAATATCTCAACCAGGGGATATGTTTGGATCTATCTAGTGCCAGACAATCAGTGATTATTTTTTTATTTAAATTTGTAGTGGTATTGCCCAGATTCTCATCCACCTCATCAAAGGAGCCACTGCAAACTGGTCTGTAATGTATCCCATCCATAGCTCCTTGTGTGTTATGTAGGTAGCTGTGGAATAAGGAACTGCCAAAACCTTACATAGAAATGTATTTTCCTCCTGTTCAATGCCCCTCCCCTCTTTGTATCCCCAGATGTCACTGCCATAAGTGGCCATTGGGACACATTTTTCTTTTTATATCTTCATCAGAGCCGCAATTGGTTTAACCCCCACTTTTTTTGCAAAATGTAATGTGGCCCCTGCCGCTCTTGCAAGGACATTCTTTTTATGCACAATTTGTGGGCACCATGACACATTTTCATCAAAGAGTACTCCTAAGTAAGGGAATATTGGAATCTTTCCTAGTTCTATCCCCTTACAATAGAATTTTTTCTTTCTTTGGGCCTTTTCAGGGCCAATGGACATGGTGTGTGATTCAAACACTCATGCACCCACTCACAGAACCACTCATACTCTCTCACACGAACTCCCAGACCTACTCAGAGACTCACACACTGACTCACAGACCCCCTCAGAGACTCACACACCCACTCACATACTAAGTGTGCATGACGTTTTGGCCGGCCCAAGACTTTTTAAACACCCAGGAGTGTCATGCGCTGCCCGTCATGCACTAAATATTGTAGATGTGTGTGTACTTTGCCCTTTTGTAAAAATAAGGGAGATATAAATACTGTACATACTTTTTGAGAGGTACAGGAATTATCTCACACCTTCGAAAAAGAGAATATATTTTGCTGTTGACAATTTATCAATGATCTTGCATGCGCACTGTGCGGGTTTTTTTGCATATGTGTTTGCAATCCATTTCAGCACAGTTCACATGCTCCTATTTATCTTGAGATATCATTCAAGGATTTCCCTCTCCCACTAACATTTATTTGCCTGACTGGGTTCTTCACCTGGTTCCAACTTTTATCACTTTAGGTCTTGGGTGCATCCGCGGCCGCTGGGGGGGGACTTCGAGAAACAACCAAGAGGGAAAATTAATTATTTTTTAATTTTTCCTCCTGGTCGTCTCTCAAAATCCCCCTCCAGCCGGCCCCACTGCCCCACCACTCTTACTTGCAGCGGCCGCGGCTGCTTGGGTGGTTCCACATTTGTTCATTGCCGGTTGTAGCCATTTACTCACTATAGTGACCGTAACCAGATGCAGAAGCATATCACGTTTGAAATCTCTTAGCGTTGGTAGTGTAGAGGTGCATGATGCTCCAAAAGAGTTCCCCTTCCTACACACTAGCTCCTTGTCAGAGGACATATGCCTACTGTGTCTACCAGAAGCTCCAGCTTTTTTCGCACTTGTGTTGTTCCTCCACATGAATGCGCTGATGGTGCACCTACATTCACCACAGTTAGCCACCATGTTGGCTTATGCTGTGTAGGCAATGGTGTGAGATTTGGGCTATAGATAGTTGTGTTTTTTGGGGGGGTTTTCTCGCCTATATATCGGTCTTTGTTTTTTGCAGTATGCAGACCCTCTTGAGAATGTTGCATCTCTCTTTACTGTATTAGCCCTTGCTCTGGTGTTGCATTGTGTTTTTTGGTGTTGCAACACATGATGCCATGTTAAAACTGTCCCACAATTATTTTTTGCTGTCACTTAGAACTAGTCTAAAAAAATCTTGTTTTTGTATATTTTCTGTTTTTGCTATTTTCTAAAGATTTATTTTGAAACATTTGCTTTTTCTTTTGTAGTATTTAACATTTTTTTAAATATATATCAGAAACATAATTGAGATACATATTGATTTAAAAGGAGTGGAAAATTTCACAATGTCCCAGCTGCAAATATACTTCAAAGGCATAGTGTAATGTGCATTAATAACTTTGACTTAAAAATGACATGAATAATATCCAACTCTCCATTGCAGACTTGGGGTTTCAGGGGACTGCTGTTAAAGTGTGTTGGTGCAGGAGTATGAGTTGAGTGTTTTACTTTTCCACGATGTCTTTGGGTGATTGGCAGCCTTTTGAACACAGACTGTGTTGTGTTTTCCTCATCAAGTACTGGACAGTCTAAACCAAATCATGGGCAGAGGTTTGTATCTCTCATTCCCTCATGCCCAGGGGATATATAGCGGTCAATCACCTCTAACAGTGCGAAATAAAACCATAAAGAAAAAAAATGCCCCATTTCCAATTACAGTCCTCTAACTACATCATGAAAGGCGATACAAGGCGCGCACCCGTATGTGTAATAAAACGTAGATTTTCTCTGTTCTTTTATAGTGTTTGTCACCCTCACAGAGGTCACAGACACACTTTGGAAAAAACTGTCAGAAAGCAGCGAATTGAACTAAATTAGATTTGGTATGCTGTTCGTCGAGCCCAGGTTTAGAAAGCTTCATGTCGAACCCATGTCTGACTGTTAAAAGAAGGAAAGGTGACGCGTTAAGGAGATTAATGTTCAATTTAAAAATAATAATATCAGTTTCTCATCCTCGTTCCCTCTGAAGCCCTCCAACAAAGAGGGCTTGCAGTGAAATTGCAATGCCCCTGCCCTGGCTATTCTGAAATGAACCAACTAAATCTTATGTGGCATGTCAGAGTGAAACAATAAATTGGAGATAGACAAGCAGTGAAAAAGCCAATAGATTCGACCTTTGCATAGTGCCCCCACACAGAGACACACAATATCTATGCACACACCGACATCGACTAAACACAGTACACAGCACATATGTAGGCAGAGAACATAACCTAGAAACAACTGCAACCACAGAGCTAAACACTTTGGGAGTTATTTATAAGCCCTTTGTGCATCCCGTGTGTCAAGTTTTGTGACTCTGGTGGCGCAGAATCCTCCTCCATATTTACCAGGCAGCACTAAACCCATTTTTTTGGCTTAATGCTGCCTTGTAAACATCATTCCCTTTAACACAGCTTTTTGTGTTTAACATGGTGTGCAATGGGTTTTGCTGGGGGCATACCCAGCAACATCCATGGCTTTTTGAAACTGCCTCAGATTTACGAGAAACTTGAGTCTGAGGCAGCGCCAAAAACATACACCTCCCCAGCCGAGGCGTAAGGGAGGCACAACGAGAAGAAATATTTTTATTTCTCCTTGTTTGAGCGCCAATCACACTCAGTTACACCTTGGCAAACAGGTACCCATAGACATATATGAATATGCAACCATTCATGCAACTCACTAGCCCACCATGCATTTGCGAACCTCAAGACACGAAGGGCCCTATTCACAAAGATAACTTTACAAGGGTAGATCTCCACACGTAAAGAGCTCCACCTACACCTGAGCTCCTCGTGGATGGAATTCACAATTTCTGGGCAGATATCTCTGCCTAGATTTAGTTTTTATGTTTCCACCCTCTCAAAGGAGACCGTGGAGTCTCATATAGTCAAAATGACAAGTGTAAATGTTGTAAATGAAGGTGCAGGGTAGCCAGGAGTATAGGTAAAACAGGATAAGTGTATTCTCAAGTAGTAGTCACAGGTTCCTGCGAAAGTAGGTATGAAGGAAGCCCCCAACAGGAGCAGCATCCTTGCTGCTCAGCACACCACTAGAACTGACATTTACTCAACCACGCACGATCAGCATTCTAATTACATCACAGTCACTCTGGCTGAGAAGCAGGGGACATAACACGCAGAGCAGAATGCATGGCATAGAGATGAAGATACCACAGTAAAGTTACTTTGGGAAAATATCCGGCCCTTTGTGGATCTACTTTTAGCAGGAAAAGAAACCAACCACACACTTTTGCTTTTGAATTCCTGGGAGAGCACATCTCCAGGTATGGCCACACACGGCTATCAAGATTATGACTTTGTTTGGGTTTACTTATTTTTAAAATATCATGTTTGGGGATTTGCTAATCTTGAATCATTCATTTCTTGATGATATTTATTAACACCATAGGTTTAAACATGCAGACTGCAATTTTTCAGGTTGTTGCTTTTTGGCTAAACAGTGACATTATGCTCATAAAAGCAAACTCGATGTCTTGACCTCTTCACTTGTTTCTATGTAACCACGCCTGATTCAATTTAAAACACAAATATTCAGATTTGAAAGAAAAGTTTCCTTTTTAAAAGAGGTTTAGGAAGATGCACAGAAGTTGGCCCAAAGTAACATTGGTCGTTATATTTCGGGCTGCTCACAATAACATACAAAATAAAGTTTTATCTCTGAAAGTCTGTGTACGTTTTCTGTTCTTGCAGAAAACATTCTGTTTTAATAAATATGTTTTTAAGATTGAAAGGCCTTTATGAATGATAAAATGAGGAATATGTTACTGCAAGAAAGTTTGAAACTAAAGGAATGTTTCTTTTGAGCAAAGGAAATCCTCAACTTATAATTAATATGTTTTTCCACAAATTGATGGGATTCCTGTATCAAGCCAGTTCATGGCATATCCAGATCTCTTCAAAATGTAACATGAAATTTGACTAATTTGGTGGAATGTTGCCACCACGTATGTGGCTTTGATTTGGTGGAACTGTATTTTTTTAAAACAAAGGTATTTTTGTCATATTGTATTTTGAACTCAGTCCTGAGATCCTGAGAAATCTTTATTGCATGATTAATAAAAAAAACCTTTGCCAGTTACAGAATTTTAAGAACGATATATCAATAAATACATGTAAAAATAAGTATAGAAACATATGCGTTATGAAGATTATAAAAATGTGTAAAAACATACTTATAAAAAGGAGAGCTAAGGATCATGTCCGTTATGCAGTAAGGTGGCAGTTGGAACTAGGCTAGTAATTGTGCTGGTGAGAAATCGCGTACTTGGAACTCCTCACCAAGTTTTTTTTCTGCTTGTTCCAAAAACCTTACTAGGGCACAGTTTAATTTAGTGTTCCGAGGATCAAAGCAAGCCAAGACTGCTGCTCTACACGATCTAATCATGTTTGTGTTCCAGAGTTTCCTCAGGGGGGACCGTCTTTCGTTCAGCAGGTTTGGGCAAAGACAAAGGATGTGTACTATGTCTTCTTTGTGATTCCTGCAGAGTCTGCATTGTTCCTGTCCGTGGGCTCTTTTCCATTTTGGCAAATGGACCAACAGGTTGATTACTCCCGTTCCCAACTTTAGGAAACTAAATTTTGTTTGTGCAGTGAATGGTTGAGTTAGGTACTCCTGTGGGGTCAACTGGACGTAGGATTGCAAGGACATCCATCCGTGACTTCTTTTTGCTAGCCGAGCCTTGTCTTCCACTGAAGAGAGCTTTTTTGTGCTTATTTTCGCTAGACGTTTGAATTCATTATGGCTTACTTGCATGCCCCAAAGGTCTTTCAGGCCTAGTGTTCTTAATCCTCTTTCCCAATATGCATGCCCTGCTCGCCATAGATTCGTTTGAAGGCAAGACCATAGGTGTTGCGCTAGGCTGCCTTCCTTCGATGACCTCAATTTATGACAGCACATTAGAAAACTCAAAGCTCTGGCAAGTGATTGGTGGCAGATTCCCAGTTCCAACCTAATTTGGGCCGGTGATGTTTGACTTGGTAGCTTGAACACTATTCTATACATTTTTGTAATAATTGTGTCCAGTTGGCCGCTATGCAAGCCTTTTAGAACCTCGCTTCCGTAGGTTAATGTGGGAATAATTTTTGCTTGCGCTACCTGGATTGTTGGAGCGAACGTTGGGCGTTGTAGTTTCTTATGTATAGAACTGATTACAAAAAGCAAGCGCGGAACCCTTCTTTTTTTGTTCTTCTAAATGTGTTTTGTATCTACTGTTGTTGTTAAAAGTGACACCAAGGTACTTGTGGCATTTGGATTCAGCAATCCTTTCTTGATTCCAGACCCAAACCAGCTTCTTGGCCTTTCCTGAACGTACCGCCAAAATGTTGGTCTTCTTGCTGTTTATCAGGAGCTCATTCTTATTTGAGTAGTCAGAGATGGCGTCCATGAGTCTTTGCAAGCAGATCTTTGTTTTGCTAAGAAGTACAACATCATCAGCGTATAAAAGATTTGACAACAAGAAACCAGCTACTTTGGGAGAATGAGAATTTTACCTTATTTAAGGCTTCAGGAAGGTCGGATAGGAACAAATTAAAAAGTATAGGAGCAAAGACACATCCTTGTTTGAGCCCTTTTGTCATCGGAATTGGACGTGATAATCTGGACCCGTCCCCAATCTTTATCCTGACCAATGTGTCCTGATGGAGAAGCTGTATAGCTCTTAAGAGATCATTTGGGATGTTTAGACTGTACAGCTTCTGCCAGAGCTTAGCTCTGTTCACCTTCTCGAAGGCAGCTTTATAATCAATAAATCCCATATAAAGTGGGCAAGTGCTTACCTCTGCCTGGTCGATCAGACAAGAGAGGATCATAAGATTGACCGAGGTGCCGGTGTTACTTGTAAAACCAGTTTGGTTCGGAGGAATTACAGAATGATCATCAGCCCGTTCCCAAAGTGAGTTAAGAAGCAAACCAGCAAAATACTTTGCTTCATTGTCAATGAGGGCTATGAGGCGATAATTCCCGGGAGATTTTTTATCCCCGCCTTTGAAGATTGGTGCCAAAATGGATCCCTGCCAGGAGGGTGGTATGATGTTATTTTGCAGGATACAGTTGAAGAGGTTGGTTAGCTTCAAGGCCCAGAAGGTTGTGTCCTCCTTAAACAGAGCCTGAGGAATTCCACCAGGGCCTGGGGCACCGTCCTTCCAAACCTTTTTGATCAGCTTTTCGATTTGGGCCACCTCGATTGTTGTTGATTCTTTGTAGCTTTGCGATGTGGGGCACTCATTTGGTATTGCAGTTTTCTGGCCAACGTTAAAAGATTCCTTCATTAAAGGGGATTTGATGTTACAATCATTTGGCTTAGCTGCCGCTTTTTGAGCAAAAATGCCTTCGACATTAAGATTCTGATGAAGGGTTTTTACTTTTTGGTCATTAAAGTGAAGATACAGGGAGGCGACCTACTCAGTCCCCAGTATACATGAGGACGCGAATTTCGGGGCTTGCCCAGAAATGCTATTGATGGTTCGCCAGAACCTAGCGGAATTGTTTGTTTTAATGTCATTTTGCAGCCTAGCCCAGAAGGAGTTCCAGAGACTTCTGCGTTGTTCTCTTTTAGCCTTCTTTAGATAGCTGTGAGCCTCTCTCAATTTTGTTACTAACTGAGGATCCGTTGGATTTGTTTTTAAAGCCCGCCATGTCCGATTCATGTTTCTTGTAGCAGATTGTATTGCGGGGTTGCAACTGGGCGTCTGCCTTTCCCCGTACAGGTTCGCCTGCCTTATTGGTTTTGCATGTTTGTCGATCAGTTAAATTGCGAATGTTGACCAGTTAGCAATTTCATCATTTGTGGGCCCACTGGTGCTCTCCATAATAAGTTTGGCATCTGCTGCTATTTGTTGAAAGTTGCTGGAGGAGCACTTAATTCGTTTTAAGTTAATCGTGTAGCAGTCAGATGGCAGTGACCTATCTTCTTCATGTTGGATTAATCTGGTCATAAGCAACATTTCTTGTGGGCAGTGGTCACTTTCAGTTCTGCTTCCAAGGCTAAAACCTATTATTTGGTGAAGAAGTGAAAGACTGACAAAGGTATAGTCAATTAGCGAAGCGCCATTTTTACTCAGATAGGAGAAGCAAGGTGGCTTGCCTGGAGGAAAGCGCCCATTTAAGGCTCTGAGGCCCAGATTTTCCAAGTTGCCTTGTAAGGAGCGTCCTTTCGAGTCGTCCTTGTGCCAACCTGGGGGTCCTGCGGGGGTATGACCCAAATGCTTTCATGTGATTTGGTTATCTCGTTTTTGCCCAGGTCCGACATTAGCCACATGTTGAAATCACCTGATAGAATTATTTCTGGTTCGAGGGATCCGATTTTCACTCTTAGTACAGTTGCTATTGCTTCTTCTGCAAAAGATTGCCTTGATGCTGTGTTTGGACGGACATAGGCATTCATTAAAAACAGGGTCCTGCGCTGGGCTTTGTCGGAGGTAAAGGAAATTCCCACGCACTGGAGGGAATGTGATGAAACACCTAAGTCCCATGAAGCGATTGCATTTTTGATGGATATGTAAATTGCTAGGCCACCACTGCATCTTCCCGAAGATTTCAGTTTTTGTGCTGGAATATGATGAGTTTTGAAGCCTTCGATTTGCTGCGGTTCGAGAAGCCATGTCTCTTGAAGTAGTAGTATCTCGAATTCCTGAAAATCAGAGATTATGGCTTTGTCTTCCAGTTTGTTGGCTAGTCCGTTAATGTTCCAAGAGCATATCTTTAGAGGGCACATATTTAGGTCCTTTTCACTGTTATTCTGTCATCGTAACAGGCGAGTTGTATTTAGGGTGCCTGCCAACCATGACCATGTGCCGACCTCTTCCCAATCCTTATTTGGTGTGAACCAGTCTTCTCTCAATTTTCTTTGTTTGTCGTTGCGGGTGGGAGTTTTATTGCATGAGCCCCTTAGGACTGAGTACACTTCTCCCCTTTCTGCCCGTGTATGCTTAGGTTCTTGATTTACCAGCAAGACATGTGGGTATCCCGCTACCCTACCAGGTTGTAGCAGTATGCCCCACTGCTTGAAGGTGTCTGTGTGCCCTAGGATGGTGTTCGTTACCTCTGCCGATCTCCAAGTGACCTTTGTGGGTTCATTTATTTGGCCGTGACTTGGTGCAATGAATTCTATTGATGTGATATCTTGTGTGGTTATACCGTTTAACAGACCAGTGGCTTGTATTAGTTTTAAGATGTTACCAGGATTGAGAATATTGTGGCTGCCTTTGGACTTGTACTCCGGGTAGAAGAGTGTAAAGTTGGAGTCGCCACATGAAGGGGCCCTATTCAGCCTTGAATTTGCCTCTGATGTTTGGGCGCAATGCCCATGATCTGTGCTTGCCGAGGGATAAAGGTTCAGTGCCTCCTTCTGATCGCTAGGGCTCTTTTGGGTTTTACACCCTACCGCAGCTCCCTTATCACTCACAGGGCTTGCGCCCTGATGGTTTTTGACAGAGCTGTTGCTATGCACCTGATTTGAAGTGATGCTTCGGTCGACTTGTTTTGCAGGGTGACTGGGATTTTGGCCCTGCACCTTTACGTCCTACGGCAGAGGAGTATTTGAAGGAGGCGTGTCGGTAGTTGTGATTTGCTCCCTTGACCCGCTGGCCGCCTTTTTTCCTAAAGATGTCCGTGTTGATGCCTTTTCTGTTGGCATGGGGGAAGCACCGCTCGTCCTGCTTTTCCTTTCGAGCAGTGTTGGTGGTTCTTCTAATTTAGTTCTTGATTCCTCAGTATCTTTTGGGTTAACACACTCTGAAGCTGTCGGACGTCTAAGAGTGTTAAACATCGGGTAAAGGCTCAGCTCTTGTTTGCGCTTACCCAGTTTATTGCGGCCTTTCCGCTTCCTTTGTCTTTTCCCCTTTCCCACAGGATCTCCCCAGGCTTGTTCGATTGGAGATAGAGGGG
Source organism: Lissotriton vulgaris (assembly GCF_964263255.1). Lineage (NCBI taxonomy): Eukaryota > Metazoa > Chordata > Amphibia > Caudata > Salamandridae > Lissotriton > Lissotriton vulgaris. The sequence continues at coordinate 332,357 of NW_028251774.1, read as the reverse complement.
TGGAATTTGCTCTATCGGCAGCATTTTTTTTTGCTGTTCACTCTTTTGACAGACAGTCCCCAATGTGTCAGTTGGTTGAGGGAAATCGATTTCTGTGACTCCTCGTTCCTTTGAGTTTGTTCTCATTTTTACTATGTTGTCCTCACTTAGGACGCCGTCACTGCAGTTTCCCGGGGGGGGGGGCTTAAGATTTGTAATTTCTTTTAGATCTGCCAAAAGTTTTTCCATTATCCCTGGGAGTGTGCTAAGTTTCTTTATTATTGGTGAACAGTCACATCCTTGTTGCGGGAGGTCTACTGCTGCCTGGGCCCGTCTGATCAAGCTATTGAGGTTTGAGATCTTATCGTCGATTTTGACTACGTACACGGCCAGTGTATTCAAGAGGCTGGTTTGGATATCCATTTTGTTAGCTTGATAGGTCATTGCTTCAGCTGACCGTTGGAGGATATCCAAGGCAGTGGCCCATGCCTTTTCTTGAGTGTAGTCCTCGTTTTTCACTTCTTTTGGTGATGACGATTGCCCAGGGTTACCAGGGATGGCATTTCCGTATGAGAGCAGCATTTTTTCCCATTCCTTCCACTCAAGGTAGGAAAGATCTTTTTCAGCTGGTTCAGTTTCCTCTATGAGTGTCATGGGCTCAGAAACATTGGCTGTGGGTTGTTCCCGTTGGACGTGATCAGTTTCGCCGTCCTCAAGTGGAGAAAAGATGTCAATGTCTTCCTTCTTTGTTTCCTTTTTACTAGCCTTTTTAAGATAAGTTAAGGGATCGCGAGTTTGACTGCAAGGTATACTGAAACTGGCCTTGCGAAGGGCAGGGTTGGTTACAACTGAATTTCTCATTGTCCCTCCATTTGGTTTGGTTTGAACGTCCTTTATACTATGGGTAGCATTGAATAGCTCTTGGTGGGTTAGAGTGGGCTTAATTGCTGGACTTCCCGGAACCTTGTCTTCTAAGGGAGCTGCCACTTCAGACTTGCTAATGCCTGACGAATGACTGCTAACCACGTTTCCACCAGGACTGCCCTTTTTGATGTTTACTATGGGGCTCAGGGGAATTGGCAAGCCCACGATATCCTTATTGCTTGAATAGACAACTGACCCGTCGTCTTTCAGAAGGGCAAATTTTGCTGTTATTTTTGGTTGGTTACTAAAGGGTTTACGGGCCAGCCTGACCGAACCCTTCGCGGGAAGTTGTGAAGTATTATCTATAAAGATTTCAGGGTCACTCAGCGACAGATTTACAATCTGATCATATTACGTACTTGTCAGCGTAATTTCACCTCTACGTTTCTTTTTCTTTTGTGGTGCACTTGTCCTTAGCCTGCCGGATCTCATCCCGAATGGACAGGATAGAGAGGGAGGATGGAAAAAGTGATCAAGTGGCTGCTTAGGAGGGTGGCAAAATGTATTTGAAGACAGAGAGAAGGCTGAATTTCCGGGTGCCCTACACCTTTGCCTTTGCCTTCAGATCCCCCTATAACCACTTTTTGGAGGTGGGGTAATTATTAATTGCGCTATCAATCAGCGTCCTCAATGTGCCTCTGGCTTTTGAACTCAGTCGAATGTTGAAAGATTTAAGGTGTGTTTATGCAATCACATGGAGAATACTGCGGAATTCCACTTGAGATATATTGGTGTGTTTTAGATAGATTTCACTAAATGGGTAAGAAATACCTTCATTAGTTGTGCTGTTTGGTAAGTTGTTTAATATGCGCTCAATAAGACAGACTATGAAACGTTCATTCAGATTTTGTCTTGGTTCATCAGGAAAATATAAAATTTCAAATGTTATCATGATTCAACTCCATCAAGGGTCAACCTACATTTTGTTCTCAGTCCTTGATGACCATAGGTGGAAAACAGAAAACCACAGGGTCACAACCTTGACCTTACTGAATCTGTTCTAGGTCAATTGACAGTAGTGGGTATACTTCCTTTACATCAATGGCACTACTTCAAAAAGACACAATATTGATCACTAGTACATCAATTAAGATCAGTTAAATTAAAGATGGTTAAGATAAATGACAGCATTACAAAAGAATAGGAATAGCCTCAATAAACAATTTACACCTACAAAAAAGTTACATTTATTAAAAAAATTGTGGTTACCACCAATGTAGGTGTCTGTAGACTTTGTAGAATACAGCGTGGTTGCAGGATTCAGGAGAGTGGCAGTAAATTGGAATAAGTTATGTCTCCAAAGACAAGTTTGCTTTGCCGCATTTTTTTGTCTGGCTTGCGCAATGTTTGTTTGTTGTAGTTTTCCTCTCTGGGGCTTTCCTTCCTTGTCCTTTTCAATGCCTATCTTCAGCCTCTTCTTACCTAACCTGGATAAAGTGATGCTGCTTTGTTGTATACCGATGAAACACTGGTACTCCTCAAATGGGGGTCATATGGGTGCTGCTGCTTTACAATTTAAGATCTTGAATATTGCCTTTGTGGTGTTAGCACATGAATGAGATTCAGCTGGCTGTAACTGTAGAAACTGAGATCATAATGGTGGAGCACATGGCCTGAATAAACATACTTTTGTGCAAGGAGATGTGGGCCTCTCTCAAAGCTTTTCAAATTGCATGGCTCTTTTTTGTTGCTTCACCAAATGCTTGTGTTCACTGGAGTATGTTTCTATCGCCTGACAGCCCTAGAACTTTTTTCCTGTTCTTGCTAAAGGTGGATATAACTAGGGGTTGTTTTCAATGCGATTATCACAAAGGTTTGACTTGCTTCTTTCCTATCAAGGTGCCCGTTTTGCGGACTACTCTCTATTGCTTCAGCTGAAGCAATAACAGCATAGCCTGTAAATTCATAGAAAGTCTTTAAAAGTATTCATGTACCATGACTACAATCTTTTCATGGGGTCTGAGGTCAACAGTGCAGCTGAGATAAGTATCAGAAACAATCTCTTGGAGGAATCTCTTCACTCAACTCTTACATACTGCCCTTCTTGCACTCCATACATTCCAATATACCCGTCTCAAAGGGGACCAACAAGACAATTCATAACAGTTATTTGTAATTATTAACCAATGTTTAATATTTTTCACCATATAAAAATATACGATTAAATCAAATTCATCAATTTAAAACAGTCTAAAATCAAAAGTTAAAACAGTGCGACGCAGTATATAACGAATACACTGTGACAAGAGGGACAATACATAAGACATACACATTAGTTATTCATTTATTTTGTTAATGTGAAGGAATCAATGGAACAATTAGGTTATCTAAGCCTGTTTTCATGTATAACACATTGTTCCTCAAATTTAACAGAGGTAGGCGTTGACGCATGGAATGTCAAAATAGAACGACCTTCTTCAGGACAGACAGTAAATAATTTTTCCCTCCTAACAAATGTATTCACCTCGCTCCTTCTAAGGTGAGACACATTCGAGACTAACACAGTTGATCTTGAAAAACTTAAAATAGGTTCTAGGTCCTACTGTGAGGCTCTTGATTTATTAGCTGCCTCATCTGTTCAAAACCAGTTACTGTAGCTACAGATGTGTAGGAAACCCACAATAGTATTTCAACAAATATGCTTCTATTCAGTAGAATCCTAAAGTGCACTAGTTCAGCGCAGTGGTGCTATATGCAGTAAAGACTTCTTATGCTTCAAATGTCTCCTGAATCCTAGTTCTGTATATTAGCTGTCAAGGTCCCTGTTCCAGGACGTGATCAAGGAAGCTAAAACACCCTCCATTTTCCTCTGGTTGCCGCCACCGACATCTCCAATAAGTCTGTTAGTGTTGATATTTTTCCACTTCTACGGTGGCTCGTCTTACATCCTGGACCAATTCCGTGTGCAGCACCATAAAACCTCATGGTTTATGTGTCCTACTTTTAAACATATCACTTTATTAATATTTGCCTTATTAATTATATTGCTGCAAAAAGAACATACATACGATGAAATGATGTCATACAATAATATATTTGAAAAGACTTAAAAAAATTAGAAAATGCTAAAAATACAAAAACTCTAAAGGGTATTTTATTTTAGATTTAAAGTTCAAAGTAATAATAAATGTACATAATGTAAAGTGTGTTGATTCACATATATATTTACAAACAACAGCCGCAAATGGTATAATTAACTAATAAATCAATAGCAAATGAGATCAATATTTTTCAATGAGCAGACAAACTAGGGATCCTAATTTTTCACAATGGAAAGTGTTTTCAAATGTGTATGCATACTGATGAGAGGCATTATAGAAATCTGTATGCTTACAATGAGATTGATTATAGCTATAGAGATCTTTTAAAATGATAGAATCTTGTGATGCCTATTCTCATTGCAGTTTGGTGATGGCCCAGCAGGTGCTCAGGCACTTAAATAATGCAAGAAGAATGCAAACTGGCTTTCAACACATACAAACATGAGCAATAATAATGATAGAACGATATGCACGATTCAGCACAACATCATAAGCAACTAATAGCTTGTAAAATACAAATATATATTTGGAATAATCATAGCACACACAGAGTACGTCCAGAATTGTGGAATAAGTGTGCAGCTATTTTCCACTTTCATCTGGCGATGAAGTGGAGGGTATGCAGAAGCCATAACGCTGCAGAGAACAAACATGCCTCCTGGAGAAGTTGCTAAAAAGATCAACAATCACTATCAAGGTAATCAATGTGATAACTCTATCAGCTTGCATCATATGCGCTATATTTGTTTAAAAGAAAGGGGTGAATAAATGAATATATAGATGCTAAGCAGTGTCATTCCTCTCATGTTAACAAGGAGACTTAAAACAATGTTGCAAAGAACAAATCTTTAAGACATGAGGGTAACCAATGACATCCATGTAGTAATTCTCAAATGCTGCTTGTGACAGTTACGAAGTATACAACCCTCTATTATTGAGCGTACTAAAATAGTCCTTTTTATTTTGACACTAATACCTTTAAAAAAATAACAAAACAGGCAGGGCAGTGAATGTTATGACTTTACAACATTAAACGAGTACACCTTTGTATACATTCACCCAGAAGGAAATGACTGGAAGAGGTTCTGAACTCACACATATGAAGCTATTATATTTTGTATGATAAACATAATCACCCAGTCATGTTAAATACCATATCAAATATATGTGTATTAATGCACAATATACCATACACGTCAATAAATATAGTTTCATGAGATCCGAATGATGGCCAGTCTAAATAGATGCTAAGCTGAAGCTTGTTGGTCAGTACAGAAGATGCTTAAAGTGCTTCAGAAAGACCAGCATTTTATTTCTTTCAAATTGAGTAAATTGTTCTGTATCTTTGTGGACCTTATAAATAAATTATAAGAATAGCACTCAAAGTAGCAATTGGTGTTCTTCAAATTTATGTTCGACCTATCATTTACAGTAGAAAAAGCCTCCATTTATGCCTGACAGGTATCCACCAATGGATACCCAAAAGTAATAAATGACATTACTACTTTCTAATTGTATGCTACAGCTGAGACCAATTGCAGAGCAGTAAACTTGAGGGAGACCAAGGAGAATGCTAGGTAATAGGAACTTTGTGCCTGTGCGGTGATTCTACATCTAAACCACACAGAAATGTGAGGAAAATGTGACTTTGTAAGTAAATTTGAGGTTTGCAGGGAATTCTGGGTAAGAAAATGCTGGGGGATCGATGCAAGTCATACCGCCAGCCAAGAGTCAGTATCAAATAGCACCATCCACACACAACACCAGCCAAGCTCCATCCACGCACACCGCCAGCCAAGCACCATCCACACACACCGCCAGCCAAGCGCCATCCATACACACCGCTAGCCAAGCGCTATCCACTTACACCGCCAGCCAAATGCTATCAATGCACACAGTCAGCCAAGCAAAATGCATGCACACCGCCAGCCAAGCACGGCTGGACTGGGAACATCAACCAGCCCTGGCAGATTGCTGCTCGACCGGCCCTGGGAGGGGGGAGCTTGTAAAAAGCACCGCTCACACTTTTGTTACTGGGGCCCAATATTGCAGCACTGCTGCAAAACTAGCTCCCAGTGACAAAACTGCCCTCCACAGCCAGAAAGCCAACCCATAGCCCTCCGGCCCACTGGGTAAATGTCCTGTGCCAGCTACAGTCAGTCTGGACCTGCAGCCAAGCACCTTCCATGCACACAGCCAGCCAAGCTCCAATTCACGTACACCCCCAGCCAAGCACCCCTCCACGCACACCACCAGGCAAGCACCAATGTACACAAACCGTCATCAAGAGCGAGTCCACCCACACCATTAGCCAAGTGCAGGTCCACACAGAGAATAGAAATATCAAAATATCACTGAAACAGCCAAAATGTGTGCCTAAACAGAAGGGATCAACCCTTGCCTATGGGGCTTCTCAATGGCATGCCTATAAACATATTCCTGGTGCATAGTGGGCTTTCTGCCCCCCCACCCCCAAGGGGGCAGATAAGGAGCTATTGCCCTGATCTACCTTCCGGGGGGGGCAGAAGGCCTTTTTTGGCAGTGGGGTCATTAGCATGCTCATCCTTGGCAGCCCCCTCGTATATAAAAAAAATCCCTGTTGCCTAGTGGGCTTTCTGCCCCTTTACAGAGGTCAGATAAGGGACTTTTGCCCCATCTGCCTCCTGGGGAGGCAGAAAGGCTGTGTCAATTTTTTGGGGGGCTGGGGCATTGGCATGCCCATTTTGGGCAGCCCAACCTCTATGTATAAAAAAAACCAATCCCTGGTACCTAGTGGGCTTTTGCCCCCCCCCCCCCCCCCCCGGGCGGCAGATCCAGGGCTGTTGCCCCATCTGCCTCCTGGGGGTGCAGAAAGGCTGTGGATTATTTTTTAGGGGGGGTAGGGATATTGGCATGCCCACTTTGAGCAGTCCCCAACCCTACGTAAAACAAAAGTAATCACTGGTGCCTAGTGGGCTTTCTGCACCCCCTGGGTGGGCAGATAAGGGTCTATTGCCCCCATATGCCTCCAGGGGTGGGGGTAGAAAGACTATGACATGTGTTTGGGGGTTGGGGGCATTGGCATGCCCATATTGGGCAGCCCTAACCCCTATATACATAAATAGAATCCCTGTTGCCTAGAGTGCTTTCTGCCCTTCTCTGTGGGGGGTTTTGGCATACCCATCTTGGGCAGCCGCCACCCCTAAATCAAATTCTTTTTTTAAATCGCTGGCTTCTAGTGGGCTTTCTTGCCCATCTTGGGCAACTCCCACCATTAAATTGAATAATAAAAAAATCCCTGGCATCTATTGGGCTTTATGCTCCACTGGGGGGGGGGGGCAGAAAGACTGATTTTGCCCAATTAATTTTGGGGGGAACAAAGGCCCTTGCCCAAGGAACCGCTCCCCTTCACTGGTGCCTAATGGGTGGATCCCTGCTTAGGGATCACCCTCTTGGGGTGGTCCCCAAGAAGGGATCCACCAGGGAGGGGTACCATTGGAAAGGGGGGATTCTCCTCTTTCCAACTATACCTCCCTTGACTGAGACAGCCCCCTGAGCACGTAGAAAGTGAAACTGCATATGAAATGATGCCAGCGTGACGTGTGCGCTGATCATCATTTCAGGGAAACCACAGAAACAGCCTGGGGAGCTGGGAAAGCTCTACGCCAGCTCCCGAGGCTGTTGGGGGGGGGGAAAGGGAATCCCTCTGGTGGCCGCAGAAAAAACTAAATAATATTGGCGTCCCACTGGGGGAGTGACCATTTATATTGCGCTGTCTTTGGCAGAACAGATCGAGATGCTACCTGCACGAGATTCTGGTATTCTGATTACATCCATTATCAGTTCAAGAAATATATGGGCCTTAATCATAATCAATGTTTGTATTCAACCAACTTCTCATTCAAAAAACAATCATCTAGAAAATACATAAATCATTCTGAATCTCATGAATTGATCACCAGAACCCTAATGTATCCTCATGGGTGATTTTATTAATATGAACCTTATAGGCCTTGTAGTTAATGATGACTTTCTGAACAGACAGAACATCAATTGGAACATACAGCCTCAAGTTTTGAATCTAGAAAAACAGAAAGATAAATGTGGGTAAAACTTTGTGTTGGATATTGAAGATCTTTGGATGAGGGTGCTCAATGGCAGACTACCTGTTGATTGCCCGGTAAACCTCACTTACTTTGGCCCAACGTCATAGTCTATAATCGATTATACTTTTGCATCCCTTACCCTTTAGACTGCCATTCACTCATTCTGAATTACGGAACCCTCACACAGGGACCACCATCCACAAGTAGTGGCTCTAGAACTGGGAAGAGAGCGCATTGAGAGCAGACCCACCATGTTCAGCACCGAATGCACTATAAGTTTTAAGAAACTGAGATGGTCAGAAACATCAATAAAGAAGATTGCTGATAGTGCCAAGGGTGTAATAGAAGAGATTGAGGGGCTACATCTGGACCAGCTAATAAAGTGGCAATAATTCACAACTGACCTACTTGCAACTTGCAACTGCAAGACAGAGGGTGTCTCTGGGATAAAACCTGGGGAGCCCCTAGGAAATAGCCAAACACTAAAACCAAAATCACTAGTCTGCAGCTTAGCATAGAAGAAGTTGAACCAGGCACTGAGGGTTTTTCGAATGGAACACCATAAAACAAGAAATAACCTAGAGATGTTAAGTATTACTAGAAAAGAATATAGGAAGTCGATCTTGTCTGATAGCAAAAGGGACATTGACAAGTTTTGGGCATAGCTGTACTATGACAGCCAGCAATCAAGTTCCAGGAATTTTTAGACCACTATAAATAACTTAAACCAACAACTGCAGGCCCTGAGTAACATCACAATCAGGGAAGAGAGCTGGGCGGCTTTCCTTCAAAAACATTTCTCGCCACCAAAAGATCTACCAACTATAAAGTCCAAGGAGGTTTACCTCATACTGTTACTGTCAGAGCGTTCAGCTCTTCATAGTAGAGGGCCAGAACCGAATGCCCCTTCCAAACAGTTAAGGACTATTTCAAAGCTGTAAATTCAGCTGAAGAATCAGGGCTCTCCAGGGCCCACAGCCCTCCCTGCCTCCTTATAAAGTCTTTTCATCACAAGATGAACCTCCTGTAGGCACAGTCTTTTTTACTGCTCCCAATCCAGAACAAGCATGTACCTTTGAACAAGAAATTTCAAGGGTAACTGAAATAGGAAAGAGAAACAGCAGCCTTGGGCTCAGTGGGGCACTCCAGGCTATGTACAAAATTGACCCTCAGTACTGGGACAGAAATTATATTCTAATGTAAAACTCAATGGAAATATACCCAGCTCATGGCGAGGTGCAGTCTTTTCTCCAATCTACCAAGGGGGTGATAAGAACTAATCAGAGAATTATCATCTTATCACTCCATTAGACAATGAAGCAAAATACTTTGCAACATTTGTACTACAGAATTTGACCCCACGGGCAGAGTCAAAACAGATAATTACATCACCTCAAATTGGTTTTAGAAGAGGTTCCGGTACTCTCACAAATATATTGGCCTTGTCAATTTTACTTAGCCAAATGGAAAAGCAGCATTGCACGACTTATCTCTGCTTCATCTATTATAACGCAGCCTTTGACTGTGTAAACCGAGCAAATCTCTGAAGGTAGCTCAGGGCCTGGACCATCCCTCCTCACCTCATTATAAAACAACTCCACATCTGTACCTGGGTGCAGATCAAAGTTGAAATCGCTCTCTTCTGGCAAGAAAAATTTACACACAAAAAGGTTTAAAACAGGGATTCATGCTGGCACCTTACCTCTTCAATCTTTTTATGGCCAATCTCTTTGAAACCTTGACGCGACTAATGTTCATGCCCCTCGCAACGTTTGCATTGAATTATTTAATCCTCACAGACGACGTGGTTCTGTGCTGATAAATGCCCTGCAATTGCATGCCACTCAAAATGATTTAGTTATCAACAAACATAAATTGAAGGTGATGACAGTTAGCAAGGCAGGCAAGCATACCTTAGGTCTAGTAAAAGAATATAAATACTCAGGAGTTCTTCAGGATGATATGGAAACTTTCAAGCAACAGCTGCAAGCAATAACCAACAAAAGTTGTGCCTTAATTACAGCCTTTAATGCCCTATACAAAAGAGTGGATGACCCAACACTCAATCCATTACTGAAGGTAATGGCAACAAAGGTTTTGCCAACTTTAACTTACAGCAGTGAGGCTCTTTATGGTTGTGATACCGCCATATTGGATAAACTCCAGGTGAAGGTATAAAGGCAAGTCTTTAGCCTAACCTAGAGCTCCTTCGAGGCCAGGAACACTAGGAGTTTGGTATTTGAGGAATTGAATCAGTAGGCAGGGAGCAACAGTAAAGTGTTGCTTTAAGCTAAAACATTTAGGGCCTGATTCACAAAGGTAAACTGAGACGGAAGTCTAATTTTACGACTTTGGAAATTCACAGAGGCCCTTTACGGGTAGTAAAGTTAGACTTTTGTCTCAGTTAAACTTAAGTTTTGGTCGTAAGTTTAACGTTTTGGTCTCAGTTAAACTTAAGACCTAATCTTGCGTTTAACAGAGACAAATGTTTAACTTTCCTACTCGTAAATGTCCTTTGTGAATATAAAAAGTCATAAAGTTAGACTTTCGTCTCAGTTTACCTTTGTGAATCAGGGCCTTAGACTTACAACACCGACAGTATTAACATCAGTAGATTCAAAGAGTATTTAGATCAATCTCTAGCAAATTTTACAACTTGGTATTTTATGGGAGCTGCCAGTTACATACGCCATATTTAAAAAACACAGGGGCTTATTTATAAGTCTCTTGCGACACTTTTACACCACCGTTTCATCCCTTTTTGAGACACAGCAGCAGCAAAAATAATGCGCCACGTTGCACCATATTTACAAAGTGGTGCATCTAGGCAGATAGTTCACCTTGTTAACCCCTGTGCCACATTATACCTGTGTCAGGTATAATGTATGCAGGGTGGGCGTTCCTCTGCAAGAAAGCCTTGTAGAAGTGGCGCAGTGAAATCTATCAGATTTTACTGCTCCACTTCTAGGACATCACTGCGTCAAAACCTTACGCCTGCCTCATAACAGGCATTAGGGCGACGCAATGCGATAGGTATAGGCCTCCCCCATGCATTGCTGGAGTTGCGTCATGCTTATGACACAACTCCAGCACTGCGTGAGTTTTGCGCCGACAGATACGTCAGGATTCCTGGTGCATCTGTCAATACTTGCGACATGGACCGCCCGCCATACAGTGAATAAAGCGCATCCATGGCATCGCAAGGAGGGCGGAGTGAAAAATGTTGCATCGCTGTCCTAGCGCAGCAATGCAACACTTTTAATAAATGAGGCCCACAGTTAATACCACAATGGCTAAACTCTCCATATTGAAGGATAAAGATGAGATTGTGAAAAGATAGCACGCTTGAATGTTGATCAACAGTCATGCCCAGCTGAAGGGGGCAAAATAACTGGCTTACACATATCCATTATTTTGCAAACTAAAGGTGCTACAGTGCTTGGGTTCTACCCCCCCCCCTTTTCCATGGCAGCACACTGGTTGCAGAAGCTGTCGTCTGTGTGGTTCAAGCAGGGATGTTCCTACTTTCCTTATAAGCATCTGTCCTAAAATTGCAACCGGCAGGATTCGCCTTCTCAAAAGTACACTAAAAAACGACATGATTTGCACATGCAGGCAGTCGGTCATAGCCTGCCTACAACCTGATGACCCCACACTGACCTGTGGGTTTGCAAAATACTTAATCAGATTCGAACAAAAAGTAAAAAATCTAGAAAAAGCGTGGAGCATGGCTCAGTGCAGGCATTCTATGATGTCATGGTACATTCCAACAGAGCATTACAGTGGGAAATAGTAGAGATGTAGTTTACTACAGATAATTTGAGAATAAACCCCCATTTCTGCTCCAGAGACCAGGCTGCTAGCCAGGGAGAGGACTCACTTTACCCCCTCAGGATACCCTGCCCCCATGTGACATTATAAGCGTGCTTTATGAAGCTGGTATATTCACCCTTATGGTGTTGAGATTTGCAAAGCCACCTTTTTTCTAAGCTGTTTGTCAATGTAAGCAGGATCTTTACATACTTATACGTACACCTGCTTGATGCTTCTTTCTCATTTGGTCTGTACAGGCCACCAGTACCACCCACCCGACTGTGACAATGAGTGACTAAAAACGCAGCTCTTGTTTTAGTGGCCAGCTGCTAGTCAGGGACAGGAATCATATCATAATCTTAGGGTATCCCGCACCGCATGACTTTATAAAAGTGTTTTATGTATCTTGTGTTTTTATGTTTGTGTTGCTATCAATATGCACAGTCATCTTCTTGAAGCTGCTAATCAAACTATGTGAGGGCTTGAAATATTTATTTGCACATCTGTTTGACATTTCCTTTTCACTTGGTATGTACTTGGTCCCCAGCACTACTCAGCTGGCTGTACACAGAGATACTTTGATATTTCTTACTATTTTGTTCATTCTTTTAAATTGTCGATTTTTAACTCAAATGTTATGCACATATTCATTGCAAGTGTTTTTATTAACGGATACAAATAAAGTGTACTTACTTTTTCAGTGGCAACTCCAGGATCCCCCTTGTTGACATCTATGCCAGCAACCCTCAAACTTTATCCGCCTAAGAGTACTCTCTCTAAATATGCCACCCTTCACTATGCAGTTAGGTTCAATCCCACATCAGCACTCATTCTTCTAAAGAGTTTTATCATAATGCAAACTTCAGGTGAGAGCACTATTGAGAATATAATCAATCTGGATGTGTTAATCACAGCAACTCACCAGTGCTTAATTTGAGCCGGTGGTTTCCGGTGCTCAGCACCTGCACTTAATTGTCAACACTGAAACTTGTGACATTCTGCCACAAGGTGGCATGTTCTGGCAAATATACAGATGACCACAACAACAGTTTATAATTAATTCAATATACATTAAGATTTCTATTACCTGCTGCCCAAGCCATTCTTATAGCTTTGGGGGCCCTGAAACCATCTGGATTGTCACATTTGTAGGAGTGTAAGGGTTGGTAGTTGTATTGTTACTATCATTGGCACTACAGTAGGGGCAATGTGTGGTAGAAGCTGCAGTGGCTTCCTGATGAGAGCCCTGACACTCATCAATTTACAAATTAAGAACTGTAATCACCCATCAAGGCATCCAGGCCCTGAGAGTACTGCTGCAGTGAGCTAGTTGGTAACAATCCTAAGTGCTTGTTTTATCAATTTTATTTAATTATTTTCATCATCAACTCCCCTGAAAAAAGCAAGTCCTCTCCCAAGTAAGATACACAAAGATTATTAATCAAGGGAAACTCCCCTCGCAGGTGGTCCAGTTAGTTCTCTTTCTGCTCTCTGAACATGTTACAAGGCAAAAGCTGCACATGTAACATTCTGCATTAAAGATCAGGAGATGTATGGTATAGTATGTTTACAATATGCATCACATCTAAATTTAACACACTATTTATTGACATGCAAATCCTCTGGGTTTTTATTGTATAAGTGAACATTATTCATAGAGAAGCTGGTAGAAAATGGTGCCCTAAATATGAGCCCTGTGGGTCTTCATAAATGAATCATTCTAAGCTTCAGTTGCAAGAAAAACACAGAGCACCAAGCAGGGTTGGTATCAAATGAGTTGCAAATGAACTTGGAGCAGATAAATGTCTTTTACAAACTACAATGACATTATGAGTGCTTTACATTAACGGATTTAAAAAGTTCAATAGCTTTACCTCGATCCCTGAGGTGTAAATATTGATCCTAAAAGAAAAGACTAAAAACAAACATTGATTACTTAGAAGTAAGCAAACCATTAAACAGAAGACTTTAAAATATGCTCAAGCATTGATTCAGATATTGTGACCCTGCTGGGATTGTACTGAACAGCACTGTCTATTTTGATCCAAGTTTACTGTTAAGATTTGGGTGAAAAAATAAAATAGAGCACAACGATGCATAGTTGTATACCTTATTTGAAGGTATAATTCAGCAACTGAAGGAGCTAGAATACAGCTTTATAAACATCATCCCACCTGGATGGTTTTTATATGTCATCCCCCAGTCTGTATGTGGGACGAGGGCATAACATTTGGAAAGAGGAAGGCATGTGACATCAGGCTTATCCCTCAGAGGAAAGGCTAAAGAATAAGAGAAAACCACCCAGTGACCAAATGCACTTGTGAACATGGAGAGACAAAGATCATACACCATTTATAATTCTCTTACACATGATTGTCTTGCAGATTACTAGTATAATTCCAGTGTTGTAATGTGGGCTCATGGCCTGCTGCAGACGGCCATATTATAGCTTTATAGCCTACTGTAGCTGGCTATACCGGCTAATAAAGGCCCGCTTCTGCGTTAAAGGCCTGAGCCGAAGGTGAGTGACTTTAACAAGGGACGGGACTTTAATAGCTGGTGTAGCCCTGCTACGAAGGGCTATAAGCCTATTAGATCATTCTGTCACTAGAGGGCAGAATGTTCTAACAAATAAAACAAAGGCTTCTCGAACCTCGAGGGAATTTAAATCCCCTCAAGCTCCGAGAGGTCTTTGTCAAACATTGGAGTGTTGGTCTGCGGGCCTTTACCAGCCAGTAGAAGCAGGGAGCACTCCATTGTCTTCAATGGAGCTCCCAACATTCCAATGTTCTAATAGTGTTTAAATTTGATGAGGGCAGAATACCCTAATAAAGAATCTAATTTTGAGGATCCTCAGTGGATGTAAAATGCCCAGAATCTTATGCCTGACTTGCCACCTCTCACTGTTCCTGCAAGAGGGTGAAGCAGCAGCATATCCATGACCTAGTTGCGGTCAAATAATAATGGTGGTAGGTCACTGTTTTCATACGTGATGAGCATTTAAATTGTCAGAAATAACATTATATCCCAGAGTTAATGACCATTGCAGCTTCTAATTACCAGTGTTTTAAGAGTATTCGGTCCGAGTTTTGAGGATCTGCAACTGGAGAAAGGATTTAATGACCAGTAGAGTGTCTGATTTTATTTGCATGAATTCCTTCAGAGAGCTCGTTATGAGTCCCCACATTACAAAGGGTGTTAATTTCACATCCTTAGAATACTGGTGGGCCTGTTATCCTCAGGGGCCTGGAATTAATGGATTGCACCCTGAAAACCCTCTCCGAGAAATGAGAAAGTACCATGAAAATCAGCAATTATGGTCTGATTCACTCAGTAATTTCTCATTCTTTCCCACAGTTTGCTGGCCTTATCAGGAATTCTAGGGCGCTTCTAATAAAAGGATGACAAGGTCCTAAAAGTTTTTTCCAGCACTGTCATCCTGATATAAAATGTTACGATATCTTGGAATATTACTGTGGATTGCATCTCTATAAGCTGCCATGTCAGAGTGACTTTTTGTGGAACCTAGGGTATTGGCAAATTGCACTAGGTGTCTTTACTGTAGTCTGCAACTTAAGAATGAAGTGTTCTACTTTACAGCTGGTGACCTGTTCTTGTTTAAATTTTCAGATTTGGGACCTGATGTACGGAAAATACTGATTCCTTTTTAAAAAATGTTATTGGGTTTTTACGGGTGATACAATACAATCATAAAAAACACTTGCAGAGGTCCGGTATACTCTCAGGCGAGTATTATAAGGTAGAAAAGACAGAAAGAGATCAGTATGCCACAGGTTACAGAGTACTGCAGCTTCGAACTAGTTAACCTCACCATACACATTACACAGCCTAAACTCCCAGCCAAAAATCTGGCAACGCCGATCCCGTTTGTAGCTAACTGATCCCAGTCAGAGAGAGCGGTGAGAGGGGTATCAGTAGGCCTTCTGGCTCAGCTGCTCATGGGGGTTTAACTAGTCGCAAACCAGTTTGCAAAAGGTATTTTAAGGGTGGGCAATGTACCAAAGTGAATAATAAATGGAATCATAAAAAAACCTATAGTGAACACCATTATTGAGAAATCTCATGAAAGTGAGATATTTTACAATTTCCTAAATGTGATTTGTTATTTTACTATTCAGTATTCCAATGAAGCAAAGATTCACAAACTAAGTATATTTGCAAAACAGCCACATTTCACATACAATTTGCAATCATGAAAGCAGGTGGTAACCTGGTGGAAGGTATAAAAGAACAACTAAAAGGTGACACAAACTTTCACAATGGTTGCATGCAATGTGATGGTGGTAAGGAGGTATGCACTGGGAGCACTAAATCACAGAAAGAGAAGACATCAAAGATATTTTAGACAATGACTCCCTGTTTGATCAGATAAGGAGGATGTTTATGCCAGATACAGACTAATAAGGCTGTTGTGATTGATCTAATAGATGAGCTGAGGTATGCTACAGAGGTACACTAAGAACAGCCCCACCATTCTGGCAGAGGTGAGGTTTACATCTCCTGGTATCAGAGAGTTATCAAAGTAGTGCTGCAGTAGCAGAAGGCATCTTATGGAGTGCTGTTTCAAAGGTATTTAGAACATTCCGAGATAGAGTGTAACATAGATAAATGAACATATAAAAGTTCCAAATACCCCTGCTGTATTACAACATACAAAAATGAAATCTTATAAAATTCCAGCCTTTCCTAGTGGGTACACGGGGCACACACACTGACATGTACTCCCTCTGCTGAGTTTATATTTAGAAACAAAAAAGCAAGCATTCACTTAACATCCAGGGTGTCTGTAATGCTGAAAATATTGTTATAGTCATTGTCACATGTTACCCAGGGAGTGCTCAAGACTCATGTTTCCCGACTATGTGTTTTACAAACATCTGGCAAAGGGAGACATGGAAGACAGAGTATTACTAGTCTACCCTTATTTAGGTTTAAATCTATAATAACTGATAAAACACCACTGAAAGGGAACAGTCCTCATCAGTCTGAACATGTAAACACTAATACATACCTAAACAAGCGCAATATAAAAGGCCATTCAAAGAAGGAAAATGAGAGTGAAAGAGTAATTTGTATTTTGTCTTGAAAGGGCTAACTCAATGTAACTTTGTTATACTAGGAAGCAGCAAGAAACACTGGTCTAACATGATTTTATTTTCTGCTTGAATTTTGTTGTTTAGGGATTCACTAAAACATTGCTGTTTCTTTTTGTTCCAGTTTTGTGTGCTTGGATTAAATGTACGGGGTTTAAAAGCATGTTTTAGAGTTGATGTGTTACATTATACACAGTCGAGAATCTGAGAATATTAAAATCATACATGATCTTTTGACATTGTTGAATTATTTCACTAACTGGTAAAATGGTTGGCTCATAAGAATTGTGGCCAATTTGTACTATCATATTTAACCTCAGACACAGAATGGGTAATACACATTGATATATCAGCATCATTTTCTAACAAGTCAGTATTGTTAGAGTGTCAACTGCCAAAGAACATTCAAGGCAAGGTGTTGTGAAAAGAGTGCTGTCATCATGCAAATATGATAGTAGTGAAAACAGGACACATGACTTTCCACATGCCAACAGAATTGATAGCTTGCTAGGTGGGCCAAGATGGGTAAGGGGTCCTCAGGAGTATTTCGTTTTGCTTCAAAACTGGGCAGTCGTCGCATCCCTGATATGTTGAATGTCTACCGGCACAGATGTGCTTCAATTGCCCTCTATGGCTCAGGAGTGTGGGGCCATTGCAACCAAGGGGATCTGCAAGTAGCAGAGAACTTATTCCTTAAGAGACTCCTCTGTCTCCCCCCCTCGGCATCCACCGAACTGATTCACAAAGAGGTGGGGTTGGAATACTTGACTGACCTAACAGGATTGAGACCCCTCATGGTATGGAGGTCAATCTGGGCTAAGGACAAAATTGGATTTACCAGGCGAATAATTCAAGACTGTCTTCGCTTGGACAAAGTCCGCCAGATTCCCTGGTTAAAATATGTTTTAACATCCTATAAGGAAATCTTTGACTTGGATGTTCACAGTGACCCCCTACGTGCCATTAATATACCTAAACAGGAGGTTAAAAGTGTTTTTTTGGGGAACAAATCCAATAGGCGTAGAGTTCAATGTAGCCATTTTACAACTCATGCTTTTTATTTATCCAACAAGGAGGAAGGTTATGGCATGCCTAAATATTTAAAAGCAATTACCAAACAGTCACATCAGTTTGTTCTTACAAGGCTGAGACTAGGCATTGTTCATAACCTGGTGGCATTCCCAAGGATGAAAACCTATACTTCAACGCCATGCCCGTGTGATGGTACCACCAAACAAAGCACGTTGCACTTTATGCTAATTTGTCCACTGTATATGCACCTTCGTATTTGTTATCTCAAACCCCTTTTTAAGAAATACTCTGTGTTTAAATTTGCTAATGCCTTGGGATTACTATTTGCACTCAATACCCCGGATATCTGCTTTTTTACTGCAACCTTTATTTTAAAATCAGTGTCCACTAGAAAAAGTCTGGAATATTAACATTGCCTTCTGTATAATTAGTTGCGTGGTCCATGGTATTGCGTCTATTCGAGTTGTTCCAATTCTTGTAATATATTGTAATTCTTTTGCCTTGTAACAATTTTAATGTGACACTTTTAAATTCTGTGCGCTTTTATGATTGTTTATTGAATAATCGAATAAAGCTTATGAACTGAACTGATAGCTTGCTAGGTGTCCCACTGTTATGTGTAACACCATCAGCTAAACCTGGCCTTTTAAAACAAATATGCTTTACTGCTGGGGGTTTTGAGCCCATTATTACAACTTAATCACAAAATGTAATCTCTCAGAATACAATGTGATGTCTGTTAAAAGTTCAGGACTTACTTAAAGTGAGACATTTGCTATGAGGACACATGGCAGCTATCAATGTCCACACAACAGTAGACTCACCTTAATGTAGTCAGGCAAAGAATGTTCAAAAGAAGGGGTGAGCATGCTTAAAACATCAAGTTTCAGGTGCCTTGGAATGTAGGGCTATAAATTAATCTGGTGTTTAAAATGTTAAAGGTTTCACACAGTACTATGCTTTTGGCAGGGTTGACCACCCCTACAGGGGTAGGTGAATGACCCCCAACTTTGTCCAGGAATTGTAATTCATTAATAGTCCTGTAAACCAGACAGCATCCTGACGTGCGAAAGACAGTAATGAGATGTGAGTGTTACTGCAATACATAATTTCTATGCATAAACGATCTAACATAAGTCCATTAGACACACTGCCAATGGGAAGACACTACATACACTGCATTACGTCACCTTTAAATTAAATATGTGCTTTATAACAATCACTGCAAAACACAACCTACTTTATAAACACTGGAAAAACACAGTTTTGTCTATTTTGGGGGTTAGGCAGCTGAATTAACACTGGTAGGCACTGATTTCAAAGTGTTTTAAAACACTTAGAAAACAGTACTGAAATACACAAAACACTGAAAACAGAACCACCTAAGTATTAGTTGGTGAGTGTGAAAATGCATTGTGTGATGTTAGGTATAAGAAATGTTTAAACATTGCATATATCAATATATTTATATGGTACAAATGACAGTGCAAATGTCATTTGGCCATGAATTCCCACTTCACACCTTAATCTTTAAACTTGGAATCAACGTCACTAAAGTGCGGTACACAAGTTTACAGGAGGAGTTATTGAAACGATTTAACAAATGTGGTGAAGCGCTATAATACTCTGCTTCGACTTCTGGTGAAATGATGGCAGCAGACACTGTACTTCGTAACATAGCAATGTGCATTGGATAATCAGACAAAGAAATGAAAAAGTATTCTTTATGATAATGAAGAACCACAACTAGGTCATCAATCATGTGGCCTGGACAATGTACATTCTACTGAGGGAAGAGCCTGCAGAAAGACACTGCTGTCAGTATATTTACCTCTTACTTAGTGGGCACATATCTAATTCAACACTGCTGTTAGCCTAGCCATATCAAAGCATCCACCATTGTTTCAATAATCTCTAAAATGATTTTCTCACTTAAAAATCTAACCAATGTCAGTTTCTTTGCTGGTACTTTTCTCTTTGGTATTGTTATATGGAAAATGTTGGCCAACCAAAGAAGGAGATAACCTGAGAATGTGAGACTATGGGCTTCATTACGATGTCGGGCGGAACATTTCTGCCTGACTCCGTCTTGGATCAGAACTGACCAACTTGCGGTCGGCAGTTCCCCCCGATCGATTACAATGTGACTATTCGGTATGTCCCATTGACTTCTATGGGAGCCTGTGTTTCACCCAACAACACAGGCTCATATGGGGAAAAGGGGTGTGTGCGGAAAACCCTGCACCCTGTCGCAGGCACCCCATTGTGCCTGTCACACAGTGCAAGGTTTTACAGGGGGGTCCCTTACGTACCCCTCGGGCCCAAACTGGAGGCCTCAGGATGAAGGCGGGCCTGCCAGGGTCCCCCAAAGTCAGCTTGTGACAGCCTTTTCATGTCAGACAGGCCAACTCAGAAAGGCTGTTGAAAACTGGCATCGTAATAGCTCGGTCTGAAACACTGTCCGAAGAGCTGTATGATGGGGTTCCGACCGACACAAATTCTCTGAGAGCCGGTTGGAACCAATTCAGAAAGACGGTGCAGTTTGCAATCTGACCACAGACATTGTAATCGGTTTAGCAGATTGTAAACCGACCGAGTCAGTCGGAAGGGTTCCGGCACGGCCTAGAGGAATCCGACTGTCAGGAGGTGGCTTTCTGCCCGACATCATAATGAGGCCCTAAGAGTATGGACTTCAATGCTCTGCCTTTGATGGCCTTGAATATCTGTCCTTCCATCTTGTCCCCTCAAAATAGTAATGCCACCATTACTCAATTCAATAGGTGCATATATTAATTTTCAGATTAGTTAACACCTAAAATGAAAAAGAAAATATCCAAACTCAAACTTGATTATACTCTACAGAACACTATAAAGAGATCAAATCTTTAAGAGTGCTAGAGAAAATGGGAAGACGCTTGCCTTCTTTCTCCAAAGTGGATGATACTAGAGAACAAAGAGACTATATAAGAGAGCATTTTTAAGGTGACTCAGATTAAATCACTAATCCACACTGCTAATTAATAGATCCAGTTAACTCTCCGGGATCATAAAATTGGACAATAATCTCTTCCCTTCCTTCACAGCCAAATATTCTGAGGCTAAATCCAACACATTTCTCATTCTTCAATTTTGAAAGTTAAATCCAATGAAGTTCTTATTACCTCAACTTCCAAACTCTATGAAGATCCCCCAATGTCAACAGGAGATCCATGGGTGCATGGCAGCAATTCAAATAAATTTCACATATGGATTTTTTGAAATCTATAAGTAAGGTGAAAGATCAAAACACTTCACAAACCCATTACTATCGACATTGCTAAAAATCTGTGTTGGAGGTTCCACTTTATTGGGCCAATCTAGTGAACCATCTTTGGTGCATTCTGGTGCATTGTTTCCAGATTGCCATAGGATTGTCTCTCCCATGCTAAAGAAATCCTTACCTTATGATGGAGATCTTTTCATCTGCGGGCATGTCTATGGGCTTCCTTTCCTTGCAAAGTTCATTCACAGATGCAAAGACTCAAAATCTAAAAACACATTTCTGACAATAACCTATTTCATGGTTTCCAATTGGGCTTCAGTCCAAGCTATATCACTGAGATTGTCTTGCTCTACTTTTTTAAAGCTGTATTAAACATGCTTGACACTGGAAAATCACATGTACATGTTTTCCTTAACCTAGCTACTGCTTCAACATCATCACCCATTCCCATTTCACTCTCATCAACATCCTTACAGGAAATTAAACATGGACATTAAACATGATGTGCTGAATTGGTTTGCATAATGCTTGAATTGATCTCAACAGATCAAAAATGGCATTTGCTTTTCCAGTCCAATCAGCTTACAGCAAAAAGTACCACAAGGTTTCCATTCTACCACTGACCCTTTTTTAAGCTCTACCTGCCCGCATGGCGGTGGCAATCCGCCCGACATTCTCCTCCGCCCGCATCCCATTCCCCCTGCCACTTTAGTATGGTGGGGGGACCCCGATGGATGGGAAGACCGTCCACCGGTTTTCCGCCGGTCAAGGAGTCGACCGGGCGAAAAAGGGCCTGTATATGGTGGCAGTGTCTGCAAGACACCGCCATCCATATTACTATACATGCGGGGAAGTGCCTTTTCATGGCGGCGTTGCCGCAATGTAAAGGCATGCAGTTACTGCATGCGGGGGCCCGTAGCGGGGCATTGGGGGCTGGGGGGGCACATGGGGTTACCTTTGGTACCCCCAGCATTTGCATGCACAACGTGGCAGGCACCACGCTGTGCCTGCCACGTTGTGCATGCAAATGCACACACTGAAGCCACAGCATTGCCCGCCACAATGTTGTCGCTGGGGGATGCCACCGTGGCGGTGGCATCCTAATTACAGGTGCGGGACCGCTGCACCACTGGCGGCTGGTCCCAGCACCGCTAGGGTGGCGGGTTGACGAACGTCCGCCCGCCATCCTAATAGGCCCCTTTGATGACACTCTCAAGCAAAAGCACTCAGGTATTTTACAGGTCCAATATACTGATGATTTCATCACCTATGGGCTTTTTACTCCTTGTCTATAATTCAGGGACAAAATATCAAAACTGAAAATATCATCCTACAAAATTATTGTGACAGAAATATCGATGTCAAAAATATCCTTATCCTATCTTTATAATGTAAATGACAAAAATATAGGATGAAAAATATTGTTGTCACTAATATTGAGATAAAACATTTTTTTAAAATATATATAAATATTAAACATTAAGTATATTAAAAAGAAACTTTAAAATAATACAAATTAAATATATTCAACTAATTTTAAAATAAATATAACTATTATCTTTAATTCTAAAAATAAAACACACATATATTAATTCATATTTATTTGCATATATCTAATTAAAATATTATTAAACTAATTATATCATAATCTAATCATTTATTTTTAAAATAATAATATAATATAAATATACCCTATAACAGACATTTTTAAAAACACCAATTTAATTACATATGAAAAAGTAAACAACATAAAAAATTACAATTTGCTAAAATATATTACATATATTAGATATTAAAAACATTAATATCCATAATTATTATTTTAAATACACAAAAACATAATAATATAACTTTAAACAATAAAAACTAACGTATAAAATTCTACAAATAACACATATACTATTCCCACTCCAAGAATACCAAACAGTAGGGAAAGTGTTGGACTCAGGAGGGATAAAATGTACTATTACCACTCCACGCAGTGCAACAGTAGGGAAAGTGTTGGATTTCAGAGGGGTAAAATTTACTATTCCAACTCCAGTCAGTGAAACTGTAGTGAAACTGTTGGATTGCGGAGGGGCAAAATTTACTATTCCATTCCAATAAATGCAACAGTGGGGAAAGTGTTGGATTGCATCGGGGTGCAATTACTATTCCTACTCCAGTCACTGCAACAGTAAGAAAAGGGTTGGATTACGGAGGGGTAAAGTTCACTATTTCCACTCTAGTCAGTGCAACAGTAGGGTAAGTGTTCGATTGCGGAGGTGTAAAGTTTACAATGCCAACTCCAGTCAGTGCAACAGTGGGGAAAGTGAAGGATTGCAGAGGGGTAAAGTTTACTATTACCACTCCAGTCAGTGCACCAGTAGGGAAAGTGTTGGTTTGCTTAGTGTTAAAATTTACTATTCCCACTTCAGTTAGTGCAACAGTAAGGTAAGTGTCCGATTGTGGAGAGCTAAAGTTAACTATTCCCACTCCTGTTAGTGCAACAGTAGGGACAGTGAAGGATTGCAGAGGGGTAAAGTTTCCTATTCTCATTCCAGTCAGTTCAACAGTAGTGTTGAATTGCGGAGTGGTAAATGTATTATTCCAACTTCAGTGAGTGCAACAGTAGGCAAAGAGTTGGATTGCGGAGGGGTGAAATTTACTACTCCCACTGCACTCAGTGCAACATTACAAACAGACTAATTCATTTACAAGAAAATAAAAACATGTCAAACCTACTCTAAATAACAAAAAATATTAATATTTAAATATTATATATATATTTTAAATAAACAAATTATGTATTAATTACAATGTTTAGTACATATCATAAACTGATACATATAATATAGTAATTAAAATACCAAACTATATTCTAAAGATAATAACAACCAATACATACAATGTTATTTACAATTAAAAAGCACAACACAATTAACACATACAATAATAAATTACTTAATTTGAAAAAAATTAACTATTTTCAAATATGTTATTACTTAAATAAATGTCTACCCTATACCTCTAGAAACTACACAACACACATCAAAAACCAATTATTAAAGTTGTAATATTAACAGATTTTACATAATCGAATACCTATCAAAATAATAATAATTAACTAATAATAACATTATTATATTTAAGTGCCTTCCCACCCTTTATCCATACAAAACGAACAAGCCACACTTAGGATATATATTTAAAAGATCATAATTGCATAATGTACATACTTAATTATCAATCAAACAATTATTATTAATAAGTAACTAATAATAAATTAATTGTATGTAATTAACTTCCTACCCTTTACCCCTAGAAATGCAACCACTCACACCTAATATATACCTTAAACAATATCTTATTTACAAATGTTACATAATTAATAATCATTAAATAATTATTAAAAATTAACATTATTTATTCATTCTCATAATTAATTTCCAACACATCCTTTACCCATACAAAAACAACAACACACACCAAACAAAAAAAGTGACACAATTTACATAACCAATTCAGTTATTTATATTATTTATATATTCATGATTAATAATATTATTATTATTATAATTAATTTAATCCCACCCTATACCCCTACAAAAACCCACAACCCGCAACCGAAACTTAACTTTAAAAAAATGTATTATACAATTAACATAAATAATTATCAATTTAATATTTGATATTAATTAGAAATTCATTATTAGATCATTATAAATAATTTCCTTCCCACCCTTTACCCCCACAGAACCCACGATCCGCACCTGAAAGGTAACTTTATTTTTTTTTGTTATACAGTCAAGATAACTAATTACCAATAAATAATTATTAATAATTATAATTAATTAATAATTAATTACAATTAATTTACTTCCCACCCGATACCCCTATAAATCCCATAACCCGCTACAGTACTAAGAATCACAAAAAATGATCTTAAGTTTCAAAACTACTAAACATTTAAAAACTATATTTAAAAACATTAACAATTATAGAATCAATTTATAACATATACAATTAAAATATATACTAAAATACATAAAAATAATTTAAAAACTATATTAATAAAAACAATACTTTTGTAAATGATATTAATCAATTCAATATTGCTAACATCAATATTACTAACCTTAAATCGATATTCTCGACAACGCTATTCTTACTCATGATATTTCTGCATTACAATATTTAAAATTCGATATTTATGTCTGACGATATTTTAAATCTAGCATTTTGTCTGAATACCCACCCCTAATTCACTTGCTTCTTCTTCATTGTCCACATTAGGGGTCCCAGCATTATACCCCACTGTCATAAATTACCCTCTCCGTGAGAAAACTGGACCTATTACAGTGCTGATGGGACATCATTTTGACAGATATGTTACCAGAACTTTACACAGTCGCGGCCGGCATGACAGGTGGGTGGGAGGCGGGCGGTCGTGCGGGGAGGAAGGTCACATGGGGAAAAGCTTTAATTTCAAAATAAAAAAAATTACATTTACCTTCCCACTGGCCTGGCCGTCCGTCGTCTCTGCTCCTCTCCTTCACTCCTGACTCGGGCAGGAGCAGGAAGCAGGCAGCAAGGCTCTCAGTCCCACCTCTAAGCCAACCACAACACTGCATGCAGTGTTGTGATTAGTCGGGACGCCGCCCAGCCAAGGTCTAATGGCCCGGCCATGTTCTCCATGTAGGCTGCATTGCAGCCTGCATAAAGAAGGGCAGAGTGTGCATGGGTGGTTTGGTCGGCCCCAGAGGCCCCACCAAACCAGTATTTCACATTCAGGAGTGGGCACACCATTCCTCCTCTGCCCAGCCCTACTCGCAGAGTAGCCCTGCTCGTGGAGTAGCCCCGCCCACAACCGAATTCTTCTGCTTTCTCGCAGTGCGAGAAGCAGGAACATAAAATGGTAGTTATTACCATTTTATGTTTCAACTTCCCGCACTGCGAGAAAGCAGTGGGGCGATGCCCCTCCGCCCTAGTGGAGGAGCCACCCCTGACTTTACACCCTCTATAAGAACAGTGCTGGAAATTACACCGGGAGAAACAGAAAGATATCCTTTGGATTATTCGAGGAAAGGGCCCGTGTCAGCCTTTAATCAATTTCTACCACTGATTTGTTTTCAGTGGGCTTGTAACAGTTCAATCTCCAAAAAAATGCACAAGGCCATTATGGGACACATCCTGCCCAGCAGTGACCAACATTTGCCCATAACTCATTTTTAGTGAGTTTCAGATTATCATGTATACAACAGTTGTTAAGCCCTTTCTTTTTGTGTGTTATACATGGATGCATTGTGGATGCTAGTCACAAAATTCCTACATTGTGGACAATATTTTTGTCGAAGCACACTTAGTGGGGGCATTTGATGGATATTTTCCTTACTAGTGGCACTTTCTGAACATATTAGCAAAGATATAGCTGGATCAAAAACGCCCACCAGCAGCCACAATTAATTTCCCTTGCTTTTGTATGTGTTCTGCATACAGGGAGGAATTTCTTTCACAAGTGGACTCATGCTGTACAATGGGGCATGGTGTTTAGAGGAGACGTCGGAGACGTCTTGTTTCGTTCAGACTACAATTGGAGATGAATCACACCAGTGTTTAAAAGAAAAGAAAGCCCTGTTCAGAAACATCCCAAATCTAGACAGCCATACTGCAAAAACAAAGGAAAGCGATTAACACGGAGGGGAGATAACAGAGTACACGTGCCCAGACTCATTTATAGACTGCAGGATAATCAGGCTGCTTGAGCTTCAAACTGCAGCTTCAACATTTTCTAGACACATTTATACTTCAGTTCTGTGTATTTTTCAAAATTGTATAATTTGCATGTCAAAGGTGCAACATGGAAGTTATACGCTATTTCCTATATGACTGTAACAGTAAGACTTTTATTTAGAAATTGGGAACTGGATAAAAGATTACTTGTATTAATCACATGCACTTTCTTTGGGTCCAAAGTATTACATTTGTTGATCAATAACAGACGAAGACGATACTGTCCCCAGGCAGACTTTATTGTATTATATGCACCACCATTACTATTACACACTTATTTCATATTTTGAATGAAACGTGTCAACCAAATATAAAACCTGCTTCAGATCAAGTTGGAATTTAACTCTAGAATCGAGCTGTAAGCCTGCAAAAGATATTGGAAGCCTGAGGGATGCAATGGCGTCACACGAAAGGGCGTCCTTTCACTCCCATTCTGTTCACCATTGCAACAAGGGTAATTGGTGGAAGTTCTTGAAAGTTCATTATTTAGAAATTTTTAATTCTAGCTTTTGGGGGGAAATGTCTCTCAGAATGTCACTTTGCAAGGTTTTTAGCTCAAAGTCGGTGACAAACGTTTCACAGAAGTTCCCCCTATTTTGCAGCAATAATCTTGAAAATCCAGAAGGCCAGAGCCTACGCTTACTTTGCGCTAGCCATGTTCAAAGGTTGTTCTAACAATTATGATTTGAATATTCTAGATCTTCTTTAGCTATCACGAATAGGTTACTGATTAAACAACTGGCAATGGTGAAGCCCTGCAGATGTTGTATGAGAGAGAGAGAGAGAGAGAGAGAGAGAGAGTGTGTATGTGCGTGTGTATATATATATATATATATATATATATATATATATATATATATATATATATATATATATATATATATATTCCAGTACTCTATCTTAGGAATCCACTCGGCAGACAGGACTCGGATAGATAAGCGCGGACCCAGTATTTTCGTGCTTTCTCAAAATTTATTTAAAGAAAAGTTTTGCCTGCATCAGTATGCCGCCATGACGCGTTTCGGTCCGACCTGGACCTTGATCACATGACGCGTTACTCACGGACCCATGCCTCATTTAAAGTGACAAGCAATCAAAGATTTTAAACAGCTGTTACATTTGCACAATAAAACTAGAAAACAGACTGTGCAATAATGTATATAAGCAAGACCGCTAGTGGAATACATATGTACAATAATATCAATAGTATGTACAAATAAAATCAATAGTATTTACAAGTGATTTCATGAATATACATCTATATATTGATACAAAAATATATATAAATAAATCTTAGTAGAAAAACATATATATACAAATATATATATACATTATCTAAAAAAATAAAGATATATTAAAAGATGATTCCCCAATAATATAAGGAGACCATCAACAATTATATGTATGTATCCATTCACTTCGAATGCAGTCTTGAAATTGCTGTTTTACATTAATATAGCCCAAGTGGGCAAGCACTTCAAATCGGGCAAAAGGGTCCTAGGATATGAAAGGATCGATGCTATCAGCCGCCCAAAGTGTCTAGGCGAAAAAATAAAATGATAACAAGTGCAACAGTGAAAAGAATAGTTGAAAACATATAAGACTCTATTAAGCTAACAGAGATAACCCACAATGTGTATGGGTGAATTTAAAAAGAGCAAATACTCAAATATATATTGTAGCGCAGATATATATACTTTCGAGAGACATCTAAAGAGAGGCAACTTTTGAGATTCTGTGACATGTTAAAATACAAAAAGATACTTTTCAAACTGAAGTTATGCAATGAATCCAATCATATAGTGACCAACAAACATGTAAAACACAATGTTCAGTCCAGAGACAGGGGAGTTGTAATATTAGTTTATATGCAGGTATATAAGTCCTCCGTGGTGTTAAGGCCATTTGGGACCTTGGAATTAAATTCCAAAATATATCTGGTTTCTAGCACTCTCAAAGCACTGTCCCTGTTGCCACCCTTACGTGAAGGAGGTATGCAGTCCACTGCAAAATACTGAAGCAGAGTGTTGTCACTATCATGCTTAGCTTGAAAATGTCGTGCTACAGGATAAGCCTGATCCTTGTTATTGATGGCCCTGAGATGTTGCAGGATTCTCATGTGCACGGGTAATTTTGTACTGCCCACATAGCGCAATGCGCAAGGGCATACCAACACATATACGACATATTCACTTTTGCACGTAATACGTCGCTTGATTTTAACAGGGTCAGGCAAGAATGGGACACTGTATTCTTTGACATTATTCGCATGTTTGCAGGCTTTACATTGGAAACATTTGAAAAAACCCTTTTGCTTGGACAGCCAATTAGATGGAGGTCTAATTTCCGGATTGCATTTATTCAAACAGTTTCCCATGGATCTGGCTTTCCGAAAAGTTATCAAGGGGGTAGAATTATCTCTAAGCAAATCATTGCCTATGACAGGATCCTTCAGTAACAAATCCCAGTGCTTCCTGAAAATCTTTCTAATGGCCGCTTGTTGTTTGTTATAAGTAATGATGACTCGTAATTTATTGTTAGAGTCATTGGCCATGGCAGGAGTTTTAGGGGATAAGATGTTGTCACGATTCAAAGTTTCAGTTTTCCTGATAGCCTTATCAATGATTCCGGGTTTATATCCCCTTTGAAGGAACCTTTCCTTGCAGCTTTCCTGAGCCAGTTTACATTCCTTATTGTCACTACAGATGCGTTTGATCCGCAGCATTTCCCCATAGGGGATGCTGTTAATCAAGTGCTGGGGGTGATGGCTAGAGGCGTGGAGAACCGAGTTTCCAGCTGTAGGCTTGCGATGGAGTCTAGTGCATAGATTATTATTGTTAACATACACTTCCACATCTAGGAAGACTACAGAGGTTTTACTCATATTTGCAGTGAATTGCAAATTCAAAAGGTTGTCATTTAACTTTTGTATGAACTCCCTGGCTTTTACCTCCGACCCCCTCCATACAATGAAGAGGTCGTCAATGTACCTCAGCCATAAAGGGACATGTGTCTTCAAGATATTTTCATATTCCCTTTTCAAGACCTGCTCCTCCCACCAGCCCATATGCAGACAGGCATAGCTGGGGGAGAAGCAGGCCCCCATAGCTACCCCCCTTATTTGCTGAAAAATGGTGTTGTCAAAGGAAAAGTAGTTGTGTTCTAAACATACTTTAACCATTTCTACTAGCATCTTATTGTGGAGGGTGAAACATGCAGGTCTGCGATTGAGGTAATATTCAATCGCTCTAATTCCATCCTTGTGACCGATGGACGTGTAAAGGGATGTAACATCCATGGTGATTAGAATAAGATCATCAGACCAATTAATGTCGCTGATTTTTCTCAAGAAATCAAAGGTGTCTCTAACATACGATGGAAGATTGAGCACCCATTCTTGTAAGAAAAAATCGACATATTTGGAGGTGTTTTCTGTAAGACTGCCTATGCCCGATATAATGGGCCTACCTGGTGGTTTTGTCATATTCTTGTGCACCTTAGGAAGAAAATAAATCGATGGTACAGCTGGATATTCATTGTACAGAAATAAGTATTCATCATTACTGATTAAACCACTGCTTTTCCATGCCAATAATTTGCCATAATAGACTACCCATGATGCCTTCATGATTTGAATATTACTACGTTTGTAGCATGCAACATCATTGAGTTGGCTATAAGCCTCGTCCATGTACATGAGTCTGGGCCAAAGGACAATGTTGCCCCCCTTGTCTGAGTGTTTGATAACCAGTTCATCATTGCCCTGGAGTTTTTTCATTAGTTCTATGTAGCACCTTTGTTGACAGTTCATATTTGTACTACAATGATTTGTGACTCTGTACAAATCCTTCAAATCTGAGGCAACCAGTTCATGAAAACGATCTAAGCTATCATGCATCATAATAGGCAGAAAAACTGATTTAGGTTTAAATGGAGTTTTAATAGTGCAACCAAAATCCATACCTTCTAACCCCAAGGCATCAGTGGGTTCAGTTTGTTCCTCCTGCAGTTGTTGCAAGTCAAAGAATAGATTAACATCACCAGCTGAAATGAGAGGTGGACTTGTAGCATATTGAGGTGTATTATCACTTGACTTATTCCCTTTTGTTTTGTGAAATTTTTTCAACTTTAACTTCCGAATAAAGCGGAACACATCCATTCGGGTTTCTGAGTAGTTAAAATTGCTTTCGGGACTGAAAGAGAGACCCAGAGACAATATTTGGCACTCCGCTTTATTTAGTACTGTATCCGACAAATTAATCACTGTATTAGCAATCTTATCCACATTCATTTTCGATTCCATCTGCCCTTCGTGGTTTTCTTCTTTTGAGGCTTGCTCTCGTTTGCGTTGCCGGTTGCATTGCCGCCTGGCCCCCCGCTTGGCATTAGCGCGCCTTTTTGCTGCTGCTGTTTCTTCCGGGGTCTTAGCTTGCCTCTCCAATCCTGGCAGAGTACATTTATTTCTTCTGCTCGAGACATTATTAA
This sequence comes from Lissotriton vulgaris, assembly GCF_964263255.1. Lineage (NCBI taxonomy): Eukaryota > Metazoa > Chordata > Amphibia > Caudata > Salamandridae > Lissotriton > Lissotriton vulgaris. Next base: position 300,850 of record NW_028251774.1, on the reverse strand, counting down.
AACTCCATCTTTTGGTTGATTCGAAGGGCCGGCTTCCTCCTCATTTTCGCTCCCACTAACAGCGCTTTGTTCCGAAGTGGATGTGAGCGAAGGTGTGCTATCGCTAGTATTACCCTGTTTTTTCCGTTGGGTGGCGATATTGCTTTTTTTCTTGGCAGCGCCATATCTTCGGGCAAATGTGAAAACGTTCCCGTTTTGATAATCCAGTTTGTCTCTGTTAAACTTGAAGGCTTTGCGCTTTTTAATGGCATCTTCATCCTTGCGCAATCTAGTTAGCATATCTTCTCTTAATTTTTTAATACTTTCATTTTCCTCAATCGCGGATATTTCCACCTCTAATGCGTCGATTTGCGCTTGTAGTTTTATTCTGTCGCTTGCTGCATACTTTACCAGTATTCTGAGCAATTTAGCTGACGATTCAAGGTTGGCGTCCGCCCATTCTCCAAGCATGGCAGGGTCAGGGTTCTCGTAACTGGGTGCTAAGGTAATCCGCAACCCTCTGGGAGCCCTGCCTACCTCCAAGTAGCGAGTAAGTGATTTTTCTTCCCACCACTTGGACTGTTCAGCACGTCTCAGTTTCTCCAAGCGCCGGAATGTCTCTCTCGCGCTGTTGTTCACTGAAGGTGCAGTGTTCTGTTCCTGCACCGTCACAGCTGATCCAACTGGCAATGGTGAAGCCCTGCAGATGTTGTATGAGAGAGAGAGAGAGAGAGAGAGAGAGAGAGAGAGTGTGTATGTGCGTGTGTATATATATATATATATATATATATATATATATATATATATATATATATATATTCATCGAAAAAACCATAGGTTTCACACCAGTATATATATATATATATATATATATATATATATATATATGTATATATTCACTGAAAAAAACCATAGGTTTCACACCAGTTATAGTTAGGTGGAAATTTTACTGACATAAAACCAATGAAATTCCCACGTTATAGTTAGTTGGACTCACTATAACTTGCGCGTGTAATGCTGATGACATCACATATTACATCACTCATGATATGGTCAGTGACATCACTCATGACATCACAGATGACACCATCCAGTGAATGTGTGTCTTTCTGAAAAATAAATATGTTTTATATATGTATATGTAAAGCTCGATGGAAGAATAAATGTTTCAATAAGTGTCTTAATGGATGTTTTTTTAAAAATAAAATTGATTGGTTAACTGGCTTATTAAGTGTATCATAGTGAATACATATATTAGCGAGTATTGTTTAAATATTTAAATGTTTGTATCAGTGTTTCACTTTGTGTATAAGTGGCTGCATGGGTTGGTGAGTAGCTACATGTGTGTGTATATGGGTTATTAGATGTTTTTTGTGAATGAGTGTGTATATGTATGTGTTAGTAATTGAATGACTGTCTTACTAGTGTCTTTATCAATAACTACATATGTTTTAATCTAGTATATGTGAGTATTGATGTATATAAGTGAGTATATGTGAGAGTGAGAGATTGAAAGAGTTCTTGTTTTAATAAGTATGTGTTTCTATAAGTGATTGTTTAAGAGAGTAAGTATGTGTAAGTTTCCTTAGAAGTAAGGTGGTAGTGTGTGTATAGCTGTATATGCAAAAAAATGGATGTTCAATAGTTTATTTGCATGTGTGAGTATGTGTGTGAGCAACTTTTGGAAGACTGTCGGTGTGTTAACGGATGTATAGGTGTCTCACTACATATGATGAGTGAGTATATGTATGAATGACTATATAGAACTGTTGGTGAATGAGTGGATGTGTATATAAATGGTGGAATTACTGAATTGGTTGTTGTAACTGGTATAGGTATCTCCACTTTTTTGAAAATGTTAGTTTCTATTTTTGAATATGTGTTTCAAGGGTTACTTTACAGTGAAAGGAGGTCAGTCACTCTGTCACAAGGATGGTGTCATCAGTGATGTCATGAGTGATGTCACTGACCATGTCATGAGTGATGTAATATGTGATGTCATCAGCAGTGCATTACACGTGCAAGTTATAGTGATTCCAACTAACTATAACGTGGGAATTTCATTGGTTTTATGTCAGTAAAATTTCCACCTAACTATAACTGGTGTGAAACCTATGGTTTTTTCAGTGAATTTAATAGGTTTTTTAATGCTAATTCCTAACTATAACTGGTATGAAACCTATGGTTTTTTCAGTGAATTTCATAGGTTTTTTAAATGCTAATTCCTAACTATAACTGGTGTGAAACCTATAGTTTTTTCAGTGAATTTCATAGGTTTTTTAACTGCTAATTCCTAATTTTTTTATATGGACTCATACCTATGTGTTTTTAGTGAATTTTTATGGTTATTTTTTCGCAAATATCTATAGCTTAGAAAGGTATGTTTTTCTAAAAATGAATCCTATATTGTATATTAATATAATATATATTTTTTTTAAAGTGTATTCTTTTTTTTTTATATTTCACTCAGGAGCGCTTCCGGTGCGCGTACCAGTCTGCACCCCGGTGCGCGTACCGGGACGCGTCCCGTCAGCGCCCCAACAAAAAAAAGAAGAAAAAAAAAGAGTGAGCATGAGGAATGGGGAAAAAGAGAGTGGTGTAAAAAGAAAGAGCTAGAGAGAGAAACACAGAGGGACTGTGTAAGAGATAGTAAAACAGAGAAAAGGTATAAGAGGAAGTAACTGAGAAAAGGAAAATGAATAAGGGAGCAAAAGAAGAGAAGAAAGAGGAAGAAAACTAAAGCAGATGTTCTAGGAGAATGTGAATGGGTGATGACAGTAAAAGGAAGGAGAGTAAAGGATGAGGAATGAAAGGTAGTGCCGAAACCAGAGAAAAGGAACAATGGTGACGGAGGGAAAGAAAAAAGCAGTGAGTGTAAGTAAAGAGGAGTGAAAGAGGGTGGATAAAAGTGAATAAGGGTAAGACATGGGGAGTGACAGAAAGAAAGAACAGAGAGAGTAAAGGAAGGAGTGTCAGAAAGGGACTAAGTGAAGCAGAAAAAAAAGGAAAGAGAGGGAGTGTGGGTGAGCAGGGACACTGAAAGAAGTTGAATGTGGTAGGAAAGTAAGGAAAAGAGAAGTAAATATGGAGCATAAGAATAAGTGAGGGAAGCAGAGTATGGAAACAAGGGTGAGGTAGTTTTTTGTACACTCCTACTGTTCCAACTGCCATTTCATTCCCACACTTCATCTGACTGCACCTGAACCTTCTCTCATCATGTATTCTGTATGGATTATTGGACATAGCTACATCCACTGGGCTCAAAGGTATGCAGCAAGCAGAAATTATCACAACCTTGATTTATCAAACGTGGAAATCAAGTGGATTGGCCAGAGAGGATTGAGATGTCATCAATTGATACCATTGGTGAAAACCTTTTTGCATCTGCCAAACCCTGACCTCTTAATAGTGCACTGTGGTGGAAATGATTTGGGCACTATGACTGGGGTTGGTCTGGAAATGCTTTTAAAGGACACCTTTGATCAATTGATGACACTTTTTCCACAAACTGCCTTGGTATATTCCAATATATGCCAAAGACAGAAATGGAACTGGTCCAACCAATTTTGTCCACAATTTGATAAAGCACGGAAACATGTGAATAAATCTGTTTCTGCTTACATGAGAGACTTTGGAATGGGTTCAATATACAACAACAACTTGCGTTACAACATTCAAGACATCTACAGAGGAGATGGTGTGCACTTCTCAGATGAGGGGAATAGAATATTACTCCTGAATTTAAGACTGTGCATTGGAACCTACTTGTAGGTACCTAAATCAGCCACAGAACCCAAAAGCTCTTTTCAGAGCTACCCTACCTCTGATCATTCAAAACGTTTATCTTTTTCTAACTTTTTTCACTATTTTTCACCAAAGTACGCTCCCTGGTACGCTTACAGGTGCGCGTACCGAGCGCTCCCCCCGCGAAATTTTTCCCAAAATTTTTTCATTTTTGGCCTATATGAGCGTCCTAAGCCCCCCTCAGAAAACCTAGAGGGTCAGGAAGTGACTACCATGCCCCCTTCTACCCATTCCCAACGTTGTTTGTCCTCCATTTTGTGTCTCGATTCTACCGAAACACAAAATGGAGGACTTCCGTAACGCTGCCGGTGCGCGTACTGGGGCGCGCACCGGTAAGCGCTCCCTAAACTAAAGGTGGGAAAGTAATTTACAGAAAAACCACTGGAGACACTTTCATCAAATATAGAATAGGCCCAACTACATAGCAATCCCTACCATTTTCCCAAATTTGATGGAATTCCATTGAGACATTTATGCTGTAGGCCTGACTAAATATCCTGAGGTAAATTACATGACAAAAACACATATGAAGTGTTAGAATTGACAACCAATTAAAATGTTACTTTCATTTTCTACTATTATTTCATGACATTTGATTGGTTATGTACCTGAATATATATGAAGAAAGAGAGAGAAACACAGCCATTTTGACTACTACTTCCTGAAGTACAATTCAAGAGCATTTTCACTGACAACTTAAACTTCTTTTTGAAAGGTAAGATGTTATTTTAAAAACTGAAGTATGTTGTGCACTTTAAGTTAATTTGGAAAACATTTTCTGATAGTTATATACTATCCCTCTGTAATAGTTATAGAATAAGATAGACTTCTCTGTTATAGTTATGGATGGAGTTAGGCTTGTCTTGTATAATTATGAATTTACTTAGGCTTTATCACATGCACTTTTTTATATTTCTACTTCCAGTCTGATACCATATATTGCCCAAAGATAAAATCACTGTTAAAAAAAACAAAGTACCTGTCTGAACTTAAACTAAACAGTGCCCGATCTATACTGATATATTTTTTTTAAATGCACATTACAGCACAAAAATGGAAGGAGGGCAAAAAAATTCCATCGAAATTGTTCTGGAGAGCAACAATAATAAAGTTATTGAACCCAATGACTCAGAATTCATGGATGAATCACGGGACTATGAACTACTTCAATGTGTACAATCATTAGATTTCCTGATTCAAAATGAGGACATTTCTGACAATCAAATATTAGAAGTTCTGTTAAATTTGGAAAAGGAATCTGAAAAATAAATTTATATTTAATAATTCAAAAATTGTTTGAGACATTATTCATTTTTATATGTATTTCTTAAACTAGTACCAAATTGATTATAATGTAAAGTCAGACTTAAAATATACTGTGCAACTTTTTTGTGTTACATAGTAAGTTTGCTCATAGTTACTTCCTTTCTCCCACTATATTATCTCCAATGTGTATTTAACATTTCTTTTATCATCTCCTGCCTCCATATTGTTTCTGCTTTCCTGACAGACTATGCTATGAATTCCATATACCACAATAACTTCTGTAACAACATGCAAGATATCTACAAAGGAGACGGTGTATATTAAATTTTAGACTCTGCATTGGTACCTACATGTTGGTACTTAAATAAAAAAAAATAAAAAAACAACAAAAAGAACAATTAATAAACATACAATATTTGAAAAGTCTATCATTCTTTTTTCCCCATAGTACGCTCCCCGGTCCGCTTCCCGGTGTGCGTACCCAGCGCTCCCCCCGCCAAAAAAACGGAAAAAATGTATTATTTTTTTTCCCCGCGGGGCCCTTTTAAAGCCCCCACATCAAACCTAGGGGGTCAGGGAGGGTCTACTCTGCCCCCTTATGGTCATTTCCCCCTTTGTTTTTGCCACCTCTCATGTCTCGATCCTACCGAGACACAAGATGGCAGCCGCTCCGGACTGTTTAGAATGTTTACAGACACCCGAGAGCCAATCAGCTTTCCGTACGCAAGTCGCGTGGCGCGCCCGGTGCGCGTACCGGGGCGCGCTTATAGATATATATTTATTTTTTGAACCTAAATTACTCAAAATCCAGTGGAGCACATATCTTGAGACATAGCAAAGGCACACCGGGCTACCAGTCCCTACAATTTTGCCAAATTTGGTGTAAAACCATTCAGCCGTTCGGGCTAAAAGTGAGGTCGACCGCCCTATGGAAATTAACATGGGGAAAACGCGTTTTGGGACCTCCCTTTTATCTCGGCCCCCGCTTGATGCATCCACCCCAAACTTTCGGGGAAGGACCGGAGCTCGACGAGGCCATTTTGAGGAGATTTTCAGGCAGATTCATCAACCGGCGCCAAAGTTATTCCAAATAGAATTTTGAGATTTAACATTGAAAAAAATCCTAACTATAACGACCTACTGGCGACCGCTATTAGGTATTTTATATATATATATATATATATATATATATATATATATATATATATATATATATATATATATATATATATATATATATATATATATATATATATATATATATATATATATATATATATATATATATACAGTAAGTAGTGAGGTTTTCTTAATTTCTTCAATACCATCATCACCAACAACTTTTGGAGGAGAAGCCATGATACTGATAACACTAATCCGGTCTGCCCTAGCGCTGCCTTGGACATTGTAACCTAATGCTATTTCTCTAATAAGTATATGAAACAAGCATTGGAAAAAACAATAGGTCTCACCTTTGTATTGTGAGTGGCAAATTGTTAGCTTTGCCAATACTTGGAAAGTGTTGTTGGACAAAATAATCATAACACCAAAAGCAAATCAAACTTAGCTTTTTATATCCCCAAACTGTACAATGAATTCACTGTTTTTAATCTTTATAATGAGTCTCAATGGGAGAGAGAGGAACGGAAAGTGGCTAGTTCACTTCCCCATGTATATGTATGAGAATCAAAAAGAACTAGCTAGTGGATAGTGTTCAAGAGTAAGGAAAAATAATTTGTTTTTTATTAAAAAAACATTCATTTTTTATGAAGGCCCTCACCTACCAACCTAGTTGGTGGCATGCTTCATCAACAGGCCCCACCCCGGGCACCGAGTGTGCCTTTGGTGTGCTGTGACACCTGACTGCAGCGGAGCAGGTTTTGTTTACTGAGTGTGCAGTCATAGTGTTGAGAGTGTAGATTAAAAACTGTCCTAAGGGTCCCAATATCCACACAAACTATTTTAATGGTGGGCCCTTGGCAGTGTTAAAAGCAAGGCGGCGGATGTGTGCGGAGGTGACCAAGGACTCCTACATCCAGTGTGGTAAACATGTTTCAGCCAGGCCTCTTGTTAAATTTGGCTTTCATCAGGACCTTCTGTCAAAAGTGAATTAAAAAGGTGGTCTACAGAATATGTGTGACTAGCTATGTGACCCACTCGCTAACGTGCGATATACATGAGAGGATGGTTTCCTCTAGTGGTTTTGTACCTGTAATGGGTAAAAAACACATAAAATAAACAAACAAACACACATTTATAATGATTAGGTTCAAATAAGGCACATTCAAGTTCTGTGACTCCGTACCGTCGTGCCCGTGCTCTAACCGAGATAAGAGCGGTAGTGAGATACGGTACGTGACGGAATGTGATGCATAATGGTCATTTGAACAATATGCTCTACTGTGCCCAGAAATCAATAGCGAAAAGTGCATTAATTCAGTAGAGTGGCAATTGTGCAAAAAGATACATAAAAAACGTATCAATTCTTACTCTGGTATTATCAGAGAAAAGCCCCATGAGTTCCGGGAGGGGGCCCGACTTTTAGTCACACACTGGCGGTGTAAAAAGGAAAGAAGAAAGACATACCAAAGATCACTGATGCAGTAGGAGGACTTCGGGAAAGACCTCTGTGGACAGAGACTGCAGCAAAAAGCCCCCCGGCATCCCCACTTACTTTGTCAAAGTACACGACCTGTGTTGAGAGTGTAGGTTAAAAACTGTCCTAAGGGTCCCAATATCCACACAGACTATTTTAGTGGTGGGCCCTTAGCAGTGTTAAAAGCAAGGCTGCGGATGTGAGTGGAGTTGTCTAAGAACTCCCACATCCAGTGTGGTCAACATGTTTCAGCCACGCCTCTTGGTAAATCTGGCTTTCATCAGAAAAGTGAATAAAAGTGAGATACGGTGCGTGATGCATAATGGTGTTCGGGAGGGGGTCAGACTTTTAGTCACACACTGGCGGTGTAAAAAGGAAAGAAGAAAGACATACCAACCTTCACTGATGCAGTAGTATGATTTCGGGAAAGACCTCCATTGTCAGAGACTGCAGCAAAAAGTCCCCCAGGCATCCCCACTTACTGCGTCAAAGTGCGCGACGCATGTGTCAAACCTGCTTGGCCTGCATCGGTACTCCGTCGATGCTGGCACCCGGTCGTGGCTGGGTTTAAGTACCCTCCATACTTAACAGGTGAAGACAATCTCCTGCCCAATGCGAGTAGTGTCTGTGAAAAAAGGTTGAGACAGAAGACAGACACATAGCTGCGTGTATGCTGGTGGAAGCTGACACCCGATATGTGTGGGCGTGTCCTTCCCTCTGTCTATCAGGGGAGACTTTACATAGAGAAATTTAGGCTACCGGCAAGGTCGGAGCAAAAAGATGTATCAAAGCAGTGGAATATGTTTAAAGCGGCAAAAGTCACACCAATTAGGTGAAGGGACTGGGCTCCCTTAGCTCTGTTAAGTTACATGTACTGCCTAGGTGTTGCTAAAAAGAGAAGAAAGACTACGTTCTTGTAGTTCTCATGTTGTGTAATTTTGTTAACTGAGAGAAAATAGGTCAAAAAGTGCTTGATTTAAGGTAATATAGCACAAATGAGGTGTCAGTGGTTGTGCAGTGGCACAACGTGTTCTGCTGATTTAAAATGGGGATTAAAATGATAGTTTGTATAGATACGAATGTGTTGTCAGCAAGTGCGTTGAGGCGCAGAGTGTCTTACTGAGGTATCCACACAGAAAGCGGCACACAAATGTGGCAATGAATGTGTAGCGCAGTGCCTTGTCGGAATAAGGTCAATTATGGGCTGGCCAGTGCAGTATAATAACCAGTGTATTGTGGGTTTATTACCCCAGTGCAGTTAGTGTATACTCAGGGCACAGAGAAACAAGAATGGGCCTCATCGCCTAGGTGGAGCATCAGTTGTTCAGGCTGATCCATGGGATATTTTCATTAAATCCGTGTTTGTGGGTAGAGAGACGATATATCAAGCGTTGTTCCTTGGTGAGGAGGAGTTTGTCATTGTTGGTGTTGAGACACTAAATGTGTTCGATCACTGTCCATGACATGTCATTAGGCCTGTGACCTTTCTGTATGTAATGGTCCGTCATTTTGCTGGTATTCTTTTTACACCGGATGGTGCTGCAGGGTTCCACAATCCTGGTCCTCACCTTGCGGGTCGTGATGCCCACGTAGCGGAGTCTGCATGGACATTCAATAAGATATACTATGTTGGTCGAGTTGCAGTTGGTGGGTTTAAGTTGTCACCATAACTTGCCTGGCTCTAGGTTTAGTGTCTTGGTGGGTTGTGCCAGATGACAGATAATACAGTCGCTACAAGGGTAGGGTCCAACTACATTGGGTAAACCCCAAGCCTTAAGGACTGTGTTGGTAGTAGGGCTCTGGTGTGTCCTTGGACGGGTAGATACCAGTCGATCGTTAAGGCTGCTTCCCTTTTTGTATGCAAAGAGGGGTTGATCCCAGTTTCTTGTCCGAGTGTTCAGAATATGCCTGTTTTTTCATCTTATTTTCGCCACTCTGGAAACCATAAAATATATCCTTACAATGATGATACTTACACAGTTCCACAAAAACAGGACCAGTCATCTGGCACTTCCGGATAACAACACCTCAGTCTCCAGCGACTCGAGCACAGGCTCCTACAAATCATGAAACCCACAATGACAACAGCCCTGGTGCACGTATCAACATCAAGGCCAGAGTTTTGGACCACCGCCTTTCGTCCATTTGACCCACAAGCCTACTATCAACACAACCAAAGGCCTCATTTTTTAGGACAAAGCCAGAGAGCAAGAGGATGGAGAAGGAACCAGCAGCAAGTGCACTGGGCAGAGGAAGAAGGACCAGTTGGCACCAACACCAGGAGCAAGACGAGGGAACCCCAAACGGGACACAGAGCGGACAACGCTAGCAATCCAGGACTTCAAACCAGCCTCCTTGGTATTCAACCTATCCTCAACCTCCCTCACACCTGTGGAAGAAGAGGTACTCAACAAAGGATTTTCCGTCGTTCCTACCACACGGCTGGACAAATTCCAGCTTCACACGGAATTGGCGGAATTCTTCCGCAAACTTAAGTTAAAAGCATTCTTTGAGAAGCAACCCCCTACAGAACCAACCTATAACAACAACGAAACAGGCTTGAGGCCAAAGTCTAATTTTCCACCACCTCAATCAGGTGTCCCTGTGGAAATAGCAACCTTTGAACAAGCTGTATACAATGAAGTTAAGACTATCAACCAAGACCTACAACAACTTTTCGAAAAAAGACAGGGAAGTAGTACGTAAACTACAAGGGAATCCAAAAATAACTATCAAACCAGCAGACAAAGGGGGAGGAATTGTCATTCAGGACAAGCAAGACTACACCACTGAATGCCGTAGGCTACTCAGCAATGGATGCAACTACAGACGCCTGAAGGAGATCCCACAAATATGTTATGAGCCACAATAACATCCTTTGTCTAATCAGCAGAGGCTAACCAGCATATCTCCAAACAGGAGGCTAACTTCTTATGTACTAAGAAGGCCAAGATTCCTTACTTCTACATAGTGCCTAAGGTACACAAAGAGGCAAGACCCCCTCCCGGACGACCCATCGCCTCAGGGATTAATTTCCTTCTAGAACCCCTATCCCGGTTCTGTGATTTCTTTCTGAATCCCCTGGTACAGAAGGCATCCACCTACATCAGGGATACTAAACACCTGCTGAATCTCATAAAAGACATGAGTTTTGACCCCAGTTCCCAACTTCTATTGGGGTTAGACATTGAGAGCCTTTACACTAGCCTCCCTCAGGATGCCACACTGAAGGTTCTTCACGACATGCTGATGGATACTACCTGGGAGTACAACAACCCCAGAGAGTTCATTTTATAATGCACCACCTTACCTCTAAAGGAGTACTACTTCGATATCGAAGGTGAGTTCTACCTTCAGACGAACGGCACATCCATGGGCAGTATTTTTGGCCCAAACGTGGCCGGACTCTATGTGTATCATTTCGAAAAAACACACACTACCAGCCTCCAACCCATACAGAAACAACATCAAGTTATGGCGTTGTTACATAGATGACATCCTTATGATCTGGGCTGGCTCACAAGAGTCACTAACTACTTTCCCCACCTGGCTCAATAAACGTGACCCCTACTTACGGTTCACCAGCACTGCTAGTGCACACTGCATAGCTTCCTTGGACCTTCCCATTGAAGCAGAAGCAGGGACCTTCAAGACCACCACATGCTACAAACTGACTGCTAGGAACTCATTGCTACAGTTTGACAGCTTCCACCCTCGGCCTCATAGGGAGAACCTCCCATTTGGCCAATTTCTCTGCATACGGCAGAACTATAGCCTCACCTCGGATTACCAGAGACAATCCTCAGATCTGGCCTTAAGACTACAAGAACAAGGATATCCCAACAAGATTGTCCAAACCACTAAGAAACGCACTCGCAACCAGAACATGCATGCTCTCCTTGAGGTTAACATACGGAGTGATACCAACGCCCCGCTCACATGCGTTACGACCTACAATGAGGCCTCCAACAGAGTGGCGAAAATAATACAACATAACAAGTGTTTTCTGAAAACTGGGACAATAAACTGGGACCAACCCCTCTTTGCAGCCTTAAAGATCGACTGGTATCTACCCGTCCAAGGACACACCAGCGCCCTACTACCAACACAGTACTTAATGCTTGGGTCTACCCAATGTAGTTGGACACTACCCTTGCGGCGACTGTAGACCAATACACTAAACCTAGAGCCAGGCAAGTTATGGTGACAACTTAAACACACCAACTGCAACTTGACCAACGTAGTATATCTTATTGAATGTCCATGCAGACTCCGCTACGTTGGCATCACGACCAGCAAGGTGAGGAACAGGATTGTGGAACACCGCAGCACCATCCGGTGGAAAACGAATACCAGCGTTCTCAATTAATACTTAATTCATTCACCACCACTGCTTATCATTTTTCACATTTGTATGTCCTTCTCAGCCCTGAATAGTCATATCTCCACACGATGAGACGAAACACATGTCGGCTTGTTTTACTTTCGAATGTACTGATCAAGACTGAACTATAAATCACTCTTCATGCACCGCTGGATCTCGACTTTTTATTATGTTCTTCGAATGAACTGCACCTAACTGTTGGGTTTGATATTAGAACCCATTACCCTATATGTGTGCACAGGACCTTTGTTTACACCGCTGGATATATTGTCTTTCTACCCACAAAAAGGGATTGAATGATAATATCCCACGGAACAGCCTGAACAACTGATATGCCACCTAGGCGATGAGGCCCATTCTAGTTTCTCTGTGCCCTGAGTATATACTAACTGCACTGGGGTAACCATACCACAATACACTGGTTATCATACCGCACTGACACAGCACATAATTGGCCTTATTCCGACAAGGCACTGCGCTACACTTTCATTGCCAGTATGGAAGGTACTTAAACCCTGCACGACCGGGTACCAGCATCGACGGAGTTCCGATGCAGGCCAAGCAGGTTTGACACACGGGTCGTGTACTTTGACAAAGTAAATGGGGATGCCGGGGGGCTTTTTGCTGCAATCTCTGACCATGGAGGTCTTTCCCGAAATCATACTACTGGATCAGTGATGTTTGGTATGTCTTTTTTCTTTCCTTTTTACACCGCCAGTGTGTGACTAAAAGACGGGCCCCCTCCTGGAACTCATGGGCTTTTTCTCTGATAATACCAGAGTAAGAATTTATATGTTTTTATGTATCTTTGTGCACAATTGCCACTCTACTGAATTGATGCACTTTTCGCTATTGATTTCTGGGCACAGTAGAGCATATTGTTCAAACGACCATTATGCATCACATCCGTCTCGTACCGTATCTCACTACCACTCTTATCTCGGTTAGGGCATGACAGTATGGAGTCACATTACTTGAATGTTCCTTATTTGAACCTAATCACTATAAATGTGGATTTGTTTGTTTGTTTTATGTGTTTTTTACCCATTACAGGTACAAAACTGCTAGAGGAAACCATCCTCTCACGTATATCGCACCTTAGCAAGTGCGTCACATAGCTAGTCACACATATTCCGTAGACCACCTTTTTAATTAACTTTTCACATAAGGTCCTGATGAAAGCCAGATTTAACAAGAGGCCTGGTTGAAACATGTTGACCACACTGGATGTGGGAGTCCTTAGTCACCTCCACTCACATCCGCCACCTTGCTTTTAACACCTTCGCTGCGGCTGCTATTCCGCCGCAGCGCTAAGGCGGCGGGGGGCCGCGTGGCACGCCCAAGCTGGTGACGGAACCGATCCGTCACCAGCCTCGGTTGAGCTGTGCTCATGACGGAGCGGTTCCGTCATGGCCCCGCCCGCTCAATGGAACGCCCAGCGCAGGCGCAAAATCCGCGCCGCGCAGGCGCGTCGGGCGGGCCATGACGGAACCGCTCCGTCATCAGCACAGCACTACCGCGGCTGATGACGGAGCGGTTCCGTCATCAGCACGGAAGTGGTTAACACTGCCAAGGGCCCACCAGTAAAATAGTCTGTGTGGATATTGGGACCCTTAGGACAGTTTTTAACCTACACTCTCAACACTATCACCGCACACTAACTTAAAAAATCCCGCTCCGCTGAGGTCTGGAATCACAGCACACCCAAGGCACACTCGGTGCCCGGGGTGGGGTCAGATGATCAAGCATGCCAACAACTAGGTTGGTGGGTGAGGGCCTTCATAAACAACAAATGTTTTTTTCATAAAAACTAATGTTTTTCCTTACTCTTGAACACACATCTCCAGCTTCAATCCACTAGCTAGATCTTTTTGAATCTCATATTTAATCTTTATAAAGCATGGTTTCTTTTTCAAATACTTTTCACTCAGGAAACTGAACAGAATTTAAAAAGAATAAGGAAGTTTCAGAATGTAAAGGGAAAAACTTGCCAAGGTCTTATTCACTTTCCAAAGGATTCAGTTATTTAGTTCTCTGTACTAGCCTAGGGATTTATGGGTCTCCAGAAGAACTTCGGGCCTCATTTATTGGATTTTGGCACAGGGCAACGCAGCAAGTCACCTTGATGCACTGCCCTACACCAGAACGAAAGGGCAGGAATGCACTGTATTTAAGCAATACAGTGCATTCCTGTCCCTTCTGCCTGTGCTGGGGCCGTTTTGGCAGCCTAGCACACTTGAACCATGGTGCAAGGGTGCCTCCATTGCAAGCAGGATTGTTTTTGTGCAGAAAGAGGCACCTTCATGCACAACAACAGTCCAAAGAGGAAATAATGAGGAGAAATAAAGTTATTACTGTGTGTTACGCCTCACCTTGGGTGGCATATGGGTTTGCCACTTTCCCAAGTTTACATCACTTTGTAAATGAGGGGCAGCATCAAATTCCATGGGTGTTGCATGGGCAAACCCAAGCAACATCAATGGAATGGCTCCTGGGCTCAGAGTAAGGTGGCACAGCCATTTGCACTGTCACCTTACCCATGATTTATGGGGCCACTCAAAGCCATGCAGGGTGGTTTTGCATGGCTTCATAAATCTTTATGAGAGCCCTGGGTCACACATGTGCCATGTTGTTTGGTGCAAAAGTGACGGAGGGCTTTCATAAATAAGCCCCTCATTTTTAGTACACCTACTGCCTCAGATTCCACCTGAATGAGTGCATCAGATGGTCCTTCCACTAGCATCATAAAGCCAAAGCTTCTGCTTTCATGCAATATTCCAAATGTACAAGATAAAACAAAGCAAAAATAACCCTTAAAGCCTACTCTTCAGTTGTGTCCAGGCAGAAATGACCTTGTTGCCGTGCTTTTACAGACCACCTGGGAGGTGCGTGGGTGTAACACAGCACAAGGGTGGGAGGATTTGAAAGAGGGAAGCAGCACCAGAGGTAGACAGCTACATAAAACATGCACCTTCATGGAGTGCTGAATGAAAAATAAAAATAATTCTCTAAATGTGAGAGGATGCAAGTCAGTCAATCACAAGGATCATAAATGAGCTATACTGCAGGGAAGTCACACACACAAGAAAAGGTTGGTATGCCATTGAATAAGACAAGAAAAAAAGAGTGACAATATAGACAACCAATGGTAAGCACTGGGTAGGATGTAAGCCCACTGTAAGAACACAATAGGTTTTTCACACAGACAGCTTATACTGTCTTGTAGGCAAGACCTAAAAACCGTATTGCAACACATTAAGTACAAGCCTTTCTCAGTGGCCTCAAGTAATATTAATCAAGTAGTTTTGAGAAGGACGGAGATGACTGAGTGACCATATATACATGTAGGCAAAGCCCAACTGCACCTGTGTTCCTAAATAAATGGCAAACTGTCCTATGTTTCTAGCACCACCTTTGGATAGCTTAACCTCCAGCTCACATGTTCTACTCCAAAGACCTTGGTGACAGTACTGCAGTTGTCCCATAATAAGGTCTTTAAGACCAAAGCTTCAGAAGTCAATGGCTTGTAGAGTTTTTAAAAAAAATGGTATTTGAAATACGGTACAAAGAAAACAAGCATAGGAATACATAGGAAAATGTTTTCCAAAAACCAAGATAAAGCACAAAGAGACAACTGTGAACAGTTACAGAGGTCTCCCTTGGCAGGTTGTTTTCTTTCATACTCTGACTATCCTCTTCCCACACCACCTATTTTCCCTTTTCGCCTGTTTTGTGTATCATTGTTTTTTAGTTTGTCCTAAAGCAAAAGGGGACCCCCACATTTTATTCTGCCGCCAGTTTAAGACTCAAATTGCAGTTGACCACCACTGTGCCTTCCCCTCCATTTTATATGACAAGAAACCCAAAACACAGGTTGTGTTCCATATAGTCTGGAATGGCTGCCAAACATGAAACCTGACATAGGTCTGCTGAAACTGGCGCCAGGTCAGTGGAGTGGGGTGTGAATTCAGCTGGCAAAAGGCCTGTGGAAGATAAGCACAGGGACCAACCACATTTAGGGAAGGGTGAAATGATTTCCAAATCTCTGTTCAGCAGAATTAGAGGTGTTTTTCAATCTGTGTCAAAGGCCCAGTCTTCTTTTCAGCCCCCAGTCAAGGTGAACTTAATGCAAATATCCGGCCAAGGCATTCAGCAGAAATACAAGCAGGGTTGGGTCATCAATTTATATTCTAAAAAGTGGTCTATTACAAATTAGTTATTTTCCTGAACATTTTCAATTCCACCCTCTGCTGTATGGTGTGCTCATGGTGTTTAGCCCTCTCCCCTCTTCATTTATTCACATAGTGGCTAATTTAAGTGTTAAGAGTTAGTTCCACGGGCGCCATCTTTGGGGGAGTGGAGGTCGGCGGGCTAGTGCTGCGGGCGAGTTTGGCCTCGCACTATAAAATGAACTATGCATCGCGTTCGCGCAGCGGGTGCCGATGGCGCGACAGAGGCAAGCCCGTCCGCGCTAGTCCGGGCTCAGGGCTAAGAACCTCTGCCATTTCCCCTAATCCTACTATCACTTACTCTCGCGAAGCTCTACTTCAATGGAGAACAGACAGAAATCCTACGTGTGGCAACTCGCTTATTCCAGATAGACCCCACACACCCACTGCAGTTTCTGCCACTATTCTATGTCTGAAAAAAAGTCTTCTAACTATGCCGCGATCTGCTTGCGTATGGCCCCACTGAACTGTAGGTCGCTGCCGAAACATTCCCTAGAAATCAACCTTTTGATTCAAGTCTATAAACTCGATGTAATGTTTCTAACGGAGACTTGGCTATCTTCAAACTCTGATCCGGACATAGTTCGAGCTCCCCCTTCAGGATATCTTATCCAGTTCCAGAATAGGCCTAATGGCAAAGGAGATGGAATCGCCATAATGTACAAAAACCAACTTTCCTGTAGGATGGTTGATAGCGGTATTTCAGATTGTGAGAATGTTCATTTTACTATTCAGATCTCCCCTATAAGAACCATGTCAGGTCTTCTTGTGTACCGCCCTCCGGGCACCCATGGACACTTTGGCAGCTCGCTACTGGAGACAGTTATCTCCCTAGCCACTACCTCGACCAACTTCACTTTACGGGGAGATCTAAAGCTTCATTTTGATGACCCTCTAGATAAAGTAGCAGGCGAATTAATACTCGACCTAAAATCTTAGGACGTTTGGCTCAAAAGTCCACATGCCTCACATACTAAAGGGCATCTTCTCGATCCCATATTCTCTAATATTCCAACCCTGGAACCCAGGGATCCGCTACCTATTCCCTGGTCTGACCATTTCCTAATTCCATTCAACTGGCAACTCACCATGGACACATTCTGAGTCCGGGTGACACGAAGTCAAGAAAGATCATGGTCCAAGCTTTCACCTGATAGCTGGACAAGTGCATTGGAGCAATCTGCCCCACACATGATCCAGGTCTGCTGGTAGCAGATAAAAACTTCACAACCTGGCTCGACAATTCTCTTGACTGCGTTCTACCTAAGAAAAGAGTGGAGAAGAACAGCAGATCATGTAAATCTCCCTGGTACACGTCAGAACTTAGGTATCAGAGAAAAGGATGCAAAAAATTAGAACAGGCATGGAGGAAAGACTGGGCTAACAACAAAAAATCTGCATACAGATTAGCCATCAGGTCCTACAAAGCCTCACTCAAAGCTGCTCAGGCTGCTTTTTTAGATGAAAAAATTCGAGCCTCCTCAAATTCTTCAAGAGAAACCTTCCGGATAGTGAAGGAACTATTATTAACTAGTGCAATATTATCCACTGTTAGTGTAATACAAAAATTACTGAAAACAAAGCGAGTGGAGCCCCAACCAGCATTCGTAAAGACGAGCTGTCACTGTATTCCTGGAACTGATTTTGCCACATCAGAGGCCAGGAGTTGCAAAGGCAGTGCTAGGGGTCACAAGGGGCAAGCTAGGGATGCAGCTGTGAATGTCCATTGTAAAGCCAACCCCAACCACTGTGGTACATTTTACACCCTGAGTTCGGGGTTCTCCAGACCGCTCTTTAAATATACTGCCTACTAGCATTGATGACATGATTCCGACACCTTGTAATCCTCATGGTCTTATGTCACATTTCCTATAGACGGATTTATATATGTCTGATTCATTGTCTCAGTATAATGTGTGTGTGCTATAAAGTGCTCTGACACTCTACACTGGTAGCCCTATAAAACAAATTGAATGCAAGTGAGAGAGGGGCTATATAGAGATGAGGGGCACACTTGGAGGGGTGTAGTGAGGGAATCCGTGGAGAAGGAGATCACTGGGGGGGGCAAAAAACATTGTCGCAAGAGGCGCTACCAGGGCTAAAGCTGGCCCCCTTTAGTGTATGGTAATCTAATAGATTATTTCTCTTTGTCAATGTATAAATCTACTTTTTATATTAAATCTCCTGGAATTGAATTGCTTATTTTCACTCAACGATTACCCCACACCCTCATAATATTTGAAAGTGATCCACATGCTGAAACAGCAACAAAAATATTGAGCTTTTATTCTTCAAGAAACTCATTGCTTCCATAGAGGTCACAGTGAAGAAGTGTGGCTCACTGGTTAGAGAGGCAGACTCTGAAGCAGAGATCAGGCCTTGGACCAGGGTTCAATTCCTGACGCGGCAGGGTCTTGGACTCATTTGTCTGCGGATCGATAATTCCCGCCTCGGTGCCTACTCTAATCATGGGGTCCCACGCTGCAACTCTGGGCAATAGCTTGCTTAATCTCCACAATGGCCCCTTCAACACTGGGATGCCTGGCTTCACCTTGGGGGTGCCCAGGAGGGGCATCTCACAGGGAGAGCCAGGAAGGGTTCCACAGCGCCGGGACGCCCCGTTGGGGCAGCTGTGCTCTTTACAAAATACACTACATTTACATACTGAGAATGTTGGGCAGATTGTGGTAATTCCATGATTTTGATAAATGAGTTACTAAACCAATAATCATGAAATTGTGAGGTGTTTCCACTCACTTCACCGCATTAATTGGTGTGAAAAGTTTGCTAGCCGAATGCTGTTGCTTATAGTGATGGTGAGTTCATGCAAAGAGGTGGTAATGGTGTATATTTGATGCGGTGATAACACTTTTCCCTAAATCACGTTAAATGCACAGAAACTCACTTTCCCAACATTTAGCACTATGTCTAAATCCTCATGACATACTCTAAAAGACTTTGATTTGGCGAATGTTCATGGTCACTTGTATTCTAATTACACGTGTTTACCAGGATTTATATCACAAGTAAGCATGTCGTACTCCTGGAAATTCAGGAATAAGACACCCACTCACAGAAGAAGTTTTTTTTTAATATGCCATATATATATTTAGGTCAGTGGTGAAAAGAGCATGACCATGTCTTTTTAAATTCCTTATAAAGATTTGCTAGGTCTATAAAAAAAACTATTACTGATTTTATTTGAAAAAATACCCACTTTTTAAGAGTATCTTCTTATTAATATTTTCAAATATAGTACAAGAAGTGTTGACTCTCATAACGAAACAGTTTTATTAAGTTATACATTTATCAGGTATTTCTTAATGGTAGAAATCTAAATTAGATAAGCACAAAAACACTGAGTAATGGTTTCCCCCCAAAAATAGCCAATCCTTTAGCCAAAGCTTGCAGGTACCCAGTTTGGAATTTAAAATTAAAATACAGCTGCAGCTCGTGCAGGTAAGAGCGGTGAGGCCGGGTTTGGGGGTGGGGGGGGGGGATTTCAACGGACGATGTAGAGGAAAAATGTAATAAATAATTTATTTTCCCTCATCGTCGTCTGTCGAAACACCCCCCACACCGCTCCACCGCTCTTACCTGCACGGACCGTGGCAGTTATAATATCATAAACATCATAAACTCTTTTAAGAAAGTTTAACTATCCACAGCAGACCTCTAGGGAGCCAGCAACTGTGCCAGTACAAGTAGGCTCTGATTATAATTTGACAAAAAATCAGAAAATATTTAATTTCTATTAGAGGCCAGGGATTCGCCGCCTCTTCAGTGGCAAGGGCTCTTTCCTGTCTGGATTGCAGTCTTGCTGCCCCTGCATTATTCATCAGAAACACCATCTCTGGCACACTGATTGCACATTCATTTGTGTTTAATGTGAGCACCTCTGCGGCACAGGGGTGTCATTCTAACTCCACGCCCGGGGATATATTGCTTTTGCGGCATCTCTGCACTAGAATATCACCAGAGAAAAGACCACCCTTGAGATGTATTGACACTAGTGAGCTATATACTTCTGGAAATTAGTAATTGCTTTTGCTAGCCCAAAGGGCACTCTGAATGTGCACAGAAAAAACTTGATAGGGATAAAGGTCCCTTTTTGGCAGAGCAATTGATTATTAATATAAACTGCACCTGCACATTTTTGCACCAACTTATTTTGATTGCATAACCTGCACTGGTCCTGGTGCAATGCTGTCCGACATGCACACCGTCTGCAAAGAGTAATAAGCATTGGCCATGCAAATAGGTCTGGAAAATGAATGAAAGTGCCTCTTTTCGCAATAGTGGGTTTAGGCACTTAATAGTTCATCATAAAGGTACTCACTTCAAACTCGTCACTCACCTTTAGACTCTTGCATCCATACATTAATCCACTGACTCATTCAACAACATATACACAATAAATTAAAAGAATATAAGTAGAAAACACAAAGACTGCTACTGTCTAACATGGTGGACATATGGTTGCAACAACTAAACTAAACCTAGCAGTGGATGTCTATCTTACAGAGGTATTGTAAATAGGCTATCTTTGGTTTAAAGTTCCAGGATGGCTGCCACATTAAAAACCAAAGTGTTTGCCATCTTAGGGGCCGATTATGATTGCGTTTTTTCTGCATCCTCCGCGCCGGCGGAAGCCACCGCCGTCCCTAATATGCCCTAATATGGTGGAGGTGTCTAACAGACACCGCCAGCCATATTAGGATGGTGGGAAAAACATGCTTTTCCATGGCGGCTTTTCCGCTGTGGAAAAGCATACAGACTTTCACTTTGGGGGCCCGTTGCGGGCCCCCTGGGTGAAGGGGGGTGGGGGGTGCACATGGGGGGTACCTATGGTACCCCCCTGCATTTGCGTGCACAAAGCAGCAGGCACTGCGCGGTGCCTGCCGCTTTGTGCATGCAAATGCGATGCATGCATTTTTAGCCTTGCGGCGGGTGCAGCTTGAAGCTGCACCCGCCGCAATGTTAAAGATAGAGGATGTGACCGCCACCCTGGCGGTCACATCCTAATCTGCTCGGAGGGAACGCCGCAGCCCCTGCAGACGTTCCCTCCTCCGCAGGGGTCGCGGACGGACTCAAGTCCGTCCGCGATCATAATCGGCCCCTTAGAATGGTAAATCAATGATACACTATGGACAACATCAATCCATCATGGTCTCCTGGTTTAGACGTAGTCACCACGTGGCACACGGTGCACTGTATTTGAAATGAGCACAACCAAGTGACCCATCAGCACTGCCTCGCGAACTGTAGCATTATCTTAATAAATAATAAAATATTAAGTAAAAGCGGGACAAACAAAGTGGTGATAGGGGGTTCTATAAAATGATTAAATTAAAAGCAAAAAGATTGGCCAACCAGCCCAGACACTGAAGTACACTAATATTCAGGTGGATGTACACATGATCAGGAACAAATCCCGACATTCACAGGGCAAGAGAGCCAGTGACTGGTGTGGACTGAACCATTAGCCCATGCAGAACGTTGTCATGGTTGGAAGCAAAGTGTAAATGACACTTAAGCAGACTAATGGCAGAAGAGAGCTGACACAATGGACCTATATGGATATATATTTATATATGGATCAGTGACTGCTCCTCCATAATGGCGGAGGAGCATCGCCCCACTTAGAGTAGAATTAGAAGTAAAACAAAAATAAAACAATGTTATTATCGTTTTATTTTTCACTGTCAGTAGATGCTGCAGAGTTTAGGATAGAGCAGGGCCAGACAATCTTCTGTTGACAGGGCAGGGATGGGGAGGAGGAGTGGGGGGGCACTTGTAAATGCACACGTCAATTTGGCCGGCCGTCCTAGGCCGGCCAAACAGACATGGGCATTTAGGTTTCTCCTCCCCAGCTGTGTTCCACAGCTGGGTGAAGAAATGGCACAGACTCCCTGTGCCTGAGCGAGAAGAAAACCAGCCCTCTCAGGCCAATCCACACTCTGTCTCATAGCATGGGAGCAGAGTCTGGATTGGATAAGACGTCTGTAAATGGTGTCCTACGGACTGCTGAGAGCAGGTATAGCAGAAGAGCCGAGGCACGAGGTGGCCAGCCGGTCTGCATCAGATCATTTTTTTATTATTATTATTATTATTAATCCCCCCTCATGCCCTGACCCCCTGCTGCTGGTGCCCTGCCGCTTGCTGCTATACATTGACAGCAGCCGTGACTGATAAGGATGTATGCATTATTTAATTATTTGCTTTGATAAAAGATCCTGGTAGTCAGCTAAGAAGAGATTCTAGCAAGAATTATTACAGTGAAAATCTTCTCTCCCAGGGTATGCCAGAGGCGATAGATAACCAACACTAAAATCCTTCTCTAGAAAGGTCATTTGTGACATTTCATTTAACAAAATACACATCTATAGTCTTTAATACAGAGAAATAATAATCCAGTTAATATGTCAGACCTACTGCGTTTAACATAACTTTTCAGAAATATGTTTTCATTCTGAACCAATTAGGCCTCTAGTTGTTATCAATGGCTTGTCACCATAGTCAACTCAGAACTACTCTGTTAATCATAATTCATCCCATAAGGCAACCATCATGTATGCCATCAAAAAATTACAAATATGTACAAAATGCAGTTTCAAAACAATGTAAAATTCTTACCAACAGAGCCTAATAATGCTTACCATAGTGCAAATTGTCTATATCCATGGTTTGCTTGGTAGGTCATCAACACCAAAACCCTGGCCTACTAAGGTAATGTGCGAGATTCCATGTCACAAAATACCTGACTCCAGGTTTTATCAAAGTATATTAACAATTCATCCATAAAAATGGCGATGGCACTAAATGGACAATGCAAAAAAAAAGACATTCGACACTTGGCCATTTAAAAAATTCTGTGTGGATTTGCATCAATGAAATCTGTTTTCTGGCAATATTTCTTCAAAATTAAACCAGGTACAATCTAATTTGCCAATAATTTTTATGCAAATGTGTGAATACTTTTTTCAGATTTCAAACTGAGAGTCTTTTTACTGTGTTTTCAGTCCCTACAAGAGCTACCGTTCTTTGTGAAAATTATGATTTGGTTTTTTTTAAGTGCAACTTGGTGGCGGCTGCCTGTCAATGGGGTGGTAGGGCAGGAGGAGAGATCAGGAACATTTTAAAAAATAACTTACCTTCTTTGCCACCGCCGCCTCGCTGCACACCCCTCTCTCGCCTTTCCTCCGTCTTCTTCTCTGCTGGAAGAAAAAACGGAAGCACCCAGGCTTCCAGACTCTGCCGGCCAATCACGATGCTGCAAATGAGAAAACTGCAGCATATTAGTGTTGATTCAGTGGTAGAGTAGAGGCAGCGTGTTCTAGAAGACATATCTCCCAAGTATTTAGAAAGCAATGATTGGTATATCTGTTCCTACATTAGTTGATTTGAGTGTTTGTACTTGGTGTGTGTGTGTACATGTGTGTGAGTGTGTGTGCGTGGGTGTGAGTTTTCTTTTCAGCTTTCAAGAAGAACAGGCACCGACTCCGTGGATGTAATCAAAGGTTTCTTTATTCACCAATAACAGCGATCAGACGCGTTTCGGCGGATGGAACCGCCTTGCTCACTACATCTATATATATATATATATATATATATATATATATATATTACCTACTGGCGGTCGCCAGTAGGTATATATAGTTAGGATTTTTTCCCTATGGGATTTCTGAAAATTCTATGTCTAATAACTTTGGTGTTTGTGGACGGAATTGGCTGAAATTTTCAGGAAAATGGCACATTTTGTTTCTGAGCAGCCCCTGAAAATTTGGGGGGGGGGTCGTCAAGGGGGGGCCGAGAAAAAAGGGGGGTCCCAAAACGCGTTTTTCCCATGTTAATTTCCATAGGGCGGTTGGACTCACTTTTAGCCCAAACGGCTGAATGGATTTCCACGAAACTTGGCAAAATTGTAGGGACTGTTAGCCCGATGTGCCTTTGCTAGGTCTCAATATATGTGCTTCAGTGGATTTTGAGAAATTAACGTTTAAATCAAGATATATATCTGTAACAGCGCTCCGGGCAGCGATCCGGTTCGCGTACTTTTCGCGTTACGGAACTTTGCGCACGGAAAGCTGATTGGCTTTTCGGTGTCTGTCAACATTCTAAACAGTCCGGTGCAGCCGCCATCTTGTCTCTCGGTAGGATCGAGAGACAAGAGGAGGCCAAAACAAAGGGGGAAATTACCATAAGGGGGCATAGTAGATCCTCATTGACCCCCTAGGTTTTATGTGGAGGTTTTAAAAGGGCCCAGGAGGGTCAAAAAAAAATTTTTTTTTTTTTTTTGCGTGGTTAGCGCCTAGTACGCGAACCGGAAAGCGTTCTAGGCAGCGTACTATAAGGATAATAGAATGATACACTTTTCAAATACTGTATGTTAATTGTTTGTTGTTTTTGTTGTTTTTTTTGTTTTCTTTTTTTTAAAGTTTTTTTTTATTTTGATTGTTTTTCATAATTTATTAAACTTTCTAACATTTCAGTGTCTGAAATGTCATTATTTTCTTGAAATATTCTTTGCAATCTGTGAGGTTGTAAAATGTCCTCATTTGCAAGGAGGGCATCTACTGCTTGGACACATTGCAGCAGTTCATTATCCAAGCTTTCATCCATAAATTCCATGTCAATTTGTTCAATCAATTCCTGGCTGCTCTCTTGCAGGTCCATCTCAAAAGAAACTTGCTGCTCGTCTTCCATTTTGCCTGCAATTTGGATTAAAAAAATATATATTAGTAGAGATAGGGCAATGTTGGGATTAATTTTAGATAGTCAGTTTTTATCAGTGAATTTATCTTTTGGCAGTGTATAGTATCAGAGTGGAAATAGGACTATAAAAAAGTGTATGTGATGTAACCAAGACAAGCCTAACTCCATTCATAACTATAACAGAGAAGTCTATCTAAATACATTACTACTACAGAGGGATAGTGTATATCTAGCAGAAAAAGTCTACTATATTAAGTTATAGTGCACAATATATTTCATTTTTAAAAATTATAACTTACCTTCACAAAGAAGTTGAAGTTTTTGGAAGCTATTGAAATGTGAGGTACAACAAGAAGTAGTAGTCAAAATGGCTGTGTTTCCTTCTCTTCCTTTATATATATACAGGTATATAACCAATCAAATG
Organism: Lissotriton vulgaris; assembly: GCF_964263255.1. Taxonomy (NCBI): domain Eukaryota; kingdom Metazoa; phylum Chordata; class Amphibia; order Caudata; family Salamandridae; genus Lissotriton; species Lissotriton vulgaris. Next base: position 275,453 of record NW_028251774.1, on the reverse strand, counting down.
TCAGGTAATAAAAGTAGAAAATGAAAGTAACATTTTCATTGGTTGTCAATTCCAACAGTTCAGATGTGTTTTGTGAAGTAATTTACCTCACGGTACTTGGAGAGGTCTACAGGCTAAATGGCTAAATGAAATTTCAATTAAATTTGTGAGAATGAAAGGGATTGTTATGTAGTATGAGCTAATTTATATTTGGTGAGAGTGTCTCTAGTCGTTTTTCTGTAAATTACTTTCCCACCTTTTTTTTGGACCGCTTCCCAGGAAGCGGTCCGGTCCGCGAACTAGGAGCGTAACGGGAGTCCACCATTTTGTGTTTCGGTCGAATCAAGGTATAAAATGGAGGGTAAATAATGTTCTGAATGGGTAGAAGGGGGCATGGTACAAGTATTTTGCCCCCCTACGTTTTCTGAGGGTGGCTGAGGAGGACTATATGTGCGAAGAAAAAACTTTTTTTTTGAAATTTTGCGCGGTTAGCTTCCAGTTCGCGTACCGGATAGCGCTCTTTGAGCGTAGTTTGTTGAAAATTACAGGAAAAAAGTTAGAAAAAAAATAATAAAAGTGTGTGATCAGATGAAGGGTAGCTCTGAGAAGAGCTTTTGGGTTTATGGTACATTTAGGTACTTATAAGTAGGTACCAATGCACAGTCTTAAATTCAGAATGAAAATTCTGTTGCCCTCATCTGAGAAGTGAACTCCATCTCCTCTGTAGATATCTTGCATGTAGTAACGCAAGTTATTGTTGTACAGAGAGCCCATTCCATGGTCTCTCATGAAAGCTGAAACAGATTTGTTTACATGCTTCCTCGCTTTCTCAATTTGTGGAGAAAATTGGTTGGACCACCTCCATTTCTGTCTTTGGCATATATTGGAATATACCAAGGCAGTTTGAGGAAAAAGTGCCATTAATTGCTCAAAGGTGTCCTTTAAAAGCATTTCCAGACCTACCCCAGTCAAAGTGCCCAAATCATTACCTCCACAGTGCACAATTAACAGGTCAGGTTTTGGCAAATGCATAAAGGTTTTCACCAATGGTATCAATTGGTGACATTTTAATCCTCTTTGGCCCAACCACTTAATTTCCACATCTTGTAAATTGAGGTTAGGTAAATTTCTGTTCTCAGCATACCTTTGAGCCCAGTGGATGTAACTATGTCCAACAATCCAGACCTTAAACATGGTGGGAGAAGGTTGTTCTGCAGTCAGATGAAGTGTGGTAATGAAAGGGCAGTTGAAACAGTAGGAGTTTCTAAAGAAAAAAAAGTGTGGATTTCCAATGCTAATGAATCATTAGCAGTGATTGGTGCATTTCCATTTCTGAAAACAGAAAGTTAGGGTGCATGGATGTGTTCTTTGAAAGATGTAATTTGAATGGTCAAGGAAGAAACAGTTAATGAAAGATTGCACTGGATACGCAGGTGCACTGAGAGTTCAGAGTTCAATTGAAACATTGTTGTGTGAATTTGCAAACATGAGAGGTCTTCCAGGAGGTTGTTGCTATGGAAAAAAGGGAGAGAGGGCAGAGGGGGGAAGGGTTTTGATTTGAAAAAAGTGAGGGAAGAGTTATGATTGGCTAATATGAGAGATATGTGAAATGAATATCTGTATTTCTGTGCTTTCAATAGCTGCAGCCTTTGGAGTGCATCCTTTTTCTTCTGCTGAAGACAATTTGGTGTATTTCTGAGACTGTTTTCAAAACTCAAAAAATATTTGCTAAGGTGAGAAAAGATTTATTTAATTTAGATAGAGAATAGTATGATTTAAGGAGAAAATGATGAAGAAAGCTGTGTTTTTAAAATGTGGTTTTGTCTCTAGTGATATACTAATAGAATTAGTTTCTTTGAGAAATTGTAATTGCATATTCGGTGTAGCATTCTGGCATGCAGTAACACAAGTTATTGTGGTACATGGAGCCCATTCCATGGTCTGTTATGTAAGCTGAAACAGATATGTTGTTTTTAAAAACGATTTTAGAAATCAATTACATTTCTGGATATGTACTGCTAGAGCTTCATAGGTTGTTTTGGGCCATATTTATAAGGCATTTGAGTGTCTTTGATGTTATGTTTTCCTTTTCAAATGGAAAGCGTTCCTCATGGGGCAAGTGTCTTGTAAATACGCTCCCACTTGCGCTTGGCAAATTTAGATTTTGATTATGGGAGTTACCTAGCCATGTTAATAGTGTCCCAAAAATGGTGCTAGGGCATTCCAGAAAACACTTTCATGTATCTCAAGGCCATTTTTAGTCATTTCTTCATGAATGCAGGTATACAATTGATTTATATGCTGTGTTTAAAAACGAATTTTGAAATCAATTAAATTTCTGGATATGTACTGTTAGAGCTTCATAGGTTGTTTGGGGTCATATTTAGAAGGCATTTTAGTGTCTTTAATGTTATGTTTACCTTTTTAAATGGAAAGCGTTCCACATGGGGCCCTGAGCAGTTCTTAGCCATGTTATTTAATGGGAAGTGGATAACATGGCTAAGAGCATTTGCTGGAAAATGCATGAATATCGCTGACTTTTCAGCGATATTCATGCATTGCGGCTGTTTTTTTTCGCATTTGCGAGCAGTTCTTAGCCATGTTATCCAATGGGAGGTGGATAACATGGCTAAGAGCATTTGCTGGATAATGCATGAATATCGTTGACTTTTCAGCGATATTCATGCATTGCGGCCGTTTTTAATCGCATTTGCGATAAACAATTACATTTCTTGATATGTACTGCTAGAGCTTCATAGGTTGTTTTGGGCCATATTTATAAGGCATTTGATTGTCTTTGATGTTATGTTTTCCTTTTCAAATGGAAAGCGTTCCTCATGGGGCAAGTGTCTTGTAAATACGCTCCCACTTGCGCTTGGCAAATTTAGATTTTGATTATGGAAGTTACCTAGCCATGTTAATAGTGTCCCAAAAATGGTGGTAGGGCATTCCAGAAAACACTTTCATGTGTCTCAAGGACATTTTTAGTCATTTCTTCATGAATGCAGGTATACAATTGATTTATATGCTGTGTTTAAAAACGAATTTTGAAATCAATTAAATTTCTGGATATGTACTGTTAGAGCTTCATAGGTTGTTTGGGGTCATATTTAGAAGGCATTTCAGTGTCTTTGATGTTATGTTTACCTTTTTAAATGGAAAGCGTTCCTCATGGGGCCCTGAGCAGTTCTTAGCCATGTTATTTAATGGGAAGTGGATAACATGGCTAAGAGCATTTGCTGGAAAATGCATGAATATCGCTGACTTTTCAGCGATATTCATGCTTTGCGGCCGTTTTTTTTTGCATTTGCGAGCAGTTCTTAGCCATGTTATCCAATGGGAGGTGGATAACATGGCTAAGAGCATTTGCTGGATAATGCATGAATATCGTTGACTTTTCAGCGATATTCATGCATTGCGGCCGTTTTTAATCGCATTTGCAATAAATCTTGCTAAGGAGAAAATGATGAAGAAAGCTGTGTTTTTAAACTGTGGCTTTGTCTGTAGTGATATAGAAATAGATTTTGTTTCTTTGAGAAATTGTAATTGCATATTCGGTGTACCATTCTGGCATGCAGTAACACAAGTTATTGTTGTATATGAAGCCCATTCCATGGTCTCTTATGTAAGCTGAAACAGATATGTTGTTTTTAAAAACCATTTTTGAAATTAATTACATTTCTGGATATGTACTGCTAGAGCTTCATAGGTTGTTTAGGGTCATATTTATAAGGCATTTGTGTGTTTTTGATGTTATTTTTCCCTTTTTAAATGGAAAGCGTTCCTCATGGGGCAAGTGTCTTGTAAATACGCTCCCACCTGTGCTTGGCAAATTTAGATTTTGATTATGGGAGTTACATAGCCATGTTAAAAATGAACCAAAAATGGTGCAAGGGCATTCAAAAAAACGCTTTCATGTGTCTCAAGGACATTTTCAGTCATTTCCTCTTGAATGCAGGTATACAATTGATTTATATGCTGTGTTTAAAAACGAATTTTGAAATCAATTAAATTTCTGAATATGTACTACTAGAGCTTCATAGGTTGTTTGGGGTCATACACCATTTTTGGGAAATTATTAACATGCCTATGAAACTCCCATAATTAAAATCTAAATTTGCCAACCGCAGGTGGGAGCGTATTTACAAGAAATTTGCACCATGAAGAACGTAAAATAGCATAATAGACACTCAAATGCCTTATAAATATGACCCAAAACAACTTATGAAGCACTAGCAGTGCATATTTCCAGAAATGTATTGGTTTTCATTTAATGATTTACTTCATTGGTAGGCCTTCACATGTTTTTTTACCTTGGTTTTTTTCAGTGAAAATCTTATCTGCAATCATGTGTTGGCCTCACCTCAAATAAACAAAACAGGTGATGGACCGAATGTGGATCATTGACACACATTCACCCCAGTCTAAAGATCTGGGCCTAAACAAATCTTTAGATAGGCTACATCTTATCGTCATCCTGAATTAATCATTTAAAATATTAGGGAGTGATTTATGATTGTTCTATGCCTGTTTTGTACCATTGAGTGTCATTTTTGTGATGCAGTGCTGGTGGAAAACATTTGCTATGTTAAATAATTAGTAGGGCATTAAGTTTTAGATGACTGTTATTCATTTACTGTTTGGTAATAGTGGTTAATAACATTTTTTATTATATTTTTCCACAGAATCAACTGCAGATTCTTTCATAGTTTGGAAAATGCCTACAAAAAATAGACTTAGAAAGGCTAGAAAACGTCAAAGACAGCAGGATGATCTTTTATTGCAGCAGTCCTCTTCCCCAAATACTTGTCAAAACACCAAGAAAGGTCCGGGTAAGAGCACGAAATCATTCTTAAGAAATATTTGTACTAAAAAAAGTTTTTCTCCAAAAAATGTTTCAGTCCACAAAAAGAAAAGCAATTTAAATGGAAAGGAGAGACCCATCAAAAATGTTACTGGTAGAGGAAGAGATAACTCTGTGCATGATAGTAGAAGGAAACAACAGTTTAGGGACATTCGAAATCGAATGTTCCGTAACAGGATAATAGTTAATTTATTGAAAAATATTTAAAAAAAAGGCCAACAGAAAGCAGCATTTTATAAGAAGAAGAAAAATGTAGAGAAAATTATTGATCATGCTTTTGAAATTAAGCGAAAGTTGTTTATTTTGGTAATCAATAGAATTAGGAAACTAAGCAAGGTAATTTCTGATTTCAAAACAAAAAGTAGATGGAAGAGAGTAGTAAATCGTACTAACTTTTGTGAAGTTTTTTCCGGAGAATGGATGCATAGTTCAAGTTGTGAGGCATTTTTTAATGAGGAGAGTTATTTTCAGGATAATGATTTGGTGTTTGCAGTTGACACCAGTGGTCGAGCTTATGAAGTGAAGGATGGTTGTCCAGTTGAAAAAGAACAACTTGTGACAACAGAGACAGAAGAGGCGCTAAGTGATGAGGTTTTAGGAAGACGTCCTAAGGGTCCTGTGTACATTTGGAAGTGTAGTTCTATTTGCAGTGTGCGACAGGTTTCCATCAATTTGCTTTGTGATTTTATACGGACATTTAATAAGAAAAGTTTGAAGCAGAAAATGAAGTTGTTGCAAGATTTAGATCCTTGCAGAGTGAGACAAATGACAGGTTTGCGTGGTCATTCACTGGCTTGTCTTTCCAGGAGAGTATGCCAGAGTGTTTTTCATCATTTCAGGATGCTAGCAGTGCATCATAATAAAGTGAGAAAATTAGTGAGAATGTTGTATTATGCTAAGAGTCCAGCAATTATGCTTAAACAATTATGTGCTGCTCTTTTGCATGGTTCTGAAATAGATGTGAAGAATATTTGTGAAGAAATTGAGTTTTGTTACTTTGGTAGTAAAGATGAGAATGTTCAAATTGACCCTGAAGTAGAGGGTAATGTTGAAGATAATGTACAGGTTTCCAGTACAGATTATTTTCAGAAGGAAATTGCCACGTTTCAGATGAAATCAAGTGAGAGGCCTAATTTCACTTGTGTATGTTGTCGACGCACTTATTATAAGAATCAGACTAAGTTAGTGGATTTATATGCAAAAAGTGAAAGGGAAAATAATAGTGAATGGAAGGATTTTGCCACATACTTGATGGTAGAAAATTGTTTTGATTTGGGAGTGGACCAACGTGTGTGTACTTATTGTTGTAATAAATTAAATCAAAACCAGATGCCTGCTAGGGCGGTTCATAATAATCTGGAATTGGTTGAGATTCCTTCAGAATTGAAGGATTTAAATACTTATGAATCTATTTTGATTCAAAGTATCCATCCCTTTCAGGCTATTGTAAGAATGGAGCCAAAGACAGGGAAGTTGCCTCCAGCAGATTTACAGAGAGGATTAAAGGGAAGAGTTGTTTATTTGCCTCTAGATTTGAACAAAAACATTAACACAATTGGAGTTGAGAAAGTGGAAGAGGAACCTCTGGTTATCTTGGTTAATGGGGTTCCGACAAAGAATAAGAAAATATGGCAAGATTTAGTGGATGTTAGGAAAGTGAAAAATGCAACTTTGTATTTGAAGAAAAATAATAAGTACTATAAGAATGTATATGTTGCAGAAGAGGAAGTAAGTGATGAAGAGGATAGCGTTTTGTGTGCTGGCCAAATTGAGAAAGTAGAGGTGTTTAATAGTGAAGAAATATATGAACATTATAGTGTTCATCCTTTGCATTCCAAGGAAGTCATGGGGAATGCAATTGAGTTGTTTCAAATGAAACAAGCCAAAGGGAGTCCCATTAGTGTTTGGGAGGAAAGTTTGGAAGCTCGGTGTTTCCCACAGCTATTTCCCACAGGTCAAGGAGGAAGATATGATGAGCGACCTCATCAAATTCCTGCGTCTGAATACCGGACTTTACGATTGTATGCAGAAGATCCTAGGTTTCGTCAATGCATTCCCTATTTGTTTCATCTCTTGTTTGAAAGCGATCTGTCAGGACTGTCATATGCAGTGAACCACATTTTAAAAAGTGGTATACAGATGCGAAACATATCGGCAAGTGACTTTATGCATAAAGTCAATGTCCAAGACAGTATTTTGGATTCTCACTTAACTAATCTCATGGTGTGTCAGCGTGGTACTAATGAGTACTGGTACCGTCGTCATGGTGATTTAAAATGTATGCTGAGGAACTTAGGAACTCCAACATGGTTCCTCACTCTGAGCTGTGCCGAGTATGGCTGGGAAGACTTACTTGAATTTCTACGAGAGGCAAATGGAAATATTGAAAACATTGAATTCAAGACACCTGGAGAACTGTGTTCTTTGGATCCAGTGAATGTATGCAGGTACTTCAATCATAGATTTGAAGCTATGATGTCTTTCATCACAAATAAAAAGAATCCACCTCTTGGAGAGGTGTTGGATTTCTTCTGGAGAAAGGAGTACCAAGCAAGAGGTGCCCCTCATATACATATGTTGTTGTGGATCAAGGATGCACCTAAATTTGGAACAGATCCGGATGACTTAGTGATGAATTTCATAGAACAGTATTCTACGTGTGCTGTTCCAAACGCAACGGAGAAGAAAAGCCTAAGAGAACAAGTTCTACGTTTCCAAAGCCATCGTTGTGGAAAGTACTGTCGTCGTAAATTCAGAAACAAGGACAAGTTCTACACCAAATGTCGTTTCAACTTTCCACGACCGGTGATTTCTAAAGGAAGAGTGAACAGTTTGATGTCTTCGCTGCGACATAATGTGACGAGGAAATCACCCAAGAATACATACAATTTGAAAAGGAACGAAGAGTCCAAGTACATCAATGACTACAACCCAGTGATTTTGTCCATGTGGAATGCTAACATGGATATACAGTTTGTGGCTGACAACTGTATGGCTGTGGCTCGGTATGTGACATCTTACATCACCAAAAAAGAAAAGACCGAACTGAAGGATATGTGGGAGGACATTTCCCATGAAAAGAGCCTCAGCAAGAAGTTGTACAGTTTCAGTCTGAAGATGTTGTCGCATCGAGAAATTGGAGCTTACGAATGTTCTGATCGATTGTCTTCAGCAAGTCTCTATGCCAAATCCAGGAGTCTCGTTTGGGCGAGTCTTGGTCTTGCTGCAACGCGAAATCGAGTTCTAAAACCTGTCCGGGAAATTGAGTATTTGGCAGAAAAGGAACCAAACAGTACCGACATTTTGAAGACCAACATGTTGGATACATATTATCCAAATCGAAGCAGTCACCTTGAGAATGTTTGTCTATATGAGGTTCTCCAAAATTATATATTCAAGAGGAACATCAAAGAAGATATTGAGAAAGGAGTGTATGCTGTAATTGGAAGTGAGGGATGCCTGGTCAAGCAAAGAAAATGCCAATTAGTAAACCATCGAAAATTGAGTGGTGAATCTCCAGAAAAAAAGGAGTTTTTCTATTTAGCACTTTTGCAACTTTTCAAGCCTTGGCGTGCAGAAGAGGAACTGCTTGGAGATTTCTTCTGTTACGAAGACTCTTTCAATGCAGCCAAGGAGTCCATAGAATGTCTTGCTTTTTCTAAATATCAAGAAATGCTAACTTTGGAAATTGAGCAGGAAGCAACGATTGCAGCCGAGATTGCCAGAGACAGTTCTCAGGACAGTCAGAGTTCTGTTTCATTGAGTCAAGATCCACTTGGAGGACCTATTATCGAAAATGAAGCTGCCACTGCTATGAATGAAGTAGAAAGAGCCATGGCACATGCTCAGGAGGATTCAGTTAACTTAGAAGACTTGGAAAAACAACTCAACGTTGAGCAGAGGAAAATATATGATGAAGTTACCAAGGAAATTGAGCACGGATTAAGTCATGAGAAGAACGAGTGCTCATGTACATCGTTGAAGCCTGTCCGACTGTACGTGAGTGGAGAAGCGGGAACTGGAAAAAGTTTCCTCATTAAAGCAATCTCTTGTTATTTGCAGGAAAGGACTGAGTCATCGCTGTCTTGTGTTGTCACTGCTCCTACTGGACTGGCAGCACATAACATTAAAGGTATTACTTTGCATCGTCTACTGATGCTGCCGGTGGAGCATGACAACAAATTACAATACAACAAGTTATCTGGGGATGCTTGCTGTGAAGTTTCAAGAGTCTTGAGGAAAATGAAACTACTTATCATTGACGAAGTAAGCATGGTTTCCAATGTCATGCTTGCCTTTGTGCATTTGAGAATGCAAGAAGTACTTAAAACTGAATATGATGTGTTATTTGGTGGCAAACACATCATTGTTTTCGGAGATCTTCTGCAGCTGACACCAGTAAAAGGTCAACCTGTGTTCAAAATACTCACGCATGAAGATACCAGGAAGTGCCTAGGGAGCATTGGCAACGTCAATATATGGTTAAACTTCAATTATGCTGAACTGCATGAAAATATGCGTCAAGCAAAGGATGGAGATTTCAAGAATATTCTACAAGATATTAGAATTGGAAAAGTGACCGAGCATGGGAAAGAAGCTTTAAATGCACGATTACTGTCCAATTTATATCCTGAACAAGAGATTGTGCCTGAGAATATTTTTAAGAAAATTACTGAGAAGAAATCCGGGATATGTTTGATGCCAACTCTTGCAGAATGTGCCATCTTCAACAACAAAATGTTGAATTTAGAAAAGCAAGAGATTGTGAAACTTGAAGCTATCGACAAATTAGAGCATATGGGATCAACAATTATTTTGTCAGAGAATTTGAAATCAAAATTGGATTCATTAGAGAAGACTATATCTAAAACAGCGGGTTTTGAAAAGACTTTGAATGTGTGTTTAAATTGCCGAATCATTTTGAGAAGGAATTTACATGTAGAAAGAGGTCTGGTAAATGGATCAATGGGTAATGTTGTTGATTTTGAGAAATACAGAAATAGAGATGGAATAGAATTTTTAAGAATTAAATTTGATGGCATTGAGGAAGTACAGCAAATTGGTCGTTGTTCTGCTAGGTTTTTGCTTGTTAAAGACTTATATGTTCGCCGTAAACAGTTTCCTGTTTGCTTGGCATATGCGGTGACAATCCATAAATCGCAAGGTTTAAGTGTAGACAGTGCATTGGTGAATATTGGCAGTTCTGTGTTCAAGGAGGGTATGGCATATGTGGCATTGTCACGAGTTAGAACTTTATCGGGATTGTACTTGATTGACTGTGATGTCACAAACATTTGTGCGGATCTAGATTGTGTTAAGGAATACAATAGGTTAAGAAGAGAGTATGCGCCACATTTGCCTCAATATCCTTTGTTTGAGAAACGTGTGGTAGGCCGGAAACGTAGAAATATCAGTAATAGTAGGGAGGTTGTAGCAAAAAGACCAAAAGTCAATGAACCGAAAATTGTTAGCAGAAAGAAAGTGGATTCTGTTGAAGATGTTGTCGGTTTTCAATTTGAAAACAGTTCTGGTGTCAACTGCTATGCAAATGTAGTGGTTAATGTTCTCTTTTCACTAGAGAGTTTAAAAGAACAGATTCTGTTGAATTCAGAACAAATTTTATGCTGTTTGTTGAATTCTGTTTTCGAGAAATGTAGCACTGATCGAACAAAAGTAGAAAGTGTGTCTGAAGTTCGTTATCTGTTAGATGAATGTTCAGGTCAAACAGACTTCTCTGAAAATAATCAGCAAGATTGTCAGGAGTTTTTAATGTATATGCTTGATATATTGCAAGATGAGGGTGTAGATGTAGATCACCTGTTTGGGCTTTCTTATCAATGGCAGCATGACTGCGAGAACTGTATGGTATCAAGTACTACTAGTGTAGACTCAGAAAGATTTATATATTTAACTTTGCCAGACAGTAAATCAGTGTCCTTTAATAAGCTAGTAAATGCAGCGGATCACAACATGGAGTGTAGCCAATGTAAATGTGATATGATGTCAACATTATTTATACGTAGATATGGCCAGTATGTCATTTTAATGATCCAACGATGTAAGCCTGATGGATCAAAATTGTCAACTTTAATAAAAAAATTTGTGGCTTCTCAGCTGTCAATATCAGGGAGGACTTTTGTAACTGTAGCAATTATCTATCACGATGGTCCTTCAACAACATCAGGACATTATACAGCTTACTTAAAGTCTCGAAACGGCTGGTCATTCTGCAATGATTCTGTTGTAACTTTCAAAAAAAAATTGCCGTTTGACCTTAAAAATTCTTACCTGGTGTTTTTAAAACCAAAAGAAAGTTTTTTGGGATTTCCTGTGAGGAATTGGAAATTGTTCATCAAGTAGAGGGAATGTAAGTCTGCAATGCTGTCTAGATTATTGGTCCAAAACTTTTAATTATAATGTCAATTTTAAAATCCAACTATATAAACCTGATGCAAGTAAGTCTGCTTCATAGTAAGCAGTATCAATGTCATAGGAAAAGGAGAACATGAGTGACAAAGAAGAGTAAGATATTAGTAGTCCAGGATTGTGAAAATATTCTCAAATGTTTTCTTTTTGAAAGATGCGAAAATAGAAAATGACGGGATTTGATTTGAAGAATTACAAGATTTGCGAATCGCTGCAACATGATTTGGCCTAGTGGAAACATGTGTTAGAATGTGAGAAGTCTTTTTTTGTATGTGACATATTTTTCGAAATGATGGAGGTTTTCTTTCAGAAAGTGCCGGGCTGAAAATATTTATAGCACAACAGAGTGGATGCTGTTCATAGGAGATCCTTTGACGTTATTGAAAGTAAGTTAATTTTAAGGAGTTTTGAATTCAGAATTCTTATGTTGTATGGGTTTTTTAAACACAATCATTTTGATTGTGTTTTTTTTTCCCCGCTGTTACATGATGAATACCTTCAAATCACTGATTTAAGTGAAATTTGATACATTCTGAGAACAGCAAAAATAAACCATTTAACATGTATAATTAATGTTCTGCTTTTTGTACATATGATATACATTTAGAAATGTGAGGTAGATATGGAAAAAGTGAGTCTTCTGTAAGTGTCAATTCTAATGCTTACAGTGCTGTACTTCTGGGTACTGTTTTTTTTTTAAAAAAAAGAAATAGGCCTCACCTCTAAGAAAGCTCTTGAAAGCACACATCTTATTGGCATCCTGAAACAATCATTTAAAATGTTAGACACAATTTTATGATTGTTTTACATCTCTTTTGCGCTGTTATTGCATCACTATTATGAGACATAAGCAATGCAAAAGAAGCATCATGTTTCAAAATAGGCCTCATTTCATCAGCATGAAGATACTGTTTGTTTAAAATAAATATCTTTAGGATTGTGTACGGGTCGTAGAGAAGTAGAGGTTTCTGTAAGTGACAAAGTTGTTTAAAAACTGTTTCTTCTTGAACCTTTTCCCTTCTTATTTCTAATTTTTAAATACATGTTTTAATATTTTTGGAAATGTTTGTTCTCTCATTTACAGATTGAATATATGAAAAATTTTCTTTAAAAGTTATCAAGAATTATAAGGTAAATGTTTTCTACTTTTATAATCCGTATTCCACTGCTGATGATGTCACTGATTATGTTATGAATGATGTAATAAGTGGGCATGTTTTACTACAATGATAGGTCTTCACCTCTATTATCTCCTCTGTATTCTTCAACAAGCATAAATTTGATATGCAACCCAGAGTACGGTTCACCTTAAACAAACTTTTAGAGAGGACACACCTTATCGTCACCCTCAATCAATCATTTAATCTATCACATTTACCATCTATTAGTTCTACTGCTTCATTTCTTTAATCTTTACTTTCCTGTGTTTGCTACTTCTCTCATTCCTTTCTCTATTACTTAATTTTTCTACTCCTTCCAGTATTTTTCTCACTCCCTCTCTTCTCATACTTCGTCATTATTATTCACTAATTCTGTCTCTATTAATGTTACTGTTTCTGAATGATCTCCAAAATTTTTTAAAACAAGAACAGTAAGTATAAGGATAGGAAAAGACATTTATGTTACAAGAAAGACAGCTATAGGAAGTAAACAAAAAAAACTGTTACTCGCAATCCACTGCTGATGATGTCACTGACCATGTTAAAAATTATGTAATATATGACATGATCAGAAGTGAATTGCGGGTAACAGTATCTTTTCTTTACTCCCTATAGCTGTCTTTTTTGTAACATAACTGTCTGTTTCCTTTCCTTATACTTACTGTTCTTTTTTAAAAAAAAAATTTTGGGGTTCGCTCAAAGTTCGCGTACCGGAGTGCGAACTGGGAGCGAACTAATAGAAATAGAGCTTGGCAGAGTTCAAAGAATTCTACCAATTTTTTTTAATAATGGGGAGGTAGTTCTGAAAAGAACTTTTTTTTTGTTTTTGTTGTTTTAAATTTTTTTTATTAGTTTTCTGAACATTTTTTATATTTTTTTGTTTTTTTCTGAACATTTTGTATTTTTTTTTATTTTTTGGGGGGAGGGGGGAAACAAAAATGATTCATCGAAGAGGGCTCAACAGGAGCAACAAAAAAAAGAAGAATTTATTTTTGGGGGCGTTTTGGACATACATGATTTTTTATGGCTCTTATTATAAGAGTTATGCTACTCTCGCGGTAGCATAATATTTGATTGCACCTCACACAAACTTGTTTCACTTCCCCCATGTCCATTTGAATATTTGGGATCAACTCCCTTGCTTCAGGTCCCGAAACTTCTGGCACGACCGATCTTCTGGCTATTGCTGGGGAATTCTGTTGTTCGTCCCGAAGCTGAGCAGCACTATAGTTATTTGGGTGCCACCTGCTCATGTGCCTGTGCATAGCGAAATTCCCATAACTATATTTTTTGTCCGTGCCTCTAGAAAGACGATCATCACAGATACGGCAAAAGACATACCTGGCGTTCACTTTCTTTTGCCCTGGTGGAAATTTAAAAAATTGCCAAATGAAATTTTCTTTCCTGTTGTACCTCCTGGGCTCCTCTGGCAAATATTCAGGTACTTCCTCCTCTTCCTCATCTTCCTCTTCTTGAAAGATTGGTTGAGTTGGTGGTCCTTTCTTTCCATGAGGAGGTGGAGGTGGTGGTGGGGGAACACTACCAGAAGCAACAACAGAAGCCATTTCTCTGGATTGTACAAAGGTCTTTCTCTCACCAAGATGAAAGTCAGAGTGAGGAAAGAAGGAGGGGTTTTCATCATTTGGGAAAAGCCAAAGTTCTAAACCAATGAAAAGTGTTAATTTTAGATCACATGACCTAGTATTACATCATTAGGAAACCAAAAGTGAAATGAACCAATGAAAAGTGTTATTACCGAGTCACATGACCTGCTGTGTTTACGTTTTGCGCTTTGCGCCGCTTTCAGTCCGCTTCCGGGTCCGCTAACTTGGCGCGTCCGATGACGTATTACGCGACAACGCAAAACGTCATTCTAACGTAACAGTTACGCTGAAAGAGCGTTTACCGGTTCGCGGACTAGGAGCGGCTTTAAATTGAGCTAACGGAAAGCTGACCGGTTCGCGAACTGGGAGCGGAACAAAAAAATATTTTTTAAAAACATGTATTAAAAACATGTAAAATATATTTAAAGATTTAAAAAAGAATAGATTTTACAGCTACAGATATTAGCTTTCAAAAAACCATTGAAATTCAATGAAAAAACCATAGGTTATAGTCCATATATAGTTAGGAATTTGCATTTACAAAACCTTGAAAATTCAATGAAAAAACCATTGGTTATAGAACATATATAGTTAGGAATTTGCATTTACAAAACCTTATTTTACTCGCATAAAACCATTGAAATTCCATATATAGTTAGATGCGCTAACTATATATCGCGCACCCGCAATCCACTGCTGATGATGTCACATATTACATCATTCATGACATGGTCAGTGACATCACTGATGACATCACTGATGACATCTCAAATGACATCACTGATGACATCACTGATGACAACACCCAGTGACTGTATGTTTCTGTAAAGTTAAAATATGTCTCACATATTGAAGAATGAGTGGATGTATAAGTGTCTGGATGCAGGATTTAGTAGGTGCATGACTGATTGTATGAGGGAGTGATTAAATGTGTCTCCCTGAGTGCATGGGTTAGTGATTAAACTGTATTAATTTGTGCATCATTATATCTGTTGTTCTGTAAACTGCTGCATGTGTTGATCAGTAGGTATATGAGTAACTATATGGGTTATTGATTGGTTGCCCGAGTATTTGTATGGGAGACTGAGTATGTGTGTGAGTGGCTGGGAGGTGTGTGACTCTGTGCATAGATGTGTGAACAGCTGATTCACTAGATGTATGGGTTCAAAAGTGCATGTGGAAACAGCTGTATGGGCGGTTGACTGTGTGCATGAGTGTATTGGTGAGTGAATGGATATCTCAGTGCTACATGTCAAAGTAAGTACATATGTAAAACACAGTACATGTGAGAGTTGACATATATAAATAACTGTGCATAAGAGCCAGTGAATGTGTGAGTGGCTGTATGGATCATTGTGAACTTGTATCAGGGATTGTATAAGAGAGTAAATATGTGTTAGTATATGTTTGAATAAGTAAAGTTTGTATAACTGTATAGGTGAGGAAATGGAGGTGTGATTGATTCTTTGCATGACTGACTAGGTGTGTGAGTAACTCCATGGATGAGTGACAGTCTGTGAGTGTCTGTTTACACTGATTGTATCTAAGGTTATATTAGAGTCTGAAGAGGTTCATCGTATTATCACATGAATGATATCATCAGTGATGTGATCAGTAATGTCAAATGAGATGTCATCAGTGATGTCACTGACCATGTCATGAATGATGTAATATGTGACATCATCAGCAGTGGATTGCGGGTGCGCGATATATAGTTAGCGCATCTAACTATATATGGAATTTCAATGGTTTTATGCGAGTAAAATAAGGTTTTGTAAATGCAAATTCCTAACTATATATGTTCTATAACCAATGGTTTTTTCATTGAATTTTCAAGGTTTTGTAAATGCAAATTCCTAACTATATATGGACTATAACCTATGGTTTTTTCATTGAATATATATATATATATATATATATATATATATATATATATATATATAAATATAACCCACGCTGTGAGGACCGACTCAGTCCTCACAGCGTGGGTTAACCTTGTCAGAACCTGATAAACTCTATTTTTGTGAGGACCGGTGCGCTGTGAGGACCGGTCGCAATAGTGTGTTTAGGTACCTTCGAGCGAATGTATAAAAAAAAATATGTGCATGTGCTACAATTTGTAACCCATTTAATAATACCTGCATTCCAAATCTGCAATGATGTCCAGTATTACCAATCCCTACCTTCTTCAAGAGGTGTTAAATATCCTCTGCAGCAGTGGTTGCCTATCCCCTGACAAATATCTTCAAATGTGCTGGAGGTGGTACACACTACAGCACAAACTAAGACATAAATATAATCAGAAGGACTCTAAGATGTTGAAGAAAGATGAAACCTTCACATTGTGTGAAGGACTGTGGTAATATAAATTTGTGGTAGTAGGATGCATGCTCCAGAATATTACTATCTTTCAACAGACACCCACACCATATTAGAATAAGTTGTATCTGCACAGTGATCATGACGTAGCGCACATCCACCTTGTACTCTGGAAGAGGACAAAGAGGCAACAATCAGAGGATTAAAATGTCATACAAAACATCTCAAATATGTGAAGCAGTTAATCCCCAATGCAGCTCATCATGATCAGACTCCTAACCCATCAGTTAGGATCATACACCCTCCTTAAACATAATACATCTTTCACAGATCCCATCGGATCACCCCAAAACCAAAATCCACTGGGGCAGATTTATGATAACTGGCGCATCCCCAGGGATGCGCCAGTTATTTTGCGCCGCTGCTCCGCCACCCATGGTGCGCCGCATTTACAATGCGGCGCACCATGGGGCAAAAACGGCACAGATGTGTGACGCATCTGTGCCGTAAAGGTGGCGCATTGCTGGAGTTGCGTCGCAAGCGCGACGCAGCTCCAGCAAGGCTCGGGGGTGCCCTATCTGTCCAATGCTGCGTCAAGCCTTACGCTTGCTTGAAGCAGGCGCAGGGTTTTGACGCAGCATTGGCCTGAAAGTGACTGAGTGAAATCTTATAGATTTCACTCAGCCACTTCTGCGAGGCGCACCTGCCCCGGAACGCCCACCCTGCGCCGGAACGCCCACAAGTGGCACAGGGCTTTACAACGTGACGCATCTGCCTAGATGCGTCACGTTGTAAATGGGTCGTAGGGATGCGCCACGTGTACGCCGCAGTTGCGTGACGCAAACGTGGCGCATTACCAACATAAATCTGCCCCACTGTGTTTTGTGCTACCACTTTCTAGCTCCAGCACAACCACTATGAGTCATAGATTATATGTTTCTGGTGTTTTAGAACTTGTGGGTGGATCGCAGCTAGACCAGCCATTCATGCCGAGCCGTGGTGGGCTATCGATATCGATTACTGCATGCTTGGAAATGAGATGTGGAGAAGAAACGTTAGCAAGTGAATATATATCTGTTCCTAAAGTTCCCTTCATGCTGAAAAATGCCAGGCAGTGTATTTTCCAAACATTACACAGTTCCCTTATATCTTTGTTGTTATGGGGATGCACCCTAAGCCCCCTTTCTCTTATCTTCCCTGCTTGATCATCCTATCTTCAATCACAGTAACATGTCTGATTTGCACCATTTCTTCCTCAACTATGATTTGTTTTCTGTATCAGTTTCCTCTCTCCTACCTATATCAAGGTGCATCAACCACTACCTAAATCCCAGTACCTATTCCCTTAATTATAAAGTTCTCGAACTCCTGCCTGGGTTCTTGTACCTCACCCCCTGCCTATGTTATTTTGTTTTGTTATTTTAATGTATAATGCACTGTTGAATCATCCTGGGAGGGGTATCTCGGCACAACAGCAGATCAGTGGCAAGCAAGGGTAGTAGAATTAAATCAATATAGTCTTTATTGTTTTCCTAAAATGGAGGTGATACGAGCATGTACGAATGTGGAAAGGTAAGGCGTTCGAGTAGAGAGGGGCTCAGTATGAGAACGACCTTCCCCCTGATTGGGACTTTTTGACCTGTTTAACCATAAAGAGAGCCTTATCCCTAGATCTAAGGAGTCTGGAAGGATGATAGTAAGTGAGCTTTGAGGCTAAGCAGCTGGGACCCTTTCTTGTCAGGGCTGTGTGGGTAAGGCAACAAATTTCAAAAACATTCTCTTCTGGACTGGTAACCAGTGCAGTGAATGCAAGAGGGGAGCAGAGGCAGCCCTGGGTGAAAGATTACAGATGAGACGGGCTACAGTATATTAAGCACTAAGTCTAAGCACTCTACCTCTACTTAATAGTTAGTGGATTGTCAGTGGTGTGTGCCTGCATGCATGATTCTATGCGGTGTCACTTACTCTCTTGACATTGTGTGACAACATTATGTTGTGCCCTGGCTCATCTTCAGTTGCCTCCAGCTGACAGGGCTCCTGATTTTCCCCCAAGTCAGCTATGATGAGGGCCTATTTGGAGGAAGACTTCCCACTACTTATAATTTCTACTTTCCATGACCATGGAAGTGCCTTCCCAGTGTATTCCTGGGGTTGGAGTGTCTGCCTTTTTGCAGTATTTTCCATGTACTTGTGTTTGGTGCCCTTTTGTAACATGCACACACCACTTTGCCCTTGTAACACACGGTTTGCTACCTCTCACATGTTTTTACCTTTGATACTTGCACAAGTGCCACCTTTGCCTACGTAACGCTTGTTCTTGTGCCTGAGTGTCTAGCACTTATTGCAGTATTATACCTCAAATTATACTTTGTTTTCTCTTGTAACTGCACACTTGTCACTTTTTCCTCTTGTGCACTTTTTACTACCTCATGTATTTTTGGTTGCTCACAATTTTTACTACCTCATGTATTTTGTTTGCTCACAATTGTCACTATTACCTTATGTAACGTAACGTATGCTTTTGTAATCTGTTCTTTTGTAATGTTTCTCATTATGTTTCATTTCTGTTCCTTTTGTGAAGCGCTCTGACACCTTCGGGTAAAGTCCGCTCTATATAAAAATGCATAAATAAATAAAAAATAAATAAAATAAATTCTCCTCTTCTGAGCCTGCTCTGTGTGAGTAGGGAAATCTGGAAAGAGGGGCAGATGCCTAGTTAGTAGTGTTCAAAATCTGACAACTCTGCTGTGAACTCATCAGTATGTACACTCCCATCAACAAAGGTTAACCTTTGCAATCAATAAATACCGGAAGTCAGGTGCAGTAAGTAAAGGGTCACCTTAGGACTTAAAGAGTTATGAGCTCATCCCATGGGCAAATGTTGTTTCCATCACCTGTGATATGTAAAGTGTGAGCGCCTAGAAACACGAGATGTAAAACTGAGACATTAATGAAATGTGTTTTAAATGTTCATTAATTGGGAAGACAGGGGAATGGAAGGTTGAAAACCATATTACTCGAGCACGCACCCAAACACACCATGTTATACCTATTATTATTAGGACCAGCTATTGACTGTAATGAAGTGTGTAATTACTATTCTAACTCCATAATAGGGAAGGTTATAAAGCGAACCAAGGCAAATCTAACTGAGCTTTTAGGTTTTTTGAAACGCTCGCTCGAAAGTACCTAAACACACTACTGTGACCGATCCTCACAACCCAGTGGCACTCACAAAGATAGTGTTTATCTGGCAAGGTTAACCCATGCTGTGAGAACCGAGCCGTACATACACACATACACACACACACACACACACACACACACACATGGATGTGTGGACACACACACAAAGAACAATTGATGGGGACAGAAAGCAGAACAATGTCCTACATTCACCCCAGTACAGAGATCTGGACCTAAATACATTGTTTTTTTGATCAAATGCAAAAAGAACAATTGATGGACAGAATGCAGAACAGTGTTATACATTCACCCCAGTACAGAGATCTGGGCCTAAATCCGTCGTTTGTTTGCTCTCTGTGACTGTGGGTGAACGCTTGCATTGTCCAGCATTCCGTCCATCAATGGTTTCTTTTGCATATGTCGCCTTAAGTGGGAAGGGTATGCCCAGACGTGGGTCCCGTGCTCACTACACCACTGGATTCAAGCTAGCCTGGCTGATGAAGGGTGATGCCCTGAAACTTGTCCCAGGGTGCTTGTTTCCGGTCCAGGGAGGCCCTGGCTTGGCAGTTCGGGCTGGACTGTTCCCACAAGGAACAGGGTCAAGACTGATTGGCATATGACTGGGTCCAAACTGGGGTGGTGTGGTGAGCAAAAGAATGATGGATTCAACCCAGATCCCTGTGACTGGGGATGAATGCTTGCATTGTCCAGCATTCGGTCCATCAATTGTTTCTTTTGCATATGGACACACACACACGCGCAAACACCCCTACAAGTGGCAGGAGCGCTTCGGTGAGCAAAAAACATACCCCCATCAAGATGGCGAAGCCTGTTAGGCGCCAACACACAAATGGGAATGCGAGCTCCACTCGGCTGCTTTTGTTCCTGTAAGCAATAATGCCACAATTAACACATTTGAAATGGGAACTGAAAACTGATTTTAACAAGACAAGTCTTGAAAAAAAAATATAAAATGTCGCGTTTGTCGTGTTGCACCTCCTGACAGGGCTATTAAATTGCAGCGTGGGACTAACAATGCCTTTTCTGTTGAGCGAGTATTAGGGCTCACCAGGTGAACATATGTAGCACTGCCCACTTTGTGGTAAATTTAGTTTCTTTTCAAAAAATTGAAAAGGTTGCCTGTGGCTCGCACTGCGGCGATGCCAGCAGAAGCAAACTTACCAGAAAGAATTTCAGTTCAGGATTGGAATTAGCTTCAGTGTGAGTAATACACTGTAATATAAAGAACAAGAAAAGACTGTTTATTCCCCGCTCCTTTTATGTTGCTTTGATGTCATATTTTTGTGTGCTTCGAGGGAAAGGAAAATGCGTCTTAATTATATAGAATTATATTCTCTCTTGTGCTAAACCTGCTCCCACTTTTCAATTTCAGCTCACACAAAATACTTGAAAAAACAAAAAAAACTGGAGAAAAAAAACCTGGAAAAAAATGAAAAATCCTAAATACAGTTTGGCAAAGTTTAGACATAACTTGACTGGAAGTTTGCTGTTTAGAAGTTACATTTAAAAAATATGCTGTTCTCAGAATGTTTTAAAGGTTTTGAGGAAACGTATTTTTGCTCAAAGAGACTGGAAACAAAATAGAGAACTTTTTATGTGCACTTAATGCAGTGCATGATCGGCCGTTCTGTGAACCAAAAGCAGCCCTGCTAAAAATGCTCAGCAGCCTACCCTTACCCTTTTCCTTTTCCTTTTCCTTTTCCTTTTCCTTTTCCTTTTCCTTTTCCTTTTCCTTTTCCTTTTCCTTTTCCTGTCCTGTCCTGTCCTGTCCTGTCCTGTCCTGTCCTGTCCTGTCCTGTCCTGTCCTGTCCTGTCCTGTCCTGTCCTGTCCTGTCCTGTCCTGTCCTGTCCTGTCCTGTCCTGTCCTGTCCTGTCCTGTCCTTTCCTTTCCTTTCCTTTCCTTTCCTTTCCTTTCCTCTCCATCTTCTCTCCTTCTTGAAGCTTCCCTGTGCCTGCTTCAATTAACCTCGAGGAGCTGGAGAAAGGGAACGTGTCAGAGGCACCTGGAGCGGTCCAAGGCTTTAAAGCCGGGCTCCAGCCCACCGGGGAAATGCCCATGGAATGAATAAATGCCTGTCTGGCCCTGATGATTTCATCTTTCACATTCCCCACAAAATCTGCGATGGCGTTGCAGTGCGGTTAGTCTATGCTGTGACTGTGACATGTCACTGTAAGTGGAGCTATTTATAATGGAACAAGACTTTCAAGGAAGCTTTCTATACTTCACGAGGCAGCAGCCCTACACCAGTTACTATGCAATCCTATTTCACTTTTCTCATCAGTAATCTGTAGAGACTTGTGAACTGCATGCATTTCTTCCAGCAAAAGAGAGGAAACTGTGCTGCCTGGTACTGAAGGCGCTTTAATACCAGGCAATCTAGGGTCCCTGATTCACCAGTGGGACCTGCACATTTTAAGAGCTAAGCAGTGCAGCAAGTCTGTTATATGGCTCTGCATATCCTAAGTTCACAGTAGTGCGGCCCCTCCATGATGAAAGTGAGCCAGGGAGATTCTTTTTATTTTGTTAAAAACGTTCTTAGTTTGGTAATAATGAAACACAATACAGAGGAAATGGGGAGGGAGAAGAAAAGATTCGACATCCGGCACCCAGCAGTTGCATGATGTGTACATCAATGTGATACATACAATTGTTGACATTAATTACATGACATGACAACAGGCATAAGTTCAGTACAAAAGATGAAAAAGAAGCATTTGAGCCACAGGGATTCTAACCAGGGAAGGAACCCAGCGTCCATTTGCCAATGGTTGGAAAAATGACTTTTTTTTGCTCAGAATGTCAGCCCAGCTCCAGGAAGCAAAATTATAAATTGCCACTATCGCTAAGAATCTTGTCCAAAAGCTGATTTATTAATGTATTGATTTTTGTCAGTCATAAGTTATAAAATGCGGTTGTAACCTCAAGGAGCCTCAAGAAGATTGGAGGGAAAGAAAGCTGGATGACAAAGGGGTGGGTTGGGTAATTTTGGAGAGCTAGTGAAAAGCTTTAGTGAATAGCCAAGTTTTTAGGTACCTTCAAAAAGATAAGAGGTTGGGGATATCCCTGAGGTGCTGAGGATTTGCATTCCGGAGCAGGGAACCTTTGATACTGAATCTTCTACCGCCGATGGAGAAGGATTTCAATGGAGGATGGTTGAATACGTTCATGATTGATGAGGTGTCCCGGTAGGTATGAGATTTACACGGGGAACTTGGTATGAACTGCATTCCATAAGACAAACAGGATTTTGAACTGGCCGTCTTCACAGATGAGTAGTCATTAAAGAGTCATCTGAATGGATCCCTTTTACCTCTGTTGGCCTTAGTTGAAGATGAGTCAAGCCACCAAGTTCTGAAATACTTGAAATTGTTTGATTAAGGAAGAGTTTGAGGATTCAAGAAGGAGATTGCTGTGAGTGATATGTGACTAATGGGGTTCGGGGAACATCTTTTACCACGCAACTTTTACAACGCAGTACCTTTACCACGCAGGTATTACAACGCAAGTCGTTACGACGACTTGCGCTGGGGGCGCTGTAGGATAGGGAATAGTTTAATTTACTATCCAAAACCTTCCCTACTATCCACGGGGACTGGAGTTGGAATAGTAAATTAAACTATTCCACTATCCAGCGCCCCCCAACGCAAGTCATTGTAACGACTTGTGTTGTAAAACCTGCGTGGTAAAAGCATGCGTTGTAACGACATACATCCGATGGTTCTGATGAAGAAGGGGTATTTTATGTTGCTGATACATTTCAGAAAAAGTTTTCCATTGGAGTTTACTCAAAGAATGTGTGCCTTGAAGTAGAGGGTGGGGTGCAGAGGGACCAGGATGTTCTTGGCTTTATTAACTAAGTGATATTGTGGTTGAGGATCACCATATTGGGCTAGTGGGAACAAATGCTAAAGAAGGTTCTGGATGAGCTCTTTGTTAAGTATCCAGTAATTCTTCCAAGCTTGATTGTCCTCGAAAGTGAATGAGATGGGTTGATGTACGAAGTCTCTTGCTATGGCCCTCCTTACATAAACCTCCACTCATTTTCCTTTTCTTGCACACAGAATTAACTGGTATGAACTTCTTTGGCAATCAGTAGAGATCAGTAGAGATCAGTATACCTGCATTGTTGTATATATAGAACACCCATATTTGAAAAAACGAATTTGGATGCTATTGTTAATACACAGTATAGACATATGTACAAACCAAAATATAATATTTATAAATTCATCTTTAACTTCCTTCCTTTAGGTCTATTCTGTTGTGTTCATCATCACTGTAAAGCACATGTTTATCTGAAGGTTCATTAATGTTTACTGAATACTTAATATAGAAATATTTCTGTGTAGACAAGATAGCTAGCTAGTTAGCGAGCTCGATAGACAGACAGACAGACAGACAGACAGACAGACAGACAGACAGATAGATAGATAGATAGATAGATAGATAGATAGATAGATAGATAGATAGATAGATAGATAGATAGATAGATAGATAGATAGATAGATAGATAGATAGATACATACATACTATGGCCCCAATTCAGGAAGCTTCCTTTCCAATAGTAAGTTTGTCATACTCCTGGAAATTCAATAACAGTAGCCTAGATGGTATGAAATAAGTAAGGAGGTTATTTTACTGTTGTTGGAGGCCAGCAATTAAAAAAAGTTGTTTCAAGTTTCATAATTCCGGTCCTGCACGACCAGTTATCCACAGTTGACTCTTTGTACTGTCGCGTTCTAATCTAGGACCCTGATCGATACTGTGACCTTATGCCCCTATACGGCTATAAATCCATTTATTCCCTATATTGGCATAACCGTTCAAGTGCAATATTCAGAAACTCGTCTCTGGCCTCACACAAACAGAACCACATTTCAGAATCGCTTTCTCTGCCACTTCCTTTGCAACCAATTAGTGCAATGACATAGCAGAAGTTACTATCTGAGATTCCTAGATTAACACTCCGAGTTCTTCAACAAGATAAAAACTCAGCAACCTGGAAATCCCCTCTTGCTGTGTTTTGATTAGTAATAGAACTCTAATGAGCACTGATAGACGATCACTTCCTAGTGACATCTTTATTGACGTCTTATGTCCAAAAACGTACGTCAAACAAGGCACCTTTCAGGTATAAATATTACCAACGTTGCCTTAAGCAAATGCTGATGTTGCTGCTGTTTCGCTGATGCTGGTAGCTGTCTCACTGTTGCTGAAGTAGCTGTCATGCTGATGATACCATAGCTGCTATCGCTACTGCTATCGCTGCTAACTAGCGAACGATGGTGTGGTGAACTTAGGAGCTGAACAGGGCTCGAAAGTACCTAAACACACTACTGTGACCGATCCTCACAACCCAGTGGCCCTCACAAAGATAGTGTTTATCAGGTTCTGGCAAGGTTAACCCATGCTGTGAGAACCGAGTTGTACATGCACACATACACACACACACACATGGATGTGTGGACACACACACAAAAAACAATTGATGGACAGAATGCAGAACAATGTCCTACATTCACCCCAGTACAGAGATCTGGACCTAAATACATTGTTTTTTTGCTCAATTGCAAAAAGAACAATTGATGGACAGAATGCAGAACAATGTTATACATTCACCCCAGTACAGAGATCTGGGCCTAAATCCGTTGTTTGTTTGCTCTCTGTGACTGTGTGTGAATGCTTGCATTGTCCAGCATTCCGTCCATCAATGGTTTCTTTTGCATATGTCGCCTTAAGTGGGAAGGGTATGCCCAGACGTGGGTCCCGTGCTCACTACAACACTGGATTCAAGCTAGCCTGGCTGATGAAGGGTGATGCCCTGAAACCTGTCCCAGGGTGCTTGTTTCCGGTCCAGGGAGGACCTGGCTTGGCAGTTCGGGCTGGACTGTTCCCACAAGGAACAGGGTCAAGACTGATTTGCATATGACTGGGTCCAAACTGGGGTGGTGAGGTGAGCAAAAGACATATGGATTCAACCTAGATCCCTGTGACTGGGGATGAATGCTTGCATTGTCCAGCATTCGGTCCATCAATTGTTTCTTTTGCATATGGACACACACACACGCGCCCAAACACCCCTACAAGTGGCAGGAGAGCTTCGCTGAGCAAATAAATACCCCCATCAAGATGGTGAAGCACACAAATGGGAATGCGAGCTCCACTCGGCTGCTTTTGTTCCTGTAAGCAATAATGCCACAATTAACACATTTGAAATGGGAACTGAAAACCGATTTTAACAAGACAAGTCTTGAAAAAAAATATAAAATGTTGCGTTTGTCGTGTTGCACCTCCTGACAGGGCTATTAAATTGCAGCGTGGGACTAACAATGCTTTTTCTGTTGAGCGAGTATTAGGGCTCACCAGGTGAACATATGTAGCACTGCCCACTTTGTGGTAAATTTAGTTTCTTTTCAAAAAATTGAAAAGGTTGCCTGTGGCTCGCTCTGCGGCGATGCCAGCAGAAGCAAACTTACCAGAAAGAATTTCAGTTCAGGATTGGAATTAGCTTCAGTGTGAGTAATACACTGTAATATAAAGAACAAGAAAAGACTGTTTATTCCCCGCTCCTTTTATGTTGCTTTGATGTCATATTTTCGTGTGCTTCGAGGTAAAGAAAAATGCGTCTTAATTATATAGAACTATATTCTCTCTTGTGCTAAACCTGCTCCCACTTTTCAATTTCAGCTCACACAAAATACTTGAAAAAACAAAAAAAACTGGAGAAAAAAAACCTGAAAAAAAATGAAAAATCCTAAATACAGTTTGGCAAAGTTTAGACATAACTTGATTGGAGGTTTGCTGTTTAGAAGTTACATTTAAAAAATATGCTGTTCTCAGAATGTTTTAAAGGTTTTGAGGAAACGTATTTTTGCTCAAAGAGACTGGAAACAAAATAGAGAACTCTTTATGTGCAC
Organism: Lissotriton vulgaris; assembly: GCF_964263255.1. Lineage (NCBI taxonomy): Eukaryota > Metazoa > Chordata > Amphibia > Caudata > Salamandridae > Lissotriton > Lissotriton vulgaris. Next base: position 248,976 of record NW_028251774.1, on the reverse strand, counting down.
TTAATGCAGTGCATGATGGGCCGTTCTGTGAACCAAAAGCAGCCCTGCTAAAAATGCTCAGCAGCCTTCCTTTTCCTTTTCCTTTTCCTTTTCCTGTCCTGTCCTTTCCTTTCCTTTCCTTTCCTTTTCCTTTTCCTTTCCTTTTTTCCCTTTCCTTTCCTTTCCTTTTCTTTCCTTTCCTTTCCTTTCCTCTCCTCTCCATCTTCTCTCCCTCTTGAAGCTTCCCTTTGCCTGCTTCAATTAACCTCGAGGAGCTGGAGAAAGGGAACGTGTCAGAGGCACCTGGAGCGGTCCAAGGCTTTAAAGCCGGGCTCCAGCCCACCGGGGAAATGCCATGGAATGAATAAATGCCCTGTCTGGCCCTGATGATTTCATCTTTCACATTCCCCACAAAATCTGCGATGGCGTTGCAGTGCGGTTAGTCTATGCTGTGACTGTGACATGTCACTGTAAGTGGAGCTATTTATAATGGAACAAGACTTTCCAAGGAAGCTTTCTATACTTCACGAGTCAGCAGCCCTACACCAGTTACTATGCAATCCTATTTCACTTTTCTCATCAGTAATCTGTAGAGACTTGTGAACTGCATGCATTTCTTCCAGCAAAAGAGAGGAAACTGTGCTGCCTGGTACTGAAGGCGCTTTAATACCAGGCAATCTAGGGTCCCTGATTCACCAGTGGGACCTGCACATTTTAAGAGCTAAGCAGTGCAGCAAGTCTGTTATATGGCTCTGCATAGCCTAAGTTCACAGTAGTGCGGCCCCTCCATGATGAAAGTGAGCCAGGGAGATTCTTTTTATTTTGTTAAAAACGTTCTTAGTTTGGTAATAATGAAACACAATACAGAGGAAATGGGGAGGGAGAAGAAAAGATTCGACATCCGACACCCAGCAGTTGCATGATGTGTACATCAATGTGATACATACAATTGTTGACATTAATTACATGACATGACAACAGGCATAAGTTCAGTACAAAAGATGAAAAAGAAGCATTTGAGCCACAGGGATTCTAACCAGGGAAGGAACCCAGCGTCCATTTGCCAATGGTTGGAAAAATGACTTTTTTTTGCTCAGAATGTCAGCCCAGCTCCAGGAAGCAAAATTATAAATTGCCACTATCGCTAAGAATCTTGTCCAAAAGCTGATTTATTAATGTATTGATTTTTGTCAGTCATAAGTTATAAAATGCGGTTGTACCCTCAAGGAGCCTCAAGAAGATTGGAGGGAAAGAAAGCTGGATGACAAAGGGGTGGGTTGGGTAATTTTGGAGAGCTAGTGAAAAGCTTTAGTGAATAGCCAAGTTTTTAGGTACCTTCAAAAAGATAAGAGGTTGGGGATATCCCTGAGGTGCTGAGGATTTGCATTCCGGAGCAGGGAACCTTTGATACTGAATCTTCTACCGCCGATGGAGAAGGATTTCAATGGAGGATGGTTGAATACGTTCATGATTGATGAGTTAAGGTGTCCCGGTAGGTATGAGATTTACACGGGGAACTTGGTATGAACTGCATTCCATAAGACAAACAGGATTTTGAACTGGCCGTCTTCACAGATGAGTAGTCATTAAAGAGTCATCTGAATGGATCCCTTTTACCTCTGTTGGCCTTAGTTGAAGATGAGTCAAGCCACCAAGTTCTTAAATACTTGAAATTGTTTGATTAAGGAAGAGTTTGAGGATTCAAGAAGGAGATTGCTGTGAGTGATATGTGACTAATGGGGTTCGGGGAACATCTTTTACCACGCAACTTTTACAACGCAGTACCTTTACCACGCAGGTATTACAACGCAAGTCGTTACGACGACTTGCGCTGGGGGCGCTGTAGGATAGGGAATAGTTTAATTTACTATCCAAAACCTTCCCTACTATCCACGGGGACTGGAGTTGGAATAGTAAATTAAACTATTCCACTATCCAGCCCCCCCAACGCAAGTCGTTGTAACGACTTGTGTTGTAAAACCTGCGTGGTAAAAGCATGCGTTGTAACGACATACATCCGATGGTTCTGATGAAGAAGGGGTATTTTATGTTGCTGATACATTTCAGAAAAAGTTTGCCATTGGAGTTTACTCAAAGAATGTGTGCCTTGAAGTAGAGGGTGGGGTGCAGAGGGACCAGGATGTTCTTGGCTTTATTAACTAAGTGATATTGTGGTTGAGGATCACCATATTGGGCTAGTGGGAACAAATGCTAAAGAAGGTTCTAGGTGAGCTCTTTGTTAAGTATCCAGTAATTCTTCCAAGCTTGATTGTCCTCGAAAGTGAATGAGATGGGTTGATGTACGAAGTCTCTTGCTATGGCCCTCCTTACATCAACCTCCACTCATTTTCCTTTTCTTGCACACAGAATTAACTGTTATGAACTTCTTTGGCAATCAGTAGAGATCAGTATACCTGCATTGTTGTATATATAGAACACCCATATTTGAAAAAACGAATTTGAAGGCTATTGTTAATACACAGTATAGACATATGTACAAACCAAAATATAATATTTATAAATTCATCTTTAACTTCCTTCCTTTAGGTCTATTCTGTTGTGTTCATCATCACTGTAAAGCACATGTTTATCTGAAGGTTCATTAATGTTTACTGAATACTTAATATAGAAATATTTCTGTGTAGACAAGATAGCTAGCTAGTTAGCGAGCTCAATAGATAGACAGACAGACAGACAGACAGACAGATAGATAGATACATAGATAGATAGATAGATAGATAGATAGATAGATAGATAGATAGATAGATAGATAGATAGATAGATAGATAGATAGATAGATAGATACATACATACATACATACTATGGCCCCAATTCAGGAAGCTTCCTTTCCAATAGTAAGTTTGTCATACTCCTGGAAATTCAATGACAGTAGCCTAGATGGTATGAAATAAGTAAGGAGGTTATTTTACTGTTGTTGGAGGCCAGCAATTAAAAAAAGTTGTTTCAAGTTTCATAATTCCGGTCCTGCACGACCAGTTATCCACAGTTGACTCTTTGTACTGTCGCGTTCTAATCTAGGACCCTGATCGATACTGTGACCTCATGCCCCTATACGGCTATAAATCCATTTATTCCCTATATTGGCATAACCGTTCAAGTGCAATATTCAGAAACTCGTCTCTGGCCTCACACGAACAGAGCCACATTTCAGAATCGCTTTCTCTGCCACTTCCTTTGCAACCAATTAGTGCAATGACATAGCAGAAGTTACTATCTGAGATTCCTAGATTAACACTCCGAGTTCTTCAACAAGATAAAAACTCAGCAACCTGGAAATCCCCTCTTGCTGTGTTTTGATTAGTAATAGAACTCTAATGAGCACTGATAAACGATCACTTCCTAGTGACATCTTTATTGACGTCTTATGTCCAAAAACTTACGTCAAACAAGGCACCTTTCAGGTATAAATATTACCAACGTTGCCTTAAGCAAATGCTGATGTTGCTGCTGTTTCGCTGATGCTGCTAGCTGTCTCACTGTTGCTGAAGTAGCTGTCATGCTGATTATACCATAGCTGCTATCGCTACTGCTATCGCTGCTAACTAGCGAACGATGGTGTGGTGAACTTAGGAGCTGAACAGCCGTCCCCCTGCAAGAGCCCAGCAGATGCAAGCTGCCCGCGGACGCTGCCCCTCCTCCTCCTCCTCGACGCGCTGAGAGAGACGCTGTCTTTCTCCTGCAGAGAAATCCAGCTCCGGCGTTTCTAGTCTACCCTTGCGGGTGACTGGGATATCGACCCCCTGAAGGAGATACCAGACCTCCATCCTTCTATTCCAGAGGTATGGTGTTGACTAAACCCTTAGAGAGAATTCTTGAAGCAAACCTTGGCAAAACCAACTTAACTTAAAGCTACTTACTTACTCCCCTCCCAAGTATTAGGCTTAGGTCAGGTACACTGGGGTAGGCGTAGTTAGAAGCACCAGTTGACTATTTTAGCCTAATGTATATATGAATGTATATATGTTTTATTCATTTTAAACCATTGTATGGCTAAGAAACCATATCAATGCTTTTACAGTATTATTTCGCAATACTCATCTTACTGTACGTACTTTTTATAATAACAAGTCTTGCAATTGTGACAATTCCTTTCTCTTGTACGAGAAGAAAGACTGTTCAATAAATGTTACCCTTTATTGACAACGCCCGTCTCTCTATTCTCTACATATTGTGAAAGTAAACTGCACAACCCCTGACTGAGTAAAATAACTGTCTATTGTTTCACACGACCCTAGAGATTGACTCTTGATCTGAGGAGCAAAGTTGTCATGTTGCACGGTTGTTGGAAAACTGAATCCCTTCTTGGCTGTGCCAGGGAAGCTGATCACTTCCTATTCAGTCAAGAAAGTTTCCAGTGACCTCTGAGCTAGTTGGTAACAAACCCAATTAAGTTTAGCATAGTCAGTGACGGCCTGGAAGATCCGCACTTCTACGTCGATACTACTGTTTATGTTATTCCAAAGCGCAGGGCCTATTGGGAAAATATGAACTACACTACATGGCGCCCAACGTTTGGTAAGGCGATAAACTAACGCAAGACGTTAGAGTAACTCAGTCGTGCATATTTCACACAGACCCCTTTCTCCCGTAAATACTCCAATAGACGTCTGGAGTGGGTGAAAGGTTAAAATCCGCCCGAACTCAGTAGGAAGAGATTCCTATGTAAAGCTCTGGTTTATTCAACGTTGAAGGATACAGTGTTCCAAAATATTGTGCACCTAATCTTTGTCTCCTTGGAGACCTACTCTGCAAACCTTGCATTTATACAATGCCAGGAGAAAACGGAACCACTGGGGCCGCAGCAGATGCGACTCAGCAGGGTCCCGACACTACTACTTAACCGGGTGCAATAAACATCCCGGCGCATTTAAGAAAATCTATAACGTTAAAACTTATAGAAAACGGACTGACACCACAAGGTGGTACAGTGATTTTCGTGATAGAGGCACACGAATATCGGCAGACAGAGGTATTCTATTCATGGATAAACTTTCCAGCGGCAAACGCTAGAACAAAAGAGTTTCACTATTACAAAATAGAGAAACCACCGGATGAGTACGCTCCTTTCGAGGAGATTGAAATCCAACTCAAATTCCAAGAGCACCTGCTCTGGTTTAATGGCGCCCTAAAACATAATGATCATATTACCAGGCTCGGTCCACTAGGTAGACCAGGAGCAACGTGGCCGGTTCTAGCCAGCTACACACCACACCCGGACATTGCAAAAATGTCAAAAGAAGAGCTGTTAGTACAGCTAAAAACACTTATAAAAATACATAGGCAATTAGTCCAATATGTAGTGTGGACTGCAACAGTCCAACCAGCTGTTAATGTACCACAGCTGACCCCTCATCAGGGGAACACTAATAAAATTACACCACAGAACATACAGTCATGTCTTGGTAAAACACCCGTAAAACGGGAACAAATTCCTTTCTGGTTAGCCCAAAAAATCACTCAAATAGGGGCAGTATTTCCGGATACTACCCCTATCGAGAAACACAGAATCTTGACCATCTGCCTTCCTATGGGAATCGCACCACACGTGGAGGACTGTGACACTTGGGGTACAGTCTTTGCTTCCATTTACACAAAATCACATGGTGTTCCGTCTATGGCGGTAATACCAGATGTACTAAGACAGATTCAAAATGAATACGGTCCAGAACCTGCTTTAACTCTTGGTATGAAATTACTGAAAGACTTCAAGCAGGTCTCTGCTATATTATTAGCCAATATAAAGGGAGAAGCAGCATCTGTGGAGATCCGCCAGAAGTTGAAGGAAACAGATATAACAGATCAGCCAGTTGAGCTTGCCAGAATCATAGAAAAATGCTATGAAGAATTAGGTAGAGACAGCTTGGGTGGGAAACCAGTAAAGCCCCAACTGCTCGAAAATCCTGAAAAATTATTTATTAAAAATAATTCAAACACTCTTAAAAAGAGCTGGGATGGAAATAAACAATCCACTCCCAAGGAAAAAGTTTTCCAGTCCAGAGGAAGGTCTCCTCGATGGAGGGAAAGAACTCCCGACTCGAGAACAGCAGTCTCCCCAGAGGGAGCCCTCTGAGAAAAGATACAACATTAGAAATAGGGATAATTTGAAAAAACCTGATAGAGATCAAAGTATTGATACACGTACCTCTCGATCTTTTTCGCAGAAATCGGAAAGAAGAGGACGGTCAGACCCAGGAGAGCACACCAAGTCCAAAGACAAGGAACCTGCTCAGAGTAAAAAATCTCAATTTCCAAAAAAGAAGGTAGCAAGTATTAGAGTAATCAGCCATGCCGAGAACACTGAGGACACAGTTGAAAAACAGGGAGTGGGCACAGACAATGTTGGACAGTGCAGCAGAAATCAGTATAGCCCGCAAGATCTTGATGAGTCATCTGGAGACAGTGGACACGAATGAATACATTCAGGTTGAAACTGCCGACACCAGACTTAGCGAGCCCCATAAGATATACGAAATAACATTGCGTATAGAGGGTGATAAGACTAGGAAAATAAAGGGTCTATTTTGGGATAAACTCTCAAAAGGCTATGATATTCTGTTAGCTGAAAAAGATTGGCCCCCAGAGTTTGTCAGGGAGTGCCCTCGTGGCGAAGAAATGATTATGCCTGCCTTCTCTAATCACATTCCGATTCACAAAAAATATACTTATGCAAGGAAATGGCCAGTAGCCCAGGCACCGGCATTATATAAAAATCATGTAGGATGGGATGAGGACTTACCTCCTCACAAAATCCAGTTAAAAAGTGAACCAACTGCCCAACGGCAGTATCCCATTAAGCAAGAAGCTAAAAAACAAGTCAGGGAGATCTTAGATCAACTTGAATACCAGGGGGTGATTGAAACACGCACCTCTCAAATGAACAATCCTTTGTTTCCTGTCTCCAAGCCAGACAATTCATATCGTCTAGTTTTGGACTACAGACACCTTAATGCATGTTGCAAAACATTTGCAGTACAAAACTCGCATAGTGCTGCACTAATGAATAACATAGTTAGGAAAAAATATAAAACGACATTAGACATATCTAATGGTTTCTTTTGTCAAAACATTGCACCAGAAAGCAGGTATTTGACCGCTTTCTCCGTAATTGGGGTCTCAGAAAAATTTCTGTCGACTCCCACAGGGGTTCAAGATCCGCCCAGGACTATTCTCAGCTAGGGTAACAGAGTTGCTACAAATATATGATGATGAGGCATTATCTTACGTAGATGATATCTATCTCACAGACGACGACTTGGATACTCACTTGAAAAGAGTGAACACCATTATACTTGGGTTCGCGGCAGAAGGTTACAAATTCAACTTTAAAAAGTCTCGAATTGCCCATCTGACAGTATTATTTTTAGGATACGAATTATCAAGTGAAGGAAAAAGCCTAGCGGACAACTTCTTATAGAAGTGCGCTGTACTCCAAGCTCCAAAAACGCTGAAGAATTTACAATCCATACTAGGTTTTCTGAATTTCGGAAGAACATACATTCTAAATTACGCAGAGAGGGTTAAACCTCTCAACGAACTAATTAAACCTGATTTTAAACAAATCAATTGGACTCAAAAACACACAGAAATTTTGAGATCACTGCAAACAGACATGTTAGCAAAAACAAAATTAGAAACACGTGACAACACACGCGATCTTGTAATCTGAGTCATCCTAGGAGGATGCGGATTCACGTACCTGACCTCTAATGAGGGAGAAAAGGTACCAATTTCAATTAAATCTCACTTGTACACACAAGTAGAAAAAACATTCAGTCACACAGGAAGAACTGTGAAAGCAGTGCAAATTGCATTAGCAAATGAACGAGAATTAGCACATGGTAAAAGGATTAATATCCTCACAGCGGAATCCGCCTTTGAGGCGCTATTCAGCCCAGTAAACCTGCTTTCAGTGTCACTGGATCCGAAATGGATACAGTGTATAGATTCTTTAGGAGCGGAAGATGTGAAATACTATTTCGCCCCGCAATTCAAAGAACTGAATGATTTAGAATATGAAGAAGAATATCCTCTGCCAATCGAACTTCTGCCTCTCCCACAGTACGCCTGTATAATCTATACAGATAGATTTGTACAGCATTTTAACGTAGAGAGCAAATCCTACAATGCAGCCTGTGCGATTGTTAAAGGTCGTTGGCTGTGCGGTAAATTCAGACCAAAAATAACAAAAACTGAATCAGTAAGAAACTGTTCGGCTCAGAGAGCTGAAATCAGATGTTTAAAGATGGCGCTCGAAAATGCAGAACGTGAATTCCCGACACTTATTGTGTGCGATTCTCATTTATGCATCAACTCTTACAATAATAAACTGCAGAGCTGGATTGAAAACGATTACAAAGATGACACAGGTGCCACAATAAAGCATAAATTGCTCTGGAAACAGATAGTTCTTTTACAGAAAGAACCACGTGATACACGCACAGAGTCTTCAACGTGATGGCGTTCACGTTGCAGGGAATTCATTGGCTAATACAGCCACAGCGGAAGCAACTAAACCGGCTTCCGTAGCCACAAGAAAGCATGCAGAAAAATACATAGACGGGGAAACCATGCTGGCAGTAAAAACGACCGTGAAAGGCGACTGTGCAGCACTGCCCGTGAACTATCCACTCATTTATGCATACGTAATCGATGCAAACTCCGTTCCTTTTGCTCGAATCCCTGGAGTGGGGGATAGGGTAATTCCAAACAGGGACCGGAGGGGCTTCCTCATACAGGAAGCACACATGGGATTGGGTCTGAGACACCAAACAATCAGGGACTCTCTGAGAGAGTTAGAATCAGAGTACTGGTGGCCGGAAATGAGTGAAGGCATTCACAAGTTTGCAAAAAACTGTGAAGACTGCAACAGAGATCGCAGTGAAGAACCGGCCAGTGTAGTGTCAGAAGCCCTAATAGAAAGCATTAGGCAATCTATCCGCGCTATCAAAAAAGAGAAACGCGTCCCATTGTACATCATTAAGGCTAAAGACACTTAAAAATGTGGCCTCCAGCGCTCGGCTGACGCCAGAACGGTTATAAGAAAGATCTGCGAGTCTTTATCGGCACATACGCAATTGCCACGTTCCATTCTGACCAGGGTTCTGCTTTCAGCTCTCGTGCTTATAAGGAGGCCATGGCCAGCATGGGAATTGGTTTGCGGTATTCTTGTCCGTCACACCCCGAAGGGAATAGTGTGGTTGAAAGAAAAAACCGGGACATAAAGCGATCTATAACAGCGAAGGTATTAGGTTCAGGCGCTGGGTGGGTCAAACATCTAATAAGTGTCCAGACCAGTCTTAACAATTTGCCAAGAAATTCTCTAAAAGGTTTCAGCCCATACGAACTATTGTTCGGAATTAGAATGAGAGTTCAGGACTTAGATAGTCAAGTATCAGTGGTACAAGATAAAAAAACAGACTTTGACATCAAAGATCGTTTGGCTGTTTTACAGGACTTGAATGAAACAAGAAAATCCTTAAGCAACATAAAGTTAAAGCAACAGCCAGATACCACTGACGAGGCACCACAAGCAACAGCCCCAGCAAGGCCTGTCTGGATTTCAAAGATTGGGGATCTAGTCAGAGAAAAAATCGCGGTGAAGAAGGAATTTGGGCCTTCTTACAGAAAAGCAGTACCTGTCTTGGCAGTCACCGGAACAAGATCAGTAGTACTACCGCCCCTTGCTGGTAAAAAGGAGAACAGAGTTGTATCTATCGACCTGGTAAAACCACAAGCATGTGGCCTATAATCAACAGTAGGCCCAGTGGACTCCCAAGAAACAACAGAATACCCAAACTTGCAACAATCCAAGAGGTTCAAGCTGAAAGACTAATCACATTCGATCAGCCTGCAGTGCACAGAGAAGGACTATGCAATAATGCCATGGAACTCGTGCCTCTTGAGACACAGATTGAAACAGTTCGTCAAGAAACACCAGTCTACAATAATGTGGCATCAGAAAGTGCTACCGAAAGACAGATTGAAAGAACAATCCCAACAATTGACAGAACTGCCTCTGGTTATTTCATCGACTTCGACAACTTTTCCGAGGATCAAAGCAACCCCGAAGTGATGCCAGAAACAAAAATGACTTTTAAAGAAAAAGCAACGGAACTCTTTCATCAACTGAAGGAAATCTACCTTATTTCCCCATGGTTAGAGTTCTGGTTCGGTCTAGGTGTATTTTTCCTCCTGCTTTGGCTCATCATGGTACTTTGTTTGGGAAAATTCATTGAGGGAAAATATAGTACAATGGACACAGCAAGTCAGAACATCAACTTAGTCCTCAAACCACACAGATCATCGCACGTGAAGAAAAGAGAACTGTCAACAGTAAATGTCAAAGCCATTCCAATACCCGGTGGGGTAGTATGGGAGAAAACTGACTATGAGATCTATGGTCCGGTCGAGATCCTGAAGTATCCTCATCAACTGAAGGTTTCCTTAAGTGACTTTGTAAAACATAGAACATTCTCTGATGATTGGGACTTTAACAGTATTAATGACATGATGGCTGATTTAGTAATGTCAGCTAGATTCACAGAACATGATTATTTACAAGGTTCGTCTAGTTATGAACAGTTGTTCTGTTATACACATTATGGCGATCATTATTTACATAAATCTGCACAGCCTAGAAATGTTTTTAAGTATAATCAATGGGAACATTGTGCTACACCACCTAAAAGCAGTTCTAAAACATTCTTTGAGAAATTCAAGTACTTCTCAGGGTTTAACACCAGTGATGCAGAAACATTTTATTACAAACTGTTAGATAAAACAGGAATGAAAACAATGCTGACAAACACTAACTTAATATATTCAGAAGCATTTTATGAAAAAATGATGACATTTGGTTTTGATTATTGGAAAAATAACATTGAAACAAAAACCATTTGGGGTACGAAAGATTGGCAGGTACAAGGCCTAGAAGCACTATTCAGAACCTGCATGATACCAGAACAAATTATGTTTTTAAATGACACAATTCACCAAACGTCCTGTCTTGGCCTAGCTAAGATCAAAGACCTAAACAAACCGTCTATTCCGAAGCCAATACCTTAAAATGTAACAACAGATATTGAGATAGACGTAACAAAAATTTTACATTTTAACAGAACACATCCTGATTGGAAAAAGTGGTTAATCTGGCCTACTGACACAAACAACTGTCAAGATAGATTCCTGAATAAAACACTGGGGTTAAAAATGACCAGACAAGACCCTAGATACTCCCAGAGACAACATCCAGGGATAGTAACAACATACAGCGTAGGGAAACTCTGCCTCGAATGGCTAGGATCATCCACACTGGCTGAAATTAAGCAACACTTATCTTTACTTAAAGATGGTGCTGATTTGCGCGATTTTATTATGGGACCACCCAAACAGCGTCAAAAGCGTTTCATAGTGGCCAGCATCTATGCTGGGTACAACGAGGCTTGGAAAGTCACACAAATTGAAACAGCAGAAAAAATACGAGAAATTGATCGTATTAATTTGGAAAAATCACTTTCTGTAGTGGACAATGGGTTAATGACTCTGTCCTCCAGAATATATTCGTCGGACAATATTGTATCCGCTGCCTTTGATATAATAGACAGAAACTTGCTAATGTTACAGCATGGCCAGTCGCAATTACGTTCTATTGTACAATTAGGCTGGACGCTGCAAAATCTTCGTTCAGGCTATGTGCCTTGGTGTTTAATCAACACAACGTCATTATTTTCCATTTTTAACCTTACTGATAAACAAATCAGCTTGGCACAGAAAGGAGCAGACTATACAATCCTGAGCATCGAAAAACTTGAGAGATTACCATTGACAATGTCAGAAAGTCCTGTCATTGAATGGATAATACACGGAATTATCACTATTCCGATAACAACTTTCCGATTTAAAAGGTGCCTTGAATACATACCTACTGGCCAGTATGAACGATTAGGTAAAGGATATGTAAAATCAGCATGGAAATTATCATACACACATTCATGCTATAGTGACAGCGACAAAAATGTATTTCTTAGTGGTGAAAATTGTAAACGTTCACTAAGCGGTATACTTTTGTGTCAGGGTATTAATTTACACGGAGCCTGTGAAGGTAATTCTAACAACCTTTCTTGCCACCAGCTTGTCACACCTGCAACGCAGATAGAGCCCTTCTTTATGCAACTCGCGATTGAAGTTACATTCTAAGAACGGATCACAGATGTTGTGGCCTTGTGCCAGGGAAAAGTTCCCGTAAGCGTAACTTCCATGGTCAAATGCTGTATGCAAGCATTGTTCCAGAGCGGGCCTGGAGACATAGAGACTCCCATCTGGCCTCGTCTGAATCTCTATTCTATACGAATTGATACTTTAAGCAAAATGAAGTCTGTGCTTTTGCAGACAACAGTGCCCATCACGTCATCAAAAGAGACGTATGATCTCCTAGTTGCAAGGACAGCTACAGAGGTTCATGACCTTTTATCAACAAATTGCCCCGTGCATTTCGTAGAAATGTTGAGCCAACTCCTTAACATGTCTAGTGCCACAGGCATCCCAGGCATATTTAAGACGATTTTTACGGGACTGCTAACACCATTTCAAGCAATTCTGGGAATCGTTCCAAATTTTGTCCACTCTGTTTTTGGCGGCATACCCCTATTTTTGGGACTTGTAGCAGGGATTTTATTTTTGACCCTCCTGCTTCGTTATGGCAAGCCACAGCTCAGACATGACTCCTATGGGAATGGAAGAAACAATCCTAGCACTCCGCTACCGGGACAGAATAACTAGAGTCTTTGGATTGGCCAGGCTGAGAGATCTAAACATGACCTGGTTCCTTTCATTCAGACCGATATGGCAAAATTGCATCTTACCTGTACTACGATGTATGCTATGCGGAGATGAGTGCGTGTTGGGCATTTGTCTTTCACTTCCATCAGCAGTACCAATGGATATCGATACTTTGCTAAGTCCGATAACGGCTCACGCATTGTGTTGTCCCCAGCGGCTACCAATCCTGATGACGGCATTCGTTGAGCCTCCTGTGCTACGACTAGGTGGTAACAGTGGAGCGAGTGACAAAAGCAGCATCACCCAGGTACGACCTTCTGTGAGCATTGCGGATCCTGACTTTGATGACAGCAATCATTCTCACACCTGCCAAGTTACAGCACTATCGAATTTGGTCGAACTGTCACCTGATTTTGTAGACCAATTCTTTGAGAGCCTGTCTGATATGATGTTCTCACCCAAACAGAAACAATAACTTTAGAGAAGCATTCCGACACACAGCGTTCCCATGAACTCTGGATTCGGCCTTCAGTTTTGAACAACAAAAACTGCTAAAAGCGTTGGAACTCTATTTTCCCCGTTCAAGCAATAATTCTTTTGAATTGAACATTTTTTAATATTCATCCTTTTTTTTGGCACGAAAAATTCTTTGCTTAAAGTAAAACTATTCATAGAGAACAGAAGCTTCTACTTCTATTTCTAAATACATCTAGAGACATAATAACTTTACACCAGCCTCTAGCACATTTTTACTGCAATGCATTTATATGTGATGAAATTATCCTGCCCTTCTTCTGTATTCAGAGATATTTCATGTGTAATTCTTTTTGCATAATCGTTCATTGATTTCATATGCTATAATTTTTGAATGATTTCTATGCTTCAAAAACGTACAGTACCTAAATTTTCACGTATTACTAATACGCCTATTTCAAATGCATATATGTATTTTGGGGTGGGCAATGTTACACATGCATCTTATTGCTCTAGTTTTAGTAATTTGATGGACATGAATTCGTGGAGTGGGTGTCGCGTTCTAATCTAGGACCCTGATCGATACTGTGACCTTATGCCCCTATACGGCTATAAATCCATTTATTCCCTATATTGGCATAACCGTTCAAGTGCAATATTCAGAAACTCGTCTCTGGCCTCACACGAACAGAGCCACATTTCAGAATCGCTTTCTCTGACACTTCCTTTTCAACCAATTAGTGCAATGACATAGCAGAAGTTACTATCTGAGATTCCTAGATTAACACTCCGAGTTCTTCAACAAGATAAAAACTCAGCAACCTGGAAATCTCCGCTTGCTGTGTTTTGATTAGTAATAGAACTCTAATGAGCACTGATAGACGATCACTTCCTAGTGACATCTTTATTGACGTCTTATGTCCAAAAACTTACATCAAACAAGGCACCTTTCAGGTATAAATATTACCAACGTTGCCTTAAGCAAATGCTGATGTTGCTGCTGTTTCGCTGATGCTGCTAGCTGTCTCGCTGCTGCTGAAGTAGCTGTCATGCTGATGATACCATAGCTGCTATCGCTACTGCTATCGCTGCTAACTAGCGAACGATGGTGTGGTGAACTTAAGAGCTGAACAGCCGTCCCCCCTGCAAGAGCCCAGCATATGCAAGCTGCCCGCGGACGCTGCCCCTCCTCCTCCTCCTCGACGCCCTGAGAGAGACGCTGTCTTTCTCCTGCAGAGAAATCCAGCTCCGGCGTTTCTAGTCTACCCTTGCGGGTGACTGGGATATCGACCCCCTGAAGGAGATACCAGACCTCCATCATTCTATTCCAGAGGTATGGTGTTGACTAAACCCTTAAAGAGAATTCTTGAAGCAAACCTTGGCAAAACCAACTTAACTTAAAGCTACTTACTTACTCCCCTCCCAAGTATTAGGCTTAGGTCAGGTACACTGGGGTAGGCGTAGTTAGAAGCACCAGTTGAGTATTTTAGCCTAATGTATATATGAATGTATATATGTTTTATTCATTTTAAACCATTGTATGGCTAAGAAACCATATCAATGCTTTTACAGTATTATTTTGCAATACTCATCTTACTGTACGTACTTTTTATAATAACAAGTCTTGCAATTGTGGCAATTCATTTCTCTTGTACAAGAAGAAAGACTGTTCAATAAATGTTACCCTTTATTGACAACGCCCGTCTCTCTATTCTCTACATATTGTGAAAGTAAACTGCACAACACCCGACTGAGTAAAATAACTGTCTATTGTTTCACAGGACCCTAGAGATTGACTCTTGATCTGAGGAGCAAAGTTGTCATCTTGCACAGTTGTTGGAAAACTGAATCCCTTCTTGGCTGTGCCAGGGAAGCTGATCACTTCCTATTCAGTCAAGAAAGTTTCCAGTGACCTCTGAGCTAGTTGGTAACAAACCCAATTAAGTTTAGCATACTCAGTGGAGGCCTGGAAGATCCGCACTTCTACGTCGATACTACTGTTTATGTTATTCCAATGCGCAGGGCCTATTGGGAAAATAGGAACTACACTACAGTACTATTTAGTGCTATCTTAACTGAAATCTTTAAAATTGCATATCTCTGGATCTACTAAT
The DNA here is from genome assembly GCF_964263255.1 of Lissotriton vulgaris. Lineage (NCBI taxonomy): Eukaryota > Metazoa > Chordata > Amphibia > Caudata > Salamandridae > Lissotriton > Lissotriton vulgaris. Next base: position 233,610 of record NW_028251774.1, on the reverse strand, counting down.
TGGATTTTTGTCGTTTTGATCGTGTTTTATATATTTAAATTAACTCAAACATTTTTCATCTGGTTTAGGATTCTTTTTGTGTGGTGTTTTTCACTTTATTACTCTTTGAAGTGTTTCACAAATACTTACCCATTGCCTCTGAATTAAGCCTGACTGCTCCATGGTACACTACCAGAGGGTTGAGCACAGGTTAATTTAGGGTTGGTTTGTACCCCACCCTGACAAGGATTGTGCTTGCTGCTTGGCCATTGCCCACATCCCAGTTAACGAACAACCCAGTTTTTCACAATACCAATTTGGTATTTGGAAGGGACACCTACAAAACACCCCTCCCAAATACTGAATCAGAATGTGGCTGCAGTCCCATTTTAGAAGTTGCCAAATGTTTATAGATTCATCAAATGTAATTCATGCATTTAAAAAAAACACTCTGAATGTTTGCAACCAGATTGCTTTGTATATCTAGGGCCTTAGTTCACACTATAGGGTATGTTAATCAGAAAACAAGGTTGTCCATGAACAAATACATTTTCTTTACAGTAATTTGGGATGATTTATAATTCAGGGTTCTCTGCATGAAGCACACCTGTGACTAACACTAAATCCACACTTTTAAGTCTCTCTTCATAAAAGTTGCAACAGAGAAAAACTAAACATGAAGGGAGTGATCTTTTCCATCCCCTCAAGCAACTCAATCTTGCATTTATTGTAACATTAATATTTTAATTGCAAGCTTTATGTGGGCTGTTTAAAGCACCATCAGGATGTTAATTCTATTCATTGCAATTAACAAAATTCTAAAAAAGGTTGTGTTGCTTAACTATTGGAAAATGGTACTTGCTAAAACTAGGACACAAAGAAATCTCACAACACTACTACCCAGAAAGTTTATTTTTGAGTCTTCCATGACATTTCCTTTTCAGCCAGTGTAAACCCTATTTGACATAATGTACTAACGGTATAAATATTTGATAGATATTGATGCCAGGGACCGTACAGCAGTGCCAGTGAATTGACATTCAGGAGTGACCAGGAAACAAATCCATGATGTGCACCGGTGAAGTTAGTAAAAAAAAAAAAAGGTAATGGAGTACGAGAAAATTGAATTTTGAGATAGATCACTTTGTCCCTAATACAACGTACACTTGTGACGCTGCGATTACCCGTCTTTCTTTGGAAACAAAGAAAATATTTTCGGACACTAAGCGTCCTGTAATCATTCGCAAGGAAATTCCCTACAGAACTTTGATTCATGAGCTGAATTTACCATGCATTCGCGCTCAGAGTTTATGTCATAAGAACAGTAATGCACACCCCTGGCGCATACATGAAATAGTGTCAGCTATAATGCAATTAAAGAATGATCTCAAGACCTGGCTCTTCGACTAAACCACAGACCCAGCCCCCACACCCCAGACTTGAGACCCTCACGGGTGAGTAGTCGCATTTTATAAGATTCTGATTTATTAATTGATAATGTACATATATAGAGAACAGGAGGTCCTCTCTCATTGCATTTAGCAAAAACTTTACAAAAAGGAATCTTAGTTGTTTGCACCCCACTCATTTGCATTGTCTGGGAGCCGAGACACTTGCTATATATTCTTTTAAAGAAGGTCTTGGTGCATCATTTTCAGATGCCTTCAAAGCAAGACTCATATGCAGTCTATATTATTTTCACATATCTGTTTCCTTTCATTTGTCCTTTTCCTTTTTTTGCGGTCTTTCTACAGGCAGCTTCAACTGTCTGTCACAGAGAGCATTGTTTATAATACGGCAAAGAGTCAGTGCTTATTCATGAACTGATGGCTTCGCATCAATGTCAATTCTCTGCTTTTTATGCTAGCTTTCCTGTCTATTCTTAGAGCATTTCTTTTTTACCCTTGCTCTTTTTTGGTTAAGGTGTAACCCTCCACTACTGAAATCATGGTGCTACTTTTTTATTTTGTTTTAAATTATTAGCAATTTTATATAGCACATGGCCCGAAGGCATAAGAGCGCTTTACAACAGTAGCAGGATACAGGGTAAAGCAAGTTACAGTTACAATAATTAAATTCAGACATTAGCATTGGTAGTTGTGACCAGGACAGATGCATCAGATTAGTCATTGGTAGAACACAGTTCAAGCAGCAATTAAGATGGTGGTGTCACGTTATGTGGGTAGATTGTATCCTGGTGGGGAGAGTGCTTAAATCTGGTCAAGGATGATTAACCAAGGTGTCTGTCAAATAGGAGGCGCTTCAGATCATTTTCGAAGGTGGCTATGCAGGTTGTTTGGTGAAGGGAGGTAGGTAAGGAGTTCCAGATTCTTGTGGCACTACCAGACAATGACTGGCTCATGTACCATTCTCGTCTGAGGGTGGGGGGATCAAGGAGCAGGGAGTGGGCATTTCTGGAACCTCTATTTGCTCCAGAGATTTTCAGTTTCTCACTTAGATAGTAGGGTGAAGAGGAGTGCAGTGCTCTGTGGGTAGTGTAGGCAGTTTTGAATTTATCCCCCGCTTCAATGGGAAGTCTTTGGACGGTTAGAAGGGTAGAGGAAATTTGGTCAAGTTTCTTGAGACCTACAACAAACCACGCTGATGCATGCTGTGTTGCTCTCAGTGAGCCTACGTGAAATTTGGGAATGTCTGAGATAAGGACGATTCCGTAATCTAGTCTGGAGAGAATGAGAGACTGCACCACTGTTTTTAGGTATTGTTCTGAAATCTATTGTCTGATGCCCCAAAGCGGACTAAGTTGGTGCTGTGCGCTTTTGGCCATGGCTGTGATGTGACTGTGAAGGATTAGGTGAGTGTCAAGAGTGATGCCAAGTGATCTAGCACTCTGTAAAATGGCAGGGCAGCCATCCAGGGTGGGAAAGTTGGCCAACCACACCTGTACTGGGGGTTTTGCTTTCGGAGGTGAGAACAAAAGAAATGTTGTTTTTGTTGGGTTGACTTTTAGATGACGGTTATACATTCAGTTTTTAATCTTTGGGAACATGGTTGAAAGGAGGGCAAGGTCTTCAGGGAAAGAGATTTTCATGTGTATTTGAGTGTCATTGGCATAGAGGTGGAAAATAATCCCAGAGTTTCTGATAATCACACATAGTGGTTCAAGGTAGAGGTTAAAGAGGGTTGGGCAGAGGATCGAGCCTTGAGGGACCCCTTGATGTACGTTGACTGGACTTGAGAAAGAGTTGTCCATTCTCACAATTTGGGAACAGTTGGTTGGGTAAGAGGAGAACCAGTTGAGGACTGTGCCTCCACATCCCATGTGTTGTCTAAGAGGTAGGAGGAGGTCCTGATGGTTGACAGTCTCAAATGCAGCTGACAAGTCCTGGAGGACCAGGAGGCAGGAGTTATTAAAGTCGAGGATTCTAAGGGTTTCATCGACTATTTGGAAGATCACAGTTTCTGTTCTGTGGCCCTGGTGGAAACCTGTTTCTAAGAGGTTTTTTGTTCAAACATGTGAAGTGAGTTGGGATGCTATACAACTTTCAATAACTTTGCCTAAAAATGGAAGTGTGGAGACTGGGAGATTGTTGTTCATATTCTCTGGGTCAATAGATTGTTTTTTCAAGAGCAGGGACACTTGACCCACTTTTAGTCAGTCTGAAAATAGGACCTGTTGAAGAAAGGCAATGGCCATTGAAAGGGGGAGTAGGTGTGCAGCAAGAGATGTGCTAATAGAACCTGGCATCCCGAAGGTTGTTTGAGGGTTTCACTTTGGAGATTGTTCGCTGTAGGTCTCCTTGGAGATTGGGGAGAAAGATTACCATGGATGCAGTGCCTTGCATGATAGAATCTCAGTTTTGGGGGGTTCACTGGTGATATATGAGAGAATTTGGCTCTGATGATTTGTTCTTGTTGTGCGAAGCTTATCCACACTCAGGTGAGAGGGTGCTAGTCTCCATTCTTTTTCACGCTTTCTGATAAGCATTCTTTCTTCATAGAGATCTTTTGAGAACCAAGGACTAGAGGGTGTTGATCTGTATAATGCGCACTTCAAGAGTGCACATTTGTCAATAAGGGTTCCATGCAGGAGTTGTATTTGTCAGTGGCCTCAATAATATCAAAGATGGGGTGTAATTGAAATTAGGGCCAAAAGGGCAATGCGGGCCATGCCATCTGTGTGATGGTTGGATGCATCTCTGAACCATGTTTTCTCTTTCTTGAACTGCCCAGATGTTTTGGTGTGAGAACCGGAGAGAGTGAATGGGAACTGCATGTGGTCAGACCAGTCGACAGGAATGGGGTTGTTTGACTGTAGATTAGGGGATTTGGATATTATCAGGTTCAGAATGGTGCCTTACTGCCTTTGTGATGTGTGGGCTTATGGCAGTGTTGCTGGAGATCATTGTCTATGAGTAAGGAGGCAAGAGTGTCCGAAAGGCTGTTACCCTCATTTCCCCAGTGGATGTTGAAGTCTCCGAGGAAGATAGTGTTGTCCAGATGAGAGGTGTAGAGATCCATACATTCCTCGATGAAGGTGCTGATTTGTCCCAGTGGATGGTAAATCAGATTCAGTCTGATGTTAGAGTTAGTCGATGTGAGCATTTCCACTTACACACATTTGAAAGACTGAAACTGAGTAATTGGGAGGATCCTGCATCTCAGTGAGTTTCTGTGAATTAGAGTGAGACCTCTGCCTTATCTTTCTTCTCGGTCTCAACATAAAATGGATTCATTTGGAGGAAGTAGGTCTAGAGCATGGCTAGATGAGTCATTGAGCCATGTTTTGAAGAGGATCAGGATACCATGATTATGGCCAGGATTGAGACCAATATCTCTAGACAATGTTTGACTGCAGACCGGCAATTGTGTAGCTTGCAGTTCAGGGAGAAACTGTTGACTATTTGCTTTGGCTGTTCAGGTAGAAAGGTTGGAATTTGTATCAAGTCACGAGGGGATGATCGTACATCGGATTGGTGTGTGTGAGTTTGATTTCAGTCTCAGATAATGGTGGAAATAGGGAAGCCCACTGCTGAAATAGAGGATGGTGGAGCGAAACTTGAAGCTGCATAACTCTCTAGGAGAATGGATGGGTCTGAGTTGTCGAGGGGAGATTGTGTCCGTTTGAGTCTGGGTAGATGGCTGCCTCATGGTGAGTTGGCCAGTCTGGGGTGGAGGGATGGTGGGGGGTGATGGAGAGAGCAACAACTAGAGAATAGAGGGACGCTTAAATGGGATAGAGCCGATGAGAGGATGTCGTTTTCTCTAGAGAGGTGTGACAACAAGGAAAGTAGTTTTTGAGCAGAGGCCAGTTATGTTCATCAGTTATGGTTGTAGGAGATGTGGGTTGTTGGTACCTGGTGTCGAAGCAGTTGGGGCTGTGGGCAATGAAGGAGGGGAGGAAGGGGTAGGCATATGGGTCTACTGTTGGTCAGAGAAGAGGGTGGAGGGGTGACTGGAGGGGGAGATATTGGTTTGTGGGAGGTTGGAGATGGACGGTGTGGAGATAGTCTGTGGGGGGTGTTCAAGGTTTGGTCTTGGCGGTGAGCAATCAGTTGAGGGGGCATATCAGATAGCAGGAGAGTCTGAGGAGAGAAGGCTTGTCTGGATGGACCATAAGGGGTGGGGAGTGGGTGAGGGGTATTAGGGATGATCGGAGATGGGGAGCATTGAGGATCATTGGAGGGCTTGAAGGAGAGATAAATTGTCAATCGTGGCTAGGATTGTGTTGTTGGTTTTTAACAGGATTTTCCATTGTTGTAGATGGAAATAGAAATGTTACCCAAGAGGCCAAAGGAAGGGGAATAACATTTGAGTTTGCACCCAAAGGATATGTTAGTGAGAGAGGAGAATGGGAACAAATTGTGTAAGGACTTCATCCATAGGTCAGTGTTGTGTGTTAAGAGGAGGAGGTCGGTTTTGAGGGCAGGTTTGCGTTGTAAATGGTATTGGTCTGCAAAGAGGGTTACCAGGTGTTCTATCAAGGTCCTATGTTTTAGGTTTTTCCTTGCATATTTGGAAAGATTAAAGGGGTATTTGATCTTGAATGCATTGGTGCCAGACATGGAAAGGCAAGATGAGGAGAAGCTGGGCGTAATGGGTGTCTCCATCATGTTGCAGTCTGATAAGAGACGAGAGGCAAAAGGTATGATTTAAACAACCATTGCTAGGGTAAAGATGGGCGTTGCATGGTAATCCTCAGCTATGTGAGGCGCACTACATTCTTAGAGGTAGAGGGATACCTTCTCGATGTCTTCGGTATGTTGATCATATGGAATTGTACAGTTTTCGGTAGATGGTTGGGTTGGTTTTGTTGAGTCTGAGGGACCAGACATAGCAGACATTGAAGGGCAAGCATGTCAGGATGGTCCCCTGCAGTTTTGATATCACGAGAGGAATGATTTTAACCATTTCAAGATGGCAGATGTTTTGTGGAGAAATGAAGTCCTCTTTCTAAAGCAGTGGATTTTCAAAGTGAGGTTTTGCTCCCCGGTGCTGCTGCTTCATAAGGAGAGCAATTGTGCTCTCATGCAGATTTACAATGTCCTTAGCCGCCCTGGTTTATTTTACATTTGTTTCAGGGGCATGTGTTGTCTGCACGGTGTGTTCTCTAAAGATCAAGACAATGGTGCTCACTACAACAGTATTTAACATTATCAACGCAAGTTCGTAATGAGAGACATACTCCAAGTTTGGTAGGCAAATCAGTGGGTTTGAATTCTTGAGGGGTTTACCCATGGTGGATTCACATTTTAAACGCGGTGTCTCCCAGCCACCCTTTTAGGGCCAGGCATCACATCAATCTGTCCTATTGGCAGCATTATATTTCTTTTTTGAGAATGTCAAAAACATGCTGGGAGGCCACATCACGAATCCAGGGATTCCCCCCAGGCAGACAGGGTTGGTGATTTGAGGGCCTGCAGAACTCTTAACAGGTTGGGCTCTGGGTTGTGAACATGCTGGCTGCCATTTTAAATAAAGGCAAGGGGGCCCTGAGGTCTCTGGTGTGTCCTAATCTCCGTGTAAGCCTAGAGAAGGGGGAAGGGGATTGCACGAGCACAGGCGCCGATAAATCCCCTCAGGGATGATTCACTGCGCCCTACAAATGAGTTTAATAAAATAATAGCTAGCCCACACACTCACTGGGGTCCTTCACCATCTGGGTATGGCTGCCACCCATTGGCCTCATCTCTCAGAAACACATCAGCCAAAGCCACTGTAGGCACCTGGGCCACACCGTTGCACTCACCAAAGTACAGGGAAGCCCAGCCCTGTCCTAGTAATGACCTATAATTGTCCTGTGCGCTACCCAACTTCATGTGGGCCTCCTTGGTGCAGTCTTTATTGTGGCATCCCTCCTCCTCCTGAAGGCTGGTAATCCGGGCACACCACGAAGAAAGCACTCACGGTGTCAGAAGGGGAGAGGGGGCCGCCCATGTGCAGCTAGCGATGAAAGCCCTGCAGTACGGCCTAACACCGTACTTGTTTAGCATTCCATGTGAGTCCAAGTGTTGGTTATCAAAGCACACTCATTCTCATTACTTTACTCCCCTGACAAACTTAACCTCTCTTGTCCCAGCCTATCACTTGAAGCTCCTTAGTGGCCATCAAGTGTCAATTGGCCACCTTGATGAAGCCCTTGATGTGTTTCTCTACCTGTGTCTCCCCTCCCACCCTCCCTACCACTCTTATACCGCAGTGAGACAGGCTGCATTGGGCAGTCAATAAAAAAATACAGTAAATGTACAACATCTACAGATAACGCCACCCTATTCATGGAACACTGGCACTTCAAGCTGCAAATCTCCAAAAACATAATCCTGAACGGACCACTCATCTATCCACCACCTGGACCATGTGCCACCTTTAGCAACCTCATTAAGGACTTTGTCTCATTACTCACTATCAACTCCAGAGCCCAAAATTCTCCTCTGTGATCTCAATTTTCACCTGGAAGACCGAAATGACCCCTGCTCCACAGTGCTCCTCAAAGCTTGAGCAAGGTTGGACTCACCTAGCTCATTTCAGAAACCACAGGGCACACACTGAACACCCATCTTCACCACAAGCGTTAGCATCAAATACAACTCTACCACACCACTCACATGGACTGACCACTCCGTCATCCAAATCAACACACCTTAAGTCAACCAGGTTCAGCATTCCGAATGGCTCAGAACCCTCAACACAGATCAAACTCAGTCCCACAGACAACCTTGACAAGGACATCAACAACTTCAACAACTGGATCAAGAACTGCACTGACTCCTTTGCACCCTTCAAAGCCAACAAGCATAATAGATCAATCAAGCAGGCCAGCTGGTACACAGAAGACCTCAGAGACACCAAACGGCACTGTAAACAGATAGAAAGGAAATGGAGAACCAAACACGACACCACCAACAGAACTACCTAAAAACCTGCACCCTGACACTATTATTAGCAAATAAGAGACGCCAAAATAAATGTACTAGTGAACTGCATTGAAGGAAGCTGCAACAACTGCAAGGAGAACTTCTCAATCGCAAAGGATTTCACCTCACCCTCAGCCACTATCAAAAACCTCGCTGCCTCCCAACACCTCTGCGTCAACCTATCCAACTACTTCCACAGCACAATCGCAAACATCTACAGCAATTTTGCACACCCACCCAACCACAGAGAACTCATCGCTAACCTACCCAGCACCAAAGAAAATAGTCACCTGACTGAATGGACAGCCTTCACCAGAAATGACACAGCAGCAGTCATGGAGACCATCCACTCAGAGGCCCCAATGGATCTATGCCCCAATCATATCTAAAAACTGGTAACTTCACCAATCAGCATCATCCTGACTCACATCATCATCATCACCATCATGTCCGCCACTTTACAGGAGGAATTGAAACTTCCAGAAATCAATGCCCTCCTCAAGAAGCCCCCAGCTGACTAGAATCAACTGAAAAACTTCTGACCAATCTCCCATCTCCCTTAGCCAGGCAAAGTGATTGAGAAGGTCATCAACAGGCAACTCATAATTCACCTCGAATTTCACCATCTTCTAGACTCAATCCGGATTCAGAAAGAACCACAGCACCACAACAGTAATCATTGTGGCCATCAATGACATACGAATCATCCAGCACTGAGGAGAAACAGCGGTCCTCATCCTGCTTGACCTCTCTTTGACCTTCGACACCGTCTCCCACAACATCCTCATCAAAAGACTTCATCAGATTGGCATAGAAGATTCTGCTCTCAAATGGATATGTCCCTTCCACACAGTAAGAACCCAAAGGATCAGACTTCCATCTTTCACATCAGAGGCCAAGAAACTAATATACTGAGTCGCCCCGGGATCGTACCCAAGCCCTACCCTTTGCAACATGATCATGACACCACTCGCCAGCATCACCCGATAACAAGTCATCACTGACCCATTCTCCACCCATTGAACACCGCCCTGGGGCAGAGTAATGCAATGCAGTTGTGTTACACTAGATTTATCAAGCCACGCTAGGTGGACCTGAGTGGCTAGATAAATCTAACTTAAGAACTGTGACACTCTTGCACCCCACTGAGTAGGTCAAGGGTGATGCAAGTCTTTGATAAATTGGCCCTATATATTTAGGGGGGATTTAGAGTTTGGCAGACCAGAACTGTGCGGTGATTTCCCTCTATGTGCAGGGCTGTATTGAATGTTGCTTGGAATATGTGGACCTGGGTGAGATGGAATCTCAAGTAATTTTGTTGGCTGAAGCTGCTCAGATATGGGGTCTCTCGATGGATTGCGCTTTCCAAAAACAATCTCCTGCTGTTTTTCAAAAACCAAACACTTTGTTGCAAGGCCAAAAAACGTGTCACCTACTCTAAAGGGAAGTCCAAAGCCTCCACTGACTTGGTGGCTGGGTGGACATTGGACCAACTCTAACTGACCTTTTTAAGTTTCAACTTAGTGGAAACCGCTGAAATTTAGCAAAAGACATCACCCTTCAGTGACATTATTTGTGTTTACTAATGTTATATCAGTCATATCAGAAGATGTTAATCTAGCCCACAGAGGCCAATTAACACTGAACAGCATATTTTGCAGTACCGTTTTCCCGGATAGTCCCTTAGAAGCCAATATCAATTAATTTAGTTAAGGAATATAAAGTCTTTTGATTCGAAAGATTATAAAATGGTTCTAGCCCGAAAATGTCTGCAGTTTTGTATTAAAGTGATAATAACCACAACAGCAGGGTTTTCAAGGCTGTGGGTAGCCTTACCTCCTCACCCCAGTGTAGGAGTTGCCGGGCGGAGGCTGGGATGGACTCTGCCACTGCCTGCAGTCCCTGAACAGTGTTCACTGAGTGGTGATTTGCATTCAGTAAAACGGGGTCTCTTATTCCCAGACCGGGAATACAGGGTTCCGAAAGACCGGATTACTATTTGTTGCCAGGAGACAGTGGAGTACCAATAGCCCCTGCAACCCCTGCATAGCGGGGGGCACGAACTCCACGGGGCCCGAACTCCAGGGGGCCCGAACTCCAGGGGTCCACTCATGCACTGTGCCCGGGCAGGCCTGAGAGCTTATGACTGGTAGTAATATGAGAGGTAAATTGTACTTTTATGGTTGTAACAAACCAAATAAAGTTTGTTTTGACTGACTGACTGGTTCCGGAGTGTGGGGGCCCCCTCCATGTACTACAGCGTGTTCCCATGAAAAAACACTCCTGGCAACTGGTAATGAAGCTCTATGTGTTTGTGGTTTGAATCTTTGCATTTGCTGTTTTGTGGTCTGAATCTTTGCCAGCACAGCATTGTATGTCCAATTGTATTTTTTCCAAAGGAGAAAGGGGCGATTGGTCAGGCACAGGGACTTTGGAAGGCGAACTAACACTTTTCGGCTAGTTGATAGCATGAAACACAGACACAGAGCAATTCTACTGACAAAATCAATGTTGCACTCATAACAATTTTGCCTTTCAATATACTTGGCTAAATCCCTCCTGAGATTTTGCGGTTGTAATTAATGTTGTCAAAACCACCTCTCTTCATATGAAAGAAAAAATAACATTTGGAAAAATCTTTTCCACATTGTCTAACATATCACAGTGTTGTCAATACCCTTACATTTATTTTCCACTGGACTCAATAGATTGTATTGACAAAATGCTTATGCGATTTGGATGACAAAATGCTAATGTGGAAAGCATATGTACTGCCATTAAGAAAAGTGAGCATGATGTATTACTGTGTTGTGAATTTTGGCTTACACCAGCAAAGGAACATCATGGCTCAGAAATATTCAACGACTTGAGCACGGCTGCTGTAGGTCAGAGCCATTTGACATTCCCTAATAAATCTCTTCCGAGTTGGCTTCTGACGTGTCAGCACCAAAGCAAAACACATTTACAACAATAAATCATATTCATATATTTGTGAAAAGGTGCGTTTTTCCAGGATGGTCGGCAACATGACATATATATTTTGTGAGTTTATTAATAATAAAAAAGAGGTTAACAGAGTGTGTGCATGGCCACAAAGGGAAAATTATGGGAAAATAATTACGGGGCATATTATCAAGGGGGTTTATCTCCGCTTTTTTGGCTTTAAAAGCCAAGAAAGCGGAGATAAAATTATCTCCCTATTACCTAGCTGTCGCTAACACCAGTTAGAGTCAGCTAGTAGGAGATAGCGACCATCTTGTGCCCCACTTTGCATGTCAGTGATATTTATCACTAATGACATGCAAAGTGGGCGTGCCAAGATGTTAGCGACTGAAAACCGTCGCTAACATCGCTATCTCCTATTACCAACTTTTGGAGATATTCGCGCTAAGCGCGAATATCTCCAAAAGCTAACACCTGCCCTGAGCAGTTCTTAGCCATGTTATCCAATGGGAGGTGGATAACATGGCTAAGAGCATTAGCTCGGTAATGCATGAATATCGCTGACTTTTCAGCGATATTCATGCATTGCGGCGATATTTATCGCATTTGCGATAAACCTTGGTAATTCCAAGGTTTATTTGCGGTAAAAATCGCCGCAGCTCAGCGGTAAATTTTTGTCTCTAACCAATTATCGCTATTGCTTGGTAATATGCCCCTACATTTTTAAGCTATTTTATAGATGGTTCAAAAAGTAGTTTGGGGCAGCAAATACGTAGGTTCCTTTTGCCATGGAAAGGCAGGGATTTTTCGGTGGAGCAGAAAAAATACTTCCACCAAACCCTCTGTGAGTTTCCAGTTCATCCTGGAGCCTGGTCCACACTTTTCAAGCCCAAATTGATATCTTTTATAACCTCTTTATTCAGTGGTCCATTGAGAGATTCTGTAGCCCCTCTTTAGAACTCCTAGACCTAGTAAGTAGTAGGAAACTGCTTTCAGCAAAATGTGAATTGTATTTCAGAAGTTCATGAGCATTTTCTGTTATTTCTCTACAGCAAGTAAACTTAGTTAATACTCTAATCATTTTTCAAGTCGAATTAATTGTGGTCAAAATGGATGTCATATACTCTGATCTTACAGAACAAAGCTATCACTCAGGGTACACAAATCAAAGATAGATGATCAATACCTCAGGCTGCGTAGTTAGGGTTTACATAGGTACGCAACCATTCCAACTCAGGATCTTCTAGGACCAATTGTACCTTTGTTTACAGAGATTATGAAGGCTCAGACTTCAGGTAGCAGACACTACTCACATGTTAAATAGACATTACAGGTCAAGGTCTGGATTTTAAGGAGCTCCATTAGGATGCATAGGTCTTACATTCTCAGCCTTCTGACCCCATAACTACTTTTTATGTGACAGAGGTATATAATATCTGACGTCTGACTTGTCTTACCGGAGGATATGTACGATTGTAACACTATTGTTGAGATTCCAGAGTTCTTACAGGCTCAGTCATCCAATGCGAGGCTAATTTCCCTGTGTACACAGATCTTACAGGTTGAAGGCAATGATGTGAGAGCTGTCCTTCAGGTTGCTCAGATATTTTAGACTAAGGCCATTGACAGTAGAACTGTCCATGAGGATACAGAGATCTTCTCTGGTCAGATTTCAGACAGGAAATCTGTTTTTAAGTTTACAGGGAAAGTTTTGTCTGAGGTCTTACACGGAACAACTAATATTCAGGTTAGACAGAGCTCACAAGCTCAGGCTTTATACTGTACTAGCAGCCTGTCCCGACGTTGTCCAGGTATGAATTGCTGCCGGCCAGTAGTATATTGTTTTGTAGGATTTCGTTTTGATAGCATTTCTTATCTGTGACAGGCCTGTGAAACGCTCAGATTCACAGTGCACTGCTGATGCACTTAAGAGTGCGCGTTCAGTAGTGTGTCAACTCGAGTTTCCCTACTTTATTTTTCCTTGCAATATGTATAGCGCGAACTCGACAACATGGCATGAGCACAATTTACATTACAGAAGAACACATTCATTTGTGGTAGGCACGGGGAGACAAAGCGATTTGCCTGGAATCACAGGATGTTGAGCTGATGCCGAGATTCGAACGTAGCTCCCCACCTCTAAAGTTCGCAATTCTAGAACTTGTGGCGGGAGGTGTGTCTAAAAGTGTATGTCGGTGCTGGCCATCAATGAGAGAGACCTGTGCATTTTTCAAATGGGTGGTGAAAAAATATGAGTATGTTGCTGGAGATGTGGGCCGCCGTGCCACCAATGTACTGATCAGGGGAGGGTAAACACCCATTATTCTGCAACTTTCTTTCTGCATACCATCACTCCGCATACTTTCATTACGAAAGTACCATGACTCCGCAATGCCATTATAACGCATGGCATTACATTTTATATGCTTTTACCACGCATACATTTACAACGAAATTTGTTGTAAATGCATGAATGGTAAAAGCATGTTTTTGTTTTAATGTTTGGATAAGGTAAGTATGGGTATAGGGGTATATGTTTTGGGGTACTGAGGTATATGTTTTGGGGTGTTTGGGTATTTTAAGGGTTCAGATATAGTTTTGGGTTATGGGGTACAGGGGTAGTTTTAGGGTTTAGGGATAGGTATGGGGTTTGGGGTACAGGGGTATTTTTAGGGTTCAGGGCTAGGTTTAGGTTTTGGGGTATTTTTAGGGTTCAGGGGTAGGTTTGGGTTTTGGGGTACAGGGGTATTTTTAGGGTTCAGGGGTAGGTTTGGGTTTTGGGGTACAGGGGTATTTTTAGGGTTCAGGGGTAGGTTTGGGGTTTGGGGTACATGGGTATTTTAAGGGTTCAGGGCTAGGTTTGGGTTTTGGGGCACAGGGGTATTTTATGGTTCAGGGGTAGGTTTGGGTTTTGGGGTACAGTGGTATTTTTAGGGTTCAGGGCTAGTTTTGGGTTTTGGGGTATATATAGGGTTCAGGGGTAGGTTTGGGATTTGAGGTACAGGGGTATTTATAGGGTTCGGGGCTAGGTTTGGGTTTTGGGGTACAGTGGTATTTTTAGGGTTTAGGGATAGGTTTGGGTTTTGGGGTACAGGGTATATTTATAGGGTTAAGATGGGTTAGTGTTTAAGGGTGTTGGGGTATTTTAAGGAGTAAGGGTGGGTTATGATTATGGGGTGCAGGGGTTATTAAAGGCAGCAGGGTGGGATTAGCACACGATATGAGACATGGCATGAAGGGCGGAACGTTCCACACACCCCCAGCGTTTGTCAGGCCCCCAGCACACGCCCACAGCACAACGCAGACACGCCCACAAGGGACTACTTTGCTGGCACGGTCCTTTTACCTTTTAAATGTATATGGTGGGCTTCTGCATAGCCCATGTCCTTCTGCTGCAACTGCCCTTTCCAACGCTGTATTGGGTGTTGTGATTGGTGCTGTGGTTCCTGAGATTACCCGCCTCAAAGGTTTGGGCTCTCTCTTTATTATATTAAGTATGGATGCTGCACTTTGGAATTAAAATGCAACATTTCTAGCAAAAGCGTCTCTCTTTTGGATCCATTTCACAGGGAAGCAAATAAAAGAAAGGAGAGGAAAGAGAGTGAGAACCCCGTCTTGAAGTCATGGTTTTCATGGGCGTCTGCAGGGGGGGCAAGGAGGATCGCTCAAGGGGGGGGGTGGAGGGCTGGGGGGGCAAGCGCCCCTCCTTGCCCCCCCCTGCGGATGCCCATGACGGGGAGACAAAGCGATTTACCTGGAATCACAGGATGTTGAGCTGATGCCGAGATTCGAAAGTAGCTCCCCAGCTCTAAAGTTCGCAATTCTAGAACTTGTGGCGGGAGGTGTGTCTAAAAGTGTATGTCGGTGCTGGCCATCAATGAGAGAGACCGGTGCATTTTTCAAATGGGTGGTGAAAAAATATGAGTATGTTGCTGGAGATGTGGGCCGACGTGCCACCAATGTTCTTACCGGGGGAGGGTAAACACCTATTATTCCGCAACTTTCTTTCCGCACACCATCACTCCGCATACTATCATTACGAAAGTACCATGACTCCGCAATGCCATTATAACGCATGGCATTACATTTTATATGCTTTTACCACGCATACATTTACAACGAAATTCATTGTAAATGCAAGAATGGTAAAAGCATGTTTTTGTTTTAATGTTTGGATAAGGTAAGTATGGGTATAGGGGTATATGTTTTGGGGTGTTTGGGTATTTTAAGGGTTCAGATATAGTTTTGGGTTATGGGGTACAGGGGTAGTTTTAGGGTTTAGAGATAGGTATGGGTTTTGGAGTACAGGGGTATTTTTAGGGTTCAGGGCTAGGTTTGGGGGTATAGGGGTATTTTTAGGATTCAGGGGTAGGTTTGGGTTTTGAAGTACAGGGGTATTTTAAGGGTTCAGGGCTAGGTTTGGGTTTTGGGGTACAGGGGTATTTTAGGGTTCAGGGGTAGGTTTGGGTTTTGGGGTACAGGGGTATTTTTAGGGTTCAGGGGTAGGTTTGGGTTTTGGGGTACAGGGGTATTTTAAAGGTTCAGAGCTAGGTTTGGGTTTTGGGGTACAATGGTATTTTTAGGGTTCAGGGCTAGGTTTGGGGTACAGGGGTATTTATAGGGTTCAGGGGTAGGTTTGGGTTTTGAGGTACAGGGGTATTTATAGGGTTCAGGGCTAGGTTTGGGTTTTGGGGTATAGGGGTATTTTTAGGGTTTAGGGATAGATTTGGGTTTTGGAGTACAGGGTATATTTATAGGGTTAAGATGGGTTAGTGTTTAAGGGTGTTGGGGTATTTTAAGGAGTAAGGGTGGGTTATGATTATGGGTTGTAGGGGTTTTTAAAGGGAGCAGGGTGGTATTAGCACACGATATGAGACATGGGATGAAGGGTGGAACGTACCACACGCCCCCACCGTTTGTCACACTCCCAGCACACGCTCACAGCACAGCGCAGACACGCCCACAAGGGACTAATTTGCTGGCACGGTACTTTTACCTTTTAAATGTATATGGTGGGCGTCTGCATAGCCTATGACCTTCTGCTGCAACTGCCCTTTCCAACGCTGTATTGGGTGTTGTGATTGTTGCTGTGGTTCCTGAGATTACCCGCCTCAAAGGTTTGGGCTCTCTCTTTATTATATTAGTATGGAAAGGTACCCATTAGGTAACACACATGCTCAAGGTCCAGGCTTCTGATAACAGACTATCCCTCAGGTTATATGCATCTTGTGGAGTCATGATGTGCAAAATTATTTCTAGTTTACTCTGTCTTGTTTCAAGAAACGTCATAATTTTCCCACTTTAGACGACAATTTGTGGCAAGTTTTCCCATAGCTGTGATCACTAGCATGTTATGCTAGCTCGGCCTTTATTCCCCCTCCCTTTTAGTCTTCCACAAATAGCACTATGTTCTATGGTTCAACATAGTTTGTGGTCCTATAATTTTGTTTTTATTTAATGTTTTTAGATAGCACGTACAAGGCCCTAAAGCATCAGAACTCTTAACATAACACAGCAAACACAACAACATATGCAAGACAGGGCAGTCAAAGGGAAAAACACAGAGCAACAGCAACGGTATCAAGTATGTAGAAAGCGCAAGAGAAATCAAAAGAACTGTGAGCTTTTTGAGATATCTTAGGTATTAAGAAGCATGCATTATCAGATACATCGAGAAGGAATAATTAATTTGCTATCTGAATCACTGGCCAATTTTAGAAAAAGATGCAGTGCAATAGGTATGGGTTTTAATATTGATAGAACATGAAAGGATATCTTGAAATAGTTGATATTATCTCCTGGAGATCCAATTTCTCAAAAGATCTCTTGATTTTTCATCCCTTGGATGTAGCCTGTTTTTGCCTTTACCTTTGTATTAAGGTGACCATTTCATTATTTTCTAACTTTGCTCCCTCTTTTGGGCAGGAATAAGTATTGATAGATCCCTGAACTCTTATACTATCTCCATCTTGGGGCTATACTGCAGGAAAGAGGAAATGGGCAGGGAGTGCATCCCAAACTTACATTAAAGAATTGTTGTTGTGGCCTGTATTTCCTTCACAAACATTACAGTAATGCTACAAAGGAATCTGAGTTTGGGGACCTCGGGTGGAGCTGCGTTTGTTGTAATTGCTGTTGTGTTTAAAATCTTCTCAAGTCAGCTGCATTTTTCCCTATTTGATGACATTCTTATGAGTTATTCCCTGTCCATTCTATATTCAGGAACTGGGTAGCAATGAGATATTTACACCTCCACCTCCTTTAGAGCAGGAATTATCTTTTATTTCAACTAGACTAAAAGGTTAAAATGTACTATTCAAACTTTAATCTAAAACAATTTGGGAAAAGTGTTGGACATTAAAGGGGTGACATTTACTAGTCCAATTCCAATTTATAGCAATTTGGGGAAAGTGTTGGACACTAAAAGATTAACATTACCTTTCCTAATCCGATTTAAAAGCATTTGAGGAGAATGTTGGACACTTAAGGGGTAACATTTACAATTCCCACGCCAATCTATGTCCATTTGTGGATAGTGTTGGATACTAAAGTAATGAAATGTACTATTTCCACTACAAATCTACAACATCTAAACCAAGATGATACAAACTAAATATTGTAAACATACAATCATATTCCATAATAACACAACATTTTGAATATATAACATAAACTAAATTGCACTTATAAAAAACACTAACCAAAACTACAAACCAATATAGTCACATTCACAAATGATATAAAAAATAATGTTTTAACACTAATATTAGACATTGTATTTTTAAAAATGATTTACTACTACTGCTACATGTAGAAACATTAATAAAAAATTATATCATAATCCCAAATTAACAATCATAAAAATAACATAATTTTTTTAAATATAAATCTAAATGATAATATTTATCAAATAAAATTATCATTTTTGATTTAAAAAAATGTTATACTCAATTTTATTGTTTTGAAAATGGTAAAACAGATCAGCATAAGCACGGAAGACAGTAAATCATAGACATTTACAGGAGCATGACAACCCACAGTTTCCAGCCCCATTAGGTGTACACAGGCACAGTAATTAATCAAGGTAAATCGGTCATTCCAAAGTACCCAGCCACTTTCCCCACACCCTACCGTACTTCTTGAGATGTCCTCTAGACGCATATAAGGTTTTTTCTTGGGTCGCGCACCAGTCCACCCCCCTTCGCCACTTCCCAAGGTATGATGGGTCAGGGCATTTCCATGCCGTTGCTATGTCGCTTTTTATTGATGACCGGAGGACTGAAAATGTGTCCTCAGTCAACGGGGTGAAGGTCTCCAATTGATGTTCAATTTTTGTATGCCCTTCGGAATTCTTAAGCTCGATTGGAATTTTGCTGTCTTTTTGGGGAAGATGCTTAAGAATGTTTTGTACTTTGGCAGCAAAGTATTCTGCATGTTCATTGCAGCTGAGACCTGAGGTGTCCAGCCTAGGCGGTGGGGTGGGGGCTTTACGTAGCTTTTTAGCCATGAGGAAGGTTTCTTTGGGGGAGTTAGCGGCTAACGCAATCTTTTCCTCGTAATAGGCAGCTTGGGCTTTTTTTATTTCTGCCTTGTGTAAATTCCGATGGCCTTCCTATATTCCGGTTTTTTATCAGGCAAGAAATCTCTCCTCCAGACCCTTTCCAATATTTAACAATATTGTTTTAGGCTGCATAATTTAGGGGAGACCCAGGCGGACTTGTTAGGTTGAACTTCCTTCTGGATTGAAATCTTTGTGAGCACCAGATTGAGTGATCCCTCGATCCAGTTGCAAAATCTTTCGCTAGCTGCCACCGGATTAGGTTCAAGGTTTGGTTCGGTCTTTTCAAGTGCTTGAGTCCACCTCTCCAATGGGAGTTTGGACCAAGGTTTGATTTGGGTACGTGATGGTTGGGTATATAGTACAGTGGTAGATGGCGACCAGATAAAGGCGATCAAAGAATGGTCTGACCAAGGAAGGGGATTGGACTCTTTCCCTATTAGGTCTCTCAAATTAGAAAAAAATGGGGTTGAGGAGGTGCCCTTTGACATTGGTTGCTTGTGGAACCTTCTGAAGCAATTGATAGGCCACAAGGTCTCAAACTAGTTCAGTTGCGGTAAGCGCTGAGGGATCATCGAAATGCAAATTGAAATTTCCTAGGAGAGCAAAATTAGCAGCAGCACTAGCAAGGTTGACAACTGTCTCTGATATGGATATGCAGAATTGACCCGTCATTCCAGGTGGGTGATAGATGAGAATACCTGAAAGTGAAAGGGTGGGAGTAAGTTCTATTGAGAAATGGGAGTTCTCGCAGTTAGATAACGGACTGCCTAGCAGGCGACAGGTCAAGTGGTCGTTATAAATAATAGCAATACAACCGCCCTTGCCTGTCTCTCTGTTCATCCTTTGAATTAGATATACTGGGGGGAGTGCTTGAACGATGTCCAACTCTGAGCTAGAGCTGAGCCAGGTTTCTATGAGGAACAGGACTTCCGGGTATGAGTCTTTTAAGAACATCGAGATTTCCGCCGTATGTTTTGGCAGAGATCTGTAGTTGAGTAGAAAAAAATTATATAACTTTCCGTACAGTGGTGGGGAACCAACAGGAGTCGATAGATCAAACCGACAATGAAGATACCTGTCCTGAAATGTCTCAATCAAAATGAAATGTGCACATTTAGACCCTAGGGTTCTGTTTAATTGTTTGAACTGTTTGCTGGTGTAACAGTGATGGTCTGGGGCGGAGGGGAAGGGGTTCTGGCCCCTGGGCATGGTCAGGCTCGGACGGGCGCAGACCGGCTTGCCTTTGGCATGCCAGTGACGCGCCAGTGGCATGGTTGCGTCAGCTGTTTCTTTTATGGTGTGCTTCGGATTCCGGCAGATAGAGCGCTGACCCTCCGCCTATGTGTATATTTTAATCAAAGGAATGCCGCAATCCCTCCAGCTTTAACACAGCTCTCCAGCAATGTCAGGACAAGTTTTAAAACAATTAGACAAGTAGCTTATGTAGTTAGATTGGGTAGATGTGATGGGCAAAATGAAGACTTTAGGAGGGATAGTGGGTGAAGAGTGCAAATGCTATGTCCCAAGACCCTTCCTGAACTTAAAGGCTACGAACAGAGAAGGCATCCTAAACCTCCCCTCCCCTTAGCTAGACACCTGGGCTGGGTTCACTGGTAGGAGAGGTGAAAAGCAGTGCTTAATATGAGCTAGTTGAAGATGGGGCACACTGGCGCATATTTCCTCATCAGTCTTTGACTCAGGACAAGAAGACAAAAATACAACAAGGGGAAAGAAGGTAGTAGAGAAAGATGGAAAAACAGTGACAAAGACTGAAAGCATCAACGATAAAGAGCATGCAAGAGTGAGTCTGCGGGGCAGGGAGTGAGTGGTGATGGACTAAAGAAGCATGAGGGAGATTCATGTCTTTGTATTTAATATCATGACCTTCTGCTGTACCGGTGACAGCTTATGAGCAAAGATTTAGGCCCCAGCTGTTAATATTTTACAAACTAAGCACTGGTGAAAAGAACAGTGATATGAGCTTTGGAGGGTTGGTGGCAGTCATGTGAACAGAGAGGTAGGCACACAGGTGCAGAACGAGAGAAAAAGAGGTAAGGTTTGGTGTCTGGTACAGAGGGAAAAACAACAGAAAATGTGACAAAATCACATAAAGGGAAAAAAACAAGTAAGCAGCACAGATAATCAATAATAATAATAATAATAATAATATCAAGTTTGTAAAGCGCCTGGTTACACTAGAAACAGTGTGTCGCCGCGCTGTGTAGACTAGAGGGTCAGGCACAAGCTCAAACAGTTCCGGTAGCGCCAAGAGTCACGGATATCTCCCGCCTATGTCGGAAAAAGATGCGTTTTTAATTTCAGCCTGAATCTCAACTCCGACGGTTCCATCCGGAGTTCTAATGGAAGCGCATTCCAGTGCTTACTGGCCAGGTACCTGAAAGAGCGGCCACCCATCCTAGCTCGATGGATACGAGGCACCTGGAAAAACATACTTCCCAGGGATCTTAACTGTCGGTTGGGTCGGTACAGGGTTAATAAGCTTTAAAGATAGGCCGGACCCTTCCCCTGCGCAATACGGTGGGCCAAACACAGTGTCTTGAACTTATTCCGCTCATGGACCGGAAGCCAGTGCAGTTTAGCCAGAGCGCGGCTACCTGAAGACTTTCTAGAGAGATTCAATACCAGCCTGGCCGCCACATTCTGAACATTTTGCAGACGGTGAATTCCTTTTTGGCTTAGGCCCACATACAATGCGTTGCCGTAGTCAAGATGAGGCGTGACTAGAGTGTGAATCAGAATTTTCCTACTGGTTGCGGTGAGTAGATCCAGAGTTTTGCGCATGAATTTTAGAATGCCGTAGCATTTGCCTGCTACCCCTCTGGTGTGATGTTCGAAAGAAAGGTTTGTATCTAATCTGAACCCCAGGTTCTTCACCTGTTCCAAGGGGCAAGGGGACGGCCCTAATTCGGGAGGCCACCATGCAGAGGACCAAATGAAGGGAGCTTTCCCTACCACGAGGAGCTCCGTTTTACTTGCGTTGAGGCGCAAGCAATTGTTGTTCATCCATTCAGCTAATCTTCCCAAACACGTCGAGAAATTCGCTGCCGCCTCTTCGGGGGGCTGTGACAGTGTCACCACTAGTTGGGTGTCATCAGCGTAAGACACTATCTCCACCCCAAAAGCTTCCACTAGCTTTGCCAAGGGTTCCATGTACAAATTGAAAAGGGTGGGGCTCAAAATAGAGCCTTGAGGTACCCCTTGTCTTAGTGCCCGAACCTCTGATTTATAGGGGGCGCACCAGACCTGAAATTTTCTGTCAGTGAGGAACGCCTTCACCCATTCATAGAACGGACCCTTAATCCCTGCCTCCCTGAGTCGGGCGAGCAGCATTGGGTGCGAGACGGTATCGAATGCTGTGCTGAGATCTAATAGCAGCAGCGCGGCCGTCCGTCCCTCATCCACTCTCCTGCGCAGCAATTCGGTCGAGTAAAGCAGAGCTGATTCAGTAGAGTGTTTCGCTCTGAAGCCCGATTGAGAGGGGTGCAGGAGTTGGCACTCTTCCATATATTTCAGCAACTGTGCGTTTACGATTTTCTCCACTACTTTCGCACAGAAGGGAAGGAGAGAAATGGGGCGGAAATTGTCCAAGTGGGCTATGCCAAGATTAGCTTTTTTTTTAATGGGGATGACCTGTGCTGTTTTCCAATCTTGTGGCACATAGCAGGCCTTAAAAGACAGCTCTGCCATATGACTAATATGGTTTATGAGAAGCTCTGCCTGATTCCTAAAAATCTTTGGTTGAGCCAGACTTGATACTCTGGACTATCTTCAACAGCTCAGGGTTGCTCGGGACTGCGAACTGGCAGAGGCCCGGATTTGTAATCCATCTCTCTTCCCTGGAGAGTTCCGTGGAGGATCCAGTTGCTCCTATTGTAAAGGAGTTGTATATTGTTTCAACCTTTTGGACAAAAAAGTCCGCAATCGCCTCACAAGTCTCTTTTGAATGGATTTCTGGGGCTAGAGTCCTCCCCAGTGAAGTTAATTCCTTGTAAATACCAAAGAGCTCCTTAGTCGAGCACTCTGCTTCCGTAATTCTATTATTAAGAAAATCCCTTTTGGTCTTCCTAAGCGAACGATGATATTCTTTTTACCAGTCTTATATTCTAAGCCTTTACACACAGATTTGGCCGCTTTTAACTCAGCGTTAAACCACTCCGCCGGCTTAGCGCCTCTAAGTGGGGCCTTGGTCGTCCAAGGCGCTGTTAAGTCTAGCGATCCTGTCAGCCAGCTCTCATAGTCCTACCAAGCCTCGTCCAGATTGTCCCTCATAGGTGGACTGCTTTTTCTCAAGGCAAGTTCTAGATCAGCTTGCTTAAGTTTCCCCCATTGCCTGCGCTTGTATGTCATAGGCTTATTTAATGGGGGCTTCTTAGCCAGACCTGTTATCGTAAACTGAACCAGGTAGTGGTCTGACCAAGTAACCTGACAAGGGGGACAAACCTCAATTCCCTCCCAGTTTGCAAAAATAGGGTCTAAAAGATAGCCCGCTTGGTGGGTCGGCAGCCATGATTGTAGTTTTAGCTTGAGTAGTTCTAAGGAGGTGATTACTCCTAGGGCTTCCCTATTATCTTCCTCCTCAAAATGAAGGTTGAGATCACCTAAAATGAGGAGCCTGCTATAGCGTAGCGCCGGCTGCGTGATCATCTCAATCAGGCACTACGCGAATGCCGAGGGCGCCCCTGGTGGGCGGTATATCAGGTAGCCATTTATTGTCAAATTCGGCCCCCACTTGATTGAAAATGAGCCTGCTTCGCAATTTATAATACTGGCTGCTTCTAAGGTGCACTTGAGCTCTAGTTTGTGCACCATCGCAATCCCACCACCCTGAGGTTGCGGTGACAAGACCTGGTGGCAGTCATCCTGCTGATGCGCGATCTTGCGACACGTGGTTTCCGTTTGACTGAGGTTGCAGGTATGCTGCAGTGACGCAACCTGATGGTCTGATACAAACCCCACATGAAAACGCAAGTTTGGATCCCTAGCCCTGACGAAGTTGCTTAAACTTGATAACAGCAACGAAACATGTTGGCTAGTTGTTATTAATTATGACTTGATATGAGTCATTTTTTAATGTGGAAAAGCTTACAGCAAGGAATAAAGGGTATTTGCAGCAAGTAAGCTTTACCAATTTTTAATGGTGAGGATTATCTTTATGTTCTCCCGGGATCCTTGAACACGTGGATTGTTTTTGCACATATAGGAAGTACACTCACTTTTAGGTTCTTTCTTCTTGTTTTCATTGAGTTGAGGCTTTGTCTTAACAATTACACACACATCTTCCTTTCGGAAAGAAGGTAACCAATGATGATAAGTGGGTTTTCTGGCGAGTACCAGTCAGTTGCCCCCTTTGGTGTTGCTACAGTGAGGTGCCTTCTTTCCTTTTCACATTTTTTCTGTGGATGAAAGGGCTGTGCATGGTAGTATGTATAATTCTTTTTTAGAAGTTAGATACACCACAGTAAAGTGACCAATTTATTGAATTGGTCACTGTAGGTGAGGTCGCAAAGGAATTGACCCTCTCAGACTGTGATTTGAAAAATATTTACGGTGTATCAATCCAGGGACAGCCATTTATTGATAGTGAGATATTTTATTGAGACATGTTTTTAACTCATGAAATTCATGTTCTTGATGGCTAAATGTACACCTTTCTAAGATGGCGGCTGCACTTAGAGGCTGTGGGATGCGGGGGTCCTTTTTCTATATTTATGTAACTTCAGATCGAAAAATGTTATCAGTGTCGGTTGTTTGGTGCATTTTCTACATGTGAACAAGGCTCTCCGCCGAAACGCGTTGTGTGGATTAAAACTTGGAATACCCATCCAGCTGTTTTGCCTATCATTCCTGAGAGCGTATGAATATAGTGATTTGTTTTTTGGAATCTAACATTACCGGCATTCCTCTGCCGGAGTTCACGCCAACCTTCATGGGTCCCAATGCCTCAGAAGGAGCCCTGTGGATGTGTGATATATATGTATATATATATATATATATATATACACACGTTATAAATGAAGATGGATAGATATAGGTATATATATATACATACACTGACCTGTCCCCTCCAAATATCGGTACTTCCCATATTTCATTACTGCACTGAAATACCAGAGGACTTCATAATGAGACCCTAATTGAATGACAGCCCTATAAAACTGTGTAGACATATTGGTGCTGTGGCGATTACTGGCATACATAGCAAGGGGATGTATGATGTTACGACGCGTACCGTCACAACGCGTGCTGTTACAACGCGTCTTTTACAACGCAAGTCGTGACAACGACTTGTGTTGGGGGCGCGGATCGAGAATAGTATAATTTACTATTCTAACACCAGTCCCCGTGGACACTAGGGAAGGTGTTGGAATAGTAAATATACTATTCTTAATCCTGTAGCGCCCTCCAGCGCAAGTCGTGGTTACGACTTGCGTTGTAAAGGACGTGTCGTAACAGCACTGCGTTGAAACATCCGCGGTGTAAAGGATGTTTCCCATAGCAAGGCTGCTGAGTAGTATTGTTAATGTATCATTAGATTTGGGGGTCTCTAGTTGACACTGGTAGGTACTTGTGACAAATAGGGACCCTTGCCTCTAGTCAGGGTAGGGGGGTACACTCCTATAATAACCCCTGCTCACCCCCTAGGTAGCTTGGCACAAGCAGACAGGCTTATCTCAGAGGCAGTGTGTAAAGCATTTGTGAACACATACAGTAATCAAGTGACAACACTATAGATGGACACCACACAAGTTGTATTTTAGAAATAAGAATTCTTCATATAGATTTAACACAAGACCACAAATGACAAAAATCCACAATACTGTACTTAAAATGGTAGGTTTAGCTTAGTTCCCTTCAGATCTTAAAATGCAACACTTTGAGTCAATGTACCTTAAGATGCGACACGCAGGGCAACGAAAGTGTTGCAAAGATGGAAATGCGGCCAAGATCCGGTGCAAAGAAATAAAGACGTCAAGTTCTTCCTGATGAGGCACGCTTCTCCGATGTTGCGTCAGCTGCAGCGGCGACACCCTTGTTCCGTGATGCAACGACAGCAGCTTTGGCTTCGACACTCTTCTCCGACGATGCGAGACGCTTCCGCTTGATGCAACAACTGCAGCGACGACACTCTTGTTCCGTGATGCGATGACAGCAGCTCCGACGGCGGCACGCTTCTCCGTGGATGCGAGGTGCTTTTCTTGATGTGGTGCAATGTGACAGCTACAGCGGCGATATCCACGATGCGACGGCAGCGTCTGCAACAGCGACACGCTTCTTCCTCGTTGAGAGACGCTTCTCTTGATGCGGTGCAATGCGACAGCTACAGCGGCGACATGCACGATGCGACAGCACCGGCTGCGACGGCAACGCGCTTCTTCAGGGTTGCGGAACGTTTCTTGAGATGAGGTGCAATGCGACAGCTACAGCGGCAACATCCACGATGCGACAGCAGCAGCTGTGACGGCAACACGCTTCTGCCTCTTGAGTCGCGCTTCCAGCTCCTTGCGACACGCAATTCCTCAGAAGGCCCAAAACAGCAGCAGGCACTTCCAAAGAACTCTTGGAGAACTGGGGGTTGAAGTCTGTTGTCCCTGAGACTTCAGCAGGAGGCAAGCTCTTCTCTCAAGCCCTTGGAGCTCCTTTCAAGTTGAATAAAGCATACAAAGTCCTTTCTCCTTTCTTTGAAAGGCAGGCAAACACTGCAGGCCAATCCCCCAAGCTGCACTTCTACTTTGGGATAGTGCCTCCTCAGTTTCTTCAGGTTCCTCTCCTCAGCAAAGGTTTCTTCTTGTTGTCCAAAAGTGATCTAAAGTTCTGGGGTCTGGGTCCCCTCTTTTATACACAGTTTCACTTTGTTTTCTGAAGGCAGAGAGGCCTTTTGCCTAGTCCAAACCAGTTTGGGTCAGTACTGGAGCACTCTGTTTACATGACTCCTTCTTTCCTTTCACAGTACAGGGGAGGGGCATTAGACGTACCACAGGGGGTGGAGCCGGCATTGTGGAAGGCAGGCACAGCCCTATTCAGGTCCCAGGTGCAACTCGTCCCACCCATCTACATGCAGATCTCTCTATTCAGCCCTGTACCGACTCACCCTGTCTCCTGGAATCCCCCAGCCCCTGTCACTCAAACTCCAGACAAGGAATACACAACCTAGCAGGGGCAGGCTTGGATAGTTAGACAAGACAATACCTACTTTCTAAAAGTGTTTTTTCAAACACAGAATGTTAAAACCAACGTTACTAATAGATGTATTTTATCATTCTGAGTTCAGGCATACTAAACTCAAATTTCTACCATGTTCCCTGAGTCAGTTAGGATGATAAGATGTAATAATCTAACTGCCCATTCTGGTCTATGGAGAACAGGTAGCCTTGCAATAGTGAAAAACGAAAATGGTTGCAATTCACTATTAGGACATGCCACACACATCAGGGCTTGTCCTATCTTATACTTACAATGCGCCTTGCCCTTGGGCCTACCATGGGGGTGTCTGATATGAAGAAAAGAGAAGGTTTAGGGACTGGCAAGTGGGTGCACTTGCCCAGTCAGCATAGCAGTACCAGACTGCAAACAGGCTCTGCAATGGCAGGCCTTAGATACCCTTTTACCGGCTGCTTCTGTGGGTGGCAGAACCAGTGCTGCAAGCCCACTAGCAATATTTGGATTTACAAGCCTTGGGCACACTCAGTGCACTGTACTAGGGTCTGACAAGTAAACCAAATCAGCCAATCATGGAATCACTAATCCATACATCAATTTACAATAGGGAGAGCATATGCACTTTAGCACGGATCAGCAGTGGTAAAGTGCCCAGAGTCATAATACAGCCAACAAAAGGTCATACGAAATACAGGAGGAAGGCAAAAAGTTCAAGGCTGACCCTGCAAAAAGGGCCAAGTTCAACAATCATTAATCCTAGAACAGCAGTAAAGGGATCTGAAAGTACCATTGTTCCATTGTTGTAGGGGAATGATGTGTTCCTGAAGCTTTCTCTGCCTACAGTGTCTATTACCTTCATATCCTTGTACCAGTCTTTACGACCTGCCCACTCCTCCCTTATCCAGTCTTCATTATGCTTGGAGCAACAGAGGATGCTGGGTAAGCCAAGCTTTATATGGCCCCAATGGAGATGGGTGGAGCAAGGCTTACATCATTTCCTGTTTTTTTAAATTATTTTTTATTATTAATGCGGACAATGAAAAAATGGCATATCCATGCACCATTACAGAATTATTACAATAATATTTGGAAGAGAATAGTCAATACTTGTATCATACACCAAATTACACCCCTCGAGACTTCCAAAATTACCCACTTGGTGGTTCCTGTAAGATAAGCATAGTTTACACAATTCTTGCATTTGAAAAAACAAGCAGTCTGATACAATACACTTCCTTAAATGTAAGCTTAACCCACACCAGTGGGAACAATACCTACAGGTTGTGTTGCTGAGGGGGTACAGCTAGTTCGAAGGAGGTAGGGTTTCAGGGGATACCAAATATCTTTCGGCCGGGAAGTGGGAGGCTGCAAAGACGCAAACAGTTCACAATTAGTGTTACAGTATGTGAGGCTCGCCAGCCAGCCAGGCATTAGTTATGGGGGTAAACCTGCTACCCCAGTGGATGGCAATTTCCCTTTTTTGCAAGGCAATTGCCTTAAATTTCCGCAATTTCTTCAGGAACCCATGTACATAACCCAATAGCGCAACCTCTGGAAGGGGTGCAATCTCCTGACCTATCATGTGCAACTTGATCCCATAAATAGACCTCGAGTATTCCCCTATTTTTGTGCAGTTCCCTGTCATGTGTGCAAAGTCAGCAAGGGGGCATGGGGGCCCCCACAATTCGGGCAGCTATGTGTCCTCTATGGGTCTATGGAGTTGATTTTTGCCGCCGACATGTATGCCCTCCACAGATATTTGAAATGAATTAACTTGTGTCTGCTGTTAAATTACACCTCTTTTATCTCAGCGCAGCAATATGCCCACTGCGCTTGTATTGTGTGACCCAAATACCACTCCCACGCTTCTCTAACTCTGGCATCTCGGCAGTGAACCAGAGCCATGGATGCACTGTAAACTTTTGAAATCAAGTGATCCCCTTCTTTACTGGTTATCAATAACGTTAATAGCGCGAATGACTCAGGTTCCAAAGGAAAGCTAGCAATCCTCTCTCTAAGCGCTCTAAGAACTCTACACAAGACAAAGTGGTCAATAAAAGTAGCACCCCTGAACTGCTCATCTTCCATTGTGTTAAACACATGTTCCCCAGGAACCAATTTCCCGAGCTTCTCCCGGGAGTAGGATTCAAGAGTACTCTGCACTGATCTCTCCTCCGTAATGGGGAGCCAAGGGTTATTACTCACTGGTATCTCAGACGATTACAATACGCACCCGCCCGACACCCTTGCCTACTTATGCCAGGCCCAACTCGTCGTTGAGTCCGTTTAAATGTTGCGAGGGTCCTGAGGGAAACCCCATGGTAGGACTGTTCTCAATGGCGCTGGCAATACCAAGTCAGCTTCAGGTTTCGCATAGTGAATTTGTGCATCAGGGTGATACCAGGAGTGTGCAAAGCTACACTGAGCTACCAGATAGTATACCTGGAAGTTTGGGACTCTGAGTCCCCCCCTCTCATATGGCAGGGTCAGTGTGTCCCAGCTAACTCTGGTCCTCTTCCCTCCCAGACAAGTCCAGTGAGATGGGATTGGATAGTTTTTTTAAAAAACTGTTGGGGAGTAGGATGGGGATATTGTGAAATAGATACAAAAATGTAGCGAGTACCACCATCTTTATGATTGCTACTCGGCCCGCCATAGATAAGGGAAGTTTCAACCAGCGCTCTATCTGCTGCTCTAGCTTGTAAATAGCTGGGCCTTAATTTAACAGTACCAACTGATGAGAGTCCCGGTGTATCTGAATGCCTAAGTATCTCGTCGACTCCTCACACCATTGCAAAGGTAACCCACAAACTCATATGACAGTACTAGACATTAGGAGGAAAATTACAGATTTACCCCAATTGATACCAAGTTCAGAGAACCACCCATATCTAATGATTTCCTTAATTAGTAGCTCCAAATTCTCCCTAGGGTGTCGGACATAGAGGATGACATCATCTGCATAATGCAAAATCAATAGAGGACCTGTCTTGAACTGGAGGCCTCTATGCAAATGTCTTTCCTAGAAGTGCCGGACTAATGGATCAAGCACAATTATAAATAGTAACGGGGAGAGCGGACATACCTGCTGTTTGCCCCGGGAGAGACGAAAGTGTGAAGACAAAGTGCCATTCAGTCAGATCCGGGCAGTGGGGGACATCATTTCCTGGTTTGGTTTTCCTGTTGCAACGTGGAAACTCACAGGACAAGTAAGGACTGGTATGAGGACGCTAGGACTAAGAGTAATGAAGATTACCTGTAAGTAGTTTGAACCATTAAGTGACTATAGCCATGACCTTTTAAGACATGTGCCTTGACCCACCTAGTTTGAATAATTGTGGGCCCATCCAGATCATTCTAGTATTTTCCAGCAAAATTGAGACAATTGAAGCTCTCATTTTCCTTCAGCCAGTAACCGTGACTAGGTTGCAAACTAAAGACTGTGTGTCTGATTCACAAAGGTAAACTTGCACAATGTGCAAGTGTATGATTGTTTGTATTCACAAAGGGATTCAAGAGTAGTATCTTTACGAGTGCAGAGTCTCCGCACATAAAAAGACTTATCTTTTTATGTGCGGAGACTCCGCACTCAGATGGATACTACTCATGAATCCCTTTGTGAAAAGCAAACAATTGTAAACTATTACCTTTGTGAATAAGGTCCTGTGTCTAAATCAGTATTACATGTGAGAAATTACCGCACAGCTACCTGAGGTTTTTGCCACACACAAATTAGCAGGTAAAACCTTGGAAAATTTGTACCAGCATTCCATGTAAGGGAAATCGGACAGGAGGACAGTGCTTAATTTGTAAAAAATAAAAAAAGTGCCAGGCCCTCATTAGAAGGCCACTGCAGCCTACGTCACCCTTTGCCCCTGCCACCACTGCCAATGACAGAACCAACATACCTAGTAACCATCACACCCTACAAGTGTGACAATTCAGACTATTCCTGCGCCCCAAAGCTATACCAATGGCTTGGGCAGCAGGAGTTTGTCATTTATTACATATCTTGAATTAGTAAACAGCTGCTGTTTTGCTCGCTCTAAATCAGACAAGCTGCGCCACCATGTGACAGGCTGTCATAAGTGCCAGTTCTGACAATAAAGTGCTGGTGCCGACTCCAGGCTCCCGACACCACCGGCTCAAAATAAGCTCTGGGAAACATGCAATATTACCCGGTAATCTTCATTCTGACCCGCAGGACTAGAAATGGTGCTGTAATATCGCACCATTATAAAATGAACCCCGTGATAACCTTAATTCCATGTGGGATACAGCTGTGCCATTATAGTTCTTAAACTACATGCTTAGAAGTCCCAATGTGGAAAGGGCTGTTGGCATATGATGTGGTGACATCTTGAAGTATGCAGGTCAAATTGCTTAATAGATACATGCAAATGCCAAACAATACATGCCCAGGTACAAACCCCATTCCAGAATAATGCCAGCACTCGCCCAAGATCAATCAACGCAGAGCGAAATAACAAGAACAAAACTGAAAGAAAATGGCGGCCTACTGGGAAGGTAATTTGAAAATTAAGTTTTGCATTTATTCCTTTTTAAATCTCCACAGGCAGGGGTTACTCAGAGCAAACAAACGGCCTCTTAAATTGTGTTATAGCCTCTTCAGGGGGTATAATTAGCCACACACACACTGAGGCTATTTAAAAACTACTGTGAATCAATAACCGGTCTGCTCAGTTAAACTATCGACTACCCGGCTTGCCTTCATTAAAAAATATTTCAAAAATATAATGAAACTTTATAACTACATCTATGAGCGGGTAAAAAGAAGAAAATGTACATTACAATAAAACCAACAATAAAAAGAGTTGAGATGGGCATACATGTGTGGAAAAATGGCTCAAATGATTTGATACATTTTTAATAAAATTATTCATCAGCACCGTACATACCTTTTTTCCGTATAATTTCGTAGCCTAAAATTTACATTGTTTATTACTTGGTGTAATTATTTTAATATGAATCAATAACAGATCTTCTCTGTTAACAGTCAAGATTTTTCTGGGAGCTAACAAAGAGCATCCCTGAAAGATATTGTGCTATTAACCTCTTATTGGATTGAATGAGGGTCCAACCCTCTCCAGGAGGATACTGTTATAACATGGGGTGAAAAGTTACGACATACTGTTCGAAAGCTGTTGGCTAAAATCCATATGTTTTACATGCAGTTCTGAAGGTACACTAGTGAAATATTCAGGTAATTGAGAGTTTGGTGCAGTTTCCAGGAACATTAGTTTGCTGCAGCAAAGATTAATGTGTGTGCCTAGAAGCAAGTTGCAGGCCGCTTTCTCAGGAGTGCTTTCAGTTTTGGGTAGGCAGAGGATTACTCAGGCCATAAAGCGTTGAAAGCAGTGGTGACCGATATAAACAAAGGGCGGTCATGTCCTTGCACCGCCTCTCCTCTTCCTGCCTGCTGGTCCCAGCAGCCCCTGAGAGAGATTCCCTGTGGTTGCCCCAGGCCTCCGTAGGGGGCCGCTCAAGAGGGCCGCCTGTTAGTGCCATTGGGATGTGTTGTTGGATGACAACCACCAAACAGGCAGTGAGGAGATCCCTTTGACATGTGTGACGACCTTTAATTCACTGTCAAATGCAGTAAATAAATGCATTAGAAAAAACTGGAGGATCATCACCAGTAATAAGACAAACTGGAAGAAGCCCCTTTTTTCGTATAAAAGAGCTACTAGTCTCAAAGACTCTTTAGTCCACACACGACCAAGGGAGGTAAAAACTAGCAACCATGCACCGAGTGTTTTAAATGCTTGGGGGTTACCACCAGTCACAGGACATTACCCGTGTGGGAACTGCAACGTTTGCCACCTTACTTCCAACACAAAATTCTTGGATCTGACCGATGGTACACGATGGGAGCAACGCAGCCACACAAATTGTAATACCACCAATGTTGTGTACCTGAGAACCTGCAGATGTAGCCTTCAGTATATAGGGATGACATCTAGACGCATCAAAATCAGGATATGCGAACATCGTAGTAACATACATTGTAAAAAAGCAACAACTAAATTGACAGCACACTTCTTACAACTGAACCATACACCGAATGATCTACAATGGACAGTATTGGAGCATCTGGAAAGCGGTTTGGAAGCCACGTTGTTCGAAAAGGAACAACGCTGGGTTTAGCGGCTTGGCACAAATAAAACCGGTTTGAATGATGACATACCATGGGGTAGTGTGCTAAGAAGATAATGCATCCAGACTTAAGAATAGAGACTATGCTACCTTATGGAGTCTGCTGTCCCTTTGGTCCAGTAGATTACACCTATGTCTACTGTATACTGTAATGGGGGGGTTTTCTCCTTTTTACCTTCTGTTTTTCTCTTTTGCTCTTTTGCTCTTGTTCTCTTTGATGTCTCACGCTCTTTGCGTGGGGTATTGAGGGTGGGTCTCCAGAGCGAAGAGCAGTCTGTGATTCTCCTGGCTGAAATTGGGAGTTAATTGATCTTTTATCTCTCTTTGCACATCTTAATTTGGCCTTAAGGATTATGACTAGATAAAAATTTATTTTCGGGCATAAGATCAAGACCTGGGCCACATCGGGATTCGAACCCCCGTTTCGAACCATTTTTTTTGTAACTACCACTTTAAGACATAGGATCGGGCGGTGGCTACGTAATGTTACTCCACCCACATGATCGGTCCTGGCGTATCCAAGTAGAATACGATATAAAGCCGATGCCACCCCCTTTCCGGCATTTCCGGGTGACAGCAGCCGAGAGAGCAGGTATACCGCGGGGAGTAAGCCCTTTTTTTGTTTATATAACTGTCCATCAATAGCACGGGCACTTACCTACTCCGCGAGAGCTCATTGTATTGCCCCTTTTTCCTCTTCAGAGAGACACCGTGTGAAGGGAACCTGCGCTGTCTTCACCGAAGGGGCAAGTTTATGCCTTCTGTTAAGTGAGTTATGTCATCATTTACGACAACTGCCACTTTACCACACACTTCCCTGTATATAGGAGGAGTGTTTCCTGGTTCTTCTATTGTTTGATTTTAGCATATCATCCTGCATGACGATAATCTATAAATATCATGTTGTTCTAATTAAATGGCATTTACAATATGAATAGCACAATGCTCGCACTAAGCCATGATGAATTAAGCAGCAGTGTTCTTGAACATTAGCACGTGATGCTTTCTCAACTCGATGGCCGGATAATTTATTCTAGCGATGGTGCTGTACCCCATAATCATAGGAAGTACCCTGTATTAGTTGGATGGCCCCCCACCGTTAAATCTACGCTATGGGGACATGCATTTCGTTATCCCCCGAAATCTCAAGACCATCACTAAAAATTAACGCATTTGATCTCAGGACTTAATTTTTAGGTCCTCTTATGTGTTATTGTTTGTCTTCTTTCTCCCCACAGGTTTTTGGTTCATTCCTGCAAATCGCAGTGGATAACTACGGAGACTGTCCGGTGAATTATCACATTAGATATATTTTTTACACGTAGAGCCTCACGGGAGGGTACGCCTTAGCGCGCGCACACCACCGGAGGACTTTTTAGTAGGTCCTGATGAATGCTGAGCAAATTGCACCCAAAGCAGCAGAAACATGTTGACCGTTTTTGATATCTAATAGGACTCTGGTTCCTTAATTCAGAACCTTGGCAGTCCGTTCACTCTGTTTTTAATCCAATGCAGGTTGGCCATTATTAGAGATTTTTGTAAAGGCTACAACCTTTGCATTTTTTTACATTTTGCACACTCAGTTATAGTCACATTCTAATTTGGGCACTGTTACACTCACCACATCCTGCTCCGCTGTAACCAGGCGTTGTAGCACGCTGGGGGGGGACATTCGGTCACCCCAGCGGGGACCCAATGATGAAGCATGTCACCAACTAGTGGTGAGTGAGGGTCCTTCAAATAAAGAAAGGATTTTTCCCTTCCCCTTACGATATACTTGGGTGATCATTTCACTCAGGAGGTATCCTCTTAAGAGGGGACCTCTTTGGGTACTCACAGGGAGATAGAATGAAAATACTTTGTGTGTGTGCTTGTGGGTGTATGGAGGATGTTCCATGCATGCAACCACATGCACAGTACGGAGTTAAACAATAGACATCACAATATAATTTTTTGAGCACTATTTAATTTTCCACTTAGTCACTCCTCTGTTGTTGCTTACAAATTTGACTAGGGTACAGGAGTGCCGACTCATGCCCTCTCTCTCTTGTTGGTATTGATGACTGTTTCAGTGTTGTACACATAAACAGTAAATAAAATATAATTAATAGAAATAATATAATGTCCCCCTCTGTCATTAGTCTGACATCTTGTCCCCAAAATATGGTTGCAGCATGCCCAACACAAAAATTTCAAGTTGCCCCATGTCAGTGTGAGTAGCTCATTCAGTCCTGGTCATTTACTGTGTATTCTTGTATTTGTACTGAAATATTTATGATGGAAAAAATAAAACTACAAGCACTAGAGCTCCAGTGAAGCTAGGAGTAGGTCAGCTTCTCGTCCCTGACTTGAGGCTTATTTGGAGCTCTTTTAATGCACATCTAGTTCATAGAATCCCAGTAGACCAATGCCATGTGGGATACATTCAGCCAGTCGTTAATGTTTTTATAGCCAAGAAAGAGACTCCATCGGTAGGTAGGAATGTGACTTATAAGTGACATAGCTACCAAGTGGTACAATGTCATTCATGGCCAATTCAGTTGATCATAGCATTTAGGCAGCAGAACTTGCAGTTTATTTTCATCCCATTAAATACACATGTCTTACAATTCCAGCAGGCAAACACAACTCATTAAAAATAATAGGTCATACTTAAGGTGTAATGTGGTAAACAACGTTTAAAATGCATTGTTTACAACGCATGCCATTACAACGCAAGCCGGTCAAGCGATGCGTTGTTACATCGCATGCCATTACAATGCAAGGCGTTACAATGACTTGCTGTAGGGGTCAGAAGGTGATGGATTTGTTGGATTTTCAATCCAACACCTTCCCTGCTGTTGCACACACTTGAGTTTGAATAGTAAATAATACTATTCCAAACTCCAGCACAGCAACGACTTACATTGTAATGGCATGCATTATAACAACACGTAGTTATAACGACTTGCATTTTAATGGCATGCATTATAACAACACGTAGTTATAACGACTTGCGTTTTAATGGCATGCGTTGTAAGAGCATGCGTTGTAACGAGTGCTATTCTGTAATGCTTGACCCAAGGACAGCTATATCGTCATATAGCAGGGTACTGGAGAGCTGTTTCACCTAAATGAAGCACCTAGGGGCATATTACCAACAACTAGCGATAATTTTTGTCTCTAACTTGTTTAGAGACAAAAATTATCGCCGCACATCGGCGATTTTTATCGCAGATAAACCTTGCTATTAGCGATAAAAAACGGCCGCAATGCATGAATATCGCTGAAAAGTAAGCGATATTCATGCATTATCGAGCAAATGCTCTTAGCCATGTTATCCACCTCCCATTGGATAACATGGCTAAGAACTGCTCAGGGCAGGTGTTAGCTTTTGGAGATATTCGCGCTTAGCGCAAATATCTCCAAAAGTTGGTAATAGGAGATAGCGATGTTAGGGACTGTTTCCAGTCGCTAACATCTTGGCACGCCCACTCTGCATGTCATTAGTGATAAATATCACTGACATGCAAAGCGGGGCCCAAGATGGTCGCTATCTCCTATTAGCTGTCACTAACTGGTGTTAGCGACAGCTTGGTAATAGGGAGATAATTTTATCTCCGCTTTCTTGGCTTTTAAAGCCAAAAAAGCAGAGATAAACCCCCTTGATAATATGCCCCTGAATTCTTTCCCCACACTTTTTCTAGGAGAGTTGGGCTTTCACATAGGAAAAATATACATACAGTTCAAAGATTTGACTTTCTATTTTCTATGCGTTCCTTAAATCTCAAATGTGGTTTGATTATAAAATAAACTCCATCCAACTGTTAAAGATTGAGATCATTATAGAAGAGGCTCACGTTTTTGGGCACTACTTCTACAGTAAGTCCTCCCACAGTGTTACATTTTAAGGAATTACTGGCACAACAGTTGCACATGGAATTTGCAACATTTGTACGCCTTTTGTTGTTGATGTCACTTGTGTTTTAAGTTCGGAGTGAACCCTGGCTTTTAGATAGTGTTTACAGACACCACAGAACCAAAGCCTGTTGTATTCGAGCTCAAATCATTATCATTGCAGTGCTTACAAGGTGCACAAATAGTTTCACACATCTTTTAGGTGCTGCACCGACTTCTAAACGGAACCATTAATGTCAAAAAGGATAAAAGAGGGGTGTCTGAAAAACACCTAAACAACCATATTTCCAGGGGGCTTTAGCAAATGCATTGTGTTGCCTAGGAAAATGACTCTTCAATGTGTCCTGCTTTCATTTCTTTTCACTAAGGGCCATATGCATGAACACATTTTCCCATAGACACAGAATGGGCAAAACCATTTGGTGCATCTGGTCCTAAGATTTTGTCTTTGTTTTTGGAGATTGTAAAATATATGGGAAATACCATAATGATGAAACGTGTTTTAAATGGCAATGCCTCTTTCCACAGAAGGGCAGAGAGGACGAGTAAGCAAAAAAATACAGATAACATTGCAACGCTCTTTCAGAATATTTTGTGCACTACTCACAAATAGTGGGTGGTCCTAGGGTCAGATGTATGAAATTACGTGTTTGCGATTTCCTAATAGCGAATTTTAGCAGTTCGCTATTAGGAAATAGCAAACTGCGATGTACAACAGTATGTTTGACACTGTTAGCTATTCGCAGTGGGTCGCAAATGGACCTGCCTCATCAATATTCATGAGGCAGGTCGCAATTTGTGACCGATTGTAAATGGATACAATCACAGGGATGGTGGCCTGCTGGGGTCAGCAGACCACCATGTTTGTGATTGTTTTTAACCCCTTCCCTGCTGGGCACATTCCCCCGCTGTGCTGGGGGGAGGGGGGGCGCACACAGCGCCCCGGTGCTCATGACGAGCACAGCTCGTCATGACCACACCCATTTCTTTAGAACGTTTGCACAGCAGGGGAATTTGCCCAGCGTGCGAGCGTGCCAAAGGTCATGACGAGCTCAGCTCGTCATGAGCACACGAGAACCGTGGCTCATGACGAGCTCAGCTCGGAGCATGGGAGGGGTACATAAAGCAATATTTGTTTTGTTATGGAGTCCGTTTTCCTTAAAGGAAAACTGGATGCAATTCAAATTTAAAAATGAAAATCTTCCTTTTTACTTTTTAAGAGTAGCAGAGTAGGCAGTGGCCCGTTGGACCACTGCCTGCTGTTAACAAGCATTTGCAATGCAATCAGTCGCGCCTTTGGGACCTTATATATATTTAGCTATGCAGCACATTAGCCTGGGTGCTGAAACATCTACTGTTCTTTAACATGGAGGGAAAGTAAGCACTAAAGTGCGGGACACGCCAGGTATGGGAACACATGTGGAGAAATATTGCCTTTCAGCGGGGAATGGTATAGTCCAAAGCTCTGTTTTTAATATAAAATCATGGCCTTTGTGGTCATATCACTGAAAATACAATACATATTATTGTCTACTGGTGCTTGTGGAAGACAATTTCTACAAACTGGAATCTAGAGAATGCTAAAGTGATTGTTGTACTTTACTGGCCTATGCTGGTCGTTTTCTATCAAGAAAGTTAAATAGAGGCAGTTGCCAGGAATATTAAATAAAATAAAGTCCCTCAGCAGAAAGCAATTCTGGTATTTTACTGACCTTTACTGGTGGTTTTCTATCAAGACAGTTACATAGAGGCAGTTGAACAGAAAAAAAGTCTCTAATCATAAGCAGACAAGTCCTAGGGCAGCTCTCCAGAGCCCACAAAGTACATACACATATAAGTATATACTAAAGTATATGCAAGAGGTCTCGAACACTCGACATAAAAAATGTTGGCACCCACATTCACAAAGGGGAAGGGGTCCCTTGGGGAGTTGGTGGTAACTGCAGATGTTTTGCGACCGTGTTCCCTGTTGCAAAACATTCATACATACCACTGTTATTCAGTATTAGGAAGGGACACCCTAAACACGTCCTGTCCTTATACCCAATCGCAAAATGCATTTTGGTAACAAGCTACCGGTGGCACTATGCCTTCTGTACACAGCAAAATGCATTTTACCCGAGGGGCCATTTGCGGCTGGCAAAATGCTTTGTACATCTGGCCCCTAGTATGTTAATAGTTTTGGGTCCTAACAGGTGATGCCTTGTCGGGTGCCAGCACAATAGAATGAAATAAATTATTTGGAAAAGAGGGCAGATATATATTTATCTTCGGATTTAGCAAATAGAAAGACGTATGCGAAAATACTCCGTCCAGTGTTGTCTAAAATAGAGAAAACCTTATGGCAACAATGATAAAAGAACGGCCTGTCCTTTGGAATAAAAAGAACCTTTACTGCATGTGGCTCTGTTGACTCCTGTTGTACAAAGAAGCCGGCTCCAAACAGAAGGTCGAAATAAATATTATCACAGTGTGATACCAAAATACACAAACAATAGGCCTCTACACAAGCCAGAAAAGGAAGCATAGAAATTAATAATGTCAGCTGCTTAAAGGATAAAGACAGAAATATGAACATTAAAAAGAGTAGGGTTAAGAGATGTAAGTTTCCCCTGTGGACTGAGATCACATTTACATCCAGCTGAACACACTTTCAGTGAAATTACAGCAGAACGTTGCCTCCTGATGCAAGTAGTAGGCAAAGAGGAAATTCTTAGGATTAGGTGAGACTTTAACTTTGACACTGGGGCCCTTATTTATGAGGGCCTGCGCCGCCGTTGCATCACTTGTTTGTGATGGTAGGGCGGCATAAAAAATGTGCCACACTGCATCCTATTTGCAAGGTGACGCATCTAGGCAGATGTCCTGCTCTACATTATACCTGCGTCAGGTATAATGTATGAAGGGTGGGCGTTCCCATGTAAAAAAGGCTTGCACAAGTGGCACAATGAAATCTATGAGATTTTACTGCATCACTCCTATGACTTGAGTGCGTCACAATCCATACGCCTGCTTCAAGCAGGCGTAAGGAGCAACGCAGGGCATTTTACATGGGACTCGCCCCATGTGTAATGACACATTGCTGGGGTAGCATCCGTTTACCGACACACTCCAGCAATGCATCATTACTGCACCACCAGATGCGTCAAGATTCCTGATGTATCTGTGCAATCCTTGTGACGTGAAGCACCATACTTTAAATATGGCGCAACCATGGTGCCATAAGGATGGCACTATAAAGAGTGTTGCATCTCTGATTTTCCCCAGCGATGCAACACTTTTCACAAATGAGGCCCCGGGTTCCTCTCGAACTATGAACTTCAAAGGAGCTTATAATAACTACCTGAGATGCGGAATTCCATGCCAGGTTTGAGGGGCATCTCTAGCTAGCTGATCCAATATGCCCGGTTACTTCCAAGAGGTGCATTTAAAAGCGCGCCATGTGAGTTGAATTTAGTTGACTCATCCATTTTATTTAACTAGCTTCCAAAATTTACTATACACATTTAGAGAAGTAGGGTCATATTTACGAGCCCCTTTGCATCTCTCCTGCACCACACAATGTGGTGCAAGAGCAACGCAAATGAACAATGAGATTTATGAAGTCATGCAAGGCCACCTTGTGTGGCTTTGAAGGGTTTACGAAATTTCGAGCAATGTAAAGTAGTGCAACACTCTGCATTGTATCACTCTGCACCAGGGAATCGTTTCCTTTGGTGTTTGTGAGTGTTCCCACGAAACATTCATGGAAATTGACGCATCCCCAGATTTACAAGTACTTGTAAACCACGGGATATGCCAGAAACCTACTCTTCCCCAGGTGAGACATTAACAGGGAGAAATATGTTTATCCTGCAGCACACATAGAAAGAGTAAAACGCCTCTCAGTATTGATTTTGTGCAGGAAGGTACCCCTTTGTGCACAAAAACAACCCTTCCCACAACGCAGGCACCCTTGCACATCAGCGCAAGGGTGCCTGCGTTGGCGCTAGGATGCCAAAATGGCACCAGCACAGGGGAAAAGGACAGAGTCAAAGATTTATGTAGTTTAATCATTACACTAAAATTCCGACCAATGTAATCAATACAGGGGCCGACACTATTAACCCCTTCGATGCTCATGACGAGCTCAGCTCGTCATGAGGCACGGTTGAGCTGTGCTGATGACGAGCTGAGCTCGTCATGAACAATGGTAATCAGAGGTTCTCAGCACAGGAGGGGAAAACCATCAGCAGCGATGGTGTTAAAAGGGAATTACGGCAGCAAAATCCATTGGTCTACAACACCTTAAGCCACTCTAAAATCAACTCCACAAATTACCAGAGAGAGCAAAGTTTTTCAAAGATAATTAGGACATTGACATTTTGAGAGCTCCATTGAAGACAACGGAGCAGCAGCGAACTATATGAACTGGCATAGGCCCGCTGCTCTCAACATTTCAATGTTCTAATAAACAGCCTCTGCCTTTCTCTTTCCGCTTCCTCTCCAAAATACTTGGAACAAAAAAGGCACAACAGGATAAAACATTAATATGAGTAACAGTGTATATGATAATTCCACAGTATCACTGCAAGAAAGGACATCAATTCTTGTAGTAGTCCCTCCAATTTTTCCTGTTTGGTTTTGCAGGCTGTAAGAATCTGTGCGCTATGTGACGGCTAACCACCATGACAACATGGGTGATTTCACCCAAAACGAGCACTGTGCACTGCATCTAACTTTCCCCAGTCATGTCCATCAGCCTGATCCTGTTTTTCAGTCGGTGGACTGAGGTGGCGGAATGGTTTGTGGAATGAGCTTTCCCATCCCAACCTCCTGGGGTTCCGTGATTCTGAACCTGTTCAATAAAGGTCGTCGGACAAAGACGATTTTGGTATCAGCAGACCGCAAATGACGAATGCGGCATGTACGAGTGTTTTCGTCATAATAGATCTATGGAAACACTACATATTCATGGATTTCGTTCGAACCTTCGGGTTCCATTTTGTGTACGGCAGCCATTTTGTGGTTGCCCTCACATAGGCCGATGACTACGGCCGAACGAGTCCTTGGGACACGTACACCTTTAGCTGACTTTTGTATGACCTGAACGACTCCCTTGCCCGAGGCTGACCTCGTTGAGCCA
Source organism: Lissotriton vulgaris (assembly GCF_964263255.1). Taxonomy (NCBI): domain Eukaryota; kingdom Metazoa; phylum Chordata; class Amphibia; order Caudata; family Salamandridae; genus Lissotriton; species Lissotriton vulgaris. The sequence goes on along the minus strand of NW_028251774.1, from coordinate 191,378 downwards.
GTTCCTTGTTAGGCAGCTGGTCAGATAGAGATCAAAGAGAAGGACATTGCTGAGTTTATGGTACACGCACACACCCTTCTATCTTGCTTCTCATCTGTTTCTGTTCCTTCCTTTATGGCTTAATTTCTGATTTGGGTTGAGGTCTTTTATTATGGGTTCGTCCGGCCTGTCCGAGCAGGAATGTTGGATTTTGCCTTGTCATTTCTGGTGGGCTGGACAACGGAAAGTGGGTTTGTCGTCATGCGATATGTTTGAAATGTCATCACCTGATTGGTTCGTTTGTATGTAACTGATGCTAGCCAGGAATGTGATTTTTAGCATAAAAGACGATGCTTCGCTCTATGAATTTGTGCAGTCTCTAGCGAACCACCCGCGTTGTGCTTCGTAGACCTCTGTTCCTGGTTGCAGCCAATAAACTTGGTCTTTGACATCACCGAGAAGTATCCCGTGTCTCTGTATTCTAAGACAGGTGAACCCGAAGACATCGGGCGTTTCCCCTGGCGCCGCTGGGTTCTAAAACCCGGTTCTTCACTCCCTCCTGCCCACTATTGCTTCTCACTCCACCAACAAATGAAATGTAAGATAAAGTAAGGATTAGAAGGGGGGAGACTGAGTTGTCCGGTTCCCTGCCTTTCTTTAGTGGGTGGATGAGATGGATGTATGTCAGGTTATTTAGTGTGATGGGTGTGAGTAATATATGGTTTAATGTGTTGAATGTCAGTGAGTAGGTGGGCTAGTAAGAGGTGGTTTATTGAGGTGGAAATAAGCAAATGAGCTAGCACAATTAGTAGGAGTGCAATGGTTGAGTGAGTGAGTGAGTGAGTGAGTGAGTGAGTGAGTGAGTGAGTTGGATGCGGTTAAGTGGGATAGTGAGGTGACTGAGTGCCAGACAAGAATTCATCATAGAGTAGACACACCTTCCTAAAGATATTACCTTTCCTACTTTTAGAATGAAGACTGGATTGTTCAGTAAGACAGAAACAGGTATTTCGCATGTCATCATCTGTAAAGACAGATGAGGAAATCCTAACCTTTTAGGTTTGGAGGAGAACATTTTGTATGCATCGTTGTTGCTTGTTTGTAATTTGGATCGGTAAGATTTATTTGTTACTCAGGTCGAATGGACGTGTGCCAATGATGATTACACTGTGGCTATGCACTTTGTCCCTTCCCTGTAGAGGTTTCTATTCCGGTGTTGAAAATTGTCTATAACTCAGACTGGAAAGATATGTTTGTCCTCTGGCAGAAGAGCCCTTTGCCAACGTTTTCAGTACTAGGGACATGTATTTTGTTTCTCTTTTTCCTGCAGATTATTTTAACAATGATGGGATATAATCATTATTTGTATCTGGTTTCTATGTATATTTTATGATTATACTCATTTTAAAGGAATAAGGAATTGTACTTATTTATAGAATATATACATTTAGGGAGGCAAAAGACCAAGCCCCCTCAGACACTGTTTGGTAGATGTGGTATTCACATGTTTATCATCTCACATTCATGAGGCTTTGGTTAATTGCAGCTGTCATTCGTGATGTTTGTACTATTGCCTGTGCACACGGACACTGTTATGTTATTGGTAGGGATGGTTTAAGAGTCCACCAAGGGATGTATCTATATATATAAAAATGAATGTATGTCTGTCTGTTTGTCCTTTATGCATTACTACACCATTTATTTCGATCGGCATGAAACTTTGGGAAGTTGTTGAGTGCATTCCCGCGAAGATTTCTGGCAAAAAAAAATTATAATCATTTTTTTTTTTTAACTAAAACAAAACAATTTGTTAAAAGTTGTTGAGTACACTCCCGCAAAGGTTTCTGGCAAAAAAAAGTGTTAAATATCGGCCCCCAGGGCCCACATAATCTTTCCAATACTGAACGTTTACAGTTTCCGGTGCGCTTTTGCAATGACCATCAACAAAGCACAAGGACAATCGCTGCAAGTGTGTGGACTAGATTTGGAGAATCTGTGCTTCTCACATGGACAACTGTATGTGGCTAGCGCACGCGTCCGAAAACCTTCTGATTTATTCGTGTACGCACCAGACGGAAAAACAAAAAATACAGTGTATCCACAAGCACTCGAATAGATAAACAGAATTAAAACAACACTTTAAAATGTTTTCCATAGTAAAATGAATAAGTTTCAATAAAAATGACACAATGTAAATTGAATGTTATCATAACAAGTTCCATTAAATGTCCTTTCTTCTGAGATCGCAACGCGCGACAGGTAAGCTAGTAATTTATAAAATGAAGTTGAATTGGGTGCAGATTTTGTATTGTTAACTCCAATAGGGCTAACATTTTGTAAACAATAATTAGGAAAAAATATTTGGATATTCTGACATTCAACTTGAGTGCTCGGTTAATCATGCAGAGAAGGATCAGGCAGAGTGCATTGAGTTTAAAAGTCTGCACAGTTAGGGCCCAGTTCTAACAAAGCATTGTGTTGCCCTTGTGTCACGCAAGGTGACACAAGGTCAAAGGCAATCCTTAAATCAGATTTACCAAGGTATACAAAGCCACCATGTGTGGCCCGGTACAGCTTGGTAAATCTAGAGCAACCCAAGGCAACGCATGTTGCTGCCTTACATTACTTTGTGCTGGGAAGTCGTTACATGGATAGAGCATGGGTGTTCCGACATATCCACCCATGCCTTTTGGTGCATTTCCAGATTTACCAAGACAAGTAAATGAGGGAATGTGTCATAATTGAACACCTTCCTCATAGAGCTGCAACAATGAGAAATATGTTTATTTCTCCTCGTTGTTTCCTCTTCCTAAGTGTGCTGGAGAAAAATGCCTCTAAGGATTGTTTTTGTGTACAAATGTGTCCCTTCCTGCCACAAAATGATCCTGCCTGCAATGCAGGCACCCATGCACCATGTGCGAGGGTGATTGCATTGTTGCTAGGCAGCACATAGTTCCTCAGCACAGGAAGAGAACAGGAATGTGCCATATCTTCATTCGACACAGCGTATCGCATCAAGTTGTCTGCATTGCGTTGCGTCAAATTTTGATCAATCAGTCTGCCCCTTGATGTACAGTTTATTTGCACACATGCTGTACTTGACTGCTTTGTCTGCACATTATGCATATTTGCTTTGTTCAGTTACTGATGATTGAGTTACAAATGAACAGTTCATTTTGTGGAACTGTTTGAAAGTATGGGAGCACAAGTTGTTGGTGCTAAACTGGATGCAACATGTTTTTAATGTATCTATGAATAAAGTTTGTATTTATTGTTGTTCTAATGTTAATGTTTTCATTAGTAACTTAAAGACAGCCTGCGGCTATTTTTGATGTCATATGGCTAGCTCATAGCAAACTCAACCACAAATTAATCTTTAGTGTTCTAGTGCAAATGTGCTGCATTTTTAGTTTCATTTTCAATGCATATAATATTTGCATTCTATTTTCAGGTGCTGACAGTTTTATACAATATGACTAGAGAGATGAAAATTATTAAATGGAACAATAATTTTCCAGTTTGCACTAAAAACAACAAAAGCACATTCATTAGATGACCTGTTTTTCATATTTTTGAATAATAAAATAACCCTGCCTGGTTTCTCCACCTGTTCAGCTGACCCAGAAAATGGGAGACATGCTGCATGTCAGGACATTTTACTGACCACCTTCTGGTCCATAACAGTTTAGAACTGGAACTATTAGTTGCAAAGGATCTGTGTCCTCCACAAGTATTAGGTCCACAATTGTCTTTTTACTGGGAACCAGCTACCCCATTGTAGCACTTGACTCTCTAAAGGTAGAGAGAATCAGGGAGGTGGTGTAGGCTAGTACTCCTAATCCACTGTTACGTAACTGCAACACTTAATAAATTGTTGTGCAGTCAGTGCTTTTCTTACATATACACTACTAAATACTAAGCATTAAATTACAAATATATACATCGGTTAGATGGACGTATCTGTGGTGATACTGTCACATCAGATTACACTCCTAGTCAGTTCTCAACCCCACAATTACAATAGCACCCCCACCCCACCAATATGAGTTGCAACGTCACAATATAAGGTAGGCTTACTGGCTTTGTTGGGTTGTCACCAGATCACTGTTGTAATATCTAGAACAAAAGACATTCATTCTAATGATAAACATCACTTTATCAATCATTAAAAGCATTATCAAGCATTGTCAATAAAACAATATGACTATAACCTCAATGTTCAACACAAGTTCGAATCTTTCATTAACATGTAAGAAGTTTCAAACTACACCCATGGCACCCACACCTTTGAGTCCTCACACTCTAGGGCCTCTTTTTGAAAGTAATGGTTCCAAAAATGCTTTCAAATTGAGATAAACCTCTCCCAGGGTCAGGCATTCAATCCTCTAGGAGGGGTAGGGTTCGTTTTCAAAGACATGTTCTAGGGGACTGCTACCAACTCTGTAGCTTCCCACAACACTTTGGAAATATGCTGATTGTGCCGCTGCACTGGTCCTCGATGGGCAATCACAACCCATAAAATATGCAACTTAGCCCCCTTGTGGAGCATTTTGGGATGCAATAAGCTCCAGCGCTGTGAATATATATTTTTTTGCTGCCACAGCTTTGCCCCACGGGATTTTCTTTTTTGTTGTTTGGTGACCTAGCCCAACCCGGGGCACCCACAGCTCATTGGGGGCACACGGGGAGCTGCAAGGCCCCTGTAACCCCACCGACTCCCTGCATGTACACTCCTTCATGCTTTATCTGGCATCTTGCTTTTCTGTTACTGGTGTGGTAGCAATTTATTCTGCTTGGGGGGCAACTTGGTCTTCTGCAGCTGCCCGTGACTGCCATCAGCCCTGACACAGGGGGTGGAAATGTTCCCAGCTAACTGGCTGCACGAGCCAGAAAAATATTTGCATAAGCCTCCAGGAAGATGGGGCCTCTGGAGGTAAAAATTAGGCATGGAGAGGGGGCCCCACACCTGCCTCCTCCCCAGAGAAAGTTTATTTGTAGGATTGTGGTGACCCAGGGTGGAGAAAATATAACATTACAATGCATGCCTTTACTAACGTAAATTTTACCATGCATGCCTTTACCATGCATTTACATTGGCCACTTTTGAAACAATCTTTACCACGCATACCTTTTAACATGCACGTCTTTACAACACAGTCTTTCGAAAATGATATATCAATTATTATAATATATTGAAAAAACTAGAATTAATTAAACAACTCTACATTCAATAAAATCACATTGAATCATTTTTGATACAATTACTATAATATTATAAAATCTGAACAGATTTCTCAAACCTTTGATGCGTGCTTGCTTGCGTGCGTGCTTGCTTTGTGCAAAGTACTGCAAGGTGAACCAAAGGCTACTCTCTGCATTACTCTATTGTTGCGCAAGACTACGCAACTCAACACAAAAGGTTCAGAAATATATTCAAAGCCACACAAAGGATGATTTGTACCTCCTTTTGTGACTTTGTAAAAAAAATCTTAGTAAACATGTCCCTCTTTTCACCCAAGCTGGTGGACACAAATTCTATAAAAGGTCATCAATAAACATCAAAAATACCATTCAATTTGGATTCCAACATGTATTTTATTGTAAATTATGGAAAACCCCTTCAAAATAGTATAACAATGGCCATCCACCATTTTGTGTTCAGTGGTACACTGAGCTGTGTGAGGTGACCACATGCACTGCTAACAGGAGGACACAGAAAGACAGTGAGTGAAGAATACAGTGCCACATACATTTCAAAGTAGGTATTACTGTAGTAAAGATATATTCATTAAAGTCAAACCTCATATTAAGTATTTAAATATAGAAAATAATTACGTTTTTTACATCCTCCTATACAACGTGTTAAGAAGAATATATGTTTCACAGTGGACAATCACTAAACTAGAAGTAAAAAAACTCAGAATAAGTAGGTTATATGAAGTGTATATTCCGTTTAAAAAAAACTAGATATGTTTTGTATAACCAAGAAAGAACTTGTGAGAGGTGAATGAGGCAGATGTACTATTCATAACTCCACTCAGGACCAACTTTGGGAAGGTGCTGAATACTGAAGGGCAGATTTACTATGCCTTACTTAAATCTGGACCCACTCAGGGAAGGTGCAGAACACAGAAGGGGCAGATTCACCATTTCTAACTCAAACAAAACCAAATTGGAGTGGAGCTTTAATCACTTAAAATGTGATGTGAACAGTATACATATAAGATTGAGTAAACATGCTATATTTATATATTTTTGTAACTCTGATGTAAAATGTTTACATTATTACAGCTTTAAAAAAGCTAAAACCAATTAGAAGACACTTATCGACTTTATGTTTGAATAATACAGAATATTTGACAAAAGGTAAATGTATTCAAAGAACATTTTAATGCATTATTTCCGAAAGAAACAGGGATCAAAAAACTAAAACATAAACTATTACCAAAAACTTTTTTGTATAATCTTGTAGGTTGAAATACTAAGTTCTAAGTAGGAAAAACTACCACTAATGTCCTAAACAGAACAAACATCTCTATGAACTCTTAAAGTCTCCTCTGCAAGGTAATTATCACTACATTTGGCATTCAACAAAATGATAACCAGTGATCTAATCCCTAACAGGAAAATAACTTGCAATGTTCTCTTTTTCAGCAGTATTCATCTTGTTAACTTTTTATAGCAGGTGTATAAAATAAACACATTTTTGTTTTTATCAACAGGAAGAAAAGACATGTTAAAACATTTTTCAAAACATTTCAAAAGGAACATCACGTTTTTTTCCTTTTCTTCAAAAAATCTAAATATGAAATCCAACGTCAATGAGAATATGTGAAATCCAAAAGAGGAAACTGTCTTCTAAAGTATTGTGCATACTTTTATTAAAAGGAGACACTTACTGAGCCAATGAGTCATTGGAACTGTGTTGGCTATTTCTCTTAAAAAAAGATAGGTCTTAAAAAACACAAATGAGGCAAAACAATCTTCATTCTTCCTCTTCATCTCTTCACTGGTTGGCTACTTCATTACAGAAACAGAAAAAAATGATTCTTCATTTTTGCAAAAACATACTCCCTTAAACAATGGAGCAATGATAACATGTAACTCTAATTTCTTTCTTATTCAGCATAGTAGTTTACTTTCAAACCTGTTGAAAAATACATCAATTTCTTTTTAAATTAATTTTTACAACCAGCCCAACATGCTTACATAAAACAACCTGTTTGTGTATTTAATATGGATTCAAGTACACAATATATACAATATACTTTTATTTTACATCTACCTTCCTCCCAACTTCTCTTCTTAAAAATAATGTATGTATTTTAAGTAATGTAGATAGTTCCTACCTGGCTGCAGTTCCTCCTCACTTCCTATCTTAACAGTAATGTTCCACGGATGGTAGAAGCACATCCACAACAGGGAACATCAAGCTAAAGGAAAAAAAGTAAATTTCTTCCTTTGGATAGAATAGAAAAGTGAGGGAAATTCTTTAACAATTGATTTTACATGCATTAACATGTTAAAGCAATTGTTAAAGAATTTTCCACTCCGATGTTATTGAATACATCTGTTGTAAATAGTATAAAAACTAAATTGCATTTTTGACCTTAAAATATATATTTATTTGTGTTTTATATGTGCATTATGAATATCAAAAAAACATTTTAGAATTAATTGTGTGGAGTTTCAAAAAATAATTTACATTTTATATTTTTATAATACAGTAATTATGTGTTTTATATCTATGAAAAATGTAAATATATAGATAATGTAAACAAAATTTGTCATTTTCAATGTTTGCAATATGTTCTTATCATGTTACCCAGTACCCCTATATCCCTCACATCAAGCTCCTAATTTATCTCTTGCATATTTTATGCAAATGTGCAATTTATTGTTATCACTATTATTTTATTAAACAAATGAATACACAAGTATTATAATTAATACCTATATATTAATTCACGTCCCTACCCTTTAATCCAATATTCCTCATATCCTACTTCAAAAAATTATTTTGCATATTTTGTGAAAATATGCTATTTAATTTTAAGAATAATATAGTTGCCCACCCATACCTCTATATCCCTCACATTCCACTTCTAAACACGTATTTTGCATATTTTATGCAGATATGCTATTTAATTGTATTTTATTTTAATTTAAATAAAGTAATATACAAGTGTTATAATTGATACCTGAGTATTAATACATTTCCCCACCAATTACCCCTATATTTCTCACATCCCACTCCTAAGAAAATATTTTCCATACTTTATGCAACTATACAATGTCATTATTTTTAGATACCAATACACTTCCTCATCCATTACCCCTATATCCATCAGCTCCCACCCTAATACATGATTATGCATATGTTATGCAAATATTCATTTTAATTTTACTAATTTTATTTTAGTTAAATAAATTAATATACAAATACTATAATGAATACATGAGCATTAATACACTTCCCCATTGATTACCTTTATATCCCTCATACCCTAAATAAAACATTTATTTTGCAGATTTTAAACAAATATGCATTTTAACTCTAATCATTTTAAATTAATTAACTAAGTTAAAACTCATTTATTTTCAATGAATACTTGAGTATTAATACTCTTTCCCGCTCACTGCTGCTAAATGTCTCACACCATTTCTAAAATAATAGTTTGATGCATCTTAAACAAATATACATTAAAATAAATGAATAATGATATGTATTCATTTAATCCTCTGTAATAATAAATAACTAAATTTAAAATAAAACTAAAGAACAATTCCAAAAACGACCTTACCAATACTTACCTATGCTTTCTTATACTTACCATACTGCCGGGTAAAGAAATGCATAGTAAAGACATGCATGGTAAAAGCATGTGTGGTAAAGACCTATGTGTGGTAAAGACTTCGCTGTATGGCACTTCATAAGACAGACTTTGTGGGAAAAGCTTTTTCCCCATGGGTATGGCTCTTCCCAGGGGAGAAACACTGCAAGCGCCACATCCTTCCTTCTTCTTACTCCTGCTTTGTTCTCCAGTGTGCTAGACCTCAAATAGGCATATCTCTGTCCCCGTGTGGCCAATTTCAGTGCTCTTTGTTTAAATTTGCACTTGAAGACCAGCCCTAGCCATCAGTGCAAATACTGTCAGACAAAAATTTGCACATTTTTGGGTGTGGTCCACCTAGGACTTAATGCCTACATCATCCTCTACGAATGAAATTAACCTACATTACAATAATCATTAAACAAGGAAAACGAACAATAATACCACCAGCCGCGGTCGGCAGTAGGAGTTCCTGTAGGGCGGTGACGTGGGGAGGGGGAAGAGCAGGGTGGGGGGTAGTAATGCATGTATTACAGAGTTTAACAGGTAAGACCAGGTCAACCCTAAGCTGGCGGATGCAAGACCGCTGGATCCACCAGGATCATAGATCCTGACAGGGTTGCTGTCGGAGCAGTGTCCCTGAATGGCGACAGTGTTGAGGCAGGCATGACAAGGTTGTGGAAAGTGATATTGGGGGCACCAAACTTGGACCCCATCTGTTTAATGCCACTGAAAAGTGGCCCTGGGGGCACATGTAGTGCCCAGACTCACCTCAGTACACCGCATTCCATGCACAACATGGTGCATACCAAACGGTGCAAGGACATACAGGAGGTGCATGCACGGCATCAGCATGTGTTGCGGCCCTTTCCCATGGCTGCAGCATGCCCCCATTGTGTTTCTGACCGCCATCATGCAGTCTCATTTAAATCCGGCAGTCGTACCACCCGCATGCTTGTCGGCGGTCTCCTGAGCTGCAATAGCAGCAGGCGATCTGACCGACTGCCATCGTAATGATGCCCTCAGTTTTGATCAATTGCATCCATAAATGCTTTGCAACCCATTCCAAAACCATCACAAAACGTGAAAAAAATACTCCACGGAAAACTGAAAAAAATTATGGATGCAGAGTGCATTTCTTGTGTGAGAATATTGAAACACCCTTCCTTGAAAATCCAAGTAGCTCGACTCCATCCATCTCTTCAATCCATGTACAAAAATATTCAAAACCTGAAAATGCTTAAAAACATTCAAAAAATGCTCCAGAATAAAACAAAAATAAAGAAGGGTGCATTTTTTGGACAAGTCCTCAGTGCCCACCTCCGTCAAGGGAACACCTGACACCCCTTGCATCTTTTTAAATAAAACCAAGCTCCATTCACCATGTGCTCAAGTCCAACGTCCTGTAATCTAAAAAAACCTACTAAGTATAACCATTATTATAACCATAAATGTCCTTAATCTGCAATAGAAATACCACAAATGTTTGTGTTACGGCCTGTACCCCTTCTGACAAGCAGTGTGAGTCAAAAAGGCGATGCACTACCGCCATGCCCAGAGGAGTACAGAATATGGGGCAGTCAGGCAGACCACACATATGTGGTCTCAAACTCAGGGGCTCAAGAAGACTGGTTGGACATGCCCAGGAAGCCATAGAATAAGGTGTGCATTTCGTGCTGATTCCAGTGGCAGTTGCCATTTTTAATCCCTTTTAAAAACTAGAGCTTCTGCGACATTTGGAACTCGAGGGGTGAGGCTCCCTATAAAGGTTATGTTATGTTATGTTATGTTATGTTATCCTGCATTTCTAAAGCGCACAGCTACTCAGAGTATCCTGGCGCTGCTACCCTGAACCACCGCCCACCAACACCGCAGGCAAAGCCTCTAAAAGAATGGGCTCAGAACAATAGTGTTTTTAGGCTCTTTTTAAAGACAGCCGGATCAGCAACCTTCCTGAGAGCAAGAGGAAGCTCATTCCAAGCTAGGCCGGCTTTACGGGTGAAAGAGCAGCCACCTAACCTATGGCGCAAAAAACACGGATTCTGGATAAGGAGTTGGTCCGAAGATCGCAGAGTCCTGGTAGGGGAATAAAAAGCAAAACGCTTCTGCAGATAGAGTGGGCCCAGTCCATACAAGGCCCGTTGGACAATGACCAACATTTTAAATTTCAAACGGGCCTCAACTGGGAGCCAATGAAGGTGGCGGAGATGTACCCATACGCTCTGCCTGGAAGAAAGGCCCAGTAGGAGCCGAGCAGCCGCGTTTTGGACTACCTGTAACTTTTTTATCAAATAGCCTGGACAACCAACTAAAAGCGCGTTGGAATAATCCAACCTCGAGAGGATCAAGGCCCGGACTACTGTTTCTTTGGCCTCCACAGGCAGAAAGGGGAGGAATTTTCGCAGGGATTTAAGTATACCAAAACATGTCCCTGTGAGTTTTTTGACATGTGTCGCAAAATTCAGATTTTCCTCAAACCACACCCCCAAGTTTTTTGCAAGGCCTTTTTCTGATTGAGGGGGCGGAAAGTCCGAAGGCCACAGTCTAGTTCTAAAGCCAGCAGGAAATGCTCCAAACGGGAGCACCTCCGATTTCTCCTCGTTGCACTTAAGTTGTGCATTGGCCAGCCAGCGAAACACCGCAGAAAGACAACGCTGAACCGTGATGACCGAGTCCTCACCCCTTCTCCAGGTGAACAATAACTGCGTGTCATCCGCATATGCCATCACCTTAGCCCCCAATGACTCCGCGAGGTAAACCAGGCGAGTCATAAAGATGTTAAACAAAAGGGGGCTAAGGGAAGAGCCCTGCGGGACACCAGTGGAGAGAGGGGAGGGTGACGAGGAAAACGGAGGCAGCCAGACTAGCTGTGACCTGTCCTTCAGAAAGGAGTGTAACCAGCTCCACGCCATACCTGTAATGCCGAAGACAAGGTGAAGACAAGAAGGGTTTGGACCAGCATCAAAGAAGAACCCATAGTTCAGGGAAAGAAAGGTGGGCAGTGCCCTTTCTGGGCAATCCATCAGGGTTTAGCAGGGCTTTTAAAACTTGTCCACGCACTTTCAAGAGACAGGTAGGGAACCTCTCAAAAGTCAAAGTAAATACAATTCTGATTCTGGCACACTGAAGACCCAGCGAGTAACCTGCTCACCTTCTTCACAGGATGTACTCTTTGGCATCTCCTTCTGAACCCCCTCCCCCAGGTTCTTGCTTTAGTGGACCACTGAATCAAGGGCAGACCTCTGAGGTTTTACATTCAGTTCCTGCATAAGTATTGGCTGTGCCATTGTCTAAAAAGGAAAAAATACATGTGAAGTGCAGCAGCACCTGTTCTCTTTCGACCACAATGCTTAACTGACTGATAAAACACATGCAAAATTGTCTACCAAGCAAAATATGATGGCAATTAAAACCAAAAGGGCAATTGAATTCAAAGTAAACCTGTGGTGATAAAAAGAAAAAATTAGAAAATAATCTCAGTAATGTATCTCTGATCAAATTGAACAAGTTAAGATTTATTGACTTCATCCATCCCTTCTGACAATAGCCCAACTCAAATATTGTGTTGCAGAGACTTCAGCTCTATCACCTGTCTTTTTTAATGTTTTCGGTCTCACTTCGAGGTCTCATCCAGCCGTACACACTTAAGTTTCATTATTTGCTTATAAGCCAAGGGTGTCATTCATTTGCCAAGAAATGGCAAGGTTGATCAGTCAGAATACAGATCAGCATACCTCATCCATGACTGCATGGTTACCCCTTTAAGATACAGAGCTGGATGAAGATAAACTTGCTAGAGATTAATGGCTTGAAGACTGAAATACAGATTAGAACAGTGGAATGTTGGGAGCTCCATTGAAAACAATCTTGTGCTCTGGGCTTATAATGGCTGGTATAAGCCTGGAGCTCCAACATTCACAAACTGTAATTTGAGCCTGAAGATTACAAAATGAGAGAATCCTGGGAAGATCTACCACTTCTCACCAAAACACCTTCTCTTAACTTCTACAGCCGCAAGATCATCTTACCAATTTTCTTCAGATTTGAGTATAGAAACTTAATTTTCAAGGGACTCAACTGGCTTTCTGAAAAAAAGTTATACAAAGCAAAATTGAATCTTTGATGTTCAAACTTTATTATCATATCTAATCACCTCTTGTCAAATTTCATTGACTGTCAGTTGCCTACAGAATTCAACTCAAAACATACCTATCAGTATCATCTAATGACAGTCTAAAAAATAAATCAAAAATATATTCAAGACAAACTTGGAACATGTGAACACTTACTCAAACATATTACAAAACGTAGCTCCCCATATTCAAGAAATCTGGCACTCTCTTGTAACACTACCCAGGACAACCTTGTGAACCTCAAAACTGTTTCTCCTTCAAGACAAAAAATAAATAACCATCTCTACAACTATGCATATGCTTAAACACCTACTAGTGTACATGAAGATTTTTCTTAAAGTCCTGGACAGTTATTGTGTGTATTGGCAGTGTATGTAGGGGTACAGTTGTTTTCCACTGAATTCCCAGGGTATTGGGTACTTTTGCCCTCCAATTCGAATGCCTATATAGTCCCTTGCTGCTCTTGTGACTCTAAAGATGGTGTGAGTAGCAGGGATTACTCCAGAACGCAGACAAAGATGTAATATGACACAATAATCATGCACAGTAACAGACCTGGATATATAGAAGCTGACTAGAGATCTTTTTCCCTTGTACATTACAATTCAATTTTTTGCTTGTCTAGATTCATCAATATCCACATTTATTTCTGGCTGCAGTGAATGAAGACGTGATTTATATTTTACGCATCTAACATTTTTTCGAGAAGAAAGGGTGCTTCTTCAGATGTAATTATAAATGTGGGCATCTCTTAGCACTTGACTGATGGCATTGATGTAGGATGGAAGGGGCAGATTTTAAACTGTTAAGCATTTTCCTGGAAAAACGAACCATGTAAGAATGTTAGCCTTTTTTAAAATTTGTAATGATTGGCCTGCTGGATTAGTGTGCCAGAAAAGGAGTGGGGGTTTATCAGGTGGGGAAACGTTTTTTTCCAAGAGATATTTTCGTGAAGCAAGTAGAATTTATGAACTAGATTTCTGTTATAGTTTAACATTTCACTGTGCTTAACAATAATAATAGCACAGTACTGGTTTGGCAAACCTTTAGGCTCATTAGGATGTCGGGCAGATTGCCCCCGCCAGGCTGACGGTAGCCACCGCCGGCCTGGCGGGGGCAATCCACCCGATATCATCTCCAGTATTCCCCCCGCCATATTAGAATGGCGGGGGGACCGCGGCGGACGGAAAGACCGTCCGCCGCTTTTCCGCCCCGGTCGCAAGGCGACCGGAGCGGAAAAGGGTTTCTATGGTGGCGGTGTCTCTCGGACACCGTCTGCCATATTAGGATGCCTTTTTTCTAATGCCGCCACAGAAAGGCATGCGGTCTTCACTCTGGGGGCCCCCTGCGAGCCCCCAGAGTGAAGGAGGGGTGGGTGTTGCACACGGGTGTTACTTTTGGTACCCCCCTTCATTTGCATAAACAAAGCGGCAGGCACCGCGCGGCGCCTGCCGCTTTGTTTATGCAAATGCATTTATAGCAATGTGCCGGGCGGTGCAGAGAGCACTGCCCGCCACAATGCTATAAATGCAGGATGTGCCCGCCACATTCGCGGGCACATCCTAATACCCCCCACGGGACCCCCGCCCTAATGGCAGGCGGTCCCGAATTCCGACAGGATGGCGGGCGGACAAAGTCCGCCAGTCATCCTAATGAGCCCCCTAACATTTTGAAATGTTAGAGTTCCACATTGTTATTCCCAGTAGCTTGAGTCTACAGCCTGAGCTTATGCTGTTCAGCTAGAGACTGAGAACTGTAGGGATCTTCAGTTCCCTGGATTTCAATTTTTCTGCAGCTTTTACATCAGAATTCATTTGGTGACATTAATGGATGGATGGATATGCAGTCTGCTTTATTTGGTATTGCTACTAAATTTGAACTATTCTACAACTGTATTAAATGTCTTCTGCTGTTCAGTAAAAGGTGCATTGTTTTAGAGTTGCTCAACCTTAATATTGTTACAGAAATATTGTTGGTAATTTTATCATAGTTGAAATATTATGATCTCAGTAATATCCTGTGATATTATATTTTAGGTATTACTATTTTGTTTTACTATGTTTTAATATTGTTGTTAGTAATATTAAGTTGTAAAATATCATTGTTTATTTCATTGTTTTTGTATGATTTGTATTGTATTCTTTGTATAATAAGAGCACTTGTATGATCATATCAGGTGGAGTTAGTGGGTATGTAGAGGAGTAGAGTGGGAAGTATATTAAAATATTTATTTGTAGTTATTAAAATTTAATTAGTAAAACTGTTATTTAAAATTTTGAAAAATGTAAATAGTTGTATGGGTTTTTAACATTTTTTAAAAATAATTTATGATATAATATTTATATATTTATTGAATAGTTTTGTTTTAATTGAAATATGACTTTTAGGATTATTTTAACTTTGGGTTTGCAGTGGGAACAAATTGATGTTTTTCCAATTAGAAAATAGGTTATGAGTTAATTGTTTACATTGCAAATTGTTTAAATAAATAATATGCATTTAAAATTTTACAAATCTTACGGCCTGATTACAACTTGGGTGGCACCGGCTTTGCACTGGTACAGCACCACCAAAGCTGTGCATGGTCCACCTGTCAGTTTATGAGTTCAGCTCGTGCCTTGTGGGCTTTTCTTTTGCCGTTACCATGGGAATGCAAAAGCAGTTCCAGCATGGCATGAACTGGGAAGTCCATGTCGTGCTGGAACTTGGGGTGCATGTAAACAGGAGAGCACATTAATGCAGCCCCATGGCAGCAGGGGCATGGGGGCCCTGTTGGGCCACTTTTATGTCCCCTCCGCCAGCCTTTTCATGGCGGGCTCTCCGCCATGAAAATGCCGGTGCTGGGGAAACTCATAATATGCTAAGAGGACCGTGGCGGTCCTGCCTTGCATATTGTATTCCCCTGTCTGCTGCACCACCACCAGGGAATGGTGGTTCCCTGGTGCAGCAGGCACAGCGGTGGCGATCCGAATGGCCGCCTAGGAATACGGCAGCTGCAGGACAGCTACCACTGCGCCACAGTAAGTCTGGCAGTCAAAGACCACCAGACTTGCAGACTTGTAATATGCCCTTTAATCCTTAGAATTGTTAATACTTGGAACTGTTAAAAATCAGTTTTGTGTAGAAATATATTAAAGAGCTTTGTATTTATTATTGTAGTCAATTTTTTTATTCGAATATTTTAAGAATATTTTAAAATATATATTGTTTTTTAGTTAATTGGAATTTTTTGCACATTGAAGTTTGAAAAAATGTACATTTTATCATCTATTTTTAATTATTTATTATTCATTATGTTATTTTAAAAAAGGTTTAGTGTACAGTTATTTTGATTTATTTAGGTATTCTATTTATTGAGATTGTGGTTTTATATTTTGTTTATTATTATTGTTCTTTTTAATTTTAATTATTCTTTTGTTAATTGTAAATTAGTAGGTAGTGCTATTACTAATATGTCATATTCTGTTATTTATTTTTTATAATAATTTATAATTTTGCATCTTTCTTTGGTTTGTTATGTGATTTTTTATTATTATGGCTATTGTGTATAGCATAATAAGGATAATAATAACAATAACAATAATAATTATTATTATTAGTGAGAGTAGTGGTAGTAGTATTAGTATTGTCGTTATTATTATTATTATTATATTTTTTTCAAAATAATAATTATTATTATTATAAGTGATAGTAGTAGTAGTAGTAGCAGTAGTATTGTTATTGTTATTGTTATTGTTGTTATTATTATTATTATTATTATTATTATTATTATTATTATTTGGAGTTCAATTTTTTTTCAAAACTGCCACATCACTTTTTTAAGTGAAATTGTTTTTCATTGTAGGATACATTTAAAGGGGTTAATTTAATCAGTTTTCAACACTTTATTATTGTTAACAATGAGGTTGAATTTTGCAGTGGAAATATTAAACATTAACCCTTTATATCCCAACATTACTTCCAAAGTAGTAACGTTTGGAGTTGATATAACCTGTCAATGGCCAATACATTTGATACTGTGCTACGTTTGGATTTGGACTAGTAAATATGGCACTCCTAGAGTCCAACACTTTCCCTAATGTGGTTAGATTTGTAGTGGAAATAGTAAATGTAATCCTCGGAGTTCAATACTTTCCCAAAAGTGGTTATGTTTAGATTGGGAAACATAAATTTAACTCCTCCAAAGTTCAAGACTTTCCCCAATGTGGCTCCGTAGGAGTATAAATATCATGTATAACCACCACAGCTTAAAACTTTTCACAGTGTTGCTATGTTTGTAGTGGAAATCTTTAAGTCTGATGCCCCAGATTACAGCAATTTCTAAAATTTGGCTATGTTTGGAGTGGGAATAGCAAATCAAACCTGCCACTAATTCCAACACTTCATAATCGTGGGTTAGGACCTCATTACAATGGCGGTCAGACCGACTGTACGACCGACATGGCCGCAAATGTAACCCCGCCGTATTACAATGCATGCAGGCTGAAACTCCGACCGCGGCGATCGGAGTGTTCTCCGCATGGACCACGGCGGTCGGAAAGCTCTCCGCATGGACCGCAGCATTGGGAAAGCCTGCCGATAGGGATTCTGGTGTCAACAGGTCTGTGGTACAACCGCTGAGCAGATTACAATTAAAGCATTGTACTGATGGTCTCTAATCTGGTGTTTCTTTACGGCAATAGACATATGCGCTACTGCTACCGCGAAACACCACAAAAGTGTCCATTGGATGCAGAAAAAAGCTACACAGCTGATGGCCATTGCCTAAGTGGACACACTTACAATTCAAAGTATAAAACAGACTCCATCCCTGCCCACGATCCTTAGCCGTTACACCGAGGGCACAGTGACACACCACATTGGTTGAAAGAGAAGGCAGCCCTTACTACACTATGCCATCACACTCACTCCATACACTTTTTTTGCACAACTTTCTTTGTCATTCCTTGTTTAATATCCATTTTGTGTTATCCTCACTGATACACATTGATTTCATTTAACACATGCCTCTGACACCGAGTTGTTAGTGATGGTGGATGAAATCATTAGATTAGAGGTACATTTGTCTGGTTCCCAAGTCCAACAAACGTCTATCGCTAGGAATAATGAAATGTGGCACAGGGTAGTGAGCAAAGTCAATGCTGTAGGTACCACCCTGCACACAAAGGAGGACATCAGGAAAAGGTTGCATGAGCTGAAGATGAGGATAAAGAAGCGCGCCTCCAGGCACAACCTGGAGGCTCAGAGGACTGGCGGTGTCCCTCCCAGCCCACCATTACAACTCATACCCTGAAAGAAGAAGGTGCATGCCATCCTGCGGGCTTCACATGAATACCTAGGGCAATGGAGACTGGCAAGTTACACCAACTCTCACAATATATCAAATTACTGTTTGTACACATCTCACTTCTTGCTATCGTCTGTCTCAGCCACCTTTCCCATATGCAGTAGCTAAAGTGTCAGAGATGTGTGATTGGCAGTTACAATCAGTAGCCCTGCACAACAGTCCACATGTATCACCCTCCATTACATCCCACATGTGGAAATACTGTCTGTAAGTGCATTACCATCAAATCATCATCCCAGGACCCATATTATGTGGAAATTATTAATCAAATGGCCAACCACAACAGCATTTTGCTAACCAGTATGTAACACAAAGCAGTTTTGCTAGTGTTGGCAAATAGAAATTGAAACACTACACCTACCATAAGGCCCTGTTGCTGCAACACTTAACAAGAGGCACCAATGTTCTTTGTTCATACTCACTTGTCAGCCATGTGACTACTGAGCTTCTCCTCAAAGGCAGGTAGCCATTGGTCAAGTGAGGGGTAAGAGAGAGCGACATGACTACAACTACCATGAGGCCCTGTTGCTACAACACTTAGCAAGAGGCACCAGTGCTGTTTGCTCATTCTCACTTGTCAGCAACGTGACTTCTGAGCCTTACCTCATAGATAGGTAGCCATTGGTCAAATGTGGGGTAGGAGAGAGTGACATGACTACAACTACTATGAGGCCCTGTTTCTGCAACACTTAACAATTTGTACCAGTGGTGTTTCTCCATGGCCACTTGTCAGCCATATCAACACTGATCCCCATGTCATATGAACTGTGCACCTCACACCCAATACGCTGCTCAGGCACACCTGCCTACCCAGCCTGAACTTCACCTGGTATTCAGAAATGATAAGAAAGAGAACCTGAGTTACACTCTATCAAGTGTGTAACTGAAATATCAGTAATGTGTGATGGTAACACAGCTGACATGAAATGACTGGTGACCTATTGACACTGCACTGCACACATGATTACCAGTACAAAATGTGCTACCAAATAGTGTGTATGTCTGTATTACACCCACCTAGGACTTGGTGTTTACTAATACACATGTAACATCTACACTGTCTTTGCTTCAAGTTATTGGGAGATGCCATGTCCATCCCTCATGTCAACATGAAGCAGATCAGTACAGCCATTGGTCAGGCCAATATTCCTTCATGTCATAGATGTCTCCCGAAGTCTTGCAATAGAATCAAACACAACGGAGATAGTACACTATGTCAACCTCCAACACTGTTGTCCCTTTCAGGCCTGAACTCACTGTACCAAATGATGTGGAATGATGCACGTACCACACTTAAAACAATAACAATCTACTCTATGGCTCAACAGGTCAATCCCGCTTTATATTTGTGAAGTTACAGGATACAGACCACTGTCCACCTCTCCCCCCCACACAGGATCAAGCCTTCAGTGATGCTGAATCTCCTGGCCACATGGACATGGATTACCAACCTAGCCCATCTGGACAACCTGGGCAGACAGAAACAGCGAGTCTCACTATGCCCACAACCATACTTCCCACCCTAGCTGCAACATCTCAGCAGACCTCTGCCCCAATAACCGGTGGACCTAGCACTGGCAGCAACATCTCTTGCACTCCAGTGCCCCTTCCAGAGGTGAGCATTGGCAACACAGTCATTGAGGACGGAGGAGCCAGTGTGAGGGTGCAGGCTGGGCCAAGGCCATAGGCCCGTGGGGGTGGGGGTAGTGGGAGGGTCTCTGTGGGCCGGCGAAGTGGGGCCACCGGTGCCACTGAAGACCAGGCCAACATCACCTGACTCATGTGCGTCTATGAGGACAATCAAGGAGTGATGAGCCAGGTACTTAAGGAACTACGGTAGATGAAGCAGCTGCAAAGGTCTATAGACCAGAGGCTGGACACTCGCAATGAGAATATGGGCCAGCTCATTGGGGTGCTGAGACATATCAACATCACCCTAACAAATGAAGACTCCTCAGACACCCCAGACCCTGCAGCAGCGGATCCCTCCCCCTGCATTTGTAAGAAGGGACGTCCATAACAAACAGCAGGAGATTCGGTTGGCAAGGCACCCACCACCTCCAGGAAGGATGGTTGTCCCTGAAGTCCTCCTTTGTGTGCAACGCCATGAATTTGTTGACTATGCCAGGACACATTTCATTTCTGATAGAAGGAATCTGTTGGACTTTGGACTTAAGAACAATGTGGCTCCTACAAAAATGGCTACATCCACCAACACACAACTACACTCCAGTGTTTTCACCTTTTCACTCTATGTGTATTCTAAATCTTTCACAACGTGCACTGCAATAAAATCACTTTAAAAAAAATCATTAGCACATGTAGCATCATTCACATCTAGCAAATAATGAAGTTATAACCTTGTGTACCACCAAATGAAAGTAGCGGTTACTTGTGTATGCATGAACATGTTGAATGTCAACAATGTGCTACTGAGTATCACAACCATGTCACCCCAACACAGACATACAAGTGTACAGTGTCATGACTTCTTTATTCCATTGTTCCAACCGTAGGCTGCCATAATGTCAGCAACTGAGTTAAATAATACATTACTGAAATGATCTGTGTCAGTGACCACAAATTTCATGTGTAGACCTCAACAATATGGTCGGCGGGGATACATCTGACAATGTCAAATAGAGTAGGCAAATGACAATTGGTTCATGGAATCTGCTGGAGGCATGGCGACAACCTCACAATAGCAATCCCACTTCATTCAAAACAAGGAACCTAAACGTGGCTTTACAGCAGTTTCTGACCACATGTTCATTCCAAGCCAGTGTTGCTGCATCTGGAGGAATGTCACAAACATTGGTCAGTGGTGTGCCACAACCTCTGTGCCATACAATGTTGAGATGGTTGGTTCTGTCAGGAAATAATTGCTTCAAATTACAAGAAATGAATCCCAAAAAAAACAAATAAAAAAAACATACATTTTGGTTTATAATCACAATGCATTTAGTGATTAAGTCAGAACACAAAAGAGAGACAATTATGCACTGCGTCAAACGTATTCACTTGGAGGATTATTTTGCATTTTTAGAAAAGGCTGTCAACAATTCAATAGAAGATAAGAGTGACAATAAATGGAGTGAAGTATGACAGTGCTCTGTGACATGAGTGAAGTGAGTGTCATATATACATGAGTGAAACAATTTTATGTACAATTTATACAAGTGAAAAAGAAGCTGACGTGGTCAGTATGAAAGGGAAACCAGTGTTTCTGGTAGAATTGCCTGCTAATTAAGAACCAGATGACCTGAAAAACTGGCCCAAACACAACGTTGACGTTTCGAGCCTGGCTTAATCCTTATTTAGGAAAGCGTCAGGGTGGGTCTTCTTCAGGGCAAGGAGAACGATGCAGGGGAAGACAGTGCATTTGTAAGATAATCCTTCTAATAGTGCCTTGGAAGGTTTTGAAAAAACCACCAGTAATCTGAAGAAATCAGGAAGACTCCAATGCGGATTTCTCAAATTGAATATAGAGGTAGACATAATGATCTGATATATATCCTGTGAAGGCGGCCGCAGTGGAAATCAGTACCCCTGCGTGGGACCAAATTAATTATTTGTTTGTCCTCTACGCCTGATCTCTAATACGGGTTGGGTTCTGGGGTCAGGGTGCTCCGGTATCAAATCCAGTAGTCACTGATCGAGTGCAGAAAACAAACATTAGCCAGATCAAAAATGTTGAGGCAATGACACACATGGTTGGAACACTTCCAGTACTTTCAGGCAATGTTACTTTGCAAGCCATTGGGATGGGTGCATCCAGTCAGGTGGGATGCACATGTGCATCTGTGTAGGGTCAATCTGTGACTGGTGATATGCATCAGGGAGTGATAAGTTGACATGTTGAGGTCATATGTGTCAACACTCAGTACTACTTAGGTATTTGTGTTAGGAAAACATGGAAGCTACAGTGTGTTATCTTCCCGTATGGACACAATTAGGACCTCTTCATGAACTGGATATTTACAAAGCCTCATGTCCTTTCAGTGTTCTAATGGCATTGAGACTTGCAAAATGTGAAAAAGATGTGCTCACATGAACCAATCTTAACTGGGGATGTTCCTAGGCAGACTCATATGAATTGGTCATTTGTGCTGAAATACCACACAACTTGGAGCCAGATTGTCTCCATTCTACTCTTCTGTACAGCATGTGACACCTAGCTAGGCTACTCATGTGCATCTGTCAACTGCGTCATCTGGGAGTGGACAGATGTAATAGTTTCACTTGGGAAGTGCGAACAGTGTGAAATGGGCACTTCCATGTCAACGGATTATTGTTAGTCACATATCGCTGCTACTTCTCTGTAGCAGGTGCCCAGCGGTTCTACGTGTTGTGGGTTAGGGACACGTGACCATTTGCTGATTGCAGGGCCTTGTGTGGAGAGGTAGTTATGCATTCCATGTGAACATCCCATTTGTTGGCATCCGGTAACTATGGTCTCTTACAAGGGCCTAGGTTGACAGGGAGATGAGATCTCCTGCTGCACACATGAGGGTGGATTTACAATATGATCACACATGCAGTTGGAGCAGACTGTGGTTAGACACCATTATGAGCAACTGTGCACTGGTCATGTAGCATTCATACATGTTCTCATGCAAATGATGGAGCCAATGTAGTTATCCTTGTGCAAGTTGTGACCCATGCTATTGTGTTATGTGTTGTGTAATGATATGCTTACCTAGTGTGTTTAGGCAATTGCAATGAACCTATTTCTACTCTTATTTCAGCATCAACCCAGGGCAGCGAAGGAGACAGGGCAGGGGCCATTGGGGAAGCAGCTAGCCACAGTGGTTCTCCTCACTGCATTGACACAGAGGGAAACTGTGGCCCAGAGGGTGATGGAATGCCATGGAGGATCATTACAATGAGTCATCATCATCTTCTTCATGGTCAAGCTCCGGTGGCCACTCCCTGGTGGTGGCCGACTCCCCCGTACTGGATCCGCTACATCCATGTCCGCCACCCCCAGGTTCCATCTCCACCCTCCCTGCTGCTTCGCAAAAAGCTGCCCGGGCCCGCGCCCCTAAGATGGGAAAAATCTCTTTCCCACCAGGCACCGCACCCCCTGCCACTGTCTCCCCTGTTGCCCTTAGTGTGGAGACCATTGATATCCTGAGTCAGATCTCTGTGGGTTAGCCGGCAGTGCTGAATGCCATCCAAGTGCAAACCTCCCAGTTCAATCAGATGGTCACGTACCTGGAAGGCATTCACGCTGACATGCTTGGGCTACAGATATCTTTTCAGGCTCTGCCTTACATTCTCACAGCAGCCTCCCAACATTTCCAAATTTCCACCCCACCTCCTGCCTCTTTCCCAACAACTATCTTTAGTCCCAGTTTGGACCCAGCCATATGCAAATCAGTCTTGACCTTTCTCCTCCTCCGTCTATCATTTGTGTGTCTTTAACTTTACAGAAGTGGCATTTTCAGAATTGTGAGCTAAAATCCAACTTTAACATTTAAGAAGGTTTTCAATTGCAATTCTCTAGACACCAAATTCGACATTCAGGTAGCCCAATGTTATCCTATCGGAGAGGCAGGCCTTGTAGTAGTGAACATCGAATTCAAGAGTTTTTCACTACCATGTCAAAGTCAAAAGTGCATGTCCAACTTTTTAAATACTCTGCACACTGTTTAGGGCCTACCAGTAGGGATGACATATGTATTAAAAAGAAAGGTTTATGCCTGGCAAAAGGTGTATTTTGCCAGGACGAAATGGCAGTTTAAAACTTCACATAGGCTGAAGTGACTGACCTGACACTTATTTCAAACTTCTACTTAGGTAGCAGGGACAAAAAGCTCTGCAGTCCCACTAGTGGCAATGAATTTAATGGCCCGCTGTACATGTAGTACCACTTAACTAGGGACTTATAAGTGAATTAAATGTGCCAATTGGGCGTAAGCCAATTTTAAAATGTTTAAAGGAAACAGCAAAAGCACTTTATTACTGGTTCTTAGTGGTAACGTGTGCAGAGTCCTAAGGCCAGCAAAAACGAAGTCAGCAAAAACAGGAGGATTGTAGGCAAAAAGTTGAGGGGAAAACCACAGCAAAAATGCCAGGTTCAACACTTGCTCTTGGCACAAGGGTGTGTGCTTTGGGGCATTACAGCCAAAAGTGCACCAACGCATGGAAATATATGATATAGGGTTGTCTGCTCTCTTTTTTCCATGCAATGCAGCGCTGCAAATTTAGTTGTTGTGCTGTGTTATATTTTTAGTAAATCTGGACCTCAGTGAATTGCCCAGCTTCCTAGGAGATGAACAGGTGGTGATTATAATAAAAGGACTGGCAGATCTTTAAACAATATTTTGTATGCAATTCCAGGGGGCTGTGAATGGCCTTCCTTGGTTAGAATACCCTCAAATTGGCAGATCTATACATAATTACAAATACAATATTACAATATCGCAAAGGTCCAGTGCTATATTCCTTCCACAAACACAGAGCTGGCCGTAAAGTAAAGTGTTAACCTCTTTAGTATTGTGGTTTGGTTTGCATGGGTCATTAGATTTTTGGATCCGTGGGTCACAACTCAGATTAAATTCATGAGTGCTAGACTAAGGGCCGGATTCAGAGTTTGACAGGTGGATTACTTTGTCACAAGCCATCTCCCCTGTATCACAAGTGCCATAGGATATAATGTAGTTGTAATACAGCAGACAAAACATCTGTCATGTTTGTGATGGACTATCTTATCCACCAAACTCTAAATCTGGGCCTAAGACGGTCTCCTCTTGTTATCATCATTGAGAGCCAAAAACCTATCTCTCTGCTATCTCTCTCTATGAGCTTTTGGTGTCAACGCCTATTCCCTTTTGTTTTCCAGTTTTTCATGTTTCCATAGTCACTTAAACCTCATGATAGTTTGCAGGAGCTGAACAAATTTTCATTGATTGGTGCTGTTAGACTTGGCATCTTTGGGGTGGTGGTTTCCCCTGACTTTTTGCTTCTACCTACTGTATTTTTGATGCTGTACGGGATTTTGTTTTTGCTGGCTTAGATGCTTTGGGCACTTTGCCACTGCTGATCAGTGTCAAAGTGCAAGTGCTCCCTGTGTAAATTGCTATTGTGATTGGTTCTCCGTGATTGGCATATTTGGTTCACCAGTAGGCCCCTAGTAAAGTGCATTAAGTGTGCCAGGTCTGGTAAATCAAATACTACTAGTGGGCCTGCAGCACTGATTCTACCACCCACACAAGTAGCCCTGAAACTGCAACTCATCCTTGACACCGCAGTGTCTGTGCGCAGTTGTTAACTGCCATGTCGACTGGTGCATTTAACTGAAAAGGTTAATTCTTCCTAACTCCTTCTTCTCATTCTGTCCATGCTAAGAATAATACAAATCACTGTGCATCCAAAGCAAAGTAAAGTTCTTAAATAACACCAACTTTTTCTGACAGTTGATCCTAACTTGCATCAAATAAAAACTACTAAGCGGTTGCCAAAGCCAGAGGGGTAGGTTGTTTGGTACTTATGAAAAAGCATCATTGAATGTGGGTTTCTAGTTGGCAGAGGCATGCACCATGTCCGAGCAGAACCACAATACTAGTCAGGGTAATTCACAACACACCTTAAATTTTCCCGTGCTCACCCTCTGGTAGCTTGGCACAGAGCAGTCAGGTTTAACTTAAGAAGCAATGTGCAAAGTATTTGTGAAACACTTCAAACAGCAACACTGTGAAAACACCACAAAAAGACCGCACTCCAATGTAGAAAAATAGATTATAATTTTATAAATAAAGCAAGACCAAAATGACAAAATCCAGCAAGTAGAAGTCAAGATATGAGTTTGTAAAGAATAAAGGTAAAATAGTGATTAGACGCAATAAGCGGTTAAATGGGATATCAGGTCGCGCTGGAGTGGGGCAAAGTCAAAAGTTCAGGCTGACTGCGAT
The DNA here is from genome assembly GCF_964263255.1 of Lissotriton vulgaris. Classification (NCBI taxonomy): domain Eukaryota; kingdom Metazoa; phylum Chordata; class Amphibia; order Caudata; family Salamandridae; genus Lissotriton; species Lissotriton vulgaris. Next base: position 165,169 of record NW_028251774.1, on the reverse strand, counting down.
GGAGTGCGGGCCGGATACATGGACACACTTGGGCCCAGAATGCTTTGTCGTTGACGAAGATGCAAGGTGCAGCCGAAGCGATGCATCGGTTCCGAGCTATGCAGTGGACGAGAGGTGTTGATTCTCTCCATGCAACTGTGGTGATGCATCGGTTGTAAGTGTGACGCGCTGGATCCGAATACGATGCACGGCTGCTGCTCCCATCGTAGGGATACCTCAATTCTGAAGGCGATGCGCTGGGTCTGCTCCACGAAACAAAAAGGATGCACTGGTTTTGACTCACACAAAGGTGAAGATGCGCCGGTTATAATGAGTATACGTGGGTTCTGGTTGAAGCAGCACTTTATACCCACAGCCAGGGGCCCAGGACTGGGTTGGCACCTCTAGGCAGGGCAAGACTAGCAGTAAGCAAAGTCCAGGTGTTCTAGCAGGATGAGGTGAAGTCTTGGAAGTTCCTGAAACTTAGAACAGGAGGCAAGCCAGCAAGCCCTTTGAGTCACTCTAGGTTCAAGTGGTGCAGGTCTAGTCCTTCTCACCCAGGCAGGAGAACAGCAGGCAGCAGGACAGCTCAGCAAGGCAAGAGTCCAGCAAAGCAGCAGTCTAGCAGAGTGGCAGTTCTTTTTGAGAAGCACAGCAGTTCTTCTCCCCGGCATAGTCTTCACATGGTATCAGTGGTCCAGTACTTACACCCAGTTATGCCTTTGAAGTGAGGGAGACTTCAAAGACAGCTGTGAAGTGCACAGAGGTTCTCCTTACCTGCCCAGGCGTTAGACTCAATACAGGGGGTATGCAACCCTGTGTGTGTGGACAGGACACAGCCTATTCAGGTGTAAGTGTGCGGCTGTGCCCAGCTCTTCCTCCCAGCAAGCCCTGTCAAGACACAATTAAGCTCTCTTTGTGAGCAGCTGTCTAGAGGGAATACACAAAGCCTAGTTCTCACCCAACCTAAACTGAACTGAGACTGGCAGCAGGCACCAAATGGCTAAAGTAAGTAAATACCAACTTTCTCAAAGTGGCATTTGCCAAACTGTAATTTAAAATCCAACTTCACCATGAGTTGTGATTTTAAATTGTGTAATGTGACACTAGACGCGGAAAGTATATTTCTTCACAATTGTGAATTACACTTTAAAGATGTAAAAGGGTAATCCCAATGTTATCCTAGGGGAGAGATAGCCCTGGCAGTAGTGAAAAACAAAATTGGGCGTTTTTCACTACCAAGACGTGTAAAACATAAAAGTATGTTTCCTGCCTTTAAATACATTGCACTCTGTCCTGCGGGTTAGACAGGGCATAACTTAGGGCTGACTTATATGGATAAAACGGGATGGTTTAGGCCTCGCAAGAGGGTTACCATGCCAAATCGGAGAGGTAGTGCAAAACTGCACATACAGGCTCTGCAATGGCAGGCCTGTGCCATGGTTAGAGGGCTACTTAAGTGGGTAGCACAATGATCGTTGAAGGCCCACTAATAGCATTTAATTTACAGGCCCAGGGAACATGTAATAGTGCACTTTTCTAGGGACTTATAAGTAAATTAAATATACCAGTTGTGGTTACGCCAATGTCACCATGTTTAGGGAAGAGAGCACAAGCACTTTAGCACTGGTCAGCAGTTGTAAAGTGCACAGTCAAAAAACTCAGCAAAGATGAGGTAAAACAATGGAGGGAGGCAGGCAAAAAGAAGGGATAAGACCACCCTAGAGCTGCCAGGTCCAACAATCACAGTAATTCGAGGTGTACATTACCAAACATCACATTTGTTTCAAGAGTGCACTAATTCTCAAATAATTATAGATATAGCATGGATCAGTGATGGTGTAAAAGGTGTTCCTAAAATCCCTTTTCAGTGGCAGACGTCACAGACACTTGGGTGCATGTTTCAGATAGTCTTCCAGGACTACACATCCAGAAGGCCAGAGCTCAGGTGAAGAAAACTAGGACAAGTATTGACATAACCAATAGGTCAAGCCTTGGCAAACTGATTAATTGTAAAAACATTTTTATTGGTGGTTGTTTATGCTGAAAGGTCACCCACTGAAATCGCACTTTAACCACAGACATATTTACTAGGCGTAGGGCCACCCGTACAAAACACAAAATAAAGAAAAGGTTTGTAAGCTTCACATTACTGTTAGCCAGATGAATTGTGGCAATACAGTGGCTGAGCCCTGGAGCTCCCAAAGTGGCTGGATAGTTCATGGATCTAAGTGAGTGCTGTGTGTCTGAGGAAGTTAGGATGAGACTAGTGAGGACAGATGAAAAGTTGACTGAAGACTTTGAGCACTGGCGGGAAATAACAAGGCCCCTGAGATTCCCACCGTGAACCCACTCAGATAGTAAAGCTACATGATACAGTACATCAATATGATAGTGCACAATATGAAAAAGTAAAAAGATACTGCTCCCCTATGTCAGGAAAAAGGACAGGATAAGCCTTGGAACCCCAGGCAGGCAGTGGCAAAAACCTAGTGACAGTAAAGAGGACTCAAGGTTTTAACTGTAACTCTCTGGCACACAGTTAATGTTACTGCTATACATGAGTTTCAACAAAAAGGAAACAAAAAAGTGATATTCACACAGTGCATATTCATTTGATTGATAATTTGTTCTTATAAACACTTGTCTAATAAACATATATATAAAAAATAACATGGTGCCACCTAAATATGGCATCCATATGCTTGCAATTAAAATGTTATATGAAAAAAACAATTATTTATCATTTTAATAGACCTATCCGTGAGCTTTCTAGCAGGAAGGTGTGCTTAGAAAAGGTATAGAAAGTATTTTTAGTTTTAACGTACATGACATGGAAAATGTGTGTTTTATTGACACACCTAAATGAATGTCTTATAATTTCTTTAAGGTGAAGTCATAGGGGCTAATTTACAAGCCGCTTACGCCGCCGGGGTGTCCCTTTTTTGGACACACTGGCGGTGCAGTGTGCTGGCCCATATTTACAAGGCCACGAAAAGCCACCCTGCAAGGATTAAATAAATATGGCCTCTTTTCACGCATCAGTTTGCGTGAAAAGGGCATGCCATGGGTGTTGCTGTAGGGGTTCCCACAACACCAATGGATTCTGCAGCATTCCCAGCTATACAACATTTCATAAACCTGGGAATGTGTCAGAATCCTATGCCTCACCAGGGGAGGCGCAAGGAGGCTAAAGGAGGAGAAATACTTTAATTGTTCCTCGTTTTTACTTCTTTTTATGTGTGCTGCATTCTGCAGCATGCATAGAAAGAGGAAAATACCATGTACTATTGTTTTTATGCAGAAAGGTGTCCCTTCCTGAACAACAACAACCATCCCATCAACGAAGACACCCTTGCACCATGGTGCAAGGGTGCCTGCGTTGGCACATGGCAGCCAATTATGTGCCATCACAGGGGAAAGCACAGATATGCGTCATATTGTTGTAAACATGATGCATCCCTGTGCTTTTAAAATGACGCAGCTTGGCGCAGCAAAATGGCTTGCGGCGCCGCGCTGTGTCATTTTGTTGCAAATTAGGCCATAAATTAAAGAATATATGGTTAAACAATGGTCAGAAAAAGGTACAAGCAATGTATAGTATTGGCCCAGAAGCACTTCCCTGGAGCACTCTTCTTTTTATAGATGAACCTAAGTGATCAGGAAGAATGTTGTCACTCACAGTGCAAGAGAGCCAATGGCTGAAGCAGGCTGACCCATTGCCCCATTTAATAGAGTGCAGGAGCAAAATGCATGAGACTGTTCCGCAAACCATGGGGCGTATTTACAAGGGCCATACCTCCACTTTTTTGGCTTTTAAAGCCAAAAAAGCGGAGATAAAAAGATCACCCTATTTACAAGAGGGTGCTAACATGCATTAGCGCATGTTAGCACCCTTTTTTCCGACGCCTCCCTTTGCATTTCTAATGAGATGCAAAGTGGGCATCACTGGGCAGTATATCCTTGTAAATATCGCTGATGTGCACATCGCGATATTTACAAGGTGGCCCACGCATTTTAGCAAACGTTAGTTTTGGGCGAAAACCGCTGTTTTCGCCAATAACTAACGTCTGCTAAAATCAAGACTAACCCATACCTAACATGGGGGGTGGATTCTTGTGTTACGACCACATGGTCGTATCAACAAGAATATCGCCATTTTGAAGGGAACATCTCTGGAAAACCAGCAATGTTCCATGCAAATCGTGATTTTCCCACTATCACTAGAATTTATATCGCTATTGCGCTATGCGTTGTAAATACAGAGCAAGCATGGTGATAAATTCCAGCGATACACAACGATAAATATAAAAGCGATATTTATCGCTGTCTGTTGTAAATATGCCCCCAAGTGACAATTGCTCTCATCCAAAGCTCTTTTATGTGTGTATATATATGTGTGTGGAGTTTTTTAAATGACATTATTTTGACACATGAGGCTGGCGTGATTTTAAAGCGGACTGTAGGCTAGACCTAAAAAAATGCAGTTATAGACAAGAAGTATGTTTGGGCGGTCTCCAAAGCTTGTAATTTTACGTTTTGTTCACATGCATTGGTTTTTAAAAATGTCTCAGTGAATCTAAAAAAAAAGTTTTTCCCTCCAAAACTATTACACTGGTAACTTTGCCTCCTTTTACGAATACTTCACATTTCTCCTAAAATATCTTTTGTGTTCTCTGTTACACTTCTCCCTTTCATATCAGCTCTCTTGCAATCCACAACGCGGCCTGTGTGCTCAGAATGTGCAATTTAACTCGTTTTCCCGTTGTCCTTCGGGTTTCCACTTGCTCGACGATTGCCTTCTTTTCCTCTTTTCATAAATGAAATCCAATTACCTAAAACCAATTATGGAGAAGATCAAAGTTCGGTTCCTCGTTTATTTTTGTCCACTTCTTGGCTTTTTTCTTTTCCCTATCATTGACAAATATTCCAAGTCCTCTAGCTTCCCCTATTAAGGCCCCTGCTGCTCTTGTCCGCCAGTGCCTACAGAATCTACGTTTTTTTCTTAGCGCTGTGCTTTTTCAGGAGGAGAGTACAGTGTCGTGGTTGGAAAATGCTGGATACAGCAAAGTGGTTAGAATCAAATTACCTGTCCTATTTTCAACTGAACGGTGTACTTGGCTTCAACATAAATTGGGTATGTAAACAGTAATGCACGTCTCTTAACGCCACTGATTACACTCAGGGACTGGGGGGCATATTACCAAGGAGTGCGTTGGAAAACGCACAACGTACATTCCCGTATCGCCGGCTATCGCTGGATTTCATCGCCGTTTTAGCGCGCAATTATCAATGTGCATCAGGTAGGCGAATTGAAATCCGGCGATAGCGGCGATATGGCACATTAGCGCATGAAAACAAACGTTGTTTTCACGCGCTAATGTGGGCCTTGTTAATATGGGGGGGGGGGGGGTGGATTCAGCTTTATGGTCCACACCCCCATGTCATCAATGCCTAACGCCTGTTCAGAGCAGGCGTTGGGAGACCTGCGATAAACAAGTTTATCGCAGGTCTTTTCCTCCCAACGCCTGCCTTGGTAATAGGGTGTTCCCACCTCCAACCACATTTTTCATGTGGTTGGACGTGGGAACGCCCACTTTGCATGTCATTAGCGATGTTTATTGCCGACATGCAAAGTGGGCTTGGGCCAGGCTTAAAAATGCCCTTGTTAATAGGGCTCTAGCAGTATCACCGCTTTCTCAGCACAATTCTCCGAAAAAGCAGCGATAGTTGCCCTTGGCAATATGCCCCTGGGTTTCATAAGCCGATGCAGCTTGTCTTTAAAGGCACACGCAAAAACATGCTCATATTCTAGGCTTACTGCTAACCATCACTATGACAAGGACACCAGAAATAGATTTACCCCAAATATTTGAAGATTGAAGTTGGAATACTATTACAAATGACCATCTTTTGCGTTGTATTCCTCCATATTTTATTTCTTCTTTCACTGAGCCCCTTTTTTTGGCATTAGGGTTTAGAGCATTTTACGGCTGCCAACCAGTGATAAAGTGCTTGTGCTCTCTCCTCTATAAACATGGTAGGTTTGGCATACCCCTAATTGACATATTTAGTTTACTTGTACTTCCCTATTATATGGTACAACACATACCCAGGCCCTGCAAATTGAAAGCTAGTAGTGGACTGCAGCACTCATTGTGCCACCCACTTGCACTGTAAAACGTGCCTCCGGTTCCCCCGTTACCACTTATAGTGCTGTTTTAAACTGCCTTTTCGACCTGGCAATATAAACGTTTTTTTCAGTCTTAAACCGTACTTTTCAATACTTGTGTCACCCCTAAATTAGGCCTTTAAAGCACATTTGGCAGGGTAAAAGGTATGAAAAAAATAGGACATCCATATTTAATCTTTTACATGTCCTGGAAGTAAAAAAAAAACCAAATCGTTTTTCACTGCGGCAAGGCTGGCTCTCCCTTAAGTTAACACTGGGTTACACTATTACATTTAATAAGTGAAAAAATCAGGTTGGAACCAGCTAGAAAAATGGTTCAAGGATTCAATTTAATAGTAAGTTAAAATTGAATTTAATGGTCAAGTTGGATTTTATGTTACTATTTTGGAAAGTAAACTTTTAAAAAGTTGTAATTTTCCTGCCTCAGAACCAAAAGGCCTTCCTGTAAGTGTCAAGCTGTCACCTGACCCCTAGCGCTTGGACGCCCCAGGGCAGCAATCGCGCTGTAGAAATGTATTTTCATTTTCATTTTCATTCATTCATGGATCCCCTGTGGTGAGATGTGTATTGCTCCCGGACAGTGGACAAAGGGCTTGTATGTGGGTTGGCGTTTTTCTTCCTTCAGCAGGATGACCTGGGGGCTGTGCCCCCGTCGCTTGGTGAGCTTCATTTGATGCCTACCTTCCTACTGGCAGATGAAGCTCACATCTAGGCCTACCTTTCCTTTTTTGCCCCCAGATCCTGGACCCTTGGCTTGTGTTAAAATATACTCTTCATATTTCCAAACTGCACGCAGTGGGACTTAGAAACATTTTGCCAATGTTCTGCCTGGAGAGCCCCTGGAGACCGGGATCACCATCAAAGCCACAGCCGTTGAAGTTGAATTACCGTTTGGCCTCAGCTTGATGGTGCCCGTGAAGGAGGTGTGACTTCCAGAAAGGTTTCCAAGTCCAAATATAGAGGGATTCATAGGGCCCGACACAGAGCAGTATCTGATTGGGATCACTGACAAAATATCGAAGGTCAAAAAAGCGACCTACAAAAATATCAGAGCAATAATATCGATGTCAAGAATATCGACATCCTATCTACAACTTGGTAAGTACAAAAATATCGAGAAAAAAATATCGACATCAAAAATATCGTTAGTAAAAATATTGGGTTTTTTGTTTTAAAAAAATATGTAAAATAAAATAACAGTTATAAATAAAATAAACATAGTTAAAAATATTGTATAATGTTTAAAATTAATAAGTAATATATATATATATATATATATATATATATATATATATATATATATATATATATATATATATATATCACCAAAATATGCTCCTGCTGGAAAATCCCTCGCCTTTGGTTGGGGTGGCTCGATGCCGGTGGAGCAGCCGGTAACAATATCCACAAGAAAATGGAGTTCCAAACGAGCTCTCAGGTGAAAGATTAACGACAGAATCACAGCAGCGTGTCCAAGTTTAAAGGTTTACCCACGCCATAAACCTTCGTGACATGTTTCGCGCTCCAAAGAGCGCTTGATCACAATTTAATAAAACATTAATTAAACATATACATATAATATATACTTACTTAATCCGTTTTAATAATTATTTTAATAACTTATAAATGATTTAAAAATATAAATTCAAGTTTCAAGTTTCAAGTTTTTATTTTTATGATAACGGAACTCTGTCGAGATCCACATAACAGTTTAGCAATAAAGTAAAAAAAGAAAAGAAACAATTTTCAATACATATTTAAATAGAAATGTCAATACAGTGTTAAAAAACATTTAAAGAAGGAAAACAATTTAAAGCAAAACATTTCGTTAGGAGGATTAAACATAGCTACAATGAAATCATAAGCAGTAAAAATACCCAGCTGAAAACACAGAGGTTTTACCCATTTTCGTCTGTGTACCATAAGGGCTGGGCAAACAAAAACTACATGGTATAAATCCTGGGGATAGAGTTTACAGAGGTCACAGATATCTGTACCACCATGCCATTTAGACAATAAACAATTCAATGGGAGTAAATCATATCTTAACAGTAAGATAAATCGCCTAACTGCATGAGGAAGATTCCAACCTAAATATGGTTGAAATTTTTTAATTTCACAAGAGTTACCGAGGGTGAACATTCCTCTCTTAGATTTTCGGATCGTACTATCAGCTCTAAAACTCAACTCCCAAGATGAGGTTTTTAAAGATAATTTTAATTGGGGAGTTGATAGTGTAAAAAGACTTTGTTCATCAATCTGTAATAGAGAAATTGCCTGTCTGAAGTTTTTTACTATAGAGGAGTAAACATTATAGGAACCCAGCAGTTCTTTTTTTATTTGAAACCTCAGGGTGCCAGGTTTTCCTTCAGCAATATAAAAAACCCATCTCACAACACTCGCCACTGCCTGGGACCGTGCACTACGTAGATCAAACTCTTGTCGCAACGATGACGTAGAGCTTGCAGTATTTACAGAGGCTAGATTACGAAGAATTCTTCCCTCAATAGAATCCAGGAATTTCCAGCATGCCATGTCCACTATTTCTAGTCCGAAGATTAGAGATGCGGGGATTTTTGCCCGATAGACTTCGAGCAATATAGAAAAATGCCTCCGACCTGTCGCTTTGTATAAGGAGATAAGACTCCTCCCTTGAGCGAGAGCTTTCCTACCATTCTTCTCTGTATGGGTTTTTTCTGAGAGATTACTCGTGACGATCTTCCCAAGGAAGGGGTAGGATTTAACTACTTCTAATCTTTCCCCCCCGACAGACCAGAAATAATCGCTGTATTTAGGTTTTCTCCTTCCACAGAAGCACATTATTTTACTTTTTGAGGTGTTAATTTTTAAAAAGTGGGCCACGGAGTAGGAGTACAAACTTTTTAAACGATTATTCAGACCCTTTGGGGTGAGGTCTAGAATTATAATATCGTCAGCATACATTAAGCATGCGATGGATAATCCCCCTAATACAGGGGCAATACCATTACTCGTGGCTAACATGGCTTTAGGTAAATCCGCAATGTATAAGGAAAATAACAGTGGGGCCAGGAGGCAGCCCTGTTTAAGCCCATTATTGGTAGATATTATCCTGGAGAGTCCTCTATCACCACCCATTAAAACTCTGCACCAGGTGTCTGTATGGAGTTCAATAACTAGTTTCAATAGGCTCGGGGGCATTCCTAATTTTATTAGCTTACTCCAAAGCAGAGCTCTTTCCACCTTGTCAAAGGCCGTAGAGAAGTCAATAAATGCTCCATAAAGACCTCCTCTACGGACTGTGACATATTTTTCAATTAAAATTTGAAGAGCAGTAGAGTTATCTAAGGTACCGTGGTGTTTTCTAAATCCGGTCTGCTCTAGTGGAAGAATTGCAGACATGGTCACCCAGTCATTTATAGAATTCAATAGACACTTGGTAAAAACCTTGCCTATAGCGTCTAGGAGAGCTATTTGTCTATAATTTTCAGGAGAATCCCTGGCGCCCTTTTTGTAGATAGGAATTAGCAAGCTCCCTTTCCAAGAATGTGGAACAATGCCATTATTATAACAGGCTTTAAAGACGGGGTATAGAATTTTTCCCCATAAGGCACTATGAGTTTTCAATACAGAAATTGGAATTTCATCTGGGCCGAGGGCACCGGACGAGCGGAGAGCTTTAATTGCAGTTTCAATTTCTAATTCGGAAGGAGGATCATAAGGACATAAATCTTCCTGCAATTTATTGCGATCAAACTCCTCGCCATTACTACTATATAGACCCTGAACAAAATTTACCCAAGTCTGCTCATTTATTGATATCGGAGAGGGTCTGGCTCTCACCCCACAACCCTCCCCAATTAGTGACCAAAAGGTCTTAGTCCGACCATTCTTGGCTGCTTCCCGTAATTTACACCAAAGAGCGTCTTCCTTCTGACGTTTTAATCTGACCTTCAGTCTGTTTCTTCTCCTCTTCAAGAGTGAAATTCTTTGTCTACGGTCTGGAGAGGGAGAAAGGTATTGGGCCCTTACCAGCTTATTTATTTCCTTATTTAAATTAAGGAGATCAGAGGGAATTTTATGCATTACCTTAGCTGTTAGTTGCTTTTGAGCTTTTAATTTTAAAATTTGTAAAAATGACGTAAAGCAGTCTAATTCTCTGCCTTCCCATAAAGCTAAATTATCTACTGTATATTCCAGTAAGTTGGACAGATTTTTAATAGTCCCGGGGTTCCAATAGCACTTCCTGCTTTTAGTATTAAAGTTCAATAAATCATCCCCGATTTTCCAATGATTTTTGGGAGATGATACATTCAACTTCAGCATCAAGACATTATGATCACTAAGATCGGTGGCTAACACTACCAGGTCCTTCAAAAAATTAAAAAATGTGCTATCGACAATCACATAATCCAAAATTGAACCACCATTTCCTGATTTATGTGTTAAATGAGCAGGACTGTCAGAGGGAAACCTCCCATTGGCTATAATACAGTCTGCTTCGGTTAAGCTCTCTAAGATTAATTTCCCTCTTTTATTTGTTTTAATATTCTTTGGGAATATGGCTTTTGGTATCTGGAACATTTCCTCCTTTGTTTTGTTTCTAAATAACCCTAAAGCTCCATTTGATATTTTTGCATTTAAATCACCCACCAGTATAATGTGTGGAGGGGGACAGGATTCCTGTAGGTTAAGGATGAAGGAGGAAATCGTCTTAATACCACAGTTATATTTTAAATCAGGAGGTAAGTAAGCATTTATTATTATGACCGATTTGTTCGAGCCATCATTCAGGAAATTTATTAATGTGATCGCCTGGAATAATTTATTCGAATCTACAAAGTGGGTATAATTCCATGTTATTTTGTTAGATAGCAAACAAGCTAGCCCACCTTTGGCTCGGCCTCTGATAGAGGGAGTGGCGCTGCTCTCTAGCACATAATAATCTTTCATGACTGGAAAGTGCCCTATTAGCCAGGTTTCCTGCAAGCAGATTATATCTGCATCTAAAGAGTTTAAAAATAACAATTTATCGGAACTCTGGGTTAAACCAGCAACGTTCCATGAAATTATTTTTGAGTTATCGCTAAAGATTAGGATTGACTCCGAATGAAGGACCCGATTTATTCGACAGGATAGAGGGTAACCAACTCCACTCAAAATCAGCATCTTTTACCCTAGTCTGTTTTAACGAGAGTGGATTATTAACTATCACTTGTCGCTTATTTTTTTGTATCCGTATTTTCAACTCTTCATTCTTTACAGGAAGATTATCCGAAGAACAGGCTTTCAACCCCTGATAGGTTAACAATCCTTTACAGTTTTGGCCGACTAATTTGGCCGGTATGTGAGTATCAACATCAATTCCTCTTATTTGAAATTCTTCTGCCCACTGGAGAATGTGGTTTAATACCAGTTTGGAGTAAAATTTCACACGAGCTATCTTTCCATTATTCGAAGTTATTAGATTTACAACATCTATATCTGCCGAGTGGATTAATTTTAGGCTCTCTATTTCCTGAAAACAATTAACTAATACAGATCTATTTAAAATCAGGTCTGGATCAAAGATGGGGATAAAATCAAGAAAGAGAGTATCTACGTATTCTCTAGTCTTAGGGGCTGTCTTACATGTAATTTCAGGTACAACAACTTGTGAGAAAGGAATAGCCAAGGGATTTAGAATTGCTCTTGAAACTGAATCAGAAGCAGGAGTTAGATTTAAATCATTTACAATAGTACGTTGAACATAAGCGTTTTGCTGATTCGTGTGGCTTATTGGTTCTTGTTGTACTACTGAAAGAGTTACCTTTGGACTTGACACTAGTTCATTTGATGAATTAGGATCCGAATCGACCAGATTGGAGTTGTTTATTAGAGAATCTTTAACATTTTCGAAAATAATTTTCCGTTGTCTCTTTTTATAGAATCTACGATTTAGTTTTCTTTTTTTCCCTTTTTGTTTTTTAGATACCTTTATTTCGAATTTATTCTCATCTGAGGGAGGCACTTTATCCACTATGGCCAATGAATTTAGGGTTTCTTTATTTGTTTGGGGGACAAAAATAGGAAAGATAGGAGGTAAGGTATTACTCTCTTTATTCTCCAAAAGCGGAGATGTCTTAATCTCTTGTCCAATAAGAGCGGCACAATTATTTTTAATTAAATTCCCATTCCTTTGGATGGGAGAGTGGATCGGAACTATAAGATCTGTATTAGTCTTACCCGGAAAATCAGACGCAGTAGGCAGGTCAGTTATTATTTTATCCTTTGTTTCATATTGTTGTTCCTCACCTAAATTTTGAGGGGAATTTGATATTTTTGGGTAGATGATATCTTCCAGTCCTGTATGATTACTCAATAGTGCCTTTAGGATCAGAGTTACTGTGTCAAAGACATTATCTGATCCATTTACTAATTTTTCCAAGAGTATTAAGATAGAAGAAATTAGTCGCTCTAGAGTAGATAAGGAATCGGAGATTACATTATTTTCTCGTACATATGAATTATGCCGATCATTATCTTGATTTTGGTCGTGAGAGGGACTAACAAATAGATTCATTTCTGGGGTAGAAAAATCTGATTTATGAGAGGGTGTGCTGCTGTATAGATGCAACATAGGAGTAGCCATAATATCCTGTCTTGGGGTAAGATTCTGAATTAGAACTTTCTGGGACTCAAGATTAATATCAGGAAGGGTGTAGTCCTCTGGAGGAATATGCAGCGGGGATGATGAACCAGGGCATATATTTTGATCATTATTTAAAAAGGGAGAAGGATTATGAGCTATAATTAATAATGGGGAACCTTGATTTACCTCTTTAGTTACCAAGTTTTGGGTTTCTGGAGGGGGAACTATATCTTGTTCTTGATTCTTATAGGTTAATACTTCAGTGTGGGATGGGGCTGTAATATCTGGCGAATTACTAACTATCTTATTCATGCAGAAGTCTTGTACCTGATCTTTAGCACTAATGATAATATTATCAGAGTTGACTTCTTCTCGATCCGCTTTGTCTTTACCCTTATCCCATAATGAATATAACTGGCATGTGCTTTTTACTTGTACCGCTGGTCCGTTTCTATTTCGCAAAGGATTAGATTTGGTTTTAGAACAAGCTCTACCAACTAGCACTCGCCCGGATCTTAGTTTCTTGGTAGTCATCTTGTATATAAAAGACGAGGGCGAATGTGGGACACAATACAATCCTATAAATATCAATAATATAAAATTGAACAGTGAAGATGGAAAAAAAAAATGGTTGAAAATGTTACCAGTTTTAACCTAAATGAAGGATAAAAGGGATGTGTCCCAGCCCAGCCTCTATCAGTCTCTGTCGGTCACAGTCGGTCCCGCCCTTGTCCCGGGCTTCTCCCGGCGCCCTCCCGCGCAGCGGGTCTCTTCGACTGCTAATGAACTATTAAAGCTATGGGGGGAGGAGCCGGCAGGGAGAGCGCCCCAGCTGATTGCAATTTGGGGAGGTTGCTGGCGCTCCTGGGACAGGTAGTCCTGCGCCAGCAACAGCTCGCAGCCCTGCTTCTCTCACTTTCCCTCGTTAGAGCTTTCAGTCCGCCTTCCTCGCAGCGGGACCCGCGGAGCGGGTACCGCAAGATGTGGGTTGAGTTGAAATAAAAGGAAACGCTCTGGAGAATGTGGCAGCAACGTCCAAGATAGAGAGGAATCCACTGGTGAGCAGAAGGAAAGAGGCTTATCTGCACTGCTGGAGCGAGGGAGGAGCCGGCAGGGAGAGCGCCCCAGCTGATTGCAATTTGGGGAGGTTGCTGGCGCTCCTGGGACAGGTAGTCCTGCGCCAGCAACAGCTCGCAGCCCTGCTTCTCTCACTTTCCCTCGTTAGAGCTTTCAGTCCGCCTTCCTCGCAGCGGGACCCGCGGAGCGGGTACCGCAAGATGTGGGTTGAGTTGAAATAAAAGGAAACGCTCTGGAGAATGTGGCAGCAACGTCCAAGATAGAGAGGAATCCACTGGTGAGCAGAAGGAAAGAGGCTTGTCTGCACTGCTGGAGCGAGGGAGTAGCCGGCAGGGAGAGCGCCCCAGCTGATTGCAATTTGGGGAGGTTGCTGGCGCTCCTGGGACAGGTAGTCCTGCGCCAGCAACAGCTCGCAGCCCTGCTTCTCTCACTTTCCCTCGTTAGAGCTTTCAGTCCGCCTTCCTCGCAGCGGGACCCGCGGAGCGGGTACCGCAAGATGTGGGTTGAGTTGAAATAAAAGGAAACGCTCTGGAGAATGTGGCAGCAACGTCCAAGATAGAGAGGAATCCACTGGTGAGCAGAAGGAAAGAGGCTTATCTGCACTGCTGGAGCGAGGGAGGAGCCGGCAGGGAGAGCGCCCCAGCTGATTGCAATTTGGGGAGGTTGCTGGCGCTCCTGGGACAGGTAGTCCTGCGCCAGCAACAGCTCGCAGCCCTGCTTCTCTCACTTTCCCTCGTTAGAGCTTTCAGTCCGCCTTCTTTGCAGCGGGACCCGCGGAGCGGGTACCGCAAGATGTGGGTTGAGTTGAAATAAAAGGAAACGCTCTGGAGAATGTGGCAGCAACGTCCAAGATAGAGAGGAATATAAATTACAAATACATCTATACATATAAAACAATAACATACATAAAAATTAAATAATTATGTATAACAAATTAATAAAATTAAATTTACTTTTAATATTTTTTAAATTAATTATATACTACATTAACTAAAATAATACAAAAAATATTAAATAGCGGAGGGAAGAAAACTACTATCTTAACTAAAAAAAACAACAGTAAGGAAAATGTTGGATAGCGTAGGGCTTAAAATTCTATTCCCACTCCAGAGAGTGCAACAGTAGAGAAAGTGTTGGATAGCGTAAGGGTAAAAATTACTATTCCCACTCCAGGGAGTGCAACAGTAGGGAAAGCGTTGGATAGTGTAGGGGTATAAATTACTATTCCAACTCCAAAGAGTAGAACAGTAGGGAAAGCGTTGGATAGCGTAGGGGTAAAAAGTACTATTTCCACTCCAGAGAATGGAACAGTAGGGGAAGTGTTGGATAGAGTAGGGGTAAAAATTACTATTCCCACTCCAGTGAGTGCCTCAGTAGGGAAAGTGTTGGATAGCGTAGGGGTAAAAATTACTATTCCCACTCCTTTGAGTTCAACAGTAGGGAAAGTGTTGGATAGCTTAGGGGTAAAAATTACTATTCCAACTCCAGAGAGTGCAACAGTAGGGAAAGCGTTGGAAAGCGTAGAAGTTAAAAATAACATACTTATGAAGAGGGGCGTGGCTAGCAGCCAAGAGAAATGGCCGCTGCCTAGAGGAGCTCCGGGGACAGGATCGCTTCCCCATTAATCCAGTAACGTATCCGCAGCCGTAATTGCACCCAGAGTCCTGGCACACAGACCGGAGACGGAGTGCCGTCTACCGATCTAATTCCGGAGCGGGGGAGTGCGCAGAAATGTGAAGGGCGATCTCCAATCAGTGAGGCCTGCACATATCACTGCAGCCGGGGCCTCAATTAACCACGAGCCGCCCGGGATCTGCGGGGAGACCGGCAAGCCGCGAGACTGCGGGAAGAGTGGAGCGGCTGATCCTGTGTGCCGGAGGAGGCACTGAGTGTGCAAGCTGCTCGCCGCCACCCACAGGAGGGCACTGAGGACCGTTGGAGGCCCTCGCGAGGGCCCGACAGCGCCACCTCCAACGAGGAAATTGGAACGACCGGCCGATCTGGCCTGCTGCCGCCATTGTGAGTCGCGGGCGGTTGGGACTCCCGCGGCACTGCGAGGTGGTAGGGAGAACGCTGCCCGGTAACGCTGCCAATGGGAACACCTGGGGAAAAACTGAACACTTAGCTGGTCCCCGATATCGCAATTCACGGACGCACAGGGAGGAGAAGAAGGGCCCCACCCGGCGTACACTGCATTGCACCCAAGGAGAGTCCTAGTGGAGGGGAGGTGCATATAATACCTGGCAGAGCAGCGACGACCAGGCCTAGAGTCTGGAGGAAGGCAAGAACCATTTTCGCAGACGCTCAGATAGACTGCCTGGGAATCGCGATCTGCCGTTACAGAAGGGCTGGACTTGGACCATCCTGGGGTCCCTCGCACCCCCCAGCAGTGAGGGGGCCATTACGTACAGCAGATACCGGTGGAACGCTGCAGCGCTATCACTGTGGGGCAAACCTGCAAATCACCACCTGTTGTGAATTGCGCCTGCGGGTCCTAACATTTGCACACCCTCAGCATCATGAGCGGTAGGGGATCCAGTGCGAGTCAACAGGGCAAATTGGATCAATATGCGTACACGAAAGACTTCCTCCCCCCCCGCTCTCGGACAAGGCGGACCAACCAAAGAAAGACACAGTGGCGTCGGGGGTCCCAAGGTTACACTGGAGGACATTATGGCGGCCCTAAACAGCGTTCAGATGACGGTAGGCTCCATAACGTCAGACATTACTTTCCTGCACGCCGACTTCCAGAAAATGGCCGCCAGAGGAACAGACGTTGAACAAGTGACAACATCCCTTTCAAAGGACTCTGCACTCCTGATTCAGAAAGTTACGCGCTTAGAGGACGAAAATAGAAGAATGGCGGCGAAGCTTGACGACCAGGAAGGAAGCTCCCGCCGCAACAACGTTTGGATTACGGGGCTTCCGGAGACAGAAGGGGGCCCTGCAATGGGCCTATATGTCGAGGAACTTACCAAATCACGCCTGCAACCGAAAGGTCTTTTAGCCATCTTCTCGGTGGAACGGGCATATAGGGTGCTGGGTGGACGTCCAAAACCCGGAGCCCCTCCACGACCGGTGCTGGCCCGTATTTTACATTTTTGGGACAGAGATGCAATATTACAGACGGCCCCGGTGGCACCACCGGTTAGGGTCCAGAATTCGGTCATCTCCTTCTTTCCAGACTACACTGCAGCGGATACGGCAAGGCGCAGGAGCTTCTTGGAGGTAAATAAGGCGCTGAGGGCCCGTGAACTGCTGTACTCGATGCTATTTCCGGCTAAATTGCGTGTTGTAGCAAACGGCAAGACATGGTTTTTCGAATCACCGGAGGAGGCCCATGACTGGTTAGAGGGGTGGAGAGTGGCTGGAAAGGAAGGCAAAGCACCAAAAGGTAGACGACCTCGTGAAAGACATATAGACCTGGAAAAGGATGAGCACTCTCAAGACGACAACAACCAGTCACAGGAGAGGCTGGATGAGGCTGTGGGCTGAAAAAGACTCGGGCACTTCTTGGCGTTATACCGGCAATGGAACTATAGCTGAAGCAGACTCTGGAGCGTGAGGAGCTGTTATCCTCCTTGGACTTCCCGCCCCCAAATGTGCAAGTACAGTTTACAGGGCTGGGTATCAAGCACTCTGCTCAGTTGGGGTGGCGGGCAGTTTTGAGTCCGCAAGGCAAGGAGGCAGGGAGGGGCTCGGGGAGGGTGGGATTGTTATATGTTTGTTCTAAAACGAGTTTTCTTAGGAAACAGCACACGGTCAGCAATGCAGTAACACAACACATGGAGCGCGACTCTCACTTTATCCTAACTGATAACGTTAGTCACGGTGAGCATGGCGGGAATGTCATCGGTAGGTACGATGAGGACTGAACCCCTGGGGGTCCCTGCTGCCATGCGGCCTACTCTCTCACTGCTAACATGAAATGTGAGGGTATAGGGGTCAAGATAAAGCGAGGAATAGTTTTACAGAGCATCAAGAGAACGGGTTTTGCGGTGGTACTACTGCAAGAAACACACCTAACAGGTAGGGCCAGTAAAGCGATGGATAGATGGGGATACGAAATGGTAGTCCACTCTGAATTTACGTCCGGCTCCCGTGGAGTAGGCATATTAATGAAGAAACAGTTCCCACTGACAGTGCATAGTACTAAAATGGATACACATGGGAAATTTGCAGCTATCAGTACGCAGTGGGAGGGACGATCCCTTAACATTGTATCAGTCTATATTCCCCCGGCACTGCATACTGTGGCTTTGCCGGACCTCCGTGAATTCCTACTTGACCTACCAGAGGGAGAACTCGTTATTGGTGGGGACTTTAATGCAACTTTACATGACACCCTGGACAGACTCCCGGTGAGAGCGGGTACATCTAGAGGGTCACGCCTGCAGAGTTTTCTGGAGGCTATGGGCCTTATAGATCTTTGGAGGCGAAACCATCCTACACAACGCCAATTTACGTATCATTCGGGGGTACATAACAGCCTGACCAGGATTGATTACTTCCTAGGCTCATTGGGTAGTCTTCAAATTATTGACACTATCAGACCCGGGGCATTTCCGACCATTCTCCACTTTTACTTTAGTACACATATCACCAACAGACACGACGTAGGGTGTATCCAATTTGCCCTGGATATTTGCATATACCACAAATCAGGAGGGAGCTTAAAAAAGGGATTGAACACTACTTTAACGAGAACGTGGGCTCAGTGGCCTCCCCTACCACCCCTTGGGAGGCCTTTAAAACGGTGATCAGGGGTTGGGCCATCTCTTCCATAGCAACACATAAAAAGGAGAGACTGGCAGAATTACACAACTTAGAATCCGAACTATATGCAGCAGAGACATCCCATGCTAGAAGTCCCACCCCTGATACGGCTGCTGACCTCTGCCGCCGGCAGCTCAGACATAAGGAACATCTCACCACATTGACTAAGCAACAGATACAGACCACGCTCCACAAAATATATGAGGATGGGGACAAAGCAGGGAAGTTACTAGCCCGGCTAGACAGATGAGAAAAAAGTGACAGATGGATAACGCAGCTCCGTACGGACAAAGGAGACAACACGACTGACCCACACACGATAGTGGACATGCTGGCACGTCACTTTCACACAATTTACTCCTCCGACTCAGCAATGACTGAGGAAGAGGCACTGACGTACATCCAGGATCTCCGTATGCCCAAACTGACGCCGGAAGCGGCAAACAAATTAGAGAGCGACCTGGCGTTAAGTGAGCTGACGGGGGCCATAGGGGCACTGCAGTCAGGCAAGGCTGTGGGATCGAACGGGATCCCAGTTGAATTCTATAAAAGTGCAGCGGCTCAACTTGCGCCTCACATGCTGAATATGTTCCTTGACAGTCTGGAAAGAGGTGAACCACCCCCAGACCAGCGTACGGCCACAATCGTAGCAATTTTAAAACCTGGTAAGCCGGCGGAGAGGTGTGCCTCGTACTGACCCATCTCCCTTATGAATGTAGAAGCTAAAATCCTCACGAAATTGTTGGCAAGGCGACTCATGACACACCTCACAACGCTCATACATCCAGACCAGTCTGTCTTTATGCCAGGAAGGAACACAGCCTTGAATTTACGGAGACTGCATGGGGTATTAGCCCGAGCGGAGTATGTGGAGGAACCGGCGGTGGTACTTTCCTTAAATGCCCATATGGCTTTTGATATGGTTAAGTGGCAATTCTTATTCGCGGTGTTAAAGCACTTGGGATTTGGTCCTAAATTTGTCTCCTGGGTACGACTCCTCTATACCAAACCACTGACACATGTGATTGCTAATGGTCACATATCAAATGACTTTCCCCTGGCACAGGGCACACACCAGGGCTGTCCGCTATTGCCATTGTTTTTGCATTAGTCCTGGAGCCTCTGGCGGCGTGGCTATGGTGGGAACCAACAATCAAGGGCCTTAAATGGACGGACGACTGGGAGGACCGAGTCTCCCTCTATGCCGATGACCTGTTGCTCTACTTGATCAATCCGAGACGCTCTATAATGACCCTACTGGATGTGTGTGCGACCTATGGTGTAGCTTCTGGATATACCATTAACTGGTCAAAATCCATACTCTACTTGCTTCATGGCCCTCCGCCACGATTGTCCGCTTACGATAGCAGGAAGCTTGTTTAAATACTTACGGATTCATGTCACTGCTGATTACAGGGAATTTTTCACTAAAAACCTACAGCCCCTACTGGAGCGTCTTAGGAGAGATGTGCGCCACTGGGAGACACTGCCACTCACTTTGCTGGGAAAGGCGGCGCTTTTCAAGATGATGGCTTTGCCTCGCTTCCTCTATGTTCTGGAAAACACACCCTATCAGATACAACCTACATACTTCAAAGCTATCAAAGCACAGGTCTCTAGCCTAATATGGGGTAATAAACCTCCGTGCATAGCTCAGGTCAAACTGGTGAAGGGATGGTATGATGGTGGAATAGCACTCCCTGATGTACAGCTCTATTACTGGGCAACACAGCTTAAGGTGATTAATCACTGGCTACATGTCCCACACTCGGACCCAGCGTATAAGGCAGACAGAGCGCAGCTCGGCACAAGCACTATACTCTCTCCCCTCTATGATAAAAAATGAGCGCTGACAATGTTCGGCCCACTACGGCATACGCTGCTATTGTGGCATGCTGCACAGACAAAACTGGGGTGGCGGGGGATACTGACGCAACTTACTCCATTATGGGACAACAAAAAACTGGGAAAGTTTCGAAACAGTAGGGGCTTCGCCCACTGGGATGACATAGGAATATCAACAGTGGGAGACCTGTGGCAGGGTGGGGAAATGGTGTTGTTCGAACGTCTCCAACAATTATACGATATGGTGCCCTCTGTACGGTATAGATACATACAAATTAGACATGCCCTGATGTAGGTGATACATTCCGGCTCGGATATCCCTGAGGCGTCACCTATGGAGGATAGACTGTTGACAGATTTCATCCATAAGAAGGCTACATCATTCACATACCGTAAATTGATAAACAACTTACCTGATCCCACAGGCCCACTCAAAGTTAAGTGGGTACAGGACGTAGGCGAGATGGATGAGTCTGAGTGGCAGGAAGCGTTGGCATCCCCAAAGGAGGTGGGAATACCCTCACGCCTTAGACTAGTACAACTACAAATTCTGCACCGTTCATATTACACCAGACTAGTTTTACACAAGATGAAACGAATAGATCACCCCTTTTGTCTCAGAGGGTGTGGAGATGAAGGAACATTCTGCCATACGATATGGGAATGTCCCAGAATAGCAACATACTGGACCCGGGTAATGCGTACTGTGTCGCACGTGCAGGGGGTGTCACTTGTACCTGACCCACGCAGATGTTTATTAAATGTGTGGGAACCCAATGATCTTACACGACATGGGCAAACTTGGGTCACGTTCGGAATAATGATAGCTAAGAGGAATATAGCACAGAGATGGGGCGGGCGGAGGTGACTTCTCTCTCAGCCTGGAGCACAAACATGGATGAGGCTATGATAACTGAACGGACGGTGTTTAGTAATAGAGGATGCCCCAGAAAGTGGTCTAAAATTTGGGGGGCTTGGAATGATTATAGGGGGAGTATTTGTGATCCACCAGCGGAGAATGACAGTGATAGCTAAGAAGGGGATGAGGAATGAAGGGAGGGGGGTTGAGGGACTAATCAGGGAGGTAATGGTGGGCAATCCGGGGGATAGAATATGTATACTCTTTGAAGAACTGTGTATTGTTGAACTGAGATGTGTTCCAGATTTGTTGTGTATGCGATTGATACAAATTGCTGATCTGATGAAAACAATAAAAATGTTTCCCAAAAAAAAAAACATACTTGTAAATATATTTTTTTTAAATAATTAATTAATTCATTATTGATAACTCTAAACTATTTACAAATACCAATACATAATTATTGAAAACATAATTACCAATTAATAATTTATTAACAATAAATTAATAATAAATTCCAATAAATATTAATTAATAAATTTTAATTACCAAATAATAATATTGAACAATAAAATATGTGTAATACCAAAAAACATATTAATTATTAAAACGTAATTATCAATTAACAAATGTTGAACAATTAAATGATTTTTAAACCAAAAATAATAATAATTAAACAGTAATTACCAATTAATAATCACTTATTACTATATTAATTAAATGTATCAATAAATAATATTCGATAATATTTAATTGCCAATTAATGGGCAAGCAAAACATAAATTTTCATAACCAAAAAATTATCATTTAAAATAATTACCAATTAATAATTGATGTCCAATAAATTAATTATCAATACCCAACAATACATTTAATAATTACTTAATTAGATTCAAATTACTTCCAACACTATTCCCCTATAAACGCACAAGACACTCCAATAATAAAATAATACACTTAACATAATTATCAATTAATCAATTAATAAAAATTAATTTCCAAATAATAAAAATGAATTAACAAATAATAATTAGTTAACAATAATATAATTATCAATACCAATTAATTACAATAAATTATTACTCAATTACAATTAAATTACTTCCCACCCTATTCCCCTATAAACCCACAATCCGCTACGGTACTAAAAAACAAAAAAACTTGAAAAAAAATTATTAACATATAAAAATTGTATATATAGATTTTAAAACAAGTAGAACACTTAACAAAACACATATAACACATACACATTAAATACATAATAAAATACATAACAATAATATATATATTGATATTAGTAACATCGATATTAGTAACATTGATATATTTGATATCGATATTACTAACTTCGATATTACTTACATCGATATAAAAAAATCGAAATTACTTACCTTAGGGTCGATATTCTGTCCATCGATATTCTTAACATCGATATTCTGTCCCTTCGATATTGTCACCTCGATATTAGTGTAGGTCAATATTTAATTTTCAATATTTTGACAGCTCACCATCTGATTGATGACGAGGCCTTCCTGGGCATGGACTTCAGACTTTGCCCACTCAAAGCTTTCCCTCCTTCATCGACTACCTCACCGGATCCTGCTCTTCAGCAACCCTTGGTCGTAAAGCCCCTCTATGGATTCAGATGGTACCTTGCCCCACCGATGGCTCATCAAAAAACACTTTTCAATTTGTGATTTGTGCTTTTTTGCGCTATTTTCAATTTAAACTTTAGAAATTCATATCGCTGCTTCTACTTATTGGATTTTTCTTGTTTTTGGTGTCAGTTTATTTGTCAATATTTACTCTTTATATCTAAATTGGTTTATGATTTTAATTGCTTTGTGTTTTCATTTTATTAGTTTGAGTGCTGCAAAAATACTTTACTGATCTCCTCTAAATTAAGCCTGACTGATTTGTGCCAAGTTACCAGAGGATTAAGTATGGGGTTATTTACTGACTTTTGAGGTTCCTTCTGACAAGGATTGTGATTATTATTTGTGGTGGGTTTTCACTCCCCTGAACAAGTAAACCAATTTCTTGCAGTCGCCATGCTACATAAAGTACTTTTGTAGGTCATTAGTAATGACCTATATATTCTAATACAGAATCTATTTTTCTGTCTCTCCTCCACTTTTATTGGGAAGGATTTAAAATTGTCTTTCCTTTTTTCTCTGGAAGTAGCCAAACAGTTACAACACAGGATCCAGGATTTTGATTCTCTAATTTGGGAAAATGTAGATATTTTCTCCCCTACCTGGGGTTAGTCAATTGGTCAACTGGTGACCCAGCTAGAGTTATTGCTTCCAGGACAGCCTTCTAGTACTGCCTTGCCATGGAACCAAACTTGAATTACAGTGCAGTTGGCTAGACCTCGATGAGGAAGGCAGGGATATGCTTTCCCTACGAACTACTAACAATTCAACTCAACGCAATAGTGACAGGAAGTTCAAATACAAAAGGCAGCTTGCAACAAGATGCAAACTGTCATGTTGCAAGGAAAGTACTGAGGAAAATTAAGAGAATCGGGGAGGAAATAAAAAAAATGGCTTGAGGTAAAAACTACAGGGAGATAAAGTTGAGTAAATGGCATAAAAAATGAAGTTGTTAAAATGTGTGTAATTTGGACTGATATGGGGGGTCGAATAAATCATCGATAAAAGAAGAGGCTAAGGTTGTAAATTCAAATAATTTGGGGATCCTGGTATAGGTTTCATGATTGTGTCAAAATACTTGAAATATTATCTGTCACATGACTCAACTGTATTATACATGTGAAAATAGTGCATAATACATGGGCGTCCTTCTTTCAGGTGGTGCATTCGGTAAGGGGGCATAACTGGTGCATCAATGTAAATGTAAATGTACAGGAATTTATATAGCGCAAATCACCGAGCGGTTTCTGAGCGGTTTCTAAGCGCTTGCTTAGGGAACCCGTCCTGGTATTCCCCTGTGAGATAACCCCGGCAGGGTATCCGCAAGGTGAAAGCCAGGCATCCTGCCGCGAGGGGCTGTTGTGGAGATTAAGCAAGCTATTGCCCAGAGTTGCAGAGTGTCAACCCGTGAATCAAGTAGGCACCGGAGCGAGAATTGACCGGAGCGAGAATTGTCGAGTCCATGGACATTTTAGGACTCAAGACCCCGCCGACCCGGGAATTGAACCCTGGTCCCGGGCTGACCTCTGCTTCCAGGTCTGCCTCCTCTAACCATTGAGCCACACTTCTCAATCAATGACTGATGTATGTACTCGTTGCAAGCAAATGGGTGGGAAGTTGTTTAGCCATATTTTTACTTCTCTACCTGTTTATTGGAAATAAAAGGAAAGATCAATAAAAATGTATTTAAAAAAGTATGCGAAGTGGGTGAGATGTCATTAGGATTCAATTTGTATTGACAAATTGAAATAAAATACTGTTAATCAAATGATTCACCAGTCAGGTGGTCGCAGAGCGATTACAAACATAATGAGTTCGATTTACAGTGGTATAGCAATGGGCAAAACGACATAGGCGTATTGGATGTCGAAAAAAAAGAGTGTACAGATGTACAGTGCCAGCAACGACCAGCACATAGTGAACAAAATAAGTGTTCGGGAACATAGCCAAACGTCTTTTGAAAGTAGCTCATCCCTGTCTGCAAAATCCCCCCTGGGAGGTAAGCTGCATTAAGACCATTAACATCACTAAAGGGTGAGCATGCATTTTTAATCAGAAATGAAACCAGAAATATGTAAGAGAATCCCACTAATATTTAAATAACAGTCACTGAGAAATGCAATCACTTAAGTGTGGAAACCTACAAAGCAGCCCTTTCTTGTTGTTAAGAAAAATGGACGACGGATGAATTAATAAAGATTAAAGTGATGCAGTGACGACTGCAGAGATGCAAGCCCATTTGGCTATTAGCCCTTCAGGTTGGACGGCAGAGACTCTACATACATTTGGCAACTCTTGTTTCATCTATTAGCCATTAGATTTTCCTAAAAGGACCAGGGATCAATAGCTTGATCCTGAAGTGCATCAATGATTTCCTAGAAGGAACAGCCCAAACAGTTTATTCACCCCCTCTCACATCTTCAGCCCAAGCCTTGACCTGTGGTGTCCCTCAGGGGTGGATTCTCTTCTCTTTGTTCATGTGGCTCCTTGCTAACTTACTCCATCAGGCAGGGACCAGATTTTACATGGACACTGCTAAAAGATAAATTTCATTTCACATTTGCCAAATCAGGTTAGAATTATAAAAGACACCATCTCCAGAACTCTGCAACCCTGGCAACTGTACGTCACATGGTAGTGGATTCCCACCAATATTCTTAAACTGAACCTCACAAAAACAAAGATTGTCCTTATTTTTCCTCGTACTGTCTTATTTTGCCTTATACTTATCCTCTTTTTTCCTGTCCACCTTTTAGAATTTCCTTAACTGAATCGCGATCAGTTAATCAGCGCCAAGTAGCTCTGCGAACATGCACTTTAGAAATAAATACAAAATAACATAACATGGTGATTCTTTTTTACATTATGGGCATCTTGCCACCCCTGGCTTAGGTGCATACTCATGCCTTAATGGTTGCCATTCTTCACCACATGTGGACAGGCTAAACCTAGCCATGATCAATACTAATTTAATAGTGGCCCTGGCATAATTGGGATCCTCCTTGACCTTTTAGGCACTGTTGGCCTAATCATGTATCTCAAGAAAAAAAAAAGCCCATCTTTGTAGTGAGTTCTAACCTCCTGCAGGGTGGAAAAAGCACAAGGCGTATTTTATATAACCCTCATCCACCAGGGTTGCCCTTTGGTGGCATGCTTCATCATATGGTTGCTTCCATTCCGCTACGGAACGGGCGTGCTACTACCTGCAAATTACGCGGGAGCACTGAATGGTATGCTCTAGATGGTGATAGAATAGGAGTAGGAGGGTTTTATGAGTGAAAATCAAAAAATACTGTATAATATAACTAAAGGGGTGTTTATTTGGAAGGAGAAATGGCGCCAATAGGGTCAGCATCACTTTCAGATGATATGATTTCTGCGGTGCAACAAGGTGAGGGCAAACACCCTGTACCCTCAATTTATTTGTCCCTAGGACCAAACACAATGTGAATCTTACCCCCTGCGCATGCGCAAGTATAACAGTTTAATTAATATTGAGTACAGGTGATATCATAAATAACAGATACAAGTTCTTGTGTTCTTTTTTTGTATTTTCTTTAATCCAATGGATGGCCTGCTAACACGTGTTTCGTCGTTCGGGGCAAACACCTTGACTTCTTCAGGGCTGTAAGGCTCTTCCGAACATGTATCTCAGTCCTCTACGCCGGTTGTTTTTCCGATCGGCTGGTCAAATTTGTATAAAAAGAAGCTATGCCTGATTATTCAGTATACCCTGACTGCTGCGAACCTTAAATAAGGCACGACGAATCCTCTACAGTGAAGAGGTAGTCAATCAAATATCGCCTCAAACGGCAAGTAAAGATCGAAGCGAGTACGCTCCTTCTGCAAAACGACGTTCCAGGGTTTTGCTGAACCGGATGATGATAGAATAGGAGTAGGAGGGTTTTATAGGTGAAAATTTAAAAATACCTGCCTTGTAGGAGAGCAATGCTTTAATCCAACCTCCTACTCCTATTCTATCGCCATCTAGAGCATACCATTCAGTGTTCCGTCGTAATTCGCAGGTCATAGCACGCCCTGTCCCATAGTGGAACGGAAGGAACCCTATGATGAAGCATTCCTGAAACAATAATGGCTATTCGTAGTATATTGTGGACATCCTTAGAATTATGGGGCGAAGCGATGGTACAATTGATGGCCATCCATGGCATCTTGTGTGCATCGTTGGCGTTATTGCGGCCACCCATGACTTGTGCTGTTATCCTTAGGCATTTGAGATGACATGTGTCCATGTGAATCAATTGCATAGCTGAGAACTTGATGAAAATAGCATACCAATGTTTGAGAATCAAATACTTATTGACAAAAAAATAAAATTGGTATTTTTTCATAGAACGAATTATGTTTTTTTCAGAAAGTGACAAACTTTTTGTTTGGCGGACCACATCTTGTTTACCAAAGAACGACAATCTTTTATTTGATAGCTAAAAGTGCATATTTTCAGGACCTGCTGAGCTCATGTCTGGAGACAAAATGCTTGCATTCTCAGAATATATTTTAAGATATTTAAATGATAGTTCATGATTCATTGGTGATGAGTACCATTGAGTTGGGTAAAAATAAACATCTGTTATTCAGCGCCAAGAGACCTATGGGGTTATGTTATGTTATGTTATGTGTGGGGCATATAGACTTATGGCTGATGTTATTTCCTTGGTCCTGAAGGACACTTGCTGCAATGGCTATCAGTTAGCAACTTGTGGAAAGGAATTTGATTCAAATAAAGCTGTTTATGAAATTACTTTTGGTAACCTTCCCTGAAGCGATGAGATGGTCACCACCGGTATATAGCAAATGGTGATCTGTGCAACTGTTTATAGTGCCTGGTGCGAACGCATGGGCCGGACATGTTTGCAGAGACAAGGCGGCTACAACATTTGCTGAACTATCTTCGGCACGCCTTTATAACTGTCATACAGTGACTGTAAGCTGTCCTGGGAAAACATGTCCTCCCATCCTATTTTCCTCCTTAATGGCTAAAATCCTGGCACACAGGTTGATCTAGTCAGTTACAACCCTGGTACATGCAAATAATTCAGGCTTCATACCTTGATGCTCAACTGAACTCACAGTTCTATTACTCGAAGTCTGGGTTTCGCCCAGAAAGAAGTTTTGTATTTCAAGCAATTAATGAATGAAACAATGCATAAAGCATGACAGCTACACATATATCCATATCAATATTTCCCTCATTTGACCAACATATCTTACTACCAGTGTTTTGAAAGTATGCCAGTGACAAAAAATCGATCATCTCATAGTTTTTTAATTTTATCAAAACATTCCATTTCTTTTTTTATAATCTTTTTCTTATCAAAAACATTTTTTTTTAATTTTCATCATATAATTTCTTTCAATATTTGGTAAAAAACCTTATCATAAATAGACCTAAATGCATCTAATCATCGGTACATTTCTTTTTCAAGCAAGATCATTGCAAAAATAAATGTGACATGCAAATATATAACCCATATGGTGCACAGACATAATATTGAGTCCAAAATATCGATTGGACATAATATCGAGTTTTAAATATAGACTGGACAAAATATCGACAGGACAGAATATAGATAACCAAAATATCGTTTTTAAGGTAAGTGAAGTAATATCGACTGTTAAAAATATAGATAGTTAAAATATCGAAGTATATAATATAGATAGTTAAAAATATCGATTTTTTAATAATATCTAATTTTTATAGTGTATTTTTACGTTATAATATGTGTGAAAAGTGTGTATTTATGTTATAATTAATTTTATTTAATGAATTTTGGTTTTATAATCATTGCGTAATTTAATTCTGTAGCGGGTTGTGGGTTTATAGGGGAATAGGGTGGGTAGTAATTTAATTATAATTAATTAAATATGTAAATGTATTTATTGATAGTAATTTGTAATTAATTGTTAATTAATTTATATTTGTTAATTAATTTAATCAATCAATCAATCAATCAATCAGTGACACTTATAAAGCGCGCTACATACCCGTGGGGTCTCAAGGCGCTGGGGGGGGGGGGAGCCGCTACTGCTCGAACAGCCAGGTCTTCAGCTTCTTCCTGAAGGAGAGGTGGTCTTGGGTCAGGCGCAGGTCGGTCGGGAGGGAGTTCCAGGTCTTGGCGGCCAGGTGGGAGAAGGACCTTCCTCCTGTAGTCGCTCTTCGGATGCGGGGGACGGCGGCGAGGGCGTGGTTGGCTGATCGGAGGTGGCGTTTGGGAGCGTAGAAGTTGACTCGGCTGTTGAGGTAGCTCGGGCCTTGGTCGTGTAGGGCTTTGTGTGCGTGGGTGAGGAGGCGGAAGGTGATTCTTTTGTTGACGGGGAGCCAGTGAAGGTCTCGCAGATGTCCGGAGATGTGGCTGGTTCGTGGGATGTCGAGGATGAGTCTGGCTGAGGCGTTCTGGATCCGCTGGAGTCTCTTCTGGAGCTTGGCGGTGGTCCCGGCGTAGAGGGCGTTGCCGTAGTCCAGTCGGCTGGTGACGAGGGCCTGGGTGACGGTCTTCCTGGTCTCGGTGGGGATCCACCAGAAGATCTTCCGTAGCATGCGTAGGATGTTGAAGCATGCCGAGGAGACGTTGTTGACTTGCCTGGTCATGGAGAGGGAGGAGTCCAGGATGAAGCCCAGGTTGCGTGCATGGTCTGTCGGTTTGGGTGCGGTGCCCAGGGCGTGAGGCCACCAGGAGTCGTCCCAGGCGGAGGGAGAGGAGCCCAGGATGAGGACCTCCGTCTAATTGGTAATTAATTTTTATTAATTGATTAATTGGTAATTATGTAAATTTTACTAATTTAATTTCTGTAGCGGGTTGTGGGTTTATAGGGGAATAGGGTGGGAAGTAATTTATTAATAATTAATTAAATAATTAAATTTATTAAAATTTATTTAATTGGAAATAATTGTTAAATAATTTTTAATTATTAAATAATTAATTGTTAATTTTTAAAAATTTGTATTAATAGGTGATCAATTGAAATAATTATTGTGAATTAGTAATTTTAATATATTAATTATTATATTATATAAAATTTTTAATTATTTTTCATTGATTATTAATAGATATTCATTTTTAAATTTTTAATTAATATATGAAGTATTTACTTTCCCTAATGTTGTATTCTCTGGAGTGGGAATAGTAATTTTAACCCCTACGCTATCCAACGCTTTCCCTACTGTTGCACCCACTGGAGTGGGAATAGTAATTTTTACCCCTACGCTATCCAACGCTTTCCCTACTGTTGCACTCTTTGGAGTGGGAAAAGTAGTTTTAACCCCTACGCTATCCAGCGCTTTCCCTACTGTTGCACCGACTGGAGTGGGAATAGTAATTTGAACCCCTACGCTATCCAACGCTTTCCCTACTGTTGCACCCACTGGAGTGGGAATAGTAATTTTCACCCCTACGCTATCCAACGCTTTCCCTACTGTTGCACTCTTTGGAGTGGGAATAGTAATTTTAACCTCTACGCTATCCAACGCTTTCCCTACTGTTGCACCCACTGGAGTGGGAATAGTAATTTTTACCCCTACGCTATCCAATGCTTTCCCTACTGTTGCACTCTTTGGAGTGGGAATAGTAATTATTACCCTTACGCTATCCAACGCTTTCCCTACTGTTGCACTCTTTGGAGTGGGAATAGTAATTTTTACCCTTACGCTATCCAACGCTTTCCCTACTGTTGCACCCAGTGGAGTGGGAATAGTAATTTTTACCTCTATGCTATCCAACACTTTCCCTACTGTTGCACCCACTGGAGTGGGAATAGTAAATTTTACCTCTACGCTATCCAACATTTTCCCTACTGTTGCACCCACTGGAGTGGGAATAGTAATTTTAACCCCTACGCTATCCAACGCTTTCCCTACTGTTGCACTAACTGGAGTGGGAATAGTAATTTTAACCCCTACGCTATCCAACGCTTTCCCTACTGTTGCACCCACTGGAGTGGGAATAGTAAATTTTACCTCTACGCTATCCAACGTTTTCCCTATTGTTGCACCCACTGGAGTGGAAATAGAAATTTAAACCCCTACGCTATCCAACCCTTTCCCTACTGTTGCACTCACTGGAGTGGGAATAGTAATTTTAACCCCTACGCTATCCAACGCTTTCCCTACTGTTGCACTTTTTGGAGTGGGAATAGTAATTTTTACCCTTACGCTATCCAACGCTTTCCCTACTGTTGCACTCTTTGGAGTGGGAATAGTAATTTTTACCCTTAAGCTACCCAACGCTTTCCCTACTGTTCCACCCACTGGAGTGGGAATATTAATTTTTACCCCTACGCTATCCAACGCTTTCCCTACTGTTGCACCCACTGGAGTGGGAATAGTAATTTTAACCCCTACGCTATCCAACGCTTTCCCTACGCTTGCACTCTTTGGAGTGGGAATAGTAATTTTTTACACTTTTGTTATTGTACGTTAATAATATTGGCTATTATTTAATTATATTTTGTTTAATATATATATATATATGTTTTAAAATATGAATTACATTTTTTTTTACTTTCATTAATTATTTAATTATTATAAGTTAATTTAAGTATTTTTAAGTATATTTTAGTAATTAATTTTTAATATTAATTTAACATTGTTTTTAGTAAAGTCGATATTTTTAAAAACTATATTTTAGTAAACGATATTTTTAACTCGATATTTTTGTACTTACCTGTTTGTAGATAGAAACTCGATATTTTGCCTGTCGATATTTTGTCAACGATATTCTTGATGGTCGATATTCTGTCCCTTGATATTATTTCAGTGATCCAACACATATATGGTAAAATCCTCATAGGTCTCACTTTTTGTAGTATGGGTGGCCTACTCAGACTAAGAGAATAACGACCTACCCCACTTCTTGAATTTGATCCTAGGGAGCTGTAGTAGACTTCCATCTGACGAATGAAGAATTCTAATCGGTGGGTAGTGCCATAGTCGCAAAGAAAGATAGCTGGGGCCAGTGCCATAAAAAGCTCTATTAGCCAGGACTAGGACACTATTTGTGGATTGACTTCTAGAATCAAAACTGTTAACTCCAAGGGGGTCAAATGGACATTATCTTTGGGTCCACTAACATTATCCATTAGTTGAAAATTCTAAAATATATTTTAAAGTTGTACAAGAACTTAGTAAAGTAATGTCAGCATTTCTCTAGGATATGCTCTAAAACATCCATTTGGAAATTTAGACCTATTTGTTAGGATTAATGTCAGTACCTTTGTATTTTTGTATGCTTTAACACTGTAGGGCCAGTTCACAAAAAGCATTAAGTTGAATGTGAAATAATAATCCAAAAAAATTATTTTAGGAACTTGGACATGCCTTTCTGAATCAGCTCAAAAATGTCCAACTCTCTATTAGTAAAGGTGCCAAGAGGGTATATTCCTCGCAGTGTTCCAAAGGTTTATGAATACTCCCTGAATATTCCCATTGTATTCCATTTCAGTTGTTTTGTGGCCTATTCACAAAGGTACATCAGAGTACCTAAAACAGTGTTACAGAAGTGCTATTCGCGTACTCCAAAATGTCTTTGTGAATACGCACTACATATTTTTTAAATACACAATAATTGTGCTCACTCCAATGTTTCCACAGGCAATCACCACTAAGTCCTACATTTGGTAGATCAGTAGGAAAAAGTCAAGCATGAGGCAAATAGGTATCACTGTTTCAGGGCATTGAGCAATTTCTTAAATGATGAGTTAGATAGGTTATCTAACTACCATCTTCGTAATAGCCCACTTCTCAAACAACCATAATTCGTAGAAAGCAGACATCACATGCAGTCCAACCCACATGCTACCATGCACAACACAGTAACAGTTGTATAGAACTGTTGTGTTTTAGAGTGGAGTAGGGCATCGTAGAGTGGAATAGCATACAGTGGAGTGACATAGCATAGCGTAGCGTAGAGTGAAGTGGCATAGAGTGGAGTGGAGTAGAGGGTCATTGAGTGGCCTGGAGGGAGTTGTATAGAGTGTCTTAGCATGGAGTAGAGTGACGTAGAGAGGCATATAGTAGAGTAGAATGTTGTAAAGTAGAGTGGCGTATAGTGGAGGGACGTAGTGTGGCTTAAGGTGTCGCAGAGAGACATAGAGTGGAGTAAAGTGTCAGAATGGAGTGGCGTGAAGTATACTAGATTAGAGTGGCACAGCGTAAAGAAGAGAAGAGTGGACTAAAGTAAAATGACAGAGTGGAGTGTCGTACAGTGGAGTGGGGCACACAGTGGGGGCATAGAGTGAAGGGGAATAGAGTGGAGGGGCATAGAGTGGAGTAGATTGAAGTAGGGTTTAATGGAGTAGAGTGCCAGAGTGGGGTATTGAGGAGTGGACTATTGTATAGTGGAGGAGAGTAGCCTAGATTGAAGTTGTATAGGGTGCAATGGTGCACAGTAGAGTGGCGTAGAGTGCAGCTGCATAGAGTGCATCGGTTTTGAGTAAAGTGGTGTAGAAAGCATTGGCGTAGGGTGCAGTGACACAGAGTAGAGTGGCATAGAATGCAGCAGCATACAGTAGACTGGTGCAGAGTAGAGTGGCGAGGAGTAGCGTAGATTACAGTGGCATAGAGTGGAGTGGTGTAGAGTGGAGTGGTGCAGAGTGGATTAGAGTGCAGTGGCTTAGAGTAGATTGTTTCAGATCAGAGTGAAGTAGTGTGGACTGATGCAGGGTAGAGTGGAGTGGTTCAGAGTAGAGTGCAGTAGTGTAGAGTGCAGTGGTGTAGAGTGCAGTGGTGTAGAGTAGAGTGGCATAGAGTCCAGTGTGCCGAGTAGATTATAGTGGTGTAGAGTGGATTGGCGCACAGTTCATTGGTGTAGAGTGTAGTGATGAAGAGTGCATTGCTGTAGAGTACAGTAGAGTAGAGTAGAGTAGAGTAGAGTAGAGTGGGGCAGAGTAAAGTGGAGCAGAGTTCAGTGGCGGAGAGAGCTGTGTTGCACAGTAGAGTGGCATAGAGTGCAGTGATGTAAAATAGAGTGGCATAGAGTGCAGTGATGTAAAATAGAGTGGCATAGAGTGCATTAGCGTTGAGTACATTAGCAGAGAGTAGAGTGGTGTAGGGAGCGGTAGTGTAGAGTACAGTGGTGCAGAGTAGAATAGAGTGCAATGGTGTAGAATCGATTGTTTCAGAGTAGAGTGGAGTGGTGCAGGGTAGAGTGCAGTGGCGTAGAGTGTCATAGAGTGCAGTGGTGCAGCATACATTAGAGTGGTATACAGTGTAATGGTGTAGGGTGCAGTGGCGTAGAATGGAGTAATGCAGAGTAGATTGGCATCGAGTGTAATGGCATAGAGTGCATTGGCATAGAGTGGTGCAGAGTAGAGTGGAGCAGAGTAGAGTGCAGTGGTGATGAAGTGGCATAGAGTGCAGTGGTGCAGAGTAGACTGGCATAGAGTTCAGTGGTGGAGAGTGCAATATTACAGATTAGAGTGTTATATATCTTAGAGTGCAGTGGTGTGGAGTAGAATGGCATAAAGCACGGTGGCGTAGAGTACAGTTCTGCAGAGGAGAATAGATTGGCAAAGAGCACAGTGACAGAGTGCAATGGTGTGGAGTAAACTAGCATAGAGTGCAGAAGAGTGTGGTGTGGTACAGTAAAGTGTTGCACATTAGAACATAGTGGTGTAGACTGCAGTGATGCAGAGGTGATTGACGTAGAGTGCAGTAGTTTAGGGAAGAGTAACATTGAGTAGAGTGACGCAGAGTAGATTGGTGCATAGTCAAGTGGCATAGAGGGGAGTGGCACAGGATAGATTGCAGTGGGGTAGAGTGTAGTGGCACAGAGTGGAGTAGGGTGGCATAAAGTGCAGTGTTGTAGAGTGTAGTGGTGTAGAGTAGATTTTTTCAGAGTGGAGTGAAGTGCAGGATAAAGTGGAGTGGTGCAGGGTAGAATGCACTGGTACAGAGTAGAGTGCCGTATATTGCAGTGGCGTAGAGTCGAGTGGTGTAGAGTACAGTGTCATAGGATGAAGTGTTGCAGAGAAGATAAGAGCGTCTTACAATGAATTGGCCAAGAGTATAGTAGTGAAGAGTGCAGTGGCATAGCAGAGCAGAGGGGAGTAGAGTGCACTGGCATACAGTGCATTGGTGCAAAGTGCAGTAAAGAGGCCTTGAGTAGAGTGGTGCAGAGTAGATGCAGGAGCGTAGAGTTCAGGGGTGGAGAGTGCAGTATTGCAGAGTACAGTAGAGTGCATTGGTGTAGAGTGCAGTGGCATGGGGTAAACTGCTTCAGACTAGACTGGAGTGGCATAGAGAGAAATGGTATAGAGTACAGTGGTGTAGAATGAAATAGAGTAACATAGAGTGCAGTGGCGTACAGTGTTGCAGAGTACAGTACAGTGGTGTAAAGTGAAGTTTTGCAGAGTAGATTGGCATAGTGTGCAGTGACATAGAGTGCATTGATTTTGAGTAAAGTGGTGTAGAGTGCATTGGCGTAGAGTGCAGTGGCATAAAGTGAAGTGGTTAGAATGGAATGGAGTAGCGTGCAGTGGTGTAGACTGGTGCAGAGAAGAGTGGTGTACGGTGGACTGGTGCACCATAGATTACAGTGGCATAAAGTGCAGTGGTGTAGAGTATAGTAGCGTGACAGAGTGGAGTGGTACAGAGTGCAGTAAAATGGTGTAGAGTGTGGTTACGTAGAGTGCAATGGCATGGAGTAGCTTGTTTCAGAGTAGAGTGAAGTGGTGTAGAGTGGAGTGGTTCAGGGTAGAATGAGGTGGTGTAGGGTATAGGGCAGTGGAGTAGAGTGACACAAAGTGTAGGGGCATAGAGTAGAGTCCTGCAGAGTAGAGTGGTGTAGAGTGCAGTGACACAGTGCAGGGGTGCAGAGTAGATTAGAGTGGGGTAGAGTGGATTGACATAGAGGGCATGGGCATAGAGTGGAGTGGTACAGAGTAGAGTGCATTGGCATAGAGTGCAGTGTCGCAGAGTATAGTGGCGTAGAGTTGAGTGGAGTGGTGCAGAGTAGAGTGCAGTGATGCTGAGTGGAGAGGTGTAGAGTGGAGTGGTGCAGAGTAGAGTGCATTGGCATAGAGTGCAATGGCATAGAGTGCAGTGTTAAGTAGAGTGGCATTAAGTTGAGTGGAGTGGTGCAGAGTAGAGTACAGTGATGCTAGTGAAGAGGCATAGAGTGGAGTGCAGTGAGTGGGGTGGAGTGGAGTGATGTAGAGTGGAGTGGAGTAAAGTGGAATATGCATTGGTGCAGAGCGCACTGCCATTACAGACAACACATTTTCAATTGAAATGACCATTACCTTTGCACAGACATACAGTTTTACGGATAAAACTGAACAGCGCACAAACGATAATGTGTGGAAATGTCATCACCTAGTGTATCGATTTGTTTTGATCGTTTTAAAATATGTGTTCCCACCGATTACAGAATTACCAAGAGAATGTGCTTCATTTGCACTTTCCTTACTCAGAAATATACTGCAATATCGCCACAGTTCATTTACAGAAATATAAATTTTTATGTGTGCTAGAAAAAAGTAACATTGTACAGCCGTCCTTCAGCACACTCGTCCAGTTCACAGCATGATTGTCACATAAATCCTCTCACTTTGAAGTCAGAGAAAAAAAAGTAAACACCAAGTGGGCCCACTAGGATGTCGGGCGGATTGCCCCCGCCAGGCTGGCGGTAGCCACCGCCGGCCTGGCGGGAGCAATCCGCCCGACATCCTGTCCTGATTTCCCCCCCGCCATATTAGAATGGCGGGGGGACCACGGCGGACGGAAAGACCGTCCACCGCTTTTCCGCTCTCATCGCCTTGCCGCCGGGGTGGAAAAGGAATAATATGGTGGCGGTGTCTAATAGACACCGCCAGCCATATTAGGATGGCCCAAAATGGATGCCTTTCCGTGGCGGAAAGGCATGCGGTCTTCACTCTGGGGGGCCCCTGCGGGCCCCCAGAGTGAAGGAGAAGTGGGGGGTGCACACGGGGGGTACCTGTGGTACCCCCCTTCATTTGCATAAACAAAGCGGCAGGCACCGCGCGGTGCCTGCCCCTTTGTTTATGCAAATGCTGTAATGCATTTTTAGCATTGTGGCAGGCGGTGCTGAGAGCACTGTGGCGGGGACATCCTAATACCCCCCACGGGACCCCCGCCCTTATGGCGGGTGGTCTCATTCCCCGCTAGGATGACGGGCGGACAAAGTCCGCTCGTCATCCTAATTATTGTCGGCCCGTCATCCTAATAGGCCCCCAAGTTCCCTTAGAAGACAGAGCTTGGCATGGGGCCTCTATCTCTGTATGCACAGCAAGTGTGACAAGATAAAAAACAAGATTTTACAGAAAGGAGCACTGGTGTAAGAACACAAGGGCCCTTGTAAACAGGTTATGCTCCACAGAAGGCGTAACCTCAAGCTGGGCAGCCTAAAACAAAGAAAGCCAGAAAACAGAAAGCAAGCAACTGTGCGTTACTAACACCAAAGCCAATTATAAGCAATGCGCGGAACGCATTCCCAGGGAAGCTTTCCAAATGTCTCGGAGATGCCTTTAGGAAACCTTTCTGACAGGCTCCGACCAACAAATTAAAGTGACCTTCTGTAATGTAACCAATGTATAGAGAAAGCCTCAAGGCACCAGAATGCATTGGGTCCCATTCCTTGAAGTAAATACTGAAGCCTCCTTGTCTGTGAATTCAGATACACTGACTTTTCAACTAACATCGCTTTGCTTGCTGAGATCTTTTAGCTCTGACTTACAAAGTTAAAAGCGAAACTACAAATCCCAAAATGCAATGCTCTTTTGCCTACGGATCGGGAGCTTTACCAACGCGTCATTTATGACATGGGACCACTTGGCAGCTGTGAATGTAATAGGCTGCCTGTGTTTTGCATCTGCATTATTTCACAGTTATAAAGCATCCTTTCGGATTAATTTAGAAAAGTTATCTCTAAAAATAAAGAGAACGAAAGAGTAAAGTGAAAGGGTGGAAGAAATAGAGTGTTAAGTCGGTAAATTAACATTTTGAGAAGGTTAATCAATAAAACCGTGAGAGGAACGGGCGAGTGGGTGAAACTTCGACTGGTCTGTCCCAGACCTCCCCCTCCCTAAGCGTCAGCCGAGGCTCCTGTTTCCTGGCTGTGGATGGGGCAGTTGCCCCGTGGCTGTGTAGTGCTGCGGTAGCCAATACTGGGATGCGTCGAGATTGGAGCATTAACCCCTGCGTGCCCGCGCAGGGCAGCTGGGAGCCCGCGCACGTTTCCCATGAGCCATCTGCGGCCGGGCTGCCTGTCACAGATGCTCTGTGAGGTTGGGCAGGATGCAGAGCCGGTGAGGGTCGCTTCGGGGCTGAGAGGTGCCCGGTGCTCGGAAGGGACAGCAGCAGCACTGGGAGAACTCCTGACCTGCCCAGCAGCCGCGTCTGTGCCCTCCAGAGGGTGCCAGGCTGCGGGTAGTGCGGCCGGACGAGTGCCGCAGCATTGCCACTTGCTGCCAGGGGGCAGAGATTTACATACGACTTCATCGGCGCGAGTAGACAAACTCCTGTGTTGCGGCGGGGGCACCAGGCGGGCAGGGCGACGAGGCTCGTGCACAGCGGGCCGATGACTTCCAAGACCCCCTGAGCAGGAAGGGGTGAAGCGGTGGGGGCTGCCGGTGGGGACCTGGGAGTGAAGCTGCCGGGGATCTGGTATTCGAGGGGGTGTGAGGAACAGGGGTGTCAGGCTACAGAAGAGCATGGGACAGCGGGGGCCTCAGACTGCAGGAGGGTGAGCTGAACGCTGCAGCAGAGCAAGGGATCGCAGCGCCTTGACGCCTTCGGGGATTTCTTCGCGCTATATCAGATGGTCATTCATTCATTCAGGTGGTGCCACACTGCAGGGGAGTAAAGGATGCGTGGGGTGGTAGAGTGAAGGAAGGATTAGGCGGTAGGAGAGGCAGTTTGCACGAGGGTGTGAAGCTGGAAGAGCCCAGGAAGAAGGCTGCGGTAAGGTGGGAGCGGTTCGAACTGAGCGGGGTAGTGAGAAAGTAACTGGGTATACAGAGAGGTGGCAGGGGGACGCACGATGTAGCAGGGTGTGAAGCTGCACGGGTGCTGGGTGCAGAGGTTTTCAGGCTGTAGGGTGCTGTGGGCATTCAGTAGGTAAGACGCTGTCTGATCCTCGGGGTGACAGGTTCCTGGGTTGTGAGGCTGCAAGGGGCTGGGACGCCAAAGGGGTGCCAGGGAGCAGGGGGCCCACACCGAAGCAGGGTGTGAAACTGCACGAATGTTGGGGGCAGAGCTTTCCAGTCTATAGGGTGCTGTGGGCATACAGTAGGTGAGACGCTGTCTGATCCTCAGGTTGACGGGTTCCTGGGTTGTGAGGTTGCAAGACGTCGGGACGCCGCAGGGGTGCCAGGGAGCAGGGGGCCCACATCGAAGCAGGGTGTGAAGGTACACGGGTGCTGGGGTGCAGAGGTTTCCAGGCTGTAGGCATCAGTAGGCGAGACATTGGGACGCTGCAGGGGTACCAGGCTCCAGAGAGTGGGAACTCACAGGGGTGACACATTGCAGGGGAGTAAGCCTTCACGGGCAGGGTCCTGCATGTAGTGCCATCGCCTCCAGGCTGCCGCTGGTGCCCCTCTGCCGGGGAGGAGCACATGCCCCCGCGGGCCGTGCCGCCCCCATGCCCGCCGCCCGTGCCTTGGCCACCCTGGTGCTCTGCGGCCTGCTGAGGCTGTGCCGGGGCAGCTGGAGCTGCGGGGAGCTGAGCTGCGCGGAGAAGGAGGGCTGCTGCGTGTTTGGCAACTCCACGTACACGGAGATCAAGTGCTGCCAGCTGCCCTTCCACACTTTCCTGGACAACGTGGGCTGGTTCGTGCGCAAGCTCTCCGGGCTGCTCATCCTGCTGGTGCTGTTCGCCATCGGATACTTCCTGCAGCGCATCATCTGCCCCAGCCCGCGCAGGCCGCCCGGGGGGCGCAGCCAGCGGCCGGCGCGCAGCGACCCGGAGTGCCCGGCCGCCCTGAACCCGGACACCCGCGAGGGCTCGCAGGACTCGCTGCTGGACAGCGGCCGGCTGCTGCAGCCGCCCGAGCACGAGCTGCACATCATCTCGCCCGTCTTCCTGCAGCTGCCCAGCTACGAGGAGGTCAAGTACCTGCCGACCTACGAGGAGAGCATGGGCGGGCACAGCCCGGTCATCGTGCTGCCCGTGTCCGCCATCCCGGCCCTGCCGGTGCGGGAGCTGGAGGGGGCCCGGGGCCCCAGGTGAGCTGGAAGCCAGGAGGGGCCCCAGGTGTGCTGGACGCCAGGAGCAGGGAGGGGCCCGGGGCACTGGTGAGCTGGAAGCCATGAGCAGGAGGGGCCCGGGGCCCCAGGTGTGCTGGAAGGCAGGAGGGGCCCCCCGGTGTGCTGGAAGCCAGGAGGGGGCCCTGGTGAGCTGGAAGCCAGAAGCAGGAGGGGGGCCGGGCCCCAGGTGAGCTGGAAGCCAGGAGCAGGAGGGGGGCCGGGCCCCAGGTGAGCTGGAAGCCACACGTGCCGTAGGTGCCACACACACACACTGACCTTGTGAGCGGGAGCTGGGACCAGTGTTCCAGGAAAGCAGGGCTATGGGGGCCCGGGACACAGGGCGCAGGAGGGGACCTGCTCCTCAATGGCGCAGGTGCCGGCTGCTAAACCCGAATTTGGCCTTGAACCCTGGAGAGGAGGACAAAAGGGGGCCCGTGCTGCTGAGGAGAGAGAAGGACAGCAGTTCAGTGGCTAGGGTCCAGGGAGAGCAGGACCTCAGGAGGCTCTGGGCCCGAGTGCGCAGGAGGTGGCCGACGTCTCGTGCCAGGATGCAAGCGCACAAGCAGTGGTCCCCGGCCAGAGGAGAGTGAGTGAGTGGGCCCAAGTGAACACAGTGAAACAGACGTGAACCGGGGGTGCATGAGGCCTCGGGTGAAAAGGAGGGGTGCACTTGAAGAGTTACACCTGCTGCCAACACCTGCCGCCGGAAGCTCCCAGGGATGCCCCCACCACTCAATGTGGCTCCATGGACTTCACACATAACTGGATCGAGGCTGCTGTGCGTCTGGGCCTCGGTTCAGACGATTGTCAAATGAACGACCACGTGCAGATTGTGTCCACTAAACGACCACGTGCAGATTTTTCAGCACATTTGTTAACCTTCTTTTCTGCTTGGAATATATACGCCTGCACGCCAGCCTCTTGCCTGATTGCTAGCCACCGACTACAGAAAGCCCAGTTGCTGCGTCTTGCAGCGCCCCTTGCCCTTCCACTACCGCCACCACACCGGAACTCCTCACCTGCCCCGTGACCCCTTCCAACGAACCACAAATGCTCACAGGCTTAGGGCGGGCCCCTACAGCGCAGTGTTCCAACGCTTCGGGGACCACATTCAGGCCAAAGTTAATGAATGTTTGTGGCATATGGACGACTGAGGGCCCCCCTTCACATTTTGCGGGTGGGGGGCATTAGTTTGGGTCACGCAACTGAAAGGGCATCCTCCAGTCACCCACCATCAACCTCAAGTACCTCCTGTCTCCTCCCTTCCACCCATCAATGACAACTACCCCCCACCCCAATCACAGCCCCTACACACTATATGCGGACCAATCACCGAGGCCGGCAGAGTTAGCATGGGTGTCATAACACGGGCTGCACTGGGGGTCACAAACTCTGAAGATACACTTTTTTAAATCATATTTGCATGAAAGCACCACATACTCCAGTTTTGACCTGTATGTTTTTTGCACTTTAGTCCAGATCCTGGAAAACGTTTGCCACCGTTTTCTATTAAAATATCACACACACCTCTGAGGACATGTCTAGAGAAAGCCACGTTTCCATTCCTTGTAGCAAGGTCTCGATTTCTTCGCTGCTCCAGTGCCCCTTGTTAGACATACATCACCCAGCCCGTAACCCATGCGTACGCAGTTACTACTGCCACCTGAGTTGCCGACCTTTTTAATCAAACCTTTAAATTTATGCCCACTGTGCTTGGAACAGTGAGGGGGCGCAGTGTCCCCTGTTTATGCCTTTCTATTTCAAGCTAAGTCCTTTAGTGAAAATAGGGGCATTTTATGTTTTGCGTTGGACAAGCGCCCCACAATTCCGCAGAATGTATGACTTGCAGCGCCCCCTGGTGTCCCCTCCAAAGCACAACACCTCTGTGGGTTCTTTTTTTGTAGTTTATTGTCCCCCTTGCCGACCTTTTTAATGAAACCTTTAAATTTATGCCCACTGTGCTTGGAACAGTGAGGGGGCGCAGTGTCCCCTGTTTATGCCTTTCTATTTCAAGCTAAGTCCTTTAGTGAAAATAGGGGCATTTTATGTTTTGCGTTGGACAAGCGCCCCACAATACCGCAGAATGTATGACTTGCAGCGCCCCCTGGTGTCCCCTCCAAAGCACAACACCTCTGTGGGTTCTTTTTTTGTAGTTTATTGTCCCCCTTCCTGCACCCCCCCACCCCCCTCGCCCCTTCCCCGCTGCCCGAACTGACTGAAATAAGAACCAGCTGCACAGGACAATTAGCATGTGACCCAAAGGGGGCGACAGCCGCTCCCGGTGCACTCTGGGATATCGGAGGCTATCTACATCCGGCAATAATGAAAACTGCACGAGATCTTTACATATCGCAAACGCTTTCCCTCCCGGAACTGCTTATGGACTGGCTGGTTTACGGAATATTTTTTATGTCCTTTCAAGACAATGGATTGAGTCCCAAATGCTTTATGACTGGAAGAAAATCTGTCTTCCTCCGCAGATAGGACCCCGGAGAAGCGGGCCAGCAGGATGTACAGACATCATGCCAACACTTCTTCAAGTGCCTGCTAACCTGTAAACTGTTCACTGTGTACCGTGTGGCTGCCCCAAAGACTAGTGTCCCCGACGGGCCGGGGCTGCCCCACAAAGACTGCCACAGGGGGC
Source organism: Lissotriton vulgaris (assembly GCF_964263255.1). Classification (NCBI taxonomy): domain Eukaryota; kingdom Metazoa; phylum Chordata; class Amphibia; order Caudata; family Salamandridae; genus Lissotriton; species Lissotriton vulgaris. The sequence goes on along the minus strand of NW_028251774.1, from coordinate 122,310 downwards.
TGTGGCATTTCCCAAAGTCTGCCCCAAAGGGCTGTGGCTTTCTCATGTCTCCACTCATGGACATACCCGACTTGTTTATTGTATACAGCACATATGCATCAAAACTCAACCAAAGAAATCTGGAAACGCAACCAAAATAGCTGGAAGATTGTCACCCCCACCGACCCGCCCTTCTTCAGGCACTCCAAATATTTGAACCCATGTCCGTGCTTGAGCACACTGTTTGCATCAAGACTTGAGAAGCTTTTTTTATTTTTTATTTTGAAAAGGAAACTACTGTGAACCCAAATATAACTTTTTTGATTGAAACGTTTTATACTGTTATTTCAAAGAGTAGAGTGTATTTATTGTGTTGGTGGTATTTATGCAGTGCAGACCATGGTATTTATGCAGTGCAGACCAGATTGTGAGGGCAGAACATAGCAGAACTCTACACTGTGGGTTATTTGTTGGTCATGCGACAGCACGCATGGGGATTTACATCACTGGAAGGACCACTGAAATTATGCGGCGGGTGAGTACCAAATTATTCTGCAGACTTAACCAAATTACGCAGCAACAAAAGGTAAATTACGCAGCGTAATGTGATAGTATTATTTCAATATTTTGTAATTTTTACACATGTTAACACTCCGGGCAAACGTTTCATCTCATTAGCACCAGCTTAGTACACACATACAGCAATAAGAAACATACAGGTAACGGTTGAGATTGATTTACTACTGCGTCACAATATACGTTGCTGCGTTTTTAGAAACTTCTCATCTATTTGAGCTAAAAACATTTGGGGGGGGGGTAAAATCTGCAGTTTATGCATCAGACAATGAATTATGTGGAAGATGCGGCACATGTATAATTATGCAGAAAAAGCAGCAACCGCAAAATTGCATAATTCCAGTGACCCTGATCATGGGCAGATTGGTTATTAACTCAGTAGGGATAATGCCAGACCTCGTCCTACCAAAATATCACGTTTTTTAATATCGACCTGCTCTTATATATTGGCTTCCAATATATCGCCGAGATAAGACAATGTGGAATTTAGAATAGTAAATCTATACTTCCCTTTATATACTTCCCTTGAAAATATGGTGGTAGTGAATACAGTGGAATCATTTTACATGTAGGTCGAGCATAATAACTTTGATATATTAATATACAAGCAGCCCTATTGTCCCGCTGCAATAAGGGATCTGGGGTCCGCCTGATGCAGGTCTAGGACCAGCCACTCTGCAGGTGTTCACATTCCACCCAGTGCCTACTTTGGAAAAAATATGTCCAGGGCCCAAAGTTCTTCAGAGCCCACAACCACCACTGCCGAATGTAGTTGTAGTTGAATGCCACAGCTGCCTAGTGCCGACTCACATTATGCCTCTTTATTCTGTCACTCCCATCTCCTTGTCTTCCTCTTGCAAGTTGCATTTCACCCCACCTGCCTCCCTTTGTCACTATTTTCCAGTCTCTCTCTCTCTCTCCCTTCCACTCTTTCTCCATTTTCTGCCTGTGCTTCTCTTGCTCTGGGTTAAAGTCTGATGATGAAAAGTAAGCTCTGTTAGTGCAGATGCCCGCCCCCCAGCAACCACCAGCTCAAATAAACCCCTGTTCCTCCTCCTCATCATCACCAGAGTTATATAGTCCTCTTTTATAAGCCCCTTGCGCTACCGGTGCATCACTTTTTGTGACGTTCCGTGGCTCAGGAGCCTGCTGCATAGTTACGAGGCAGCACTAAGCCACTTTTTTGGTTTAATGCTGCCTCGTAAATTTCGCCCCCTTTAAGGCAGTTTTTTACGTTAAAGGTGCGTGCACTGAGTGTTACTGGAGTGCGTTCCAAGCAACATCCGTGGCTTTTTGACAATGCACCACATTTACGAGGAATCGTAAATCTGCGGCAGTTCTAAAAACGTACGCCTCCCCACGGGAGGCCTAAGAGAGGCACAACAAGGAGAAATATCTTATTTCTACTCGCTTTTTCTTTTTCTATGTGTCCTGCATTCTGCATGTGCCCATGCCTATGTGCGCCGGCGCAGGGGAAAAGGACAGGAATGCGCAGTATCTGATAAATACGGTGCATTACGGAGCATACTTGCCTTTTCTTTTGCCATAGGCAGTGCCGCAGGAAGTCCTGCAGCGCTGCCCTGCAGCCCTGTGGCAAAACCTCATAAATTAGACACAAATGTGTTTTAAAACTGTGATGTGTATGACACAATTTCTGCTGCAACTCCAACCTCCCACTCATCACAGGGACTGATGGGAGCATCCCAGTCTGCCGCTATTCTGCCCGGCTTAAGGGCACATACTTAAAAACACATAGGGCTACATTTATGTGGTGGATTAAAGGGAAAGTGATCAAGGGAAGAATGGACCGAGTGTGGTTGTAGGGTGGAGACAACATTAAATGACATTAGTAGTTTGATTGGGCTCACAGTTTTGAGTCCATGGCATTCCGTAGTTTAGGCCTTTAAACTCACAAATATGAACCTCCATGTTTGAGCTAATTGAAGGGTCGCTGGGTGGTATAGCCGGGTCTAGTGGCTTAGTGGACTAATGTGTCTACTGTAGAGGCTGTGTTCGACATCATTGTCACATGTTCAAATCCTGGCAGGTCCAGTCAGCCTTTCATCCATCTGAGGTCGATAAAATGTGTACCATTGAGTTGGGTAACAATAAACATCTGTTATTCAGTGCCAAGATGCCTAGGCTGAACATGTGCTTTACAAATACACATGTTCTGTAAAGTGAGCTGACTGGAGACTCCTTTGGTGTTTAATGGGGGCTACTTCATGCAAATAGTTTGAAACTTGTCCTAATATTTCTTTAGGACGATGCAGAAGTCTTAAACCTAGTCCCTGCTTCATTGTTAATAGGTAACCCCTTCGCTGCAGGGGTAATTTCCCCGCTGTGCTAGGGGGTTGGGGGGCGCGCACAGCGCCCGCATGCCCATGAAGAGCTGAGCTCGTCATGAGCTACAGTGCTCCTGTGCTCATGACGAGCTCAGCTCATCACAGGTGCATTGGCTCCCGTGGAAAGCTCAGCACAGCAGGGGAATTCTCCCCGCACCTGAGCGTTCCACGGCCCATGACGAGCTGAGCTCGTTATGAGCACCGGAGCACCATGCCTCATGACGAGCTCAGCTCGTCATGAGCATGGAAAAGGCTAAGGAGGCTAGAAGAACGTTTGTGAGTAGTGCACTTCGTATTGCTATAGGACTACATTTCACTCGTCTTCAAAAGTCTCAGTACTTTGGTTACAAGATTCGAAAGCATGGAAACTCGCAAACATTTTCCCAAAGGCCGCAAAATTTGGTCTGTAATGTGACCGAGGTTTGCTTCAATGCCAGTAGGGTGGCGATCCAAGAGAGGTGGGGTAGGGTACAGGCAGTAAGTATAGAGGAAGCGCAGCATGTACATCTAGTGGCTGAATTCCACAATTTCAAACCAGAAAACATGGGATCAATCCCAGTTTCTCCACTTTCCCAAATTGTGTGATCCTAGGCAATTGTTTTATTTCACTTTCCATGCTTTTTCTTTTATCGTCAAATATAAGAGGACCTCGAAATACATGACTTCAGGATGTGCGCTGTACAAAACCTTCTCCTGTGTTTGATTTAATAAGCTATAATGTTGTTCGTGTATAATAGAAACCTCGGCCACCCAAAGGATGCACATAACAAATAACTGTTTCTAAATTCATATTTGAAAACTATCTCTTAAAAAAATGCTTCTCAATGCACTGATTTAATCTGATATACTAATGTGAAATGGTTCTGCACGTTATTGAGATACACTTTTTGAATTTTGAATAGACTTTATCATATTTTTACACGTTTGCTGCAAGATGGCTTTGAAAATTAAGGTGTTCCGAGAGTTACGTGGTGCAGAACACCCTACCTACTTCCTTTCTTTAACTTCGATTAACCTTTACATAAATGCTGACCCGTTTATTTAAAATCTTTTTAATGTTTGTGCTGAGTCGAGTTAACAGCAACCCAGTGCTGCTTTTGATCAGGGGGGGGGGGGGTGCATGTAAACGGCAGGGGGGATGCATGCGGCCCAAGGCCATCTTTTGAGTATCAGTGGTCTAGAAGGTGAGGTAGGCGTGTCTCTAGATGTAAAGACATGCTAGCCCAGTCTCTCAATCCTGCACCCATCTTGTGACCAATCCTGACCAATCCCACTCCCATGGCCCACTGTGTGTCACATTTGATCTCTAACAAAAGAGAGGGACCCCAAAGCCCAAAAGGGTAGGGTACCAGAAGACAAATTGTCAAATAAAGATTCCCTTTTGGGTGCAACTTTATATGTTAGACACACTTACTGACCATACGGCTCATTGATACAGGAGCAAGAAGGAAAGATTAATTAAAAAGAGACAATTTATTAAATCACAAGAATGTTAAAAAAAGCTTATCTTCTCTTGACATCAAATATAGTAAAATATTAAACACAATTCTTCATTAACAAAATTTATACACATTAAAAACTCATTACAGTACACAAGTGGGAAACAAAAAGCCAAAGGAGTTGATGAATCCAATTAGCATGAGGTAAGTACATTAGTGGCTCATGTAATCATACTCTGATATTTGATTTAATTCCTTTCACCAGAGTTGTTATCACCAGAACTTAAGGTACTTCAACTCAGACAAAAAAAAAAGTCTGAGTTGAAGTACCTTAACTTCTGGTCACATTTTATCGCCGGCGAGGAGACTATATAACTCGGTGTGCACACCTTTTAATTTAAACCCATGCAAGGATCACATTTCAAGTTAATTATTTGGCGGTGCTGTGCATCTGGTGTCCAGTCCAGCATGTGAAACCTCCCCGGGACATCAGTGAGGTAAAGTGCCTAAGACTTTGCGCAGCACAAAGCCCCTGCCCCTTTAAGGCCGATCCCTCCACACATGATGAAAAATGTTCAAAAGTTGGCAGATCTGCATCATGCCAGCCTAGATGGAATATATTTCAGAAACCGATCATGCCATATATTACTGCATATAAAATAGTTGTGGTGGGAGAAGTCTATTGGAAAAACAGATTATTGCTGTAAGGCAAGGGTGCCCCTTGACTGTCCAGGAGGGCTGGATCCATGCTAGAGTCCCAGGATACCTAATAAGATACATTTACATTTTCTGAATCTGAATAGAGTAATTTGCATAGTTAGTGGTATCTGGAAGATCTTGCATGTATCCGATCCTCTTAGATCTTGGTCAGAAACTCCTTTGGTAAGGACTGTGACTCTGTTACCCCATATATTTTTTGCTATTTCCACAACAATCCTGCATACCTCCCTCTGTCTTTGCAGATTTGGGTCTGTGGTCAGAGGTCAGAATGGAACTGCCAAGACCATTGCTACTCAAAGTTGCTTGTTTTAATAAGTGTATGTAACCCTATTGGAAGTGACCAAGTTACCTACTAATTCTTGAGCAATCCGCTGAGGGCATAGCACTCTCTTAGATAGTATTTCTTCTCATAGGTCAATCAATCCACAATTTGCTTTGTTAATCAATGTTTTAATTTCAACATTATATCCATAATATGATCCAGTTTCCTCCTAATGCAGCCACAGCTGACAAATGTTTCGCTTCAGTATATAGTGCTATAGAGCTTTCTCAAGGTAAAACAAGTAATTTGGGTTCGGTTGACATAATGATGATAAGGCAACCTACAGCTGCAATAAAGTCCCCTTTGACCTACAGTCTCTGCTGTCCTGTGTAGGTAATCATTTAGGTCATTAAATGAGATGCTCTATTTTGCTATATTCTGGAGCGAAATACGTGTCAGCTATGGCTGTATTACCGATACTTATATTATAATATTTTAAGAAAATATATTGTAAATGATAATTCAAAAATTGAAATAAATAACAATATGTAACTTGCATTTAAGATTGTGATACGTTAACACACATTATACTCAAAGGGGTTAGGGGAGGGAACGTTAACATTTAATTTAACTACAAAATAATTTAACAATAAAAAAAGAAGTACAATTTTGATTATATGAAAAGTTTTAGTGCAGGTGGGTAGGCTTTGTTCCTCTGGTAGTCCTAGGTCAATAAGAGTTTAAGAGATAGGGAAATGTGTTTTAACATTTTAATGAAAAAAATATGATATATATATATATATTCAATGAAAAAACCATAGGTTATAGTCCATATATAGTTAGGAATTTGCATTTACAAAACCTTGAAAATTCAATGAAAAAACCATTGGTTATAGAACATATATAGTTAGGAATTTGCATTTACAAAACCTTATTTTACTCGCATAAAACCATTGAAATTCCATATATAGTTAGATGCGCTAACTATATATCGCGCACCCGCAATCCACTGCTGATGATGTCACATATTACATCATTCATGACATGGTCAGTGACATCACTGATGACATCACTGATGACATCTCAAATGACATCACTGATGACATCACTGATGACATCTCATTTGACATTACTGATCACATCACTGATGATATCATTCATGTGATAATACAATGAACATCTTCAGACTCTAATATAACCTTAGATACAATCAGTGTAAACAGACACTCACAGACTGTCACTCATCCATGGAGTTACTCACACACCTAGTCAGTCATGCAAAGAATCAATCACACCTCCATTTCCTCAACTATACAGTTATACACACCTTACTTATTCAAACATATACTAACACACATTTACTCTCTTATACAATCCCTGATACAAGTTCACAATGATCCATACAGCCACTCACACATTCACTGGCTCTTATGCACAGTTATTTATATATGTCAACTCTCACATGTACTGTGTTTTACATATGTACTTACTTTGACATGTAGCACTGAGATATCCATTCACTCACCAATACACTCATGCACACAATCAACCGCCCATACAGCTGTTTCCACATGCACTTTTGAACCCATACATCTAGTGAATCAACTGCTCACACATCTATGCACAGTCACACACCTCCCAGCCACCCACACACACACTCAGTCTCCCATACAAATACTTGGGCAACCAATCAATAACCCATATAGTTACTCATATAGCTACTGATCAACACATGCAGCAGTTTACAGAACAACAGACATAATGATGCACAAATTAAGACAGTTTAGTCACTAACCCATGCACTCAGTGAGACACATTTAATCACTCACTCATACAGTCAGTCATGCATCTACTAAATCCTTCATCCAGACACTTATACATCCACTCATTCTTCAATATGTAAGACATATTTTAACTTTACAGAAACATACAGTCACTGGATCTTGTCATCAGTGATGTCATTTGAGATGTCATCAGTGATGTCATCAGTGATGTCACTGACCATGTCATGAATGATGTAATATGTGACATCATCAGCAGTGGATTGCGGGTGCGCGATATATAGTTAGCGCATCTAACTATATATGGAATTTCAATGGTTTTATGCGAGTAAAATAAGGTTTTGTAAATGCAAATTCCTAACTATATATGTTCTATAACCAATGGTTTTTTCATTGAATTTTCAAGGTTTTGTAAATGCAAATTCCTAACTATATATGGACTATAACCTATGGTTTTTTCATTGAATTTCAATGGTTTTTTGAAAGCTAATATCTGTAGCTGTAAAATCTATTCTTTTTTAAATCTTTAAATATATTTTACATGTTTCTAATACATGTTTTTAAAAAATATTTTTTTGTTCCGCTCCCAGTCCGCGAACCGGTCAGCTTTCCGTTAGCTCATTTTAAAGCCGCTCCTAGTCCGCGAACCGGTAAACGCTCTTTCAGCGTAACTGTTACGTTAGAATGACGTTTTGCGTTGTCGCGTAATACGTCATCGGACGCGCCAAGTTAGCGGACCCGGAAGCGGACTGAAAGCGGCGCAAAGCGCGAAACGTAAACACAGCAGGTCATGTGACTCGGTAATAACACTTTTCATTGGTTCATTTCACTTTTGGTTTCCTAATGATGTAATACTAGGTCATGTGATCTAAAATTAACACTTTTCATTGGTTTAGAACTTTGGCTTTTCCCAAATGATGAAAACCCCTCCTTCTTTCCTCACTCTGACTTTCATCTTGGTGAGAGAAAGACCTTTGTACAATCAAGAGAAATGGCTTCTGTTGTTGCTTCTGGTAGTGTTCCCCCACCACCACCTCCACCTCCTCATGGAAAGAAAGGACCACCAACTCAACCAATCTTTCAAGAAGAGGAAGATGAGGAAGAGGAGGAAGTACCTGAATATTTGCCAGAGGAGCCCAGGAGGTACAACAGGAAAGAAAATTTCATTTGGCAATTTTTTAAATTTCCACCAGGGCAAAAGAAAGTGAACGCCAGGTATGTCTTTTGCCGTATCTGTGATGATCGTCTTTCTAGAGGCACGGACAAAAAATATAGTTATGGGAATTTCACTATGCACAGGCACATGAGCAGGTGGCACCCAAATACTATAGTGCTGCTCAGCTTCGGGACGAACAACAGAATTCCCCAGCAATAGCCAGAAGATCGGTCGTGCCAGAAGTTTCGGGACCTGAAGCAAGGGAGTTGATCCCAAATATTCAAATGGACATGGGGGAAGTGAAACAAGTTTGTGTGAGGTGCAATCAAATATTATGCTACCGCGAGAGTAGCATAACTCTTATAATAAGAGCCATCAAAAATCATGTATGTCCAAAATGCCCCCAAAAATAAATTCTTCTTTTTTTTGTTGCTCCTGTTGAGCCCTCTTCGATGAATCATTTTTGTTTCCCCCCTCCCCCCAAAAAATAAAAAAAAATACAAAATGTTCAGAAAAAAACAAAAAAATATAAAAAATGTTCAGAAAACTAATAAAAAAAATTTAAAACAACAAAAACAAAAAAAAAGTTCTTTTCAGAACTACCTCCCCATTATTAAAAAAAATTGGTAGAATTCTTTGAACTCTGCCAAGCTCTATTTCTATTAGTTCGCTCCCAGTTCGCACTCCGGTACGCGAACTTTAAGCGAACCAAAAAAATTTTTTTTAAAAAAAGAACAGTAAGTATAAGGAAAGGAAACAGACAGTTATGTTACAAAAAAGACAGCTATAGGGAGTAAAGAAAAGATACTGTTACCCGCAATTCACTTCTGATCATGTCATATATTACATAATTTTTGACATGGTCAGTGACATCATCAGCAGTGGATTGCGAGTAACAGTTTTTTTTGTTTACTTCCTATAGCTGTCTTTCTTGTAACATAAATGTCTTTTCCTATCCTTATACTTACTGTTCTTGTTTTAAAAATTTTTGGAGATCATTCAGAAACAGTAACATTAATAGAGACAGAATAAGTGAATAATAATGACGAAGTATGAGAAGAGAGGGAGTGAGAAAAATACTGGAAGGAGTAGTAAAATTAAGTAATAGAGAAAGGAATGAGAGAAGTAGCAAACACAGGAAAGTAAAGATTAAAGAAATGAAGCAGTAGAACTAATAGATGTTAAATGTGATAGATTAAATGATTGATTGAGGGTGACAATAAGGTGTGTCCTCTCAAAAAGTTTGTTTAAGATGAACCGTACTCTGGGTTGCATATCAAATTTATGCTTGTTGAAGAATACAGAGGACATAATAGATGTGAAGACCTACCATTGTAGTAAAACATGCCCACTTATTACATCATTCATAACATAGTCAGTGACATCATCAGCAGTGGAATGCGGGTTATAAAAGTAGAAAACATTTACCTTATAATTCTTGATAACTTTTAAAGAAAATTTTTCATATATTCAATCTGTAAATGAGAGAACAAACATTTCCAAAAATATTAAAACATGTATTTAAAAATTAGAAAAAAGAAGGGAAAAGGTTCAAGAAGAAACAGGTTTTAAACAACTTTGACACTTACAGAAACCTCTACTTCTCTATGACCCGTACACAATCCTAAAGATATTTATTTTAAACAAACAGTATCTTCATGCTGATGAAATGAGGCCTATTTTGAAACATGATGCTTCTTTTGCATTGCTTATGTCTCACAATAGTGATGCAATAACAGCGCAAAAGAGATGTAAAACCATCATAAAATTGTGTCTAACATTTTAAATGATTGTTTCAGGATGCAAATAAGATGTGTGCTTTCAAGAGCTTTCTTAGAGGTGAGGCCTATTTCTTTTTTTTCAAAAAAAAAAGTACCCAGAAGTACAGCACTGTAAGCATTAGAATTGACACTTACAGAAGACTCACTTTTTCCATATCTACCTCACATTTCTAAATGTATATCATAAGTACAAAAAGCAGAACATTAATTATACATGTTAAAAGGTTTATTTTTGCTGTTCTCAGAATGTATCAAATTTCACTTATATCAGTGATTTGAAGGTATTCATCATGTAACAGCGGGGAAAAAAAAACACAATCAAAATGATTGTGTTTAAAAAACCCATACAACATAAGAATTCTGAATTCAAAACTCCTTAAAATTAACTTACTTTCAATAACGTCAAAGGATCTCCTATGAACAGCATCCACTCTGTTGTGCTATAAATATTTTCAGCCCGGCACTTTCTGAAAGAAAACCTCCATCATTTCGAAAAACATGTTACATACAAAAAAAGACTTCTCACATTCTATCACATGTTTCCACTAGGCCAAATCATGTTGCAGCGATTCGCAAATCTTGTAATTCTTCAAATCAAATCCCGTCATTTTCTATTTTCGCATCTTTCAAAAAGAAAACATTTGAGAATATTTTCACAATCCTGGACTACTAATATCTTACTCTTCTTTGTCACTCATATTCTCCTTTTCCTATGACACTGATACTGCTTACTATGAAGCAGACTTACTTGCATCAGGTTTATATAGTTGGATTTTAAAATTGACATTATATTTAAAAGTTTTGGACGAATAATATAGACAGCATTGCAGACTTACATTCCCTCTACTTGATGAACAATTTCCAATTCCTCACAGGAAATCCCCAAAAACTTTCTTTAAAATTTTGGTTTTAAAAACACCAGGTAAGAATTTTTAAGGTCAAACGGCAATTTTTTTTTGAAAGTTACAACAGAATCATTGCAGAATGACCAGCCGTTTCGAGACTTTAAGTAAGCTGTATAATGTCCTGATGTTGTTGAAGGACCATCGTGAAAGATAATTGCTACAGTTACAAAAGTCCTCCCTGATATTGACAGCTGAGAAGCCACAAATTTTTTTATTAAAGTTGACAATTTTGATCCATCAGGCTTACATCGTTGGATCATTAAAATGACATACTGGCCATATCTACGTATAAATAATGTTGACATCATATCACATTTACATTGGCTACACTCCATGTTGTGATCCGCTGCATTTACTAGCTTATTAAAGGACACTGATTTACTGTCTGGCAAAGTTAAATATATAAATCTTTCTGAGTCTACACTAGTAGTACTTGATACCATACAGTTCTCGCAGTCATGCTGCCATTGATAAGAAAGCCCAAACAGGTGATCTACATCTACACCCTCATCTTGCAATATATCAAGCATATACATTAAAAACTCCTGACAATCTTGCTGATTATTTTCAGAGAAGTCTGTTTGACCTGAACATTCATCTAACAGATAACGAACTTCAGACACACTTTCTACTTTTGTTCGATCAGTGCTACATTTCTCGAAAACAGAATTCAACAAACAGCATAAAATTTGTTCTGAATTCAACAGAATCTGTTCTTTTAAACTCTCTAGTGAAAAGAGAACATTAACCACTACATTTGCATAGCAGTTGACACCAGAACTGTTTTCAAATTGAAAACCAACAACATCTTCAACAGAATCCACTTTCTTTCTGTTAACAATTTTCGGTTCATTGACTTTTAGTCTTTTTGCAACAACCTCCCTACTATTACTGATATTTCTACGTTTCCGGCCTACCACACGTTTCTCAAACAAAGGATATTGAGGCAAATGTGGCGCATACTCTCTTCTTAACCTATTGTATTCCTTAACACAATCTAGATCCGCACAAATGTTTGTGACATCACAGTCAATCAAGTACAATCCCGATAAAGTTCTAACTCGTGACAATGCCACATATGCCATACCCTCCTTGAACACAGAACTGCCAATATTCACCAATGCACTGTCTACACTTAAACCTTGCGATTTATGGATTGTCACCGCATATGCCAAGCAAACAGGAAACTGTTTACGGCGAACATATAAGTCTTTAACAAGCAAAAACCTAGCAGAACAACGACCAATTTGCTGTACTTCCTCAATGCCATCAAATTTAATTTTTAAAAATTCAATTCCATCTCTACTTCTGTATTTCTCAAAATCAACAACATTACCCATTGATCCATTTACCAGACCTCTTTCTACATGTAAATTTCTTCTCAAAATGATTCGGCAATTTAAACACACATTCAAAGTCTTTTCAAAACCCGCTGTTTTAGATATAGTCTTCTCTAATGAATCCAATTTTGATTTCAAATTCTCAGACAAAATAATTGTTGATCCCATATGCTCTATTCTGTCAATAGCTTCAAGTTTCACAATCTCTTGCTTTTCTAAATTCAACATTTTGTTGTTGAAGATGGCACATTCTGCAAGAGTTGGCATCAAACATATCCCGGATTTCTTCTCAGTAATTTTCTTAAAAATATTCTCAGGCACAATCTCTTGTTTGGGATATAAATTGGACAGTAATCGTGCATTTAAAGCTTCTTTCCCATGCTCGGTCACATTTCCAATTCTAATATCTTGTAGAATATTCTTGTAATCTTCATCCTTTGCTTGACGCATATTTTCATGCAGTTCAGCATAATTGAAGTTTAACCATATATTGACGTTGCCAATGCTCCCTAGGCACTTCCTGGTATCTTCATGCGTGAGTATTTTGAACACAGGTTGACCTTTTACTGGTGTCAGCTGCAGAAGATCTCCGAAAACAATGATGTGTTTGCCACCAAATAACACATCATATTCAGTTTTAAGTACTTCTTGCATTCTCAAATGCACAAAGGCAAGCATGACATTGGAAACCATGCTTACTTCGTCAATGATAAGTAGTTTCATTTTCCTCAAGACTCTTGAAACTTCACAGCAAGCATCCCCAGATAACTTGTTGTATTGTAATTTGTTGTCATGCTCCACCGGCAGCATCAGTAGACGATGCAAAGTAATACCTTTAATGTTATGTGCTGCCAGTCCAGTAGGAGCGGTGACAACACAAGACAGCGATGACTCAGTCCTTTCCTGCAAATAACAAGAGATTGCTTTAATGAGGAAACTTTTTCCAGTTCCCGCTTCTCCACTCACGTACAGTCGGACAGGCTTCAACGATGTACATGAGCACTCGTTCTTCTCATGACTTAATCCGTGCTCAATTTCCTTGGTAACTTCATCATATATTTTCCTCTGCTCAACGTTGAGTTGTTTTTCCAAGTCTTCTAAGTTAACTGAATCCTCCTGAGCATGTGCCATGGCTCTTTCTACTTCATTCATAGCAGTGGCAGCTTCATTTTCAATAATAGGTCCTCCAAGTGGATCTTGACTCAATGAAACAGAACTCTGACTGTCCTGAGAACTGTCTCTGGCAATCTCGGCTGCAATCGTTGCTTCCTGCTCAATTTCCAAAGTTAGCATTTCTTGATATTTAGAAAAAGCAGGACATTCTATGGACTCCTTGGCTGCATTGAAAGAGTCTTCGTAACAGAGGAAATCTCCAAGCAGTTCCTCTTCTGCACGCCAAGGCTTGAAAAGTTGCAAAAGTGCTAAATAAAAAAACTCCTTTTTTTCTGGAGATTCACCATTCAATTTTCGATGGTTTACTAATTGGCATTTTCTTTGCTTGACCAGGCATCCCTCACTTCCAATTACAGCATACACTCCTTTCTCAATATCTTCTTTGATGTTCCTCTTGAATATATAATTTTGTAGAACCTCATATAGACAAACATTCTCAAGGTGACTGCTTCGATTTGGATAATATGTATCCAACATGTTGGTCTTCAAAATGTCGGTACTGTTTGGTTCCTTTTCTGCCAAATACTCAATTTCCCGGACAGGTTTTAGAACTCGATTTCGCGTTGCAGCAAGACCAAGACTCGCCCAAACGAGACTCCTGGATTTGGCATAGAGACTTGCTGAAGACAATCGATCAGAACATTCGTAAGCTCCGATTTCTCGATGCGACAACATCTTCAGACTGAAACTGTACAACTTCTTGCTGAGGCTCTTTTCATGGGAAATGTCCTCCCACATATCCTTCAGTTCGGTCTTTTCTTTTTTGGTGATGTAAGATGTCACATACCGAGCCACAGCCATACAGTTGTCAGCCACAAACTGTATATCCATGTTAGCATTCCACATGGACAAAATCACTGGGTTGTAGTCATTGATGTACTTGGACTCTTCGTTCCTTTTCAAATTGTATGTATTCTTGGGTGATTTCCTCGTCACATTATGTCGCAGCGAAGACATCAAACTGTTCACTCTTCCTTTAGAAATCACCGGTCGTGGAAAGTTGAAACGACATTTGGTGTAGAACTTGTCCTTGTTTCTGAATTTACGACGACAGTACTTTCCACAACGATGGCTTTGGAAACGTAGAACTTGTTCTCTTAGGCTTTTCTTCTCCGTTGCGTTTGGAACAGCACACGTAGAATACTGTTCTATGAAATTCATCACTAAGTCATCCGGATCTGTTCCAAATTTAGGTGCATCCTTGATCCACAACAACATATGTATATGAGGAGCACCTCTTGCTTGGTACTCCTTTCTCCAGAAGAAATCCAACACCTCTCCAAGAGGTGGATTCTTCTTATTTGTGATGAAAGACATCATAGCTTCAAATCTATGATTGAAGTACCTGCATACATTCACTGGATCCAAAGAACACAGTTCTCCAGGTGTCTTGAATTCAATGTTTTCAATATTTCCATTTGCCTCTCGTAGAAATTCAAGTAAGTCTTCCCAGCCATACTCGGCACAGCTCAGAGTGAGGAACCATGTTGGAGTTCCTAAGTTCCTCAGCATACATTTTAAATCACCATGACGACGGTACCAGTACTCATTAGTACCACGCTGACACGCCATGAGATTAATTAGGTGAGAATCCAAAATACTGTCTTGGACATTGACTTTATGCATAAAGTCACTTGCCGAGATGTTTCGCATCTGTATACCACTTTTTAAAATGTGGTTCACTGCATATGACAGTCCTGACAGATCGCTTTCAAACAAGAGATGAAACAAATAGGGAATGCATTGACGAAACCTAGGATCTTCTGCATACAATCGTAAAGTCCGGTATTCAGACGCAGGAATTTGATGAGGTCGCTCATCATATCTTCCTCCTTGACCTGTGGGAAATAGCTGTGGGAAACACCGAGCTTCCAAACTTTCCTCCCAAACACTAATGGGACTCCCTTTGGCTTGTTTCATTTGAAACAACTCAATTGCATTCCCCATGACTTCCTTGGAATGCAAAGGATGAACACTATAATGTTCATATATTTCTTCACTATTAGACACCTCTACTTTCTCAATTTGGCCAGCACACAAAACGCTATCCTCTTCATCACTTACTTCCTCTTCTGCAACATATACATTCTTATAGTACTTATTATTTTTCTTCAAATACAAAGTTGCATTTTTCACTTTCCTAACATCCACTAAATCTTGCCATATTTTCTTATTCTTTGTCGGAACCCCATTAACCAAGATAACCAGAGGTTCCTCTTCCACTTTCTCAACTCCAATTGTGTTAATGTTTTTGTTCAAATCTAGAGGCAAATAAACAACTCTTCCCTTTAATCCTCTCTGTAAATCTGCTGGAGGCAACTTCCCTGTCTTTGGCTCCATTCTTACAATAGCCTGAAAGGGATGGATACTTTGAATCAAAATAGATTCATAAGTATTTAAATCCTTCAATTCTGAAGGAATCTCAACCAATTCCAGATTATTATGAACCGCCCTAGCAGGCATCTGGTTTTGATTTAATTTATTACAACAATAAGTACACACACGTTGGTCCACTCCCAAATCAAAACAATTTTCTACCATCAAGTATGTGGCAAAATCCTTCCATTCACTATTATTTTCCCTTTCACTTTTTGCATATAAATTCACTAACTTAGTCTGATTCTTATAATAAGTGCGTCGACAACATACACAAGTGAAATTAGGCCTCTCACTTGATTTCATCTGAAACGTGGCAATTTCCTTCTGAAAATAATCTGTACTGGAAACCTGTACATTATCTTCAACATTACCCTCTACTTCAGGGTCAATTTGAACATTCTCATCTTTACTACCAAAGTAACAAAACTCAATTTCTTCACAAATATTCTTCACATCTATTTCAGAACCATGCAAAAGAGCAGCACATAATTGTTTAAGCATAATTGCTGGACTCTTAGCATAATACAACATTCTCACTAATTTTCTCACTTTATTATGATGCACTGCTAGCATCCTGAAATGATGAAAAACACTCTGGCATACTCTCCTGGAAAGACAAGCCAGTGAATGACCACGCAAACCTGTCATTTGTCTCACTCTGCAAGGATCTAAATCTTGCAACAACTTCATTTTCTGCTTCAAACTTTTCTTATTAAATGTCCGTATAAAATCACAAAGCAAATTGATGGAAACCTGTCGCACACTGCAAATAGAACTACACTTCCAAATGTACACAGGACCCTTAGGACGTCTTCCTAAAACCTCATCACTTAGCGCCTCTCCTGTCTCTGTTGTCACAAGTTGTTCTTTTTCAACTGGACAACCATCCTTCACTTCATAAGCTCGACCACTGGTGTCAACTGCAAACACCAAATCATTATCCTGAAAATAACTCTCCTCATTAAAAAATGCCTCACAACTTGAACTATGCATCCATTCTCCGGAAAAAACTTCACAAAAGTTAGTACGATTTACTACTCTCTTCCATCTACTTTTTGTTTTGAAATCAGAAATTACCTTGCTTAGTTTCCTAATTCTATTGATTACCAAAATAAACAACTTTCGCTTAATTTCAAAAGCATGATCAATAATTTTCTCTACATTTTTCTTCTTCTTATAAAATGCCGCTTTCTGTTGGCCTTTTTTTTAAATATTTTTCAATAAATTAACTATTATCCTGTTACGGAACATTCGATTTCGAATGTCCCTAAACTGTTGTTTCCTTCTACTATCATGCACAGAGTTATCTCTTCCTCTACCAGTAACATTTTTGATGGGTCTCTCCTTTCCATTTAAATTGCTTTTCTTTTTGTGGACTGAAACATTTTTGGGAGAAAAACTTTTCTTACTACAAATATTTCTTAAGAATGATTTCGTGCTCTTACCCGGACCTTTCTTGGTGTTTTGACAAGTATTTGGGGAAGAGGACTGCTGCAATAAAACATCATCCTGCTGTCTTTGACGTTTTCTAGCCTTTCTTATTCTATTTTTTGTAGGCATTTTCCAAACTATGAAAGAATCTGCAGTTGAATCTGTGGAAAAATATAATAAAAAATGTTATTAACCACTATTACCAAACAGTAAATGAATAACAGTCATCTAAAACTTAATGCCCTACTAATTATTTAACATAGCAAATGTTTTCCACCAGCACTGCATCACAAAAATGACACTCAATGGTACAAAACAGGCATAGAACAATCATAAATCACTCCCTAATATTTTAAATGATTAATTCAGGATGACGATAAGATGTAGCCTATCTAAAGGTTTGTTTAGGCCCAGATCTTTAGACTGGGGTGAATGTGTGTCATTGATCCACATTCAGTCCATCACCTGTTTTGTTTATTTGAGGTGAGGCCAACACATGGTTGCAGATAAGATTTTCACTGAAAAAAACCAAGGTAAAAAAACATGTGAAGGCCTACCAATGAAGTAAATCATTAAATGAAAACCAATACATTTCTGGAAATATGCACTGCTAGTGCTTCATAAGTTGTTTTGGGTCATATTTATAAGGCATTTGAGTATCTATTATGCTATTTTACGTTCTTCATGGTGCAAATTTCTTGTAAATACGCTCCCACCTGCGGTTGGCAAATTTAGATTTTGATTATGGGAGTTACATAGGCATGTTAATAATTTCCCAAAAATGGTGTATGACCCCAAACAACCTTTGAAGCAAATGCTCTTAGCCATGTTATCCACCTCCCATTGGATAACATGGCTAAGAACTGCTCGCAAATGCGAAAAAAAACGGCCGCAATGCATGAATATCGCTGAAAAGTCAGCGATATTCATGCATTTTCCAGCAAATGCTCTTAGCCATGTTATCCACTTCCTATTAAATAACATGGCTAAGAACTGCTCAGGGCCCCATGAGGAACGCTTTCCATTTAAAAAGGTAAACATAACATCAAAGACACTAAAATGCCTTCTAAATATGACCCCAAACAACCTATGAAGCTCTAACAGTACATATCCAGAAATTTAATTGATTTCAAAATTCGTTTTTAAACACAGCATATAAATCAATTGTATACCTGCATTCATGAAGAAATGACTAAAAATGTCCTTGAGACACATGAAAGTGTTTTCTGGAATGCCCTAGCACCATTTTTGGGACACTATTAACATGGCTAGGTAACTCCCATAATCAAAAACAAAATTTGCCAAGCGCAAGTGGGAGCGTATTTACAAGACACTTGCCCCATGAGGAACGCTTTCCATTTAAAAAGGTAAACATAACATCAAAGACACTAAAATGCCTTCTAAATATGACCCCAAACAACCTATGAAGCTCTAACAAAACATATCAAGAAATGTAATTGATTATCGCAAATGCGATTAAAAACGGCCGCAATGCATGAATATCGCTGAAAAGTCAACGATATTCATGCATTATCCAGCAAATGCTCTTAGCCATGTTATCCACCTCCCATTGGATAACATGGCTAAGAACTGCTCGCAAATGCGAAAAAAAACGGCCACAATGCATGAATATCGCTGAAAAGTCAGCGATATTCATGCATTTTCCAGCAAATGCTCTTAGCCATGTTATCCACTTCCCATTAAATAACATGGCTAAGAACTGCTCAGGGCCCCATGAGGAACGCTTTCCATTTAAAAAGGTAAACATAACATCAAAGACACTGAAATGCCTTCTAAATATGACCCCAAACAACCTATGAAGCTCTAACAGTACATATCCAGAAATTTAATTGATTTCAAAATTCGTTTTTAAACACAGCATATAAATCAATTGTATACCTGCATTCATGAAGAAATGACTAAAAATGTCCTTGAGACACATGAAAGTGTTTTCTGGAATGCCCTAGCACCATTTTTGGGACACTATTAACATGGCTAGGTAACTCCCATAATCAAATTCTAAATTTGCCAAGCGCAAGTGGGAGCGTATTTACAAGACACTTGCCCCATGAGGAACGCTTTCCATTTAAAAAGGTAAACATAACATCAAAGACACTAAAATGCCTTCTAAATATGACCCCAAACAACCTATGAAGCTCTAACAGTACATATCAAGAAATGTAATTGTTTATCGCAAATGCGATTAAAAACGGCCGCAATGCATGAATATCGCTGAAAAGTCAACGATATTCATGCATTATCCAGCAAATGCTCTTAGCCATGTTATCCACCTCCCATTGGATAACATGGCTAAGAACTGCTCGCAAATGCGAAAAAAAACGGCCGCAATGCATGAATATCGCTGAAAAGTCAGCGATATTCATGCATTTTCCAGCAAATGCTCTTAGCCATGTTATCCACTTCCCATTAAATAACATGGCTAAGAACTGCTCAGGGCCCCATGAGGAACGCTTTCCATTTAAAAAGGAAAACATAACATCAAAGACACTCAAATGCCTTATAAATATAGCCCAAAACAACCTATGAAGCTCTAGCAGTACATATCCAGAAATGTAATTGATTTCTAAAATCGTTTTTAAAAACAACATATCTGTTTCAGCTTACATAACAGACCATGGAATGGGCTCCATGTACCACAATAACTTGTGTTACTGCATGCCAGAATGCTACACCGAATATGCAATTACAATTTCTCAAAGAAACTAATTCTATTAGTATATCACTAGAGACAAAACCACATTTTAAAAACACAGCTTTCTTCATCATTTTCTCCTTAAATCATACTATTCTCTATCTAAATTAAATAAATCTTTTCTCACCTTAGCAAATATTTTTTGAGTTTTGAAAACAGTCTCAGAAATACACCAAATTGTCTTCAGCAGAAGAAAAAGGATGCACTCCAAAGGCTGCAGCTATTGAAAGCACAGAAATACAGATATTCATTTCACATATCTCTCATATTAGCCAATCATAACTCTTCCCTCACTTTTTTCAAATCAAAACCCTTCCCCCCTCTGCCCTCTCTGCCTTTTTTTCTATAGCAACCACCTCCTGGAAGACCTCTCATGTTTGCAAATTCACACAACAATGTTTCAATTGAACTCTGAACTCTCAGTTCACCTGCGTATCCAGTGCAATCTTTCATTAAATGTTTCTTCCTTGACCATTCAAATTACATGTTTCAAAGAACACATCCATGCACCCTAACTTTCTGTTTTCAGAAATGGAAATGCACCAATCACTGCTAATGATTCATTAGCATTGCAAATCCACACTTTTTTTTCTTTAGAAACTCCTACTGTTTCAACTGCCCTTTCATTACCACACTTCATCTGACTGCAGAACAACCTTCTCCCACCATGTTTAAGGTCTGGATTGTTGGACATAGTTACATCCACTGGGCTCAAAGGTATGCTGAGAACAGAAATTTACCTAACCTCAATTTACAAGATGTGGAAATTAAGTGGTTGGGCCAAAGAGGATTAAAATGTCACCAATTGATACCATTGGTGAAAACCTTTATGCATTTGCCAAAACCTGACCTGTTAATAGTGCACTGTGGAGGTAATGATTTGGGCACTTTGACAGGGGTAGGTCTGGAAATGCTTTTAAAGGACACCTTTGAGCAATTAATGGCACTTTTTCCTCAAACTGCCTTGGTATATTCCAATATATGCCAAAGACAGAAATGGAGGTGGTCCAACCAATTTTCTCCACAAATTGAGAAAGCGAGGAAGCATGTAAACAAATCTGTTTCAGCTTTCATGAGAGACCATGGAATGGGCTCTCTGTACAACAATAACTTGCGTTACTACATGCAAGATATCTACAGAGGAGATGGAGTTCACTTCTCAGATGAGGGCAACAGAATTTTCATTCTGAATTTAAGACTGTGCATTGGTACCTACTTATAAGTACCTAAATGTACCATAAACCCAAAAGCTCTTCTCAGAGCTACCCTTCATCTGATCACACACTTTTATTATTTTTTTTCTAACTTTTTTTCTGTAATTTTCAACAAACTACGCTCAAAGAGCGCTATCCGGTACGCGAACTGGAAGCTAACCGCGCAAAATTTCAAAAAAAACGTTTTTTCTTCGCACATATAGTCCTCCTCAGCCACCCTCAGAAAACGTAGGGGGTCAAAATACTTGTACCATGCCCCCTTCTACCCATTCAGAACATTATTTACCCTCCATTTTATACCTTGATTCGACCGAAACACAAAATGGTGGACTCCCGTT
Organism: Lissotriton vulgaris; assembly: GCF_964263255.1. Taxonomy (NCBI): domain Eukaryota; kingdom Metazoa; phylum Chordata; class Amphibia; order Caudata; family Salamandridae; genus Lissotriton; species Lissotriton vulgaris. The sequence goes on along the minus strand of NW_028251774.1, from coordinate 100,778 downwards.
ACGCTCCTAGTTCGCGGACCGGACCGCTTCCCGGGAAGCGGTCCAAAAAAAAGGTGGGAAAGTAATTTACAGAAAAACGACTACAGACACTCTCACCAAATATAAATTAGCTCATACTACATAACAATCCCTTTCATTCTCACAAATTTGATTGAAATTTCATTTAGCCATTTAGCCTGTAGACCTCTCCAAGTACCGTGAGGTAAATTACTTCACAGAACACATCTGAACTGTTGGAATTGACAACCAATGAAAATGTTACTTTCATTTTCTACTTTTATTACCTGACATTTGATTGGTTATATACCTGTATATATATAAAGGAAGAGAAGGAAACACAGCCATTTTGACTACTACTTCTTGTTGTACCTCACATTTCAATAGCTTCAAAAAACTTCAACTTCTTTGTGAAGGTAAGTTATAATTTTTAGAAATGAAATATATTGTGCACTATAACTTAATATAGTAGACTTTTTCTGCTAGATATACACTATCCCTCTGTAGTAGTAATGTATTTAGATAGACTTCTCTGTTATAGTTATGAATGGAGTAAGGCTTGTCTTGGTTAAATCACATACACTTTTTTATAGTCCTATTTCCACTCTGATACTATACACTGCCAAAAGATAAATTCACTGATAAAAACTGCCTATCTAAAATTAATCCCAACAGTGCCCTATCTCTACTAATATATATTTTTTTAATCCAAATTTCAGGCAAAATGGAAGGCGAGCAGCAAGTTTCTTTTGAGATGGACCTGCAAGAGAGCAGCCAAGAATTGATAGATCAAATTGACATGGAATTTATGGATGAAAGCTTGGATAATGAACTGCTGCAATGTGTCCAAGCAGTAGATACCCTCCTTGCAAATGAGGACATTTTACAACCTCACAGATTGCAAACAATATTTCAAGAAAATAATGACATTTCAGACACTCAAATGTTAGAAAGTTTAATAAATTATGAAAAACAATCAAAATAAAAAAAAAACTTTAAAAAAAAAGAAAACAAAAAAAAACAACAAAAACAACAAACAATTAACATACAGTATTTGAAAAGTGTATCATTCTATTATCCTTATAGTACGCTGCCTAGAACGCTTTCCGGTTCGCGTACTAGGCGCTAACAACGCAAAAAAAAAAAAAAAATTTTATGACCCTCCTGGGCCCTTTTAAAACCTCCACATAAAACCTAGGGGGTCAATGAGGATCTACTATGCCCCCTTATGGTAATTTCCCCCTTTGTTTTGGCCTCCTCTTGTCTCTCGATCCTACCGAGAGACAAGATGGCGGCTGCACCGGACTGTTTAGAATGTTGACAGACACCGAAGAGCCAATCAGCTTTCCGTGCGCAAAGTTCCGTAACGCGAAAAGTACGCGAATCGGATCGCTGCCCGGAGCGCTGTTACAGATATATATCTTGATTTAAACGTTAATTTCTCAAAATCCACTGAAGCACATATATTGAGACCTAGCAAAGGCACATCGGGCTAACAGTCCCTACAATTTTGCCAAGTTTCGTGGAAATCCATTCAGCCGTTTGGGCTAAAAGTGAGTCCAACCGCCCTATGGAAATTAACATGGGAAAAACGCGTTTTGGGACCCCCCTTTTTTCTCGCCCCCCCTTGACGACCCCCCCCCCAAATTTTCAGGGGCTGCTCAGAAACAAAATGTGCCATTTTCCTGAAAATTTCAGCCAATTCCGTCCACAAACACCAAAGTTATTAGACATAGAATTTTCAGAAATCCCATAGGGAAAAAATCCTAACTATATATACCTACTGGCGACCGCCAGTAGGTAATATATATATATATATATATATATATATATATATATATATATATTCACTGAAAACACCATAGGTTTCACACCAGTTATAGTTAGGAATTAGCATTTAAAAAACCTATTAAATTCACTGAAAAAACCATAGGTTTGACACCAGTTATAGTTAGCTGGAAATTTTACTGGCATAAAACCATTGAAATTCCCACGTTATAGTTAGTTGGACTCACTATAACTTGCGCGCCTGCAATGCACTGCTGATGACGTCACATATTACATCACTCATGACATGGTCAGTGACATCACTCATGACATCACTGATGACACCATCCAGTGAATGTGTGTCTTTCTGAAAAATAAATATGTTTTATATATGTATATGTAAAGGTCAATGGAAGAATAAATGTTTAAATAAGTGTCTTAATGGATGTTTTTTTTTTAATTGATTGGTTAACTGGCTTATTAAGTGTATCTTAGTGAATACATATATTAGCGAGTATTGTTTAAATATTTAAATGTTTGTATCAGTGTTTCACTTTGTGTATAAGTGGCTGCATGGGTTGGTGAGTAGTTACATGTGTGTGTATATGGGTTATTAGATGTTTTTTTTAGTATCAGTATGAGTGTCTGTATGGTTTGGTGGGGGTGGGACTTAGCACATAGATGGATCAATGACTGACTCACTGTTTGTATGTGTTTTGAAGACAGCATATGTGCAGGACTGTATGGGTGGATGAGTGTGTATATGTGTGTGTTAGTGAGTGAATGACTGTCTCACTAGTGTCTTTATCAGTAACTACATATGTTTTAATCTAGTATATGTGAGTATTGATGTATATAAGTGAGTATATGTGAGAGTGAGAGATTGAAAGAGTTCTTGTTTAAATAAGTATGTGTTTCTATAAGCGATTGTTTAATAGAGTAAGTATGTGTAAGTTTCCTTAGAAGTAAGGTGGTAGTGTGTGTATAGCTGTGTATGCAAATAAATGGATGTTCAATAGTTTATTTGCATGTGTGATTATGTGTGTGAGTAACTTTTGGATGACTGTCGGTGTGTAACAGGATGTATAGGTGTTTCACTACATATGATGAGTGAATATATGTATGAGTGACTATATAGAACTGTTGGTGAATGAGTGGATGTGTATATAGATGGTGGTATTACTGAATTGGTTGTTGTAACTGGTATGGGTATCTCTATTTTTTTGAAAATTTTAGTTTCTATTTTTGAATATGTGTTTCAAGGGTAACATTACACTGAAAGGAGGTCTGTCACTCTGTCACAAGGATGGTGTCATCAGTGATGTAATGAGTGATGTCACTGACCATGTCATGAGTGATGTAATATGTGACGTCATCAGCAGTGCATTGCAGGCGCGCAAGTTATAGTGAGTCCAACTAACTATAACGTGGGAATTTCAATGGTTTTATGTCAGTAAAATTTCCAGCTAACTATAACTGGTGTCAAACCTATGTTTTTTTCAGTGAATTTAATAGGTTTTTTAAATGCTAATTCCTAACTATAACTGGTGTGAAACCTATAGTTTTTTCAGTGAATTTCATAGGTTTTTTAAATACTAATTCCTAACTATAACTGGTGTGAAACCTATGTTTTTTTCAGTAAATTTCAAAGTTTTTTTAATGCTAATTGCTAACTATAAATCTCAGTTTATAAGTAAGTCTGTTAGCGCACTAGTTGTTCTTTAGAACACTCTGGGACATTCTGTCATTGGTCTATATTTGGGCTACATCTGGCTAATATTTTGGCTACATTTGTTTTTTTTGTCTCTGGTGGCCATCTTTGGGCTACATTGGGCTATATTGGGCTACATTGGGCTACATTTGGGCTACATTTGGGCTCTAACATATATAAATCCCAATGTAGCCCAATATATATTTTTTCAATGATTCGGCATATGCTTAGAAAGCATCCCAATAACTATTCTAGGGCAGAGGTCAGGGAACTGGCCAAAAACCCTGTCCAATCTTCTGCCAGCACCTCCCGAACTACTGTTTCCACCCCATCAGGACCAGAAGTTAGGGAGACATGCTCCATCATTCAAACTAACTTTTCAAATTTTAAAATAGTTTGTAAATTTTGTGGTCAAACGATTTGCTATGTTGAGCATTGCATCACTCTCATTAATCGTGCTTGGGAAAACCACAAGTGCCAAAGGAAATATTAATTTGTTGCACTTCTTTTTTCTCCTGTTGAGCCCTTTTGAAATGCCTGTTTTTTGTTTCTCCCCCTTAAAAAATACAAAAAAAACAAAAAATGTTCAGAGAAACCAAACAAAGCAAAAAATGTTTAAAACCCCCCCCAAAAAATATAAAACAACAAAAAGAATAAAAAAAACAGTTCTTTTCAGAACTACCTCCCATTTATATAAAATGACTTAAATTTTAAAACTCTGCAATTCTCTTTTCTCCCTGGTGCGCTCCCCGGTGTGCGTACCGGGGCGCGCTTATAGATATATATATTTTTTTGAACCTAAATTACTCAAAATCCACTGGAGCACATATCTTGAGACATAGCAAAGGCACATTGGGCTACCAGTCCCTACAATTTTGCCAAGTTTGGTGCAAATCCATTCAGCCGTTCGGGCTAAAAGTGAAATCGACCGCCCTATGGAAATTAACATGGGGAAAACGCGTTTTGGGACCCCCCTTTTATCTCAGCCCCCGCTTGACGCATACCCCCCAAACTTTCAGGGAAGGACCGGAGCTCGAAGAGGCCATTTTGAGGAAATTTTCAGGCAGATTCGTCAACCGGCGCCAAAGTTATTCCAAATAGAATTTTGAGATTTAACATTGAAAAAAATCCTAACTATAACTACCTACTGGCGACCGCCAGTAGGTAATATATATATATATATATATATATATATATATATATAGATGTCTTCCGTGACCATTTTGGAAGAAGTTTCAGTTGAGGTGAAACGTTTGTGGTGTGATGTGCGGAATGGAAACAAATACAGCATCGGACTAATGGGAGAACATTACCCACCTCGAAATGGCATGAAATCAGCTGTTTAATAGCCCCAGCAACAGTGAGTACCTACCCTAGAGACTTCTGGGAAACGTAGTCAAATGACTTTAATGGCAGACTACGATTGAAATGTGTGCTCAGCATTGGGGACAGCTGTACTCTAAATAAGGAGGAGCCAAAGAGTTTTAAATAAGGGGAGTAACCTGCTGTCCGGTTTTCAAGGCATCTGACGAAGACTGAAATTGTTGAAATGCATTATGCCTGTCTGATGAAAATAAAGCAAACCGATTTCACGCATCATCCCACAAGTGTCCTTTGGTTGCTTGCGCAGTGAGCGGCCGTTTCAAATTGATATATGATATAATATATATATATATATATATATATATATATATATATATATATATATATATATATATATATATATATATATATATATATATATATATATATATATATATATATATATATATTGTTTCCCAAAGTGCTCTCAGCAATTGAAAGGTCACGCAACCCTGTCCCTGCCATCAGGCATTAGTTTCCTCGCTGCTGCCTACTTCGTTAATGCCAGGTAGTGAACTGATGGCCGACGCGTTTCGAGGCAACGCCTCTTCCTCATGATCAAGCATACACATTGAAAGCCATCTCATTTTCAGTTTACTTTTATTTCCTCTCGTCGGTTTTTACTGCGTCCATGATTATTGATGCATTCTGGGTATTATAGTTCAATTAGAGATGAATCAATGTTGTATTGCAAAATATACTTAATCTTTTGTCCGTAGTAGGTTGGCATCTTTGAAGCAGGCTACCCAGAATGCATCAATAATCATGCACGCAGTAAAAATCCACAATCTATGAGGCAGTAGCTAACCTGACAAAAGGTTACAAGCAACAACCATGCTTGTAACAAAAAATCCATTATACAAAAATAAAAAAGACCCATAAGTTAGTGTACTTACCTGAGCACAGCGTCGATTGACAACAACCAACAGGGATCTGATCTATAAGGTCCTGATGAAGGCCAAAGGGGCAGGCATATATGGCCAAAACATTTTGACCAGTTTATTTGATGCTAAGGATTGTTAATACATCCAAACATCATCACCTTATTCATTTTTAATCTTACCCCTATCCCACTTCTCACATTAACAACGCTTTTTACAAGTATAGTAAGTAATTTTACTCTCTCTGCACAGATTCCACCAGTGTCTCCTTCCAGATACTCACACTCCTATTGGAGGTGTCACTCACCGGGAGGAACAAATACCCAGTTTTGGAACCCGATGATAACACTACCCACTATGTCACCCTAGGGGTGATTATGTATACTGCTGATGGCAATTTGTGGTTGAGGGTTTTCGAGAAAACACTTGTGAGACTCTGGTATCAAGACCGGGATAGTTCACTCTTCTCATGATTTGTTAAAAAAAGAAGCACCAGCTATGGGGCTGATCACAAATTCCACCACATATGTCCACATCAGTGACACTAGCTGTGACTTGCCACTAGAAGGCAAATTATCCTTGTCTCTGAGTACTCTTCAAAAGATTTCCATGGCGAAAGTATCCTTTTCTGCAACATATAATGCCAGCTGAAAAAACATCAACTACACCAAAAAAGATCATTTTAAAATGGCAATATATGTTATTGGAATTAAAAAATCCTAGCAGAATTAATTCCTTTGAACTCTCTAAGGCATCATTTTACTATAACAATAACTACAACAACAACAATAATAACAATATTATTAATAATAATGTATAGCCTTCATATTGCACTTCTGCAATATGTAAGCACAGACAATAACTGGTACTTCTATTACCCAATTTAATATTACTCATTTTACCTAACTCCTAGAAGGATAGAAAGCAGAATCTGCCAATTTTCTAAAGTAGGGAGAATTATACTCTCACTTCCGAACACTAATTTGTCACCCCAGCATTAATGGAAGGATTTTGATTCCAAAATGGTGATCATTGGCATGCAAATCATTGAGCACCTCAAAAGATAATACCTATCATTATGTTGTTATTATATAGAAAACGTACTTCCATTAAGTACTTTTTTAAGGTCTAGGGTCTAGTGATTTCTATAGAGCAGAACTCATTAGTGACCTTCACAATGTTTATAATGTATGCAAAGTGCAATTCAACATACATTATTCTGCTTATAATACATGGGAGCTTGCAATGCCTGTATGAATACCTGCCTTTCTCTTCATTATTAGTCGAGTTGTGACATCTCTAGTCACCTGTAGCGTTTTCCTGAAACCGCAGAACATATTCTTTGTCTATGTCCTTGGGTACAGGACCACTTTTTCAACTAGTGAATGCAAGGACACTTAAAGACGCTACGTAATTCTGTTTTCCACGAATGCTAACAAATCCATTGGGTGTTCAACTAAATTTGTTTCACTGGTGAAGCTGTGGCTAAAGGCCCGGGTTAAATCACCCACTTTAGGTGCCTTGATCGTAATAATTTGAATATGACTTTTATCTGGTGGTTAAAGATTGATAATATTTTATTTTTAATATTATTAAAATTCATTAGGTTGTTTCACTATTCCAGGTATTGTATTGATTTTTAATACAGAATTATGCAATACACTTCAACCTATCTAGTCACATGTAATAAGAAAATGAAGTAGCTGCTCAACTGTAACAACTTATTACAGTTGCTTTGTGATGTCATAATGCTGCTGCTAGAGCCAGCAGCCAAGGTGAGAGGCATGTCACAGAGCATAACTACAGCTACAGTTTAAACAAGGAAAGGAGAACTGATTTTTCATTCTTCTGATCTATTTTTCTACCCTATCAACAGCAAGAAGATATTTATGGCAACATGGTAATTGCTTGTAGGTCTTTATAGCATAGATAACATCTCTGCATGTTTCTACACATGCTGATCCCCAACATTTTTTTAATCTGACATGTTAAGCTGATGCTCATATCTGTTTGTAACAAATTACTAGCTGCTTTTGATGAGTTTAATTTTGCACTACATGTTCAGCTTTTATCCTTCATGTCTGCAGCCACAATACATCTTTAATCTGAAAGAGAAAGGTGCCAATGATTTTATTGTGCTTTGGGAAGGACGATAGCGTGATTATGTATTATAAGTGTAAGAAAGTGCCCCTTTTTGGCATGGTCACACCCAATTTATGTTGATATCTGATGTAATTTTGACAGTAGTGCACTGGGTTCCTGCTATCTAGGTCCCCAGTGCCAGAGCGTTTACCCTAAAACTGTACAATTGTTTCCCCAATTGTCAATACCTTTAGCATCCCCTGTAAGTACCTAGTAAATGTTACCCTGGTACCAAGGAGGCTAAAGAGTGTTCATAAGGACTGCAGCATGGCCTCTCAGTCTGTGTGCAATGATGCAGAGAAAATTGAAGACACAACATGGCAATCCTCATGTTTGCCATGCCTGAAGATGCTGCATGCAGTATAGGTAAGTCACCCATGAAGCAGGCCTTACAGCCCTAAGGCAGGGTGCACTATACTACACGTGTGGACATATCTGCATGAGCAGATATACCCTGTGATATCAAAGTCAATGCTTGGATATTACAAATGGACAGGGAAGCCATTATGAGAACATGTACTGAACACTGATGCTTACGACTTCCCCAGCTACATGATGGCTTCACTGAAAGTAGAGATGTTTGGTATCAAATATCTGGTATTAAACAATGCACAATGATTCCAGTGATGGATTTATTAATATATGCACCCAGAGGGCACCTTAGACCTATCAAATTGGCTGACTGGTGTAGACCAGTTTGCCACAACAGACAGCTAGCGCTCTCTGAGGGCAGAAACAATGCCTGCTCTGGCCGGAGGTGTTGTGACCTCCTCCAAGCAGGATGGTTAAGTGATCAGCATATCAAGGCAGGCGACATCAAAGGCCGCTGTCGCCTTTGATATTCGTCCCAAGGCTTCCCCAGACAGGGTAAATGCTACCCCCTGCCCTGGCTCATTTGACACCCAGACAGGTGGAAAAATGAGTTAGTTAGGAGGCGTGTTTCTCTCGCAGGCTAGTAATCCAGCAGCGTACCAACAACAGATACTCCAATACCATATACTCACATGGGCCCATAAACAAACACACAATTGAGTGACCGCTGGAGTCAAAGTTTATGTTTCTGAATTCAAGATTAGTTGCCTTTTATTCCTAACTAACCTTTCACTAATCAAAAAGTTCTTTCCTCTGGTCGATGGACGATTAGTTGAACAAGTTGATGGTGAAATGACATAAATTAATCCTCATATATAATAGTGAAATGACCACAGATTCGGGAAAGGTTAAAACGTTTATCTAAATAAATTGCATGTGAACCACTTCAAAGTACAGTACAGTCTCCATCACTCATAGGAGAGAAAAATCAATTAATCATTCATCAAACACGTATTTTGTATTTATGCAATGATTTATGCTCAGAAAGGAGAGGACAGAGAGAAAAGAACATCTGTAAATTCACGATGATATATTTACCTAGGATGGTGTGAAGACCAACCCCCAGCCCAAAGGGCTGGTAAGGGTCCCCCGGGATAGATCAGGAGACAAAGACTTCAGGACAGGATAGATGACCTCTCTAGCACCGACGGTCATGTTGCACCCCTCTCTGACACTCTCTTCCTCCTCGAGATTCTTCTGCGATCTTCTTTCTAATCCTAATAATTTAGGATATTCAGCTCTGCATTCGGTTTTTCATCAGCATCAATTTCTACTCCAACAGCATCCTGAGCTCTGCAGCATTCAGCAAAAATGTCCTTCTTACTTAACTAAAACTACCTCAATTATACCTTTTCGTTCCTCATGTTCCACCCATTAATGTTTCAATATTGTAAAATTACTAACTCTGATTGGTCAGGCAAGGGGGGGAGATCATCAAACCATGCTTACATATCACTCATTTCAGTTAGGCCATTGTTAACAAACCCATCCACATAATTTTTTTTAATGTTTCATTTTCCCACTAACATTCACATTCAATCAATCAATCACTAAAATTTGTATAGCTCGCTACTCGCCTGTGAGGGTCTCAAGGCGCTGAGGGTGGGGGGAGGGGGGGGTCGCTACTGCTCAAACAGCCAAGTCTTGAGTTGTTTCCTGAAGGAGAGATGGTCCTGGGCCAGCCGTAGGTGAGTGGGGAGGGAGTTCCATGTCTTGGCTGCCAGGTATGAGTAGGATCTTCCTCCGACTGTGGATTTCCGAAATTGTGGGACGGGGGCGAGGGCCAGGCTGGCGGATCAGAGCTGGCGGGTGGTCATGTAGAATGTGAGGCGGCTGTTGAGGTACTTCGGGCCCATGTCGTGGAGAGCCTTGTGTGCATGGGTGAGGAGTCTGAACGTGATCCTCTTGTTGACGGGGAGCCAGTGAAGGTCTTTCAGGTGGGCAGAGATGTGTCTGCGGCGAGGGATGTCCAGCATGAGTCGTGCTGAGGCGTTCTGAATGCGCTGGAGTCTTTTCTGGAGTTTGGCTGTGGTTCCAGCGTAGAGGGTGTTTCCGTAGTCCAGATGGCTGGTGACGAGGGCCTGGGTGACCGTTTTCCTAGTTCCGGTGGGGATCCATCGGAAGATCTTTCCGAGCATGCGCAGGGTGTTGAAACAGGATGATGAGACGGCGTTCACTTGCTTGGTCATCGTGAGGGAGGAGTCCAGGATGAAGCCCAGGTTGCGTGCGTGGTCCGTAGGTTTGGGTGCGCTGCCCAGGGCAGGGGGCCACTAGGAGTTGTCCCAGGTGGAGGGAGATGGTCCGAGGATGAGGACTTCCATCTTGTCTGAGTTCAGTTTCAGATGGTTGATCTTCATCCATTCTGCGACGTCTCTCATTCCTTCCTGGAGGTTGGCTTTGGCGGTGGCGGGGTCGTTGGTGAGGGAGAGGATCATCTGGGTGTCGTCGGCGTAGGAGATGATGTTGAGGTTGTGTTGGCGGGCGATGGCTGCGAGAGGGCTCATGTAGATGTTGAAGAGGGTGGGGCTGAGTGAGGATCCTTGCGGAACGCCGCAGATGACTTCGGTGGCCGCGGATTGGAACGGGGGGAGGCGGACTCTCTGGGTACTTCCGACGAGAAACGAGATGATCCACTCCAATGCCGCTCCTTGAATTCCGGTGTTGCTGAGGCATTGTATCAGGGTGCGGTGGCATACGGTGTCGAAGGCTGCTGAGAGGTCCAGGAGGATGAGGGCAGCTGTTTCTCCATTGTCGAGCAGGGTCCTGATGTCGTCGGTGGCTGCGATGAGGGCGGTCTCAGTGCTGTGGTTTGCTCGGAAGCCGGACTGTGAGGAGTCGAGGGATCCGTTGGTCTCGAGGCTGGCGGATCGGTTACAAATGTTTAACTTTAATATGTGGTCTTATTCATTCAGTTCTTTATACTGCCGGCTCTCAGGCTTCAGGCAGGCTGTGGCCTTGTACTTTTCTTGACCCATTCGTCATTCTTCCATGCTGATTTTCATTTGTCATGCGCGAAAAACCATGTGACTCAGCTCACTCCAAACATACATGAGAGTCCAAAATGCACACTAGTGATAAAGCCAAAAACACAGAAGTTACTCTCAAGTATAAATGGTTTCTCTGCATACCACCCATCTCTACTGTAACCTCCCTTACTCAGTAAAACTTTTCCCCGCATTAGCATTAGTAAAATAGCTTGATTATGTTTCAGCTAAGCAGGTGCCATGCACGCGAGTCTTCAAGACTCCATATCAGTGCCTTCTGCTCATGCACAAGAATTTCCCTCCAAGCATTACCACGTTACATTGCGTAGATGCAGTTGACGCATGCGCAGTAAAGATTTCCCTGTTAGAGTGATTTTATTAGTCCATTCAAAGGATTATCGGTAGTAAGCACATACGCAAGCTTCTCTAACCCTTGATTTTTTATATGATGCGCATTTGTTTTACACAATACGTAATTAATAACATGTTAGGGAGTTAAATGACAGAATTGCTTCCAAGCAAGTCTCTTTTCTACGAGTCCTTGCTCTATCAATCCCCTCTCTGATGGGATTTTGAGCCATCACAAAACTACCCATCCCAATCAGATGCCAACTTTAGCATATCTCAGTTTCTGTTCCTCACTTTTCGTTCTTAATCTCATCTTTTGTTGCGTGCTTATCTAGGATCCTAATCGATACTGCGACCTTATGCCCCTATTCGGCTATAAATCCATTTATTCCCTATATTGGCATAACCGTTCAAGTGCGATATTCAGAAAGTCATCTCTGGCCTCACACGAACAGAGCCACATTCCAGAATAGTTCTCTGCCACTTCCTTTGCAACCAATTAGTGCAATGACAGAGCAGAAGTCACTATCTGAAGATTCCTAGATTAACACTCCGAGTTCTTCAACAAGATAAAAACTCAGCAAACCTGGAAATCCCCGCTTGCTGTGTTTTGATTAGTAATGGAACTCTAATGAGCAACTGATAGCTATCACTTCCTAGTGACATCTTTAATTGACGTCTTATGTCCAGCAAACTTACGTCAAACCAGGCACCTGTCAGGTATAAATATTACCAGCGTTGCCTTAAGCAAACGCTGTCTCGTTGCTGTTGGTGAAGCGAGCCCTCCTGTTGCTGCAGCCTGCTGCCCGTCGCCTGAAGCTGCTGATACCATTATCGCTGCTAAAGCGCTAACGATGGTGTGGTGTAACTAGGAGCTGAACAGCCGTCCCTCTGCGAAGAAACCCAGCAGATGCCAGCTGCCCGTGGACGCTGTCCCCCCTCCTTTCCTCGACGCGCTGAAGAGAGACGCTGTCTTTCTCCTGCAGAGAAATCCAGCGCCAGCGTTTCTGGTCTGCCCTCGCGGGTGACTGGGATACCGAGTTCCCCCTGAAGGAGATACCAGACCTCCATCATTCTATTCGGAGGTATGGTGTTGACTAAACCCTTAGTGAGAATTCTTGAAGCAAACCTTGGAAAAACCAACTTAAACTGAAGCTACTTACTTACTCCCCTCCCAAGTATTAGGCTTAGGTCAGGTACACTGGGGTAGGCGTAGTTAGAAGCACCAGTTGAGTATTTTAGCCTAATGTATATATGAATGTATATATGTTTTATTACTTTTAAACCATTGTATGGCTAAGAAACCATATCAATGCTTTTACAGTATTATCTCGCAATACTTATCTTACTGTACGTACTTTTTATCATAACAAGTCTTGCAATTGTGGCAATACATTTCTCTTGTACGAGAAGAAAGACTGTTCAATAAATGTTAACCTTTTATTGACAAACACCCGTCTCTCTATTCTCTACATATTGTGAAAGTAAACTGCACTAACCTGACTGAGTAAAATAACTGTCTATTGTTTCACACTACCCTAGAGATTGACTCTTAATCTGAGGAGCAAAGTTGTCATGTTGCACGGTTGTTGGAAAGCTGAATCCCTTCTTGTCTGTGCCAGGGAAGCTGATCACTTCCTATGCAGAGAAGAAAGTTTCCAGTGACCTCTGAGCTAGTTGGTAACAAGCCCAATTAAGTTTAGCATAGTCAGTAGAGGCCTGGAAGATCCGCACTTCTACGTCGATACTACTGTTTATGTTATTCCAATGCGCAGGGCCTAGTGGGAAACTAGGGACTACACTACATGGCGCCCAACGTTTGGTAAGGCGATAAACTAACGCAAGACGTTAGAGTAACTCAGTCGTGCATTTTTCACACAGACCCATTTCTCCCGTAAATACTCCAATAGACATCTGGAGTGGGTGAAAGGTTAAAATCCGCCCGAACTCAGTAGGAAGAGATTCCTATGTAAAGCTCTGGTTTATTCAACGTTGAAGGATACAGTGTTCCAAAATATTGTGCATCTAATCTTTGTCTCCTTGGAGACCTACTCTGCAAAGCCTGCATTTATAAAAAATGACAGACAGTGAAGAAGAAAGGGAAGCAGTTAGACTGGCAACCATACTAATAGAGGAAGACTCGAGTCTCCTACACACAGACCCGGATGCAATTATCATTCCGGTCCACTTAAGAAAATCTATAACTTTAAAACTTATAGAAAATGGACTGACACCACAAGGTGGTACAGTAATTTTCGTGATAGAGGCTCACGATTATCGGCAGACAGAGGTATTCTATTCATGGATAAACTTTCCAGCGGCAAACGCTACAACAAAAGCGTTTCACTATTACAAAATAGAGGAACCTCCGGAAGAGTACGCTCCTTTCGAGGAGACTGAAATCCCACTAAAATTCCAAGAGCACCTGCTCTGGTTTAATGGCGCCCTAAAACATAATGATCATATTACCAGGCTCGGTCCACTAGGTAGACCAGGAGCAACGTGGCCGGTTCTAGCCAGCTACACACCACATCCTGACATTGCAAAAATGTCAAAGGAAGAGCTGTTAGTACAGCTAAAAACATTAATTAAAATACATAGGCAATTAGTCCAATATGTAATGCGGACTGCAACAGTCCAGCCAGCTGTTAATGTACCACAGCTGACCCCTCATCAGGGGAAAACTAATAAAATTACACCACAGAACATACAGTCATGTCTTGGTAAAACACCCGTAAAACTGGAACAAATTCCTTTCTGGTTAGCACAGAAAATCACTCAAATAGAGGCAGTATTTCCTGATACCACCCCTATAGAGAAACACAGAATCTTGACAATCTGCCTTCCTATGGGAATCGCACCACACGTGGAGGACTGTGACACTTGGGGTACAGTCTTTGCTTCCATTTACACAAAAACACACGGTGTTCCATCTATGGCGGTAATACCAGAAGTGCTAAAACAGATTCAAAATGAATACGGTCCAGAGCCCGCTTTAAATCTAGGTATGAAATTACTGAAAGACTTCAAGCAGGTCTCGGCTATATTATTAGCCAATATAAAAGGAGAAGCAGCATCTGTGGCGATTCGCCAGAAGTTGAAGGAAACAGATATAACAGATCAGCCAGTTGAGCTTGCCAGAATCATAGAGAAATGCTATGAAGAATTAGGTAGGGACAGCTTGGGTGGAAAACCGGTAAAGCCCCAACTGCTCGAACATCCTGAAAAATTATTTATTAAAAATAATTTAAACACTCCTAAAAAGAGCTGGGATGGAAATAAACAATCCACTCCCAAGGAAAAAGTTTTCCAGTCCAGAGGAAGGTCTCCTCGACGGAGGGAAAGAACTCCGACTCGAGAACACCAGTCTCCCCAGAGGGAGCCCTCTGAGAAAAGATATAACCTTAGAAATAGGGATAATCTGAAAAAACCTGATAGATATCAAAGTATTGATACACGTCCCTCTCGATCTTTTCCACAGAAATCGGAAAGAAGAGGACGGTCAGACCCAGGAAAGCACACCAAGTCCAAAGACAAGGAACCTGCTCAGAGTAAAAAATCTCAATTTTCAAAAAAGAAGGTAGCCAGTATTAGAGTAATCAACCATGCCGAGAATACTGAGGACACAGTTGAAAAACGGGGAGTGGGCATTGACAATGTTGGACAGTGCAGCAGAAATCAGTATAGCGTGCAAGATCTTGATGAGTCATCTGGAGACAGTGGACACGAATGAATACATTCAGGTTGAAACTGCCGACACCAGACTTAGCGAGCCCCATAAAATATACGAAATAACATTGCGTATAGAGGGTGATAAGACTAGGAAAATAAGAGGTCTATTTTGGGATAAGCTCTCAAAAGGCTATGATATTCTGTTAGCTGAAAAAGATTGGCCCCCAGAGTTTGTCAGGGAGTGCCCTCGTGGCGAAGAAATGATTATGCCTGCCTTCTCGAATCACATTCCGATTCACAAAAAATATACTTATGCAAGGAAATGGGCAGTAGCCCAGGCACCGGCATTGTATAAAAATCATGTGGGATGGGATGAGGACTCTCCTCCCCACAAAATCCAGTTAAAAAGTGAACCAGCTGCCCAACGGCAGTATCCCATTAAGCAAGAAGCTAAAAAACAGGTCAGGGAGATCTTAGATCAACTTGAGTACCAGGGGATGATTGAAACATGCACCTCTCAAATGAACAATCCTTTGTTTCCTGTCTCCAAGCCAGACAATTCATATCGTCTAGTTTTGGACTACAGACACCTTAATGCATGTTGTAAAACATTTGCAGTACAAAACTCGCATAGTGCAGCCCTAATGAATAACATAGTTAGGAAAAAATATAAAACGACATTAGACATATCTAATGGTTTCTTTTGTCAAAACATTGCACCAGAAAGCAGATATTTGACCGCTTTCTCTGCATTTGGGTCTCAGAAAAAATTCTGTCGACTCCCACAGGGGTTCAAGAACAGCCCAGGACTATTCTCAGCTAGGGTAACAGAGTTACTACAAATATATGATGATGAGGCATTATCTTACGTAGATGATATCCATCTCACAGACGACGACTTGGATACTCACTTGAAAAGAGTGAACACCATTATACTTGGGTTCGCAGCAGAGGGTTACAAATTCAACTTTAAAAAGTCTCGAATTGCCCATCTGACAGTACTATTCTTAGGGTGCGAATTATCGAGTGAAGGGAAAAGCCTAGCGGACAACTTCTTAGAGAAGTGCGCTGTACTCCAAGCTCCAAAAACGCTGAAGAATTTACAATCCATACTAGGTTTTCTGAATTTCGGAAGAACTTACATTCTAAATTACGCAGAGAGGGTTAAACCTCTCTACGAACTAATTAAACCTGATTTTAAACAAATCAATTGAACTCAAAAACACACAGAAATTTTGAGATCACTGCAAACAGACATGTTAGCAAAAACTAAATTAGATACACGTGACAACACACGCGATCTTGTAATCCGAGTCATCCCAGGAAGATGCGGATTCACGTACCTAACCTCTAATGAGGGAGAAAAGGTACCAATTTCAATTAAATCTCACTTGTACGCACAAGTAGAAAAAGCATTCAGTCGCACAGAAAGAACTGTGAAAGCAGTGCAAATTGCATTAGCAAATGAACGAGAACTAGCACATGGTAAACGGATTAATATCCTCACAGCGGAATCCGCCTTCGAGGCGCTATTCAGCCCAGTAAACCTGCCTACAGTGTCACTGGATCCGAAATGGATACAGTGTATAGATTCTCTAGGAGCGGAAGATGTGAAATACTATTTCGCCCCGCAATTCGAAGAACTGAATGATTTAGAATATGAAGAAGAATATCCTCTGCCAATCGAACTTCTGCCTCTCCCACAATACGCCTGTATAATCTATACAGATAGATATGTACAGCATTTCAACGTAGAGAGCAAATCCTACGAAGCAGCATGTGCGATTATTAAAGGTGTGCGGTAAATTCAGACCGAAAGTAACAAAAACTGAATCTGTGAGAAATTGTTCGGTTCAGAGAACTGAAATCAGATGTTTAAAGATGGCGCTCAAAAATGCAGAACGTGAATTCCCGACACTTATCGTGTGCGATTCTAATTTTTGCGTCAACTCTTACAACAATAAATTGCAGAGGTGGATTGAAAACGACTACAAAGATGACAGGTGCCACAATAAAGCATAAATTGCTCTGGAAACAGGTAGCTCTTTTACACAAAGAACTACAAAAGACTCACGTGATACACGCACAGAGTCTTCAACGTGATGGCGTTCACGTTGCAGGGAATTCATTGGCTAATACAGCCATAGCGGAAGCAACTAAACCGGCTTCCGTAGCCACAAAAAAGCGTACAGAAAAATACATAGACGGGGAAACCATGCTGGCAGTAAAAACGACCGTAAAAGGCGACTGTGCAGCACTACCCGTGAACTATCCACTCAATTATGCATACGTAATCGATGCAAACTCCGTTCCTTTTGCTCGAATCCCTGGAGTGGGGGACAGAGTAATGCCAAACAGGAGCAGGAGGGGCTTCCTCTTATTGGAAGCACACATGGGGTTGGGTCTGAGACATCAAACAATTATAGATTCTCTGAAAGAATTACAATCAGAGTACTGGTGGCCAGGAATGAGCATAGATATCCAAGGTTTTGCTCAAAATTGTGAAGACTGCAATAGAGATCGCAGTAATGAACAGGCCAGTGTAGTTTCAGGATCCCTGCTAGACAGCATAAGGCGGTCTATCGGCGCAATCAAAGAAGAGAAGCGCGTCCCATTGTACACAGTTAAGGCTAACCACACTTAAATAATGTGGCCTCCAGCGCTCGGCTGACGCTAGAACTGTTATAAGAGAGATCTGTGAGTCCATATCGGCATATACGCAATTACCACGTTCCATTCTGACCAGGGTCCCGCTTTCAGCTCTCGAGCTTATAAGGAGGCCATGGCCAGCATGGGAATTGGGTTGCGGTATTCTTGTCCGTCGCACCCCGAAGGGAATAGTGTGGTAGAAAGAAAAAACCGGGACATAAAGCGATCTATAACAGCGAAGGTATTAGGTTCAGGCGCTGGGTGGGTCAAACATCTAATAAGTGTCCAAACTAGTCTTAATAACTTGCCAAGAAATTCTCTAAAAGGTTTCAGCCCATACGAACTATTGTTCGGAATTAGAATGAACATTCAGGACCTCGATTGTCAGTGGTACAAGAAAAAACAACAGACTTTGACATCAAAGATCGTTTGGCTGTTTTACAGGAACTGAATGAAACAAGAAAATCCTTAAGCAACATAAAATTAAAACAACAGCCTTCTACCACTGACGAGGCACCACAAGCAACAGCCCCAGCAAGGCCTGTCTGGATTCCAAAGATTGGGGATCTAGTCAGAGAAAAAAATCGCGGTGAAGAAGGAATTTGGGCCTTCTTACAGAAAAGCAGTACCTGTCTTGGCAGTCACCGGAACAAGATCAGTTGTACTACCGCCCCTTGCTGGTAAAAAGGAGAACAGAGTCGTGTCTATCGACCTGTTAAAACCACAAGCATTTGGCCTATAATCAACAGTAGGCCCAGTGGACTCCCAAGAAACAACAGAATACCCAAACTTGCAACAATCCAAGAGGTTCAAACTGAAAGACTAATCACATTCGATCAGCCTGCAGTGCACAGAGAAGGACTATGCAATAATGCCATGGAACTCGTGCCTCTTGAGACACAGATTGAAACGGTTCGTCAAGAAACACCAGTCTACAATAATGTGGCATCAGAAAGTGCTACCGAAAGACAGATGAACAATCCCAACAATTGACAGAACTGCCTCTGGTTATTTCATCAACTTCGACAACTTCTCTGAAGATCAAAATGACCCCGAAGTGATGCCAGAAACAAAAAAGACTTTTAAAGAAAAAGCAACGGAACTCTTTCATCAACTGAAGGAAATCTACCTTATTTCCCCTTGGTTAGAGTTCTGGTTCGGTCTAGGTGTATTTTTCCTCCTGCTTTGGCTCATCATGGTACTTTGTTTGGGAAAATTCATTGAGGGAAAATATAGTACAATGGACACAGCAAGTCAGAACATCAACCTAGTCCTGAAACCACACAGATCATCCCACGTGAAGAAAAGAGAACTGTCAACAGTAAATGTCACAGCCATTCCAATACCTGGTGGGGTAGTATGGGAGAAAACTGACTATGAGATCTATGGTCCGGTCGAAATCCTGAAGTATCCTCATCAACTGAAGGTTTCCTTAAGTGACTTTGTAAAACCTAGTACATTCTCTGATGATTGGGATTTTAACAGTATTAATGACATGATGTCTGATTTAGTAATGTCAGCTAGATTCACAGAACATGATTATTTACAAGGTTCATCTAGTTATGAGTAATTATTCTGCTACACACATTATGGTGATCATTATTTGCATAAATCTGCACAGCCTAGAAATGTTTTTATGTATAATCAATGGGAACATTGTGCTACACCACCTAAAAGCAGTTCTAAAGCATTTTTTGAGAAATTCAAATACTTCTCAGGGTTTAACACTAGTGATGCAGAAACGTTTTATTACAAACTGTTAGATAAAACAGGAATGAAAACAATGCTGACAAATTCTAAATTGATATATTCAGAAGCATTTTATGACAAAATGATGACATTTGGTTTTGATTTTTGGAAAAATAACATTGAAACGAAAACAATTTGGGGTACAAAAGATTGGCAGGTACAAGGCCTTGAAGCACTATTCAGAACCTGCATGATACCAGAACAAATGATGTTTTTAAATGACACAATACACCAAACATCCTGTCTTGGCCTAGCTAAGATCAAAGACCTTAAAACACCGTCTATTCCAAAGCCAATACCAGAAAATACAACTACAGATATTGAGTTAGACGTTTCACAAATTTTACATTTTAACAGAACACATCCTGATTGGAAAAAGTGGTTAATCTGGCCTACTGACACAAACAGCTGTCAAGATAGATTCCTGAATAAAACACAGGGGTTAAAAATGACCAGACTAGACCCGAGATACTCCCAGAGACAACATCCAGGGATAATAACGACATACAGTGTAGGGAAACTCTGCCTCGAATGGCTAACATCATCCACACTGGCTGAAATTAAGCAACACTTGTCTTTACTAAAAGATGGTGCTGATTTGCGCGATTTCATTCTTGGACCACGCAAACAGCGTCAAAAGCGTTTCATAGCGACCAGTATCTATGCTGCTTACAAAGAGGCTTGGAAAGTCAAACAAATTGAAACAGCAGAAAAAATACGAGAAATTGATCGTATTATTTTGGAAAAATCACTTTCTGTAGTAGACAATGGGTTAATGACTCTGTCTTCCAGAATATATTCGTTGGACAATATTGTATCCTCTGCCTTTGATGTGATAGATAGAGACTTGCTAATGTTACAACATGGCCAGTCACAATTACGTTCTATTATACAATTAGGCTGGACGCTGCAAAATCTTCGTTCAGGCTATGTGCCTTGGCGTTTAATCAACACAACGTCATTATTTTCCATTTTTAACCTTACTATAAACAGATCAGTTTGGCACAGAAAGGAGCAGACTATACAATCCTGAGCATCGAAAAACTTGAGAGATTACCATTGACAATGTCAGAGAGTCCTGTCATTGAATGGATAATACACGGAATTATCACTATTCCGATAACAACTTTCCGATTTAAAAAGTGCCTTGAGTACATACCTGCTGGCCAGTATGAACGATTGGGTAAAGGATATGTAAAATCAGAATGGAAATTACCATACACACATTCTTGCTACAGTGACAGCGACAAAAATGTATTTCTTAGTGGTGAAAATTGTAAACATTCACTAAGCGGTATACTTTTGTGCCAGGGTATTAATTTACACGGAGCATGTGATGGAAATTCTAACAACCTTTCATGCCACCAGCTAGTCACACCTGCAACTCAGATAGAGCCCTTCTTTATGCAACTTGTAAACGGGAGTTACATTCTTAGAACGGATCACAGATGTTGTGGCCTAGTGCCAGGGAAAAGTTATCTAGTAAGTGTAACATCCATGGTCAAATGCTGTATGCAGGCATTGTTCCCGAGTGGGCCTGCAGACACAGTGACTCCCATCTGGCCTCGTCTGAATCTCTATTCTATACGAATTGATACTTTAAGCAAAATGAAGTCTGTACTTTTACAGACAACAGTGCCCATAACGTCATCAAAAGAGACGTATGATCTTCTAGTTGCAAGGACAGCTACTGAAGTTCATGAACTTTTATCAACAAATTGCCCCGTGCATTTCGTAGAAATGCTTAGCCAACTCCTTAACATGTCTAGTGCCACAGGCATCCCAGGCATATTTAAGACGATTTTTACGGGACTGCTAACACCTTTCCAAGCAATTTTGGGAATCGTTCCTAATTTGTTCACTCTGTTTTTGGTGGCATACCCTTATTTTTGGGACTTGTAGCAGGGATTTTATTTTTGTCCGTCCTGCTTCGTTATGGCAAGCCAAAACTCAGACATAGCTCCCATGGGAATGGAAGAGACAATCCTAGCAATGCGCTACCGGGACAGGATAACTAACGTCCTTGGATTGGCCAGCCTGAGAGATCTAAACATGACCTCGTTCCTTTCATTCAGACCCATATGGCAGAACTGTATCTTACCGGTACTTCGATGTATGCTATGCGGAGATGAGTGCGTGTTGGACATCTGTCTTTCACTTCCATCAGCAGTACCAATGGACGTCGATACTTTGCTCAGTCCGATAACGGCTCACGCATTGTGTTGTCCCCAGCGGCTACCAATCCTGATGACGGCATTCGTTGAGACTCCTGTACTACGACTAGGTGGTAACAGTGGAGCAAGTAACAAAAGCAGCATCACCCAGGTACGACCTTCTGTGAGCATTGCTGATCCCGACTATAATGACAGCAATCATTCTCACACCTGCCAAGTTACAGCACTATCGAATTTGATTGAACTGTCACCTGATTTTGTAGACCAATTCTTTGAGAGCCTGTCTGATATGATGTTCTCACCCGAACAGAAATAATAACTTTGGAGAAGCTTTCCGACACACAGCGTTCCCATGAACTCTGAATTCGACCTTCAGTTTTGATCAACAAAAACTGCTAAAAGCGTTGGAACTCTATTTCCCCGTTCAAGCAATAATTCTTTTGAATTGGACATTTTTTAATATTGACCTTTTTTTTGGCACAAACAATTCTTTGCTTAAGGTAAAAACTATTCTTAGAGAACAGAAGCTTCAAAACTTCTATTTCTACATACATCTAGAGACATAATAACCTTACACCAGCCTCTAGCACATTTATTGCAATGCATTTATATGTGATGATTTATCTCGCCCTTCTTCTGTTTCAGAGATATTTCATGTGTAATTCTTTTTGCATAATCGTTCATTGATTCCATATGCTATAATTTTTGAATGATTTCTATGCTTCAAAAACGTACAGTACCTAAATTTCACGTATTACAATATACGCCTATTTCGAATGCATTTATGTATTTTGGGGTGGGCAATGTTACACATGCATCTTATTGCTCTAGTTTTAGTAATTTGATGGACATGAACCCGTGGAGTGGGTGTTGCGTGCTTATCTAGGATCCTGATCGATACTGCGACCTTATGCCCCTATTCGGCTATAAATCCATTTATTCCCTATATTGGCATAACCGTTCAAGTGCGATATTCAGAAAGTCATCTCTGGCCTCACACGAACAGAGCCACATTCCAGAATAGTTCTCTGCCACTTCCTTTGCAACCAATTAGTGCAATGACAGAGCAGAAGTCACTATCTGAAGATTTCTAGATTAACACTCAGAGTTCTTCAACAAGATAAAAACTCAGCAAACCTGGAAATCCCCGCTTGCTGTGTTTTGATTAGTAATGGAACTCTAATGAGCAACTGATAGCTATCACTTCCTAGTGACATCTTTAATTGACGTCTTATGTCCAGCAAACTTACGTCAAACCAGGCACCTGTCAGGTATAAATATTACCAACGTTGCCTTAAGCAAACGCTGTCTCGTTGCTGTTGGTGAAGCGAGCCCTCCTGTTGCTGCAGCCTGCTGCCCGTCGCCTGAAGCTGCTGATACCATTATCGCTGCTAAAGCGCGAACGATGGTGTGGTGTAACTAGGAGCTGAACAGCCGTCCCTCTGCGAAGAAACCCAGCAGATGCCAGCTGCCCGTGGACGCTGTCCCCCCTCCTTCTCCTCGACGCGCTGAAGAGAGACGCTGTCTTTCTCCTGCAGAGAAATCCAGTGCCAGCGTTTCTGGTCTGCCCTCGCGGGTGACTGGGATACCGAGTTCCCCCTGAAGGAGATACCAGACCTCCATCATTCTATTCAGAGGTATGGTGTTGACTAAACCCTTAGTGAGAATTCTTGAAGCAAACCTTGGAAAAACCAACTTAAACTGAAGCTACTTACTTACTCCCCTCCCAAGTATTAGGCTTAGGTCAGGTACACTGGGGTAGGCGTAGTTAGAAGCACCAGTTGAGTATTTTAGCCTAATGTATATATGAATGTATATATGTTTTATTACTTTTAAACCATTGTATGGCTAAGAAACCATATCAATGCTTTTACAGTATTATCTCGCAATACTTATCTTACTGTACGTACTTTTTATCATAACAAGTCTTGCAATTGTGGCAATACATTTCTCTTGTACGAGAAGAAAGACTGTTCAATAAATGTTAACCTTTTATTGGCAAACGCCCGTCTCTCTATTCTCTACATATTGTGAAAGTAAACTGCACTAACCTGACTGAGTAAAATAACTGTCTATTGTTTCACACGACCCTAGAGATTGACTCTTAATCTGAGGAGCAAAGTTGTCATGTTGCACGGTTGTTGGAAAGCTGAATCCCTTCTTGTCTGTGCCAGGGAAGCTGATCACTTCCTATGCAGAGAAGAAAGTTTCCAGTGACCTCTGAGCTAGTTGGTAACAAACCCAATTAAGTTTAGCATAGTCAGTAGAGGCCTGGAAGATCCGCACTTCTACGTCGATACTACTGTTTATGTTATTCCAATGCGCAGGGCCTAGTGGGAAACTAGGAACTACACTACACTTTGTTTTCCAAATCTTTGAACTTTTTATATAACTTTCCTTTCATTTCTTCCAACTGAATCTCCTCAAACTTCCTTTTCTTTCCTTTTCCATTCACTGCATATCCTCCTTTTCCTTTATTTCTGCAACATTTACACCATATCATTAATGTTAAAACTATTATTCTTATACCAACTATCGGAAGAACTATTTGTCCTACAATACTTTTCCCTAAATCAGAAAACCAGGTCCCTATTGAAGAAATAGTTTTTGTTAGTCTTTGCCTTACACTGTCAACCTCCAGTGGTTTCAAAGCTTCATGAAGTTTTGTAATATTCTTAATATGTCCTCTAATTTCCCTACTTTTATCAGGTATGTAAGCGCATCAATGTTGTACTTTCAGCATTTTACAGACTCTGCCTTCTTTTGCCAATAATATATCAAGCGCAAGTCGATTTTGTAAAACCATAGATCTCATTGCAACCATTTCCGCATTAATCATCAAGAAATCCCCAGCAGTATCAGTCGAGAGACGATCGACTACTGTTGACAACTGACAAATTCTATGTGAATAAAGAATGACTCCCACTGAAGGTATCAAGGCACCAAATATTTCATCTATTATATCTGAAAATCGAGCTCTCTTTCTTCGTGTTAGTTCATTAGTGCTTTCATTGCTTCCAGAGATTCTTTTTACATGGTGTATTTTCGGAAATACAATCCCAAAGTAGCAACTTCCGTACCACCTTGCAGGCAGCTTATAGTAAGCATTATTACTATACATGTAGTAAACCCCAGGAAATACTGGATCAGTTTCCCCTTTTAGTCCCCAACCTCCCAGAATCAGGAAGTTATGTTCACATTCACTGGAACCAATAAATATGTTAATATAGTCTGTCTTTAATCTATGGAGGCAAGTTTTCCCTTTCTTCACAAAGTCTAGGGACATCTGAGCATGAGCTTTGCCAGCTGTATAAAATCCCTCTTTTTCAGCCCATGGAGGTACATGGGTTTTCTGTTCAGCAGCTTCTCTTTGGAATTCCTATCTCCTTTTTTCAACTACATTCAAGAACACCTTCTCTTCTTCACATAATGTACATGTTAGGTTATTTTTGTGTGCCTTTTCTACATCTATTGACAATGGGCCCCCTGCATCAAACCGAAGACCGGTCGCAAACGGGCAGATACTCAGAATCCGCCCCTTTGCCCCGGGTATTTTTGCATTTGGGATGCATCATCCCAAATGCAAAAATCGCAATTTAACCCCTTCGAGGCTAATGACGAGCTGGGCTCGTCATGGCGCTTACCTGCCGTGCGCGGATGACAAGGCCAGCTCGTCATAAAACAATGAAGAATAATAAAACCCAGCGCAGGACGGGAAAACGCCTAGCAGCCATGGGGTTAAGGAATCTCTAAATTGCAATTCCTTAAATTGCGATTGCATTTAAAGAATCCCAAATTGAGATTCCTTAAATGCAATGATTGAAAGTTAAAAAATTGGCGATTTTGCTAATAGGAGTAGCAAATTACCATGAAGTTGAACTTCATGGTAATTTGCAAAAACTTTGAAAAATGCACTTTTGTGCATTTTTCAAAGTTTCATGTTGCGCACACACATGCCCTTAGGGCATGTGTGTGTGCAACATATGTGCACAGATCAGTTTCTGGGGTGCAACAGGGTGTCATTTTGACACCCTTGCTCCCTTGAAACTGCATGAGCAATTTGCGAGTACCTACTGGTACTCGCAAATTGCTCATGCAATCTCCAATTTATTC
Source organism: Lissotriton vulgaris (assembly GCF_964263255.1). NCBI lineage: Eukaryota > Metazoa > Chordata > Amphibia > Caudata > Salamandridae > Lissotriton > Lissotriton vulgaris. Next base: position 74,857 of record NW_028251774.1, on the reverse strand, counting down.
CTATGGGCTTGTAGGCCCATAGGAATAAATGGGTCAGCATTCCTTAATTGCGACTAGCAATTTGCGAGTAGCAATTAAGGAAGGTTTAGGAATCGCTATTTTTATAGCGATTCCTACATGCATAGGCTTTTGCGATTCCTTAATAATCGCAATTTAGGAATCGCAAAAGCCTATGTTGATGCATGTGCCAGTTAATTGTTAGGAAAAACTCACCCATAAACTGTGCGTCTAGACTTCTAAGCACTAGATTCATATTTTTTCGAATAGAAATTTCTGAAAATACTACATCTAAGTTTGAGTAATAATATTGAAGTTTTCCTATTCTACAGAATAGACTTGTTAGTACCCTACATGAAATGCTATATGTTAAAGGTAAATGATGGTATGTGACTCCTTCTGACACTGAAGCTGGTAATTTCATACGGACATAACATTCACTAATCTCCATTGTGTCTACATACTGAAACAACAACTTTGTGAAGACATTTGAAGACGTGTCATTATGGGATACTGTGTGATGCAAATCTATCTCATCTGCTGCTTCCAATTCTACTCTATCTCCTTTCATGGTAGCTGTCTTTTCATTAGTATCTGTTTCGTTCTTCTTGCCTATTATCATAAGATAAGGAACTGCTACTGTTAGGAATAGCCATACTGAGACCACTAATAAAATTCTACACATGTAAGCCCTACAACATATTTGAGTGCAACTTCGTTTTGGTCTTTCAGTAACCCTGTCTTTAGCCATTTTGGTCTAAGAAAATTTCTCTTCTTTTCTTTTCTTTACTTGTTAAATTCAAACTTTTCGGTTTCTTCAAGGAGGCCTCACGTTTCCTCCATCAATCTGTGCAGCTTTTACTTCTTCTTCTTCTTCTGTCTCTTCACTCAAATCCAAATTTTCAAATTCCTCTAATATTACGTAGGTCCACTCAGGACCCTTGAGAATTCTCAGTCTTGGACTTCTTCTAATGTTTTTTACAATCGACTGCTTAGACTGAATTTAACTAGTAACCTCATTCACTTGTTCAGGTCTTTCATTTGGTTTTTCTCAGATAGTATCTTAATCTTTTTTACTCCACCTGGCCAGTTGTCACCTTTTCTGACTCTTTTAATTTGTACTGCACTTTCACCCTCTTTGTCTTTCTCCAGAGCTCTTTTAATTTCGCTATGTTTAGGCACAATCCGTTTCTCTTCTTCAGAGTCACTCTCTACCTGTTCCTGTTCAGGTCTTGTTATTGGGACTTCATCTGCCCAAACCTGTTCTTCTTCCTCTATCGGTTCCTGTTCAGGTCTTATTTCATATTGATCTTCTTCTGCCCAAACCTGTTCTTCTTTTGCTGACTGGTCCTGTTCAGGTCTTACTACAATTAGTACAGTTAGTTCTTCGGCTTGACCCCAGCTCCCATTGCCTTTGAGCAGTTTGTTTACCGACATCAGAGCGGATTTGATAGTTAACAGAGTTGAGTTGTAATGTTGTATCTGTTAATGCCCTTCCCAAAATCAGCTCCTTAACTGTATTAAGCATGGGCGGATTTTGCGGATCCACGATCCGCGGATTTTGCGGATTTGCGGATCCGCGGATTTGGGGCGGGGGCGGGGCTTCCATGCGAGTGCACATGCCTCTTGTGAGGCCTCTATCCAGCATCACAGCTTATTTTCCACGGTAGAGTTGGGAAGAAGGCACACCTGTCCAGCCTCGACGACGCTCACGATTGTTTTTGGGCTAATGAATGAGTCACTGAATTCGAGCGACCATGTGTGTGTTACTATGCAATCGCCCCGACGGGCGCAGGGGTCCCTTGAGTGAGCTGTCCATCATAGTGGGTGAATGGCGGGCAGACGGTGCAAACCGCGAGTGTGTGGGCGGGGCCAAACGGGCAGGGCTACCATGCGCGTTCAACATGCTTCTTGTGTGTATAAAAGGTCAGAGAAAGATCAGTTCAGCAGATGAAGAGAAAGAAACCCCTGGTCACAAGAACAGCACGGGTATTGTGCTCGTGAAAGTCAAGGATGCAAAAGCCTCTATCCAGCATCCCAGCTGATTTTCCACGGTTGATTTGTGAAGAAGGCACACCTGCCTCGACGACGCTACAGGAAGGGCATGTTGTAACTATTTTAGGATGGCACCGGCAAGCTGCCAGCGCCATCCTAAAATACTTACTAAATTAGCTTCAACAGGAAGCTCTAATAGATAAAATCGAGCACCTGCTCGATTTTATCTATTAGAGCTTCCTGTTGAAGCTAACTTAGTAACTATTTTAGGATGGCGCTGGCAGCTTGCCGGCGCCATCCTAAAATAGTTACAACAGGTTCAACTTTTGCCCCCGGAATAATCCGCCGCTCGCGGATTTGCGAATTCTCGGTAAATTCGCGGATCGCGAATTTACCGAAAATTCGCAAAATTCGCGAGCGGAACGGATTTTCCGCTCATACTTAAACTGTATAAGTGTGGAAATTGACCAAGATCTTTCTGGGAGCCTTCCTGTCTGGATGGAGCCTGAAGGGATCTCTATGAGCCCTCTGAATTTCCTTTTCTAGGTTAATGTCAGGTCTATATTTCAGTAGACCTTCTCTAAGTAATTTGTAAATGAAAGTTTTGACATCCCCACATTCCGCCCCCTCCGAAATTTTCAGGAACCTTAAATTATTCCTCCTTGCCTGCATTTCTAGTCTTTCAATGTCCATCTGGAGTGAGCTGTTTTGTGTCTTCAGATCTCGAATGTTTTTTGTGTTCCCCTGAACTACTTCAGTGAGTGCTTCTACTTCTAATTATAAGGCCCCGGTGCGCTTACATATGTCGTCTAATTTAGACTCCAGAGTTTCACATTTCTCGTGTATTGCTTTTTGGTTGGCTTCTGAGGTCTCAAATTTAGAGAATATATCCCCCCTGAGAGACTGAAATGACTCTCCCAATTGCGACTGCCCCTTATAAGCCTTTTCAGGCTGAGGCTCAGGCTCTCTGATGCTATGGCTGCCTGCAGCCGTCTGTTTTTGAAGTTTATCACCATTGCTGTCCGAAAAGGCTGGTATAAGATCTACCATGGAGCTAATCGAGTACGGGCTGACGGTGGGTCCAGAGCGGAGAGGTGATGTAACGGTGTCCATCTGGTCCACAAGGACAGGGACAGAAGACTCCGATACCCTTCCTTCATTCATGTCAGGGTCACAAGGCAGAGAAGCATACCTATTCTCAGTAGGAATGGTAGAAAAGTCTTGTTGTGTTGCAGGAGATTTTGGGGTTTTCCCTCCTCTAGAGATGGCCACCTGTTCCATAATCTTAAAATATGATTTAAGTGAGGTTGTGGGCTTTAAAGGGAGGACAGAATCCCGAAGGTTTTTTCGCTTTCTGAGTTCTCCAACCTTTGTAGACTTTTTCTTTTTGAGTGGTGTCAGTGCGACTAAGCCTCCCCTCCCCCCCAGCGCCCCCTCCTGAGCTGTTAGTGTGACAGCGCTCTTCAGCTCGTTCTGGGAACGGAGCTGGTATCTGTTCCTAGGTGGAAATGCAAAAGGTGCTGAGGGTACTAAGGGTATTAGAGGTACTGGAGGTGCGGGGAGTGCTCTCTCTCTGTTTTCTGCAGAGGGGGCCTCTTCCATGGGCAATACTTGTTTGCCAACAACTTTCCTCCCCACTAGTAAGCAGTCTGCCAGTTCCCGGTAATCCAGTCCCCCCCTACCACCACTGACCGTGACCGTGCAGCTGCTGCCCTTCCTGAAGTTCGAAAATCGATCCTGGCAACTGCCGCCTGAAACTTCCTCCAAACCTTTGAGCAGCGAGCGCCGTATAGTTCACAGGCACGAACATCCACGTCTGTCTCCACCCCATACAGGTTCGGCTCCCCGGTCCTAAAGCACCGCTGTGTTGCGTTAAGCCTCTTTTCTCTGTAGTTTTCCTGGTAGCTGCAGGACATCAAACGGCAGAACCGGCAAAAACGAAAAGCAACACAAAGTCACAGGCGCTAACCCCCTGCTCAGGAAAGGAGAAGAAAAAGCGCAGCTCTCACCGTTCAGATGGACGCCGTCAGCTCTGTCAGCTCCTCGGCCCGGAAATCAGCAATCACCGCTATGTCGCGTTACACTACAGGGCCTCCCGACAGCCGCAGCCACAGCCCATCAAAGCGGAGAAGACGAAAACGCCCAGATACAAACAAACAAACAGACAAAATAATTCCATCTTGCACCAAAACATGAAAAGAAATCACCCACCGTTCTCACCGCTTCAAATCGGCTCCGGCAGCATTGAAAAGGTACTGCATGCTATATGTTATAGGGGAGATTTATCTGGCTGGTGCAGGAGCTCCTACGACCGGCGTCAGCCCACCGCCATGTTCCTCCCTTGTCTTGAGCTGATTTTGGGAAGGGCATTAACAGATACAACATTACAACTCAACTCTGTTAACTATCAAATCCGCTCTGATGTCGGTAAACGAACTGCTCAAAGGCAATGGGAGCTGGGTTCAAGAATGCCTGAGCTTAGGAGCTTGGAGGCAAATGTCCAGATGAAGTTCCTGGCGCTCCTGAAAGTGATGTGGAGGAATAAGCTCCATAACTTTAGCTCTTCCCAGGAAGTGGATACTTTTCTGATTTTAATGAAAGAGAACTCTCCACCTGTTCCATCTTAAGCATGTGTTTTGGAGGCGAATCCCATAACAATATTTATCCCTCCCTCCCTATTTCAGCAGAGGGATAAATAATTAGGAAGAGAAGTAAGGAAGGGAATAAAATATATATATACTTATATCCACTAAAAATACAAAATATAAAATAAATAGAAAAAGGATGGGGGAAATGGAAAGAGGAAGGGAAAAAAAAAAATATATATATATATATATAAAAAGAGAAAAATAATAATAATATATATATATATTTTTTTTTTTTGGGAGTAGCCTCTAGCATAGTGTCAACGTCAATGTTGATAAGGGGTTGTTTTTTTTTTTACACTTATTAGGGGTTTGTTCTGTTGCTGGTGTAGGGGTAGTCCTGAATAGGCGACAATGATCGCCATAGGGAAACACAAGGGGGTTCCTCAGGGGGTGGAGGGTGTTGGGTGGGGGGCTGGGGAGGGAAGCAAAACAAAAAAAACAAAAAATTAGTCCTGATACAACAAAAGTAATAGAAAGTGCATCACTAGCTTGGGTATGTAACATGTCTCTTTCTCTCTTTTCTGGAATCTCTAATAAATGGCTAGTACCACAAGAATTTAAATAATAAGTTGGAACGTAAATGGCCTCAGAGATAGGAGGAAATTATCTAGGATGGCCGAATATCTGTATAACTCCAAGGCCCATTTATGTCTCCTGGAAGAACCCCACTTAGAGGCTCAAGAGTGTAGGACGGGGTTTAGTAAGTCTAGATGGATCCAGGAAGGCCTGTACTCAGAACGAAGTGGTAGCTCTTGGGGTGTAGCAATTATTATTAAAGGTAATAGTGGGATAAAGGTTGAAAAGTGTGAAACAGACCAATCCGGAAGGTGGCTGGTGGCCATCCTCACGATACATGGCACGCCCCTGGTATGTGCGGTGTATTATGGGCCGAACCACGATAATCTAGGGGCTATGATTAAGCTAAATACAAGTTTATTGGCCACCTCTGCTCCTGTTGTTTTGGGGGAGACTTTAATCTTGTTTTTGATGGGTTTCTGGATCGCACTTCTAAAGCCAAATACACTGTTCCTCGCAGATCATATTCGGAGCTGAAAACTCTTATGAAGGAATTTAGTCTTATAGATGTATGGAGAGTGAAAAATGGTTCCCAAAAAGATTTCTCCTTTTATAGTAAAAAATATAGACACCACTCCAGAATAGATTCTTTTTTGTTAGGTCAGATTATTTTTTCAGATGTGGATTCAATCTCCTATGTTCCTGCGATTCTCTCTGACCATTCAGCTGTGGCTTTGGTAGTGAATCTAAAGCAAAGAAAACACCAGTTGAGATGGACCCTAGATCGATCCCTACTATCAAAAGAGGCTGTAAAAGCTGAAGTAATAGCCCAAGCACAACAATACTTTAGCCACAATCTTGGGACTACAAATGATCAGATAGCACGGGAGGCCTTTAAGGCTTTTTTAAGAGGTGTCTTTACCTCGCTAAAGATCAGACAAAGTAAATCCAAGAGAAAGGCGGAGGAGGATGGGCTCCGTAAGATTAAAAGTAAAGAACAGGAGCTGCAGTGGGCCTCGGCTAATGCTCAGAACCAAGTTTTAGGTCTACAAACTGAGCTTGCGGGCCTTCGGGCAGAATTGCAGGCAAATTTGGATAATATTTTAAAGGACAGGTGGGACGTCAGTAAACTCTAAAAGTTTGCTTATGGGGAAAGATGTGGGTCTCTCCTAGCTTGGAAGGCTAGGGCGGATAGAACAAGCAACCAGATAAATAGTCTATCTCAAAAAAACACAGGAAACATCCTACATGATGATGATGAGATCCGGGAGGAAGCTAGACTATTGATGCAGGATTTATATAAGGAAGACCTAAATATTAATGTCCAAGGAGTAAAGGATTGGCTAAATCATATTGACCTTCCTCAGTTGTCCCAAGCAGATCAAGCTTTTTTAGACTCTAGTATCACTGAGGGCGAGGTAGAGGCTCAGCTCAAGAAAATGGCCCGAGGTAAGGCTCCCGGTCCTGATGGCCTCCCACAGAGGTATACCTTGCTCTAACTGATATAATTGTGCCTGTCCTAAAAAATCTTTTCAATAAAATATATATGCTTGGAGAGCCCATACCAAGCTCTTGGTCAGAAGCAACTGTCACCCTCATTCTTAAAGCCAATAAAGATCCACTAAAAACTGAGTCTTATAGACCAATTTCTCTTTTAAACATAGACTATAAAATCTTTGCTGGGGTATTGGCAACTAGGATTGCTAAAACTATAAAAACTGTAATACATCAAGACCAAAGGGGCTTCATTCCCGGAAGACAGCTGAATGAAGTCACTTTTCAAGTCATTGGCACCATCGATGAGGCGGTAGATAAACAACTCACGCTAACTCTGGTTGCCATCGATGCCGCCAAGGCTTTTGATCAGGTGAGCTGGTCATATCTCTGGGAAGCGTTAAATGGTTTCGGTTTCCCTAGCAATTTTATCTCCAGTGTTAGATCTCTTTATTCTGCCCCCCAAGCTAAAATTTTGGTGAATGGTGCTCTTTCCGACTGGGTTAATATCTCTCGAGGCACCAGGCAGGGGTATCCCCTATCACCCCTTTTGTTTAATTTGTTTATAGAACCTTTTGTTTGTCCGCTTAGGACTGACCCGTTAATTATACCTTTTAAAATCTGGGACCTGGTCCTAAAATTTGCCCTTTACGCAGACGACCTGCTTATGTTTACAACCAATCCAGCAGTGCCTATACCTAGATTGGTAGAGCAGGCAGGGGTATTTGGGGAAATCTCGGGATACCGAATAAATAGGGACAAAACAAAGATCATGGATTGAAATCAGGCCAATGTAACACAAGGGGCCAAATCTCGTATGAGGTATCTGGGTATTCAATTAGCTCAGAAAATTGAGGAGATCCCTAAGATTAATTGGAGCAAGGTCTTCAAAGAGGTTCGCAGTCTCCTTCTTCGGTGGTCAAGTCTACCGCTGAATATATTCGGTAGAGTAAATCTAATAAAAATGATTATTTTGCCCAAGTTAACTTTTTTTATTCAACTGAATGCCATTATCTTTTTGTGTTGCGGATATCTCAAAATTGCAGTGGAAAATCGTCTCCTTTATCTGGAACACCAAATCTCCCAGAATTGCCTGGAAAATGCTTAGGAGGAACTTACAAAGGGGAGGTCTAGCCCTACCTGATTTACTTAACTATTGCCACGTGTTCCATTTTAAGAACTTCAGAATATTGGCTAATAAACACGTCCCGTCTTCCTTGGGCTTACTGTTTCAGGCCCTACTCCATGATATCCCTCAAGGACAGGAGTTCTTTCTTTTTAAATTCGGGGACCCTAAGTTTTACAAAAAGGTCAGGCTGAAGATACTGGGGGCTGCATTAAAAAATTGGATATATGTCAGGAAGAGTCTAAAAATACCGTACTACACTTCCCAGGCTCTCATCTGGGACTCTCCAGATACTCCTGCTTGTCTTAAGGATCATCTCTCTCAGCCTCTTAAAACCGGAGGCATTCAGCTTTGGGGTGATCTTCAGAAGGATTCGCAGGTAATGAGCTGGGAATCTCTCTCCAATATTACAGGTGGCACGCTTACCAGATTTACATATTACCAACTGTCTGTGTGGTGGGCAACCCAGTCCTGGGTTTATGAAGACTCGAGTGTCAAGTTTAACTTGGTTTCTTGAAAGGGAGGCTGGAAGCAAAACATTTCTTTCTGGTATTGGGCCTTGTTGGAAGGGGAGAGTCTGGTGGCATCTGAAATTCAGCGTCTTTGGGGAAATAGCCTTGGCCTCAATACGCATAACCTAGACGACCTCTGGAGGGACTCTTTCACCTTGCTGCAGACTGTAGTAAAACCAGCCGCCCTTAAGAGAAATCATCTCTATATGGTCTACAGGGTTTATTGGACCCCAGGGAAACTAGCCAAGGCGTTAGGGTCAGTATATCATTGCCCCAGATGCAAGTTGCAAGTACTTGGTGGCCGATGACCTCCATATGTTTGTAGACTGTCCGAAGATTATCAGCTATTGGCTTGAGGTAAAAAGATTTGTTGAAGATGTTCTTCAACAACAGGTGGAGATTAACCCCAGGACAATCTTTTTCGGCCTAACTACAGACTACTGCTTGAAAGAGTCAGCATCCAAATTTATTTTTTATGTGGTCATTTTAGCTAGAAGAGAGATCTGCAGAACATGGAAATCTCCAAACCCCCCAACCTTTGCAAAGTGCCTGTCACATATAATATTCACTGGTGAATCAGACATTGCATGTGACACTACAAGTCTGGATAAGATATGGTTGGCACTGGCGGCCTGGCGCAATAAGTAAAGTGGTCCCGTGATTTTACCTGGGTACTGTTGGTTCTTTTTCTCCTAAGTAACATATGGCGTGGGAGCTATGATGAAAAGGAGTGGACTAAGGAAACAGTTTCGACTTGAGGGAACCTCATCTCATTATCATTACTGGCCTAACACATGGTCCGGAACGAGTAAGCCAGATGAGAAGAGCGGAGGAAGCCCTTCAAGAATGCCCAATATGGTGTATGAGGACTAAAAAAAAAAGAAATGAGTTCTTCTGCTGCCTGAACGTGTTCCTATTCACCTATCTGTCCCTCCTCAGGTCTTTTGACAAGTTTATTTGCTTATGCCTGAGTATGTTCTTCTTTCCCTGTCTGGGCCTCCTCAGGATCTCGAGTAGCTTTGTTCACCTTTTCCTGAGCGTGTTCATCTACACCTATCTGGTCCTCACAATTTTCCTGTCTTTCTAATCTGGTTCTGCTTCTTGTTTGAATAACAACCTCAGGTATGTCAACCACTGGTATCCAACCTTCCTGACTTGTGCTCGGTTGTACCTCGTCTATTGTTTCAGAATCTATTACTCCAGATTCTTCAACTTCACAACCTTCAGCAGCTTCAACTGGTTCTCTCAGCTGTTGTTCTTGTTTAGTAGGATCTGGTACCCTTTTGGTATAACTGGCATGCATCAAAGTGGGTAAACCTGCACAGTTTACTACTGTTGTAGTGACCAGTATGACTTGAGGTGGTTCATCCCACCTAGGTGCTAGGCACGATTTTCTGGCATGTTTCTTTACTACCACCCAATCTCCAGGATTCAAATCATGCGCCTGAGCTGGCTACATTGCAACTGCGTCTTGTCCAACCTGGTGAGAGACAGAATGCACTTGGTCAGCCAACCCTTTGCAATAGTCCAATAGCAGATCATCCTTTATATTTAGCAATTTATGTCCAGGAATAAAGGCTTGTCTCATAGCCCTTCCCATGAGTATCTCATGGGGACTCAATCCTGTTTTCCTGTCAGGAATACTTCGGCGTCCCATCAACAAAAGAGGCAATGCGTCTGGCCAACTCAGTGATGTGGATGCACACACTTTGCTTAGCCTTGATTTGAGTGTGCCATTTAATTGCTCAACCACACCAGAAGCCTCTGGGCAGTATGCACAGTGCAGTTTTTGTTCAATTTTGAATGCTTCACAGATCCATCAAATTATTTCATTATTAAAATGAGGTCCTCTATCCGATTCCAAAGTGACTGGACAACCAAAATGAGGAATCAATTCCCTCAACAGCAATTTAGCAACTGTAAGGCTGTTGTTTCTCCTAGTGGGGTATGCCTACACCTATCGTGAAAAATAAACACACTATGACAAGGATGTACTTCATTCCGTTGCTCGGAGGTAACTTTATGAAATCAAGCTGTAGTCTTATAAATGGTCCTTCTGATTTTCCAATTTTTCTCCAACTGATTACTGTTTTCCTGCCTGGGTTCTGCTGTTGACAAATTAAGCATCTCTGGCAAAGACTCTCTGTGACTACCCTAAACCTTGGGTTGTACCAATTCTGTCTAAATAGTCTGATCATGGCATCCCTACCTACATGTGTGTCTCCATGATACATTCTTGCCATTTGAGAAAGCAAACAGTCTGGCATGACTGGTCTGCCATCAGTGTATACCCATACATTATTCTCTGCCCTTCTTTCACAACCTGATCTTATCTAATTTCCCTTTTCGCATACCTCCACTTCATCCTGCAACTACCTCACCTCATCCCATGTTTCTAAGGCTGAGAAAAACATAAGTTGGCAGCTGATTTCACTTGTTTCACTTTTTCTATATAATGCCATATTATTTCTCGCACAATATTGAGCAATCTGGTCAGCATATTGGTTACCTGCCGGCACATAGTAATTTCCTGACTGGTGTACAGCACATTTCACCACTGCTATTTCTTTTGACAATTGTATTGCTTCCAACAATTCTTTCACATTTTTGCCATTTTTGATGGGGGTCAGAAATCCCCTTTGCATCCATAACTGGCCGAAGTCATGCACAAACCTGAAACCATATTGACTGTCCATAAATATGGTTATTCTCTAAATTTTCCCAATTTTGCATGCATTTGTTAAGGCCACCAATTCGGCTACTTGTGCAGACTTGACTCCCGGTAAACAGGATGCTTCAACAACCCCAGACACCTTGCATATAGCGTACGCTGCACTGAGTTCTCCTCCTTCCATTCTCAGGCATGAGCCATCTCCAAATATTTCTTGATCTGGCTCTTTCAGGGGCTCCTCTTTTATATCAGGGCAGGGCTTAGTACACATCTCAGTCACATCCAAGCAATCATGATCTACTTAATATTTCACTTCTTCACAACTTGGATCTGGTAATAATGTGGCAGTATTTACCATTGTACATCTAATCACTGTCACATTTTCTGCTCCAAGAATTACTCTTTCATACTTAGTCATCCGACTAGGGGTAAGATGCTGTGTTCCAGTTCTTGTTAAAAGAATCTCAACTAAATTCGGGACGTAACTCTTTACTGGATGTCCCATCACGATTGACTCACTTTGCTGTAGACTCATACACGTAGCAGCTACTGAATTTAAGCAGCCAGGTAAAGCTGAAGCCACAGCATCCAAAGTAGCAGAAAATATGCTACTGGACGTCGGCTTACTCCATGCCTCTAGGTCAAGACTGAAAGCGCACAACCCTCTCTCTCGCAACAGAACAGTGCAAATTATTTCGTATAATCAGGCATACAAGCAGGGGCCTCACACAGACAATTTCGCAATTTCACAAATGTTTCCACACATTCATAATTCCAGACAATTGGATCCTTCACTCTTTTCCGTGTCATCTGAATCAATGGCTTTGCCAGCAGGGAAAACCCTACAGTCCACTGCCGACAGTACCCAACCACTCCGAGAAATATTCTTATCCCCCTTTGCGTCTGCAGTAACTGCATTTGCTTGATTATTTTAATTCTCTCAGGGGTCACTTTTCTCACTCCTCTTTTCTATTCTGTGGCCTAAGTATCTAACTTCTGTTCGACAAAATTGCAATTTCTCTGGAGACACTTTGTGTCCTCCATCAAATGGTTCAGCAATGCAATTGAATTAGTAACACAATCTTCTCATGATGCCACTAGTAAATCATCGATATATTGTACTAGGACAGAATTTCTGGGCATAACTAATTTTTCTAGACACTTTTTCAGTATTTGATTAAAAATTGAGGGACTTTCAGAATACCCTTGAGGAACTCACCACCATGCCAAGATACCTTCTTCGAACTTATAAGCAAAAATGTACTGGCTTTTGGTGTAACGGAATAGAGAAAAAGGCTTGGCATAAATCAATTACTGTAAATCAGCCTGTATTCCAGGGAATCTGATAAATAATCACTGCTAGATTTGGCACTACGGGACAACAAGGCACTACAATTTTATTGGACTTTCTCAAATCCTGCACTATCCTGTATTTTCCGCTAGGCTTTTTAAGTTCTATTATAGACAAATTACAAGGACTACTCATTATTTCTTTTGATATGCCCTGTTTAATCATTCGGTCAATATCTGAAGCCACTCCTGCTTTTACCTCTGGACTCATTTTGTATTGTCTGGTGATGGGATAAACTGCTCCTTAATTCACTGTCACCTTCACTGGGTCTACATTTGACATTAACCCTATTTCTTTTCCTGTGAAATCCCATACTCCTGGGTTTGCGGTTGTTATTGGTTCTTCTGGTAAATCATTTATTTTCAATAATGAATATATTTCATCTAACCCTGTGCCTTGTTTAGCAAGCATTATCTTATATACAATATTCTCATCAGGGGTTTGAAAAGCAACACCATCCGGTGTGCAATAGATTGTGCAATTCATTTTGCACAACAGATCCCTTCCTAATAGATTTAGTGGACTAGAATCACAAACTACTGCATGTCTTTAAAATTTCCGATGTGCCCTTACATTGGTTCTGAAATTGGGGTTCTAATCTGTTGATTTGACACTCCGACAACTTGGATTGAATCTCCCGAGAGGGGTAGGTTTGGGATGTCTGCTGTTCTCACAGCACAACAGGTAGCACCAGTAGCCAACAGAAAAGTGATATCATTACTTTCCACTTTCCCATCAATAAATGGACCCGACTGATCTACCGGCAAGGATGCGCCAAGTACGCACCCCTCTTCCTCCCCCTCGGGCACCGTCATTGCAAGTGACTAATTTCATCATCATTATTCTTACCACTTTCTCCTTGAAATTCGGCGTCCACACTTTACTATGGCTGGTTCACAAAATTTGGCATAGGACCTGGTGGTACCAGACACTGTGGATTAACTACCTGTTGCGGCTGATTCATAAGCACTTCATTCTGCATCTGTGGATTTAAATTTTGGTTTGGCCATTATTATTCTGAATACTCTCACACTTGTTCTTCCAATGTCCAAGCTTTCCGCACGCATGACAAGGAAACGTCTTCTTTGCATAATCTCTGTTCATTCATCCTCTTAATTTACCACCACTCGCCGCATGATCATTCTGATTCTGCTCTTCCATATGACCATCAGTCTGACTATTCATCTTAATTTCCTGTTGTTCTGCCAATTTCACTTGTGCCCACATCATTTTCTCTTTTAATTTTCTATGCCTTGCCTCAATATCGTCCCCATAATATTTCGCGTATTTCGAAATATAATAATCAGTTATCCCTGCCAGCATAACATGTGCTGCTGAATCATCTGACTAATCTCTGGGTTCAGACCATACACAAACCGATACACAAAATGTCACATGTCCTTATCTCCAATGTTCTCAAAGCCACTATAATGCTTAAATACCTTTAGAAGTCTTTCATAATACGCGTATACAGACTCATTCGGCTCTTCAGTTGTTCTATCTATGTTTTCCCTAATCTGTTTCTTTGGGAGGAATTTTCCCTTTCAGGAAAGTAATTACTTGATGATATTTCTTCATCACCTCATCTGAGGGTGCTCCTGTTTTCGAGTCTCTCGGCTACTCCTCACTTGGCAATCAACTGTAATTTTACACTCTGTACATAAATCAGTAGGTATCACTATGTCAAACAACCCATCCAGATTCTTTAACAGAACCTTCAAAACTATCACAAATCTTTCAACTTGTTTGTAACATTTAACTGGTTTCTCTCTTAATCTAGGGAAATCTTTGGTAAATGACAAAATATCCTGACGGCTCCATGGAACATGAACATTTCCACCACCGGGTACCTCTCTCATGGGACACACTCTTTCTACCTTTTCTGATTCCTTTTACAAATATGCAGAGGAATCTTCCTCGCCCGTGCTTCCTCCTTCTTTCTTGTACACCTCGTCTTCCACTTGTCAATGTCTCCCCACTTTTGCAAAATATTCATTAACTCTTTTACCTATAGTTTCTTACCAGACACATTTATATTTTCTAAATCTTTATCCGTAAACTCCACTCGATATGGTTTCTGTAGTACTTTTGATCTCCCTATACCTATTCCCATCTCTGATGCAAGCTCTGTCAATTTCTCATGAAACAATTTCGCATTCCTGGTTATACTCCTACATTTAAACTTCCTCATTGTAATGGTTCTCTATCCCCACATTTCCAGCTATCATTTCTTTTAATTCTACTTTCAGTTTGTAAATATCTAAAATCTTTGGGGGTGAACTTTGTTTTTCTATTCTCTGTGCCCATCTCTCCAAATAGTCTGGAGTTGCCGCTGTTGTACTTATGGTTCCTGAGGGTCCCACAGATCTACTTTCTTTTGAACTACTAGGTGTAACTCTTTTTGGGGTTTCACTTACCGATTCTGATATTGAGCTTGTCAAAGTGGTGGGGGTAGGGGTTTCTTTTCTGTTTTTTAAAAGTTTGTTCAAGGTGATTGGACAATCATTTCAGCTGCACTGCTTAAACATCTATGAAAATGTTGGTGTTTTAACTCAAGACCTGATCGTATTTGTTCTTGTCATGATAGAATATGGGTGATAGATATACCTGTTTAACATGGAACATTCATGGACTAAATTCTCCCCAAAAAATCCGCCAGGTATTTGCCTACTTAGATAGACATTGGGTCAATATAGCGCTTTTGCAGGAGACCCACTTGACTCCAATAACAGAATCTAAAATAGCACACGAATGGGCTGGTTACAAACTAACGTCGTCATTTTCCAACTACGCCAGGGGGGTGCTCATCTTATTCAAAAGAGGTATACCCTTCACACCCCTCGACACTTACACTGATGGAAAGGGACATTGAGCCATGGTCCATGGATAATTAGGAATGTTGATGGTAACTATTATCAATATTTATGGACCGATAGAGGATGACCCACATACCTTTATACAAATCCTTAACATCCTGTGCACTTGGCCAGAAGCAGCCATCATATGGGGGGGACTTTAATACACATTTGGACCCTAATATGGACAAATCAAATCCACTTGGCGCACACACTATTAAGGTAGCCCAGTGCATCAGAGACACTATGTCAGAGATGGGGCTGATGGATGTATGGCGTGTGCGGAATACTAACACTAAAGAAAGTACACACGTCACCCCAGCATATAATAGCTGGTCTCTCGACTTGATTACTGGTTGCTAAATAAAGAAGCCAATGGATGGGTTACACATGTTAACAATTTATCACGTACCCTATCTGATCATAAACCTATACGCTTGGATCTTCACATTCCTACAGGCCTACATCGCCCCTTCACATGGAGCTTCCGGGCTGAAGCTCTACTGGATCCCACATATGTTGACACTCTTAGACAGGCAATTATGCAATACTTGAAACTAAATGTGGGATCAGTAGACAGCGGGCCACGCTTTGGGAAGCTACAGTGAGGGGGATTTGCATAAGTACATCAGCGGGCATATTACAAGATATCAAGGGTCAGCTTTCCAAGACAGAAGCAGAATTAAGTGATCTCGAAAAGCAATACTCAAACTCCCCTTCCCCCTCCATTCTCACACGCATTCATGACCTCCTAGCAGGTTATGACACATTAGCAGAATCCGAAACACGTTACATATCACGTCAGCACGTTGCCAGAGCCTATGGAGAGGGTGAGCGCCCAGGTAAACATTTAGCATCTCGACTAAAGTTCAGAACTGATCATCATCAAATCACTAAGGTTGTCGACACACACAGGAAGAAACATTTCACACCCCAAGAAATAGTTGACCAGTTTCGGCACTACTATACAGAGATGTACACTTCGTGAGGGAACATGGATGACGGCGCCTTCAATGATTACCCATCTGATATAGCCTGCGCGTGGCTATCGGACGATCACCGCGAATATCTTAGCCAACCAGTAGATGAAACCGATATTAAAGCGGCAATACTCTCTCTCCCCAACAACAAAGCCCCGGGATCGGATGGTCTGACAACAGAATTTTACAAGATGTATGTGGATCTCCTCTCTCCTTACATAGTGGAAATTTATGCAGAGGCCCATGAATCGGGAATATTGCCCCCTTCCCTTAGGCAGGCCTTAAACATCACACTTCTTAAGAAAGATAAAACGCCTTACTTGTGTGAGTCATACCGCCCATTGTCGTTGATCAACCTGGATGCGAAAATATTCGCAAAGATTCTCGCTAGTAAAATTCAACCCTTAATGCCCCGTCTGGTACTAACTGACCAATCTGGATCTATACCGGAATGCTCCACCTCTCATAATCTCAGGGCCATATTTGCCATGTTTCATGTTCTGAACCCTACATTGCCGGCGGCTGCATTTATGCTTGACGTGGCCAAAGCCTTTGACTCCATTGAGTGGAGTTATATGTTCCACATTTTAAACCAGATGGGGTTCCTGAAAGACTTATTACGATGGGTGCAAGTCTTGTATACAGACTCTTCAGCACGTGTGCGAGTGGGAGGCCTCACCTCGGACCCTTTCCACATAGAAAGAGGCACCCAACAGGGATGCCCCCTATTGCCTCTGTTGTTTGCTCTCATGCTAGAGCCATTGGCATGTATAATTAGGCAGCGGCATAGGGAATCAGCACTCAGTTTCAACCACCGACCCGTCGGCATTTCTCTATATGCAGACGACATGGTACTCTTTATTCGCGAACCGCACCATCACCTCTCCCCTATTCTACGGGAATATATCCGATTCGGCCTTTTCTCCAGCTTAATGATTAACTGGGATAAATTGGTCATGATCCCTCTGACAACTGTCACCGTCCCTCCACATATGGAATAACCATTGATATGGACAACTGACCCAGTAAAATACCTCAGGGTATGGGTTCACTGTGATCCGGAGGTTGTGGTTAGAGAGAACTATGGCCGAGCATACACTGACCTAAAAAACCAAGTGGATAAATGGTTAGATCTTCCGCTGTCCTTAGCTGACCTCATAGCTGTAATAAAAATGGTAATGCTCCCACGCTTTTTATATTTACTCTGCAACATCCCCATAAAACTTACAAAACACTTTTTTGCGACCTTATGAACGCAATTGCTCAGATTTATATGGGGGGGCAAGCAAGCCAGAATAATCTGGAACACTTTAACACTGAGGTATGCAAGGGGGGGCTTCTGTGCACCAGACTTTTATGTGTATTATCTTTGCGCACAAGCACAATACGCCTATTACTGGTATCGTCCTCATGAATTTACTCCACACATTGCAGTGGAAGACGAGGATGCATCTCCTATCCCGCTAGTTGGTGTATTAACACACTCCCACAGAGCCACACCTAAAGCGGAAATTAATAGCATAGACACTACAATTGCGGCCTGGCAGGCTATTGGCAAAATTTCAGACAAACTCCCTATATATTCTCCGGCTCTACTTCTGAGGCATCATGTAGCTTTATCCGTTACACAGGAAGCAGGTCCCTTACGTTCTCTCACAGAGGTTGGATTGGCTCATATGCAAGATATATACCTAGAAGGGCATTTTATCACTCAAGATGATCTTGTATACATCACTAATCCCACCGCACTCTTTCAATTTACATGCCACCGCCTAAAATTGGCTATCAGAGATCACTACATGTCCTTTCCTGAGTAACCCCCTCCTCTCAACTCTCTACAGCTGTTATTAGTAGTCCCAACCAGGCGACAGCTAATTACTAAACTATACAAAATGGTGAAGGACGAAAGGATCATACCAGCTGATAAAAGCTTAGAGCGATGGAATCCAATACTAGACCCCCAATTAACACTGCCTGAATAGGAACAAATATGCACATTAACTGGTAAACTCACGCCCAATGGCAACCTCTGAATAATTCACTTCAAATTCATTCACCAAACAAACCACACCCTCTCAAACTTTATAAAATAGGTCTCCAAGATTCAAGCAAAGGTACACGTTGTGGTCAGATAAGCGCTGATTTTTATGACCTAGCATGGAGCTGCAGGCTGGTATTATCGTACTGGAAAGAAGTGTTCAAATGTATACATGACATGACGGAAACCTCTTTACAATGTACATAAATAGGAAATTTGTGAGGATTGCTTTGTTACTGGCAAAAAGACGCATAGCGTTGACATGTGAGAGTAAATTAGCACCGCGGGTTGAGAGTTGGGTCAAAGCAGAGAACATTTGGAATTATATGCAGAGGAATTACCAACGAAGTCCTGCGAAAAGTCAAATGCTAACATTGTATGAAATGTCCAATCACAGATGTTGTTTTTGTGTTTATGTTTTGTTTTCTTGTTGCAACGCTGCCCTGCATGGCAGTTTTGATGATTGTCTATTCTGAAAACCCAATAAAAAGAAATAAAAAATGTTTTAAGAAATGTAAAGCGCCTCCTGGCGCTTGATGATGACAAGGGCGGCCGAGCACCACAAAGACAGGCAGGCTGGGAGTTGTAGTCCCCCGGGACTGTAGAGCAGCCGGTGATCTGCAGGCAGGTGAAGTGAATGTGTGATTCACTTTCTGTTGGTAAAATATGTATATATATATTTTACCAACAAAAAGTGAATCACACATATTAAAGCTGATTTCTTTTCTTATCACCATCACCACCAACCAACTATATATATCTATATATATAAAAACTAAAGTAAGTCTGTTTGTCCTTTATGCATTACTACACCATTCATCCGATCGCCATGAAACTTTGGGAAGTTGTTGAGTACATTCCTGCGAAGCTTTCTGGCAAAAAATAAATAAATAAATAAATAAATTGTTAAAAGTTGCTGAGTACTCTCCCGCGAAGGTTTCTGGCAAAAAAAAGAAAAGAAAAATTTGTTAAATATCGCCCCCCCCCGGCCCCCCAGGGCCCTCATAATCTTTCCAATACTGAACATTTACACTTTACGGTGCGACTCGCTTTTGCAATGACCATCAACAAAGCACAAGGACAATCGCTGCAAGTGTGTGGACTAGATTTGGAGAATCCGTGCTTCTCACATGGACAACTGTATGTGGATAGCTCACACGTCGGAAAACCTTCTGATTTATTTGTGTACGCACCAGACGGAAAAACAAAAAATACTGTGTATCCACAAGCACTCGAATAAATAAACCGAATTAAAACAACACTTTAAAATGTTCTCCATATTAAAATGAATACGTTTCAATAAAAATGACACAATATAAATTGAATGTTATCATAACAAGTTTCCTTAAATGTCCTTTCTTCTGTCTGAGATCGCAGCAACGTGCGACGGATAAGCTAGTATATATATATATATATAATATATATATATAATATATATATATATAATATATCCATACTAATAATATAAAGAGGGAGCCCAAACCTTTGAGGCGGGTAATCTCAGGAACCACAGCACCAATCACAACACCCAATACAGCGTTGGAAAGGGCAGTTGCAGCAGAAGGACATAGGCTATACAGACGCCCACCATATACATTTAAAAGGTAAAAGAACCGTGCCAGCAAAGTAGTCCCTTGTGGGCGTGTCTGCGTTATGCTGTGGGCGTGTGCTGTGGGCTTGTGCTGGGGGCGTGACAAACACTGGGGGCGTGTGGTACGTTCCACCCTTCATGCCATGTCTCATATTGTGTTCTAATCCCACCCTGCTCCCTTTAAATACCCCTGCACCCTTCTCCTACCTGGCCGCCAAGACCTGGAACTCCCTCCCGACCGACCTGCGCCTTACCCAAGACCACCTCTCCTTCAGGAAGAAGCTGAAGACCTGGCTGTTCGAGCAGTAGCGGCACCCCCCCCCCCCCCCAGCGCCTTGAGACCCTACGGGTATGTAGCGCGCTTTATAAGTGTCACTGATTGATTGATTGATTGCACCCCATGATCATAACCCACCCTTACTCCTTAAAATACCCCAACACTCTTAAACACTAACCCATCTTAACCCTATAAATATACCCTGTACCCCAAAACCCAAACCTATCCCTAAACCCTAAAAATACCCCTATACCCCAAAACCCAAACCTAGCCCTGAACCCTATAAATACCCCTGTACCTCAAAACCCAAACCTACCCCTGAACCCTAAAAATACCCCTGTACCCCAAAACCGAAACCTACCCCTGAACCCTAAAAATACCACTGTACCCCAAAACCCAAACCTACTGCGGAACCCTAAAATACCCCTGTACCCCAAAACCCAAACCTACCGCGGAACCCTAAAATACCCCTGTACCCCAAAACACAAACCTAGCCCTGAACCCTTAAAATACCCCTGTACCCCAAAACCCAAACTTACCCCTGAACCCTAAAAATACCCCTGTACCCCAAAACCCAAACCTAGCCCTGAACCCTAAAAATACCCCTGTACCTCAAAACCCAAACCTACTCCTGAACCCTAAAATACCTCTGTACCCCAAAACCTAAAACTATATCTCAACCCTTAAAATACCCCTGTACCCCAAAACCCAAACCTAGCCCTGAACCCTAAAAATACCCCTGTACCCCAAAACCCAAACCTAGCCCTGAACCCTTAAAATACCCCTGTACCCCAAAACCCAAACCTACCCCATAACCCTAAAAATGGCCCTATACCCCAAAACCCAAACCTAGCCCTGAACCCTAAAAATACCCCTGTACCCTAAAACCCATACCAATCCCTAAACCCTAAAACTACCCCTGTACCCCATAACCCAAAACTATATCTGCACCATTAAAATACCCAAACACCCCAAAACATATACCTCAGTACCCCAAAACATATACCCCTATACCCATACTTACCTTATCCAAACATTTTAAAAAAAACATGCTTTTACAACGAATTTCGTTGTAAATGTGTGCGTAATAAAAGCATATAAAATGTAATGCCATGCGTTATAATGGCATTGCGGAGTCATGGTACTTTCGTAATGAAAGTATGCGGAGTGATGGTATGCGGAAAGAAAGTTGCGAAATATTCGGTGTTTACCCTCCCCCGGTAAGTACATTGGTGGCACGGCAGCCCACATCTCCAGCAACATACTCATATTTTTTCACCACCCATTTGAAAAATGCACAGGTCTCTCTCATTGATGGCCAGCACCAACATACACTTTTAGACACACCTCCCGCCACAAGTTCTAGAATTGCGAACTTTAGAGCTGGGGAGCTACGGTTGAATCTCTGCATCAGCTCAACATCCTGTGATTCCAGGCAAATCGCTTTGTCTCCCCGTGCCTACCACAAATGAATGTTTTCTTCTGTAATGTAAATTGTGCTTATGCCATGTTGTCGAGTTTGTGCTATATAATATTGCAAGGAAAAATAAAGTATGGAAACTCGAGTTCACACACTACTGAACGCGCATTCTTAAGTGCATCAGCAGTGCACTGTGAATCGGAGTGTTTCACAGGCCTGTCACAGATAAGAAATAATATCAAAACGAAATACTACAAAACAATATAGTACTGGCCGGCAGCAATTCATACCCGGAAAACGTCAGAACGGGCTGCTATCAACAATGAAATCGTAAACCAAGGACTTATAGAAATTGAAGACTCACTGTATCTATTAAGCGAGAAGTCCTTACAAGATTTCAGCCTGCCGCCAGCGGTCCGAACTAACCTAACTGGATACCACAATATCGCTACCGCACACAATATTCCAGAGCTAAATAACTACCTTGCTCAACACTTGCCTAACTTAGTTCCCGATCAACAACTCGCCTACAACACCATAGTTGATAGTGTTGAAAAGAAGCAAGGCAAACTATTGTTAATAGACGCCCCGGTGGCACAGGAAAGACTTACCTAATCAACCTCATACTTGCCAAAGTTCGATCTTCTGGGAATTTGGCTCTAGCTGTTGTTTCATCTGGAATACCTGCCACTTTGCTAACAGCTGGGAAAACAGCACATTCTACCTTTGAACTGCCTCTAACAGTTTCCCTTGAAAAGGATTCAATATGCTCTATTCGGAAAAATGGACCTTTGGGGACACTGCTTCAAAATGTGTCTCTTATCATGTGGGATGAATGTACAATGACACACCGCTCACATATTGTGGCAGTTGACAGAACTCTCAAAGACATTAGAAATTCATACAACATAATTGGAGGTGTTACTTTTGTGTTTGCTGGTGACTTCCGACAAACTCTTCCTGTGGTGCCTACAGGAACGCGGGCTGATATACTAAAAGCATGCTTAAAAGCATCACACCTATGGAACTCTGTACAATCTATTTCCTTGCGCACTAACATGAGGACACATTTAGGAGGTGGAGATACACAGTTTGCAGATCTTCTAATAGAAGTGGCCAACGGAGACATACCTGACACAAATGGCTTTACCAACATACAAAACTTAGGTACGCGTCTCTGTACACTACATGAACTCATACAACATGTTTACCCAGACATCAAGCATCTTCTCAGCAAAGGTTACACATGGATTTGCGAAAGATCTATAGTTGCCGCCCGAAACTCTGCAGTGCATCATAATGATAAACACATACTACAACTATTCACAGGTGAAACCACAATATATAATTTCATTGATACAGTATTAGATACACAAGACGCTGTGCATTATCCCCAAAAATTCCTCCACTCACTTAACCAGGGCTTCCCCCTCATACACTCCAAATGAAAGTAGGTGTTCCTATCATGTTATTACAAAACCTACATCCACCAAATCTCTGCAATGGGACGCGCCTACAAGTTAAATCTCTTTTACCTTATGTAATAGAGACTACTATTCTCACTGGCCCTGCTGCAGGACAGTTAGCCCATATTCCCTGGATACCCATAATCCCTACTGATCTACCATTTCAATTCAAACGCTTACAATTGCCTATTAACATTGCTTTTGCATCCACCATTAACAAATCACAAGGTCAGACATACAAAGTCATTGGGATAGACTTACGAGAGGACTGCTTCACTCATGGACAGTTATATGTCGCGCTATCGAGGTCGGGGAATTCCGTCAACCAATTTATTCTACTTCCTGATTCTCATGAAACACGAAATGTGGTGTGCCATGAAGTTTTGAAGTAAATGTTATTTTCAATACTAAAACCATTGCTGCCTAGCCTTTTTTTTACCCGGACGTCGGGACGGGCCGCTAGTATATATATAAAATCAGTCCAAGGGCCAATCATGCAGAGAACAGGTACAGACTCCAGATTCGCTGTGCAGATTTTTAGAAGGTTATTTTAGCTTGTGCTGCCCATGACGCTTTTCGGCCACGTCCTGTGGCCTTGTTCACATAGCCATGCTACTTTATATAGATTTTTTTAAAGGGTGAAAAACAAACCATGTGACAAGTGACAACAATAATAGTCATGGAAAACAGACTGTAGCACGTATATAAATACACAAATGCCATTCAATAATAGCAAACTCATTTTGTTAAGAGTAAAATATATGATGTGTACAAATACATGATGTCAAAATATAACAGTTCATCAAATACATGTGCGGAACAATACAGTCTAAAATTTTGTAACTCTAATGTTAATCCTTTATTTTGAGGATTCTTTGGTACTATATTACATCTAAAAATGCATGCAACTAGGTAAAATATCAAATGTAATTACAGATAAAATGTACAAATACATAATAGTACTCCAAGGTACCACTACTAGAAAACGAATGTTAAAATAACATCAGCCCACGTCACATGGTAACGTTCATATTGCACATAATCCCTCTTACAGTACAGTAATCATATTCCATGCTAAAGTGCTATTAGAACCAAGAGGTACAGGGTCCTGTCCTTCCTCCGCAGACATCAGGTTTCGATAGCATGCCTCCAAGAAACTCACCTCACGGATGAAGGGGCACAGAAATTGGTAAAGAAATGGCGGGGACAGGTATTCCACTCTGCATTCTCTTCTTATGCCAGAGGAGTCCTTGTGTGGGTGGCCCCTAGGGTCCCATTTGCCATCCAGTATGTGGAAGCTGACATACATGGAAGATAACTGCTCCTTAGAGCTAAACTAGATGGGAGGGATGACCCAGACTTTTTTCACTCCCTGCAGGAGGTCCTGGTATCTGAGCTGGAGGTTCCACTACTTTGGTTGGGGGATTTTAATATTGTCCTAGACCCCGTCCTGGATAGGTTCCCACCCCGCACTGGCACGAAACCGAGGATGACATTGAAACTTTGAGAGATCATGGGGAATACAGGAGCCCACGATATGTGGCGCCAGGGACACCCAACCCAGAAAGTGTACACCTGCTTTTCATCCACTCATAATATGCACAGTTGCTTAGATAGGGTCTTACTCGGAAATCCAGATGCGGCTATGTCCTTTGAGGTGACCCACCAAGTGCAATTCGTATCTGACTCCCCGGTGGCGTGTGTGGTTAGCTGGGGGGCCCCCGATATGTCACCCAGGAACTTGGAGGTTCCCGGCGCATATACTCAAAGGGTCAGGTAGGGAAACATCACCGAGAAACTGCCATAACTGACTATGTGGACCTAAACTGGGGCGGGTCGGACTTACCGCAGTCCATGAACAGGGGCGGCCTTAGGCATGTGCAAGCTGTGCACTTGCACAGGGCCAGGGCCACCAAACCCCAGGGGCCACCACGCCAATATATATCCTTAATATAATAATCCTCTGAGGATGGATACATATTTACTTGGTGGCCACTGACAGGGATTTGGCGGCCTCCGGCTCTGTTCCACTTCCAAACACCCTGACCCCCCCCCTCTTCACTGGCCTGCCGCTCTGCCGGGACCCCCTCTTCCGGGGCCCCCTACCTACACTCCCTGCCCAGGGCCACTATGAGCCTAGAGCCGCCCCTGCCATGAAGTGGGAAGCCCTGAAAGCAATGGTGAGAGGGGCATGCATAAGCCTCACCTGCAGGGTCCGAAGGTAGCTCCAAAGAGAGCTGTGGGAGGAGGAAAGCCATCTCTTGGAAGTACAAACCTCTGAGGCCTCTGATACAATGGAGAGGGATAGGGAACATGGCATCCGGAAACGCATTCATGACATTTGGGACAGGTTTGACAAATACACCCTCACACAATGCAGACAACGCCTTCATAGGGAAGGAGATAAATCGGGTCGTCTTCTGGCCTGTATTCTCTGCCGGGAATACGCCCCTGCTACGATTGTGGCTCTTCAGGAGCCCACAGGAAACCTGGTGCACTCCGAGGTGGGACTACTGCGGGTCCTCAAATCCCATCTCAAGTTGGTATGTACCACAGACCCCGCAATTAGCGAGGCCTCCTATCTCCCTTACCTCCGGGACCTGACCTTACGGTCTATACCTAAACAGGCACAGAAGGAACTCAATGAACCCCTTACACTGGGTGAGGTACAATCCGCACTGCAACACCTACCACAAGCCAAATCTCCGGGCAGTGATGGGTTCCCTCCTGAGTTCTATCAAGCGTTCACAGGTGCACTTCCCCGACTCCTGTTGCAGGTTTATCTTGAAGCATTCGAACGCAGAGTGCTCCCACCAAGCGTGACACAGGGGGGAAAATGCATGATTCTAAAGCCGGGTAGGGACACCCAGGAGCCCTCATCGTATTGTCCAATCACGATGATCAACACAGATGTTAAAATCCTATACAAGCTCTTGGCCTCTCGATTATCGCCATACATGACTCAGTTGATCCATGAGGATCAGTGTGGCTTCATACCGGTACGAAACACGACTATGAATTTGCGACGGCTGAATCAAATTCTACATGAGGTGCGGGACCGGGAGCAACAAATGGTATTAGTATCAATTGACCTCGCTAAGGCGTTCGACACAGTGGATTGGAGATACCTTCTTGAGGTCCCACGCGTTTTGGAGTTGGGTCCCAAATTTTGTTGCTGGATTCGCATCCTATATACAGCTCCCCGCGCCAGGGTAAAACTAGGGGGCATGCATGAGGCCAGAAGAGTGGTAACTGGGAAGGTTACACGCCAGGGGTGTCCCATCTCGCCTTTATTGTTCACCCTGGCCATAGAGCCCTTTGCGGTCCGGATCAGGACTGATATAGAAAAGTGGGAAATTAGAGTGGGTAGCATGAATCATATTGTTTCCCTATATGCTGACGACGCCCTGTTTTTTCTGGCTTCTCCTCGGGACGCCCTGCCGGTACTGCTGCACCACCTAGATCGGTTTGGAGAGGTCTCTGGATTACGACTTAACCGCAGTAAGTCCCTGATCTTCCTGCCAGTGGGGCTGGCCTCAGTGCCCCCGGAGGATCTCCCAGACCTCGGGCTGCGCTGGGAATGGACAGGGTTGCGCTACCTTGGGATACAGGTGGCCCAACGGACACACAGGTGATAGTCCGGAATGTAGACCGCACAATCGCTTCGTTAATTTTGGAATACTCTGCACTTTCATTGATGGGCAGGTTGGCCATCTCTAAGATGGTGATGCTCCGTAGGACACTATACGTACTCCAGGACTCACTATGTCCGTTGCCAACACGAGTTCTCAACACGTTACTCACGTCTCTGCTTTGGGTGGGCCAGCGCAGTAGGGTAGCTCTTAACACTATCATTTGTAGCTATGTAGAGGGTGGTCTGGAAGCTCCACGCTTCGACTTGTACTGTTATGCGGCACATCTACAACATGCAGCACACTGGCTCACAGACACGGACAATTGGGAGAAACGCCTCCTCTCTGACAGGGTAGACACACAGACACTGCATGAAGCACTGATGCAGGGCAGGGGGTCGGACAAATCTCCTCCTTATATCGTACGACACACAGCTGGTATATGGCAGCGGTTTGTTGAGAAGGTCTTAACAAGGGCACCCTTTCACAGGGAGCTCCTGATCTGGATACTGGCCCCCTTTATAGACATGGGGAAATACATGTCCTTTCAACCTTGGAGGGAGGGTGGGTGTGAAGTTCTTGCCAACCTTTTTCCCAACGAGACCATCATCACTTACGAGCAGGCGGAGAAGAACTTTGGCCTTGGACAGGGACAATTTCTACACTTCCGTGGAATTCAGGATGTGGTGAAGGTCACCTGGCCTCAGTACCCGGACATCCCACCACCGACACACACTTTGGATATCCTACTCTCATGCGGTGCAGGCCGCATATTGATTTCTCTCCTGTACAAGGCGATGAAACAGGACTCAACCCCCCCAGTACCGCCATCCCGGGCGGCATGGGAGAGGGATCTCGCAACGCAGCTTGAAGAGAAACAATGGGCACGCATAGGCTCCCTCACATGCTCAGTTTCATGCAACACCAGGTTTAAGTTGACGCACTTCATCTTCCTACACCAAACCTATCTAACCCCGGTGTCCCTGAAACGCATCTCTAGTGACAGGGGAGATAGCTGCCCTAGATGTGCAGCGGAGAAAGCAGCTTTTCTACACTTGGCATACAATTGTCCAATGGTCCGGTAGTTTTGGGTAGAGGTGGTGGGAAGTATTGTTGCAGCCACTGGCCTTCAGATGACGCCTGAACCGTTGTATTGTTTGCTTAGTCCAGAAGCCCAAGAAGAAGAAACTCCCATATAAACTCCTACAATTAATGCTAGTGCGCACTAGGCGTAGGGTAGCCATAACTTGGATGGGGCAAAGAGCCCCAGAAGTGCCCATCTGGCTCCAAGATGTCTGTGAATGGTCCCTAGCTGAAGAAGCCCAAATGAAACTCACCAGAAGGGACGAGAAGCTGCAAGAAGATCTACTAGCTTGGCGTGACATGTGTACCTCTGGGTTGGCAGAGGGAGGACCCTCCTCACGAGATATAACTGACAGCAAGGAGAGTGGGTTAGATATAGCCGGTGGGTCTAATCGCGGCAGGGAGCGAGAGGGTAGAACATGGTAATGTACACATTGGACCTCAGTGATGAGCCCGGACTCCTTTCTCACTGTGATATGATTGCAAATGATTTTTTCTTTCCCCATTGTACCTTTCCCTCCCTGATGCTACCTTTTGTCCTATATGCCATTGATAATGTCAACGATATGCCTACATATGCTGATTCGATGCCAACTTGTTCTTTTCTTGTATTTGCAATATGTAAACTGAAAAATAAAGTTCATAAAAAAGTGCTATAAGTGCTAAAGTGCATATTGTGAAAAATATGATAATTAAAGTGCTTTACATGGTGTGATGCTGAGGATTCACAAATGTGAATTCCAGCAAGTTAAAATCTTATCCTAAATGAACTTAGCAGCTAAGAAAAACATTACCACAGAATATAAGCCAAAATTGGGGGACCGATTACTGACTACTAGCAAGTCCATATTATTGAATGAAGCATAGGCCAAACATTGATATATGCTAAAGTAGATAAAGAAAATGGAACTAGAAATAGAGATAGGGAATCATTAGGAGGTTAAATAAATATAACAATGTCATCATAAATAATTATGCAAATCATCTCCAATGTTCAAACCTAAAGGGGAGTTAGTGTCCAATTCCATAATGTATTTTGATTCCAATTGGCGGAGTATTTTTTCCCATTTTCCTCCTCTTCTTTTTATCTGCATCGATGACAAAGTATTGAATACAGCTCAAATGGTTGCTGTGTGCATCCTTGAAGTGCCTGGCTACTGGGTGTGAAGGATCAGAGTTCACTATTGCATGCAAATGCTCCAAGATCCTTACATATACTTGCAACTTGGTACTACTAATGTAGCGTAGACCACAATTGCATTGCAGCACATATATAGCATGGTCAGTTCTGCACGTGTAATGCCCATTAAGCTCAATGCTTTCGGTAGAGAATGCTGTATACAATAGGAGGTGTTAATGCCGAATTTGCAAGCACGACATGAGCTAGATTTAAAAAAACCTTGCTTCAGTGACAACCAACTTATTTTTTGTTCTCTATTTCGGGACTCGTTTTGACCAATTCATTGCGCATGGAAAAGGCTTTGTGAAAAGTGAAATTAGGCTTCTCTGGGAGCACTTGTCTGAGGGTGGCAACAGTGGGAACAATGGGCCATTGATTGATTATTGCCCTAATGTTGGTAACATGTTTCCTGTATGTGGTTATTAGTCTTATTGGGGATTTCTTAACCTCTAATGTATTAGTGCATGGTATTTTCCCAACATTCTCCACCTTCCTACTTGGATTCAATAGCATGATCTACATACACCCTTCTATCCAGGAAAGTAGTTGTATTTGCATCAATGCACGCTGTGGACTCCAAATTAAGGTTCTTTGCATTGATTTTTCTTAAAAATTGCTCCGCCTGTAATGCTGTTCCTCTCCATATAACAAAAACATTATCAATATATCTCCACCATTGTACCACATGTGGGACCCAATCATCATTGTGCACCACCTTGAGGACATGCTCCTCCCACCAGCCAACATGAACACATGCGTAGCTGGGGAAGAAGCATGCTCCCATAGGTAAACCCCAGAGCTGTTAAAAGATGATATTATCAAACATGAAAAAGTTGTTGTGTAAACACCAATATATCATATTAAGAATCATATTGTTATGGCTATACATTTCAATTGGTCTTTTTCCAAGATAATACGCGACAGCCTTGAGTCCGTCAGGATGTAAAATACTGGTATACAAAGCAGTGATGTCCATAGTTAAAAACAGATAATCAATGGACCATGATTGTTTGTTAAGTTTATACAGGAAATCGGTGGTATCATGAATATAGGATGGAAGGCTAATTACGAATTCTTGCAAATAGTAGTCAACATATCTAGACGTATTTTTGAAAAGGCTCTTATTAGCTTATATGATTGGCCTTTCTGGCAATGGTAACTTATTTTTGTGCACTTCTGGAATAAAATATATTGTGGGCAAAATTGGAAAATTAGTGTTTAAAAAGGCAAATTAATCTCTAGCTATCAAACCGTCCCTTTTCCAAAGCACTAAATAATCTCTTAAATTTGTACTCATTATTTTCACTTGAGCGGGGTTAGATTTTCTATAACAGGTTATATCGTTCAAGTGTTTGTATGCCTCTTTTTTGTAGTCATCTTTGGGCCATAACACCACGATACCCCCCCTTGTCCGACTTATTGATCACTATTGCTGAGTTGTTTTTCAGTTTCGTCATACGGTTGAAATAATTCTGTGCATGATGTTTCGGGATCATGGGGTGTATTTTGGTATGGCGATAAAGCTTTTTCAGTTCATCAATGACACAGTCATGAAAAATATCAACTGTGTCTCTTGGCATAACCGGTACAAATGTCGATGGTGGTTTGAAAGGGCTGTGGCCACACATGACAATATTAATCCCCTCTGAACTAGCAAAGGCTTGTGTGTTGGTTGTATTACTAGCTGTTATATTAGTTTCATCAATCAATTCACGCAGAGTTCTTAACAGTGGAACATCTCATGACTGTAACACAGTAGATCTAATCAGACTTGTTTCTTGTTTCTCCTTATTATTTTCATCAGTATGTTGTTTGATCGTATGGTATTTTATTAACTTTATAATGAATTTATAGACATCGACTCGTGTTTGGCAGTAGCTAAAATTACTTTCCGGCCAAAACAACGGTCCTAAAGCCAACAGTTGTTTTTCTGCTTCTCTTAATTCAATGTCAATGCGATTGGTTACAGTTTTGTCTGTTGAGGCTAGCGTTTCTTCCATCTCTGATTTTGTTTCCTTCTCCCTTTTGTGATTGAGGCATGTTCGTCTCTAGACTTCTGATGTTCCTCCTTCGTTTTGCGGCAGGTTTGGATTCCTCAGTCGTAGGGATTGTTTTCTCTCCCTTCTTAAAAAATCAAATGTTAGTGTTAGGTGGCCTAGGTCTTCCCATTGTCTTGACCCAGCCCCATCCTCTGATTCAGTTTCGCTAGGGATCGTGCTAACATCGGAAGTAGAAATGTTGGTCTCACTGTCCATCGCACTTTTTTCTTTGTGGTTTCCTAGTTTGTGTTAGCGCCCTTTTGTCTTCATAAATTGTCGAGTTTGCACTCAAATGTGAACACTTGTCCCAGCTCATAATCATTCTTGTCGTGCGCAAACTTGACTGCCTTTCTGGACTTGATAACTTATTGCTTTTTCAAGCGTTCTTTCATTTCTTTTATGCTTTTATCAATGAAATCCTTATTCGTTAGATATTCATAAAGATTCACAAAGACTACCTCTGGCAAACTTAGCTTGCACTGCTAAAATTCAGAGCTGTTCATGTTTTTGGACTGGCCTCTCCTTTCAGATCTCCCTCTCAGATGACAGTTGTACATAGTAGAATGTGTGGATAGTCTGGCCTCTCCTTTCAGATCCCTCTCTCAGGTTATAGGTGTGCATAGTAGGGTGCATGAGGAGCAACAGACCACTCCTGTCAGACCTCTCTCTCAGATGACAGGTGTGCTTAGTAGAATGTGCATGGGAAGAGCCTTAACTCTACTCACAACTCTTTCCAAATGAATAGGCATAAATAGTAGACACTGATAATTGCCATCTCCAGTAAGATTCCTTCCTACAGTAACAGGTGTGCATACCAGAGTGTATTCGAAAGATCACCTACTCCTTCCTACTTTTCATGATCTCACAAGAGTCTTTATAGATCTCAACTTTTTTCAGATTAGAAATAGCATTCTACTCATCACACTATTTATCTCTTACACACTTCCTCTGAAAAACAAGGACTGCAATATGCATATATATATGTGTTAGGAAAACTTCCTGCAAAACCGGTTCCTCTCCGGGCGGGGTCAGTGCGAGGTCCGGGTGTCAGAGCCCGGTTGTATCAAGCAGGGGCCGAGAAAAAAGGGGGGTCCCAAAACATGTTTTCCCCATGCAATTTTCCAAAGGGAGCTTTAGCCGCGGCTACAGCCCAAACTGCTGAACGGAATTACACCAATTTTGGCAAAAAGGTAGAGTTTGGTTCACAGATCACACTTTTTGTTAAATGGTGTAAATCCGTGCAGTAGTTCCTGAGAAAATCAAAAGTAAAACCATAGATATATCTATGGACGGAGTAGGGTTCGCGTATCCTCCGAGGATCATGCGCGTACCCTTACGAGCACGAGCTTTATGCTAATTGTCTGTCAACTGTCTGACAACACTCCAAACCAGGAAGTGTTGGCAGCCATCTTGTGTCTCGGTAGAACCGAGGCACAAGAAAACTGAAAAACAAGTGCGCAAAAGATGCAAAGGGGGCAGGGTAGAAACACCCTGGCCCCCTGGGCCTGCTCAGGGGGTCCCAAGGCCCCAAAACAATTCCTTTTTTTAAAATAAATCACGGGATGTGCGTAGGATACACGTATTCCATGAAAAAAACAAAAAACGAAGCCTGCTTTATTTGCAATTAGCCCCCGTGGGGGCCAAATCCCAGGCAAAATGTAGTTAATTATAATGGGGGCCCCCCAGCCCCGGGGACCGCCACCCCCGGGGCTGTAACGTTACGTATGCAGGGGGGCTCACCGGGACCCCGGGGACCGGCACCCCCGGGGCTTTAACATTATGTATGCAGGGGGCTCACGGCCCCTGCAGCCCCGGGGACCACCAGCCCCAAGGCTTCTTTTTAAAAAAAATAACATTAAAAAAAATGTGTGGGGTGGCTCAAGCCCCCCCACACGCCCCGGGGACCGCCACCTCCCCAGGGCACTACATTTTTAAATTGGGGCGGGGTCCGTGAAGAACACCCCAGCCCCGGGAACCATCACCCCCGGGGGCTTTTAAATGATGGTAGGGGGGCCGCGCGGCCCCCCTTCTGGAGGCCCTGGGGACCGCCAATCCCCAGGGCCGGCTCCTGCAGTGTCCCGGGGTGCCCACCCCCGGGACACTGTAGTTTGCTAAGGTAGGGCGGGAGCTGGTTTTTGGAAGAGAGAGCAGGAAACCTGCTCTCTCTTCCAAAAACCAAAGACTATTGCTTTTCTACATGGGGAGCAGCATGTTAGCTGCTCCCCATGTAGAAAAGCAATGCCGGCTCCCGCAGGACGCGGGGAGCTGGAAGGGACTGTGGGGGGATTGGTGACCCCCCCATGGTCCCCAAAGAGAGGCCAAGCCCCGGGGGATGGGGTCCACAGGGCCATAGGTCTCCCGGGAGGGGGGCCACGTGGCCCCCCTCCCCCATTAAGAAAAGAAAAAGAAGAAAAAAAACAATGGCCGTCCCGGGGGATGGGGTCCTCAGGGCCAGAAGTGGCCCGAGAGGTCCACCACAAATGTTTTTTAAAAAATGAGGCAGAGCTCCGGGGGATGGGTCCCCGGGGCTAAAAGAAGCCTGAGGAGGGGGGCCATGTAGCCCCCTCCCCATTTTTTTTATTAAAAAAAATTAGGGGCAAGCCCTGGGGGATGGGATCCCCAGGGCAAAAAAACTAGAAAAAGAAGGGGGGTTACACAGTCCCCCTTCTTTAAAAAAAAAAGAAAAACCCCGCCATTGCGCCGGAGGCCACGCTGCCTTCATGCAGCCCTCTGCAAACACGCCCCTGGCGCGTTTGGAGAGGGGGAATGAATTCCCCTTGAATACTGGGGGTCCATGGGGGCCAACTAGCCCACCAGGAACCTCCAGTATGCACCAGGGGGCTGCGTTGCAGAGTGGTGTTCTGAGTCCACGCCCCTTTTTACACCTCTCTGCATCATAGCTCTGTGGTGCTTACTAGAGGTAGCTGGTGGGCTAGTTGCGCCCTAGGCACCCTCAGGATTCAAGGGGAGTTAATCCCCCAACTTAAAATGCGCCACGTGTTTGCACAGTGGTGAAGGGAGGGGGTGGGGCCTGAGTTCACATGTGTGTAAACACACCCTTTGGCGTGGTTTAAGTTTGGAAATGAATTCCTTGTCAATCCTGAGGTTCCCTGGGGGCCAACTAGTCCACCAGGTACCTGCAGTAAGCGCCACGGAGCTGCGTTGCAGTGTGTTGTAAAAAGGGGCGTGACCTCTGAACACCTCTCTGCAATGCAGCCCCCTGGCATATACTGGAGGTACCTGGTGGGCTAGTTGGCCCCCAGTGACCCTCAGGATTCAGGAAGAATTAATTCCCTAACTTAAACTGCGCCACAGGTCATATTTGCTGACATGTCACTTCAGCCCACACCCCTTTCCTTCACCACTGTGCAACTGCGCCCCGTGGCGTGTTTTAAGTTGGGGAATTAATTTTCTTTCAATACTGATGGTCCCTGAGGGCCAAATAGCCCAGTACTGATCCTGAAAAGTAATTCTAACCGTACTTACAGTAACTTGAATTTCCTTCCATAGGCTAACATTGACTGGTTTCACTTAGACATTCTTCTAAGTGTGGAGTTTTGGAACTTTAAAAAAAAATTCCTCTAAAATCAGCCGAACTACAAATTCCAATTTACTCAACTGTTATCAGGAGACACCTCAGTGCTGCATCTTTCAGCCCACTACTAATCCTGAAAAGGAATTCTAACCGTACTCACAGTAACTTGAATTTCCTTCCGTAGGCTAACATTGACTGGTTTCACTTGGAAATTCTTCTAAGTGTGGAGTTTTGGAACTTTAAAATATTCCTCTAAAATCAGCCGAACTACGAATTCTGATTTACTTACCTGTTATCACGAGAGACCTCAGTGCTGCATCTTACATGCCACTACTGATCCTGAAAAGTAATTCTAATCATACTTACAGTAACTTGAATTTCCTTCCATAGGCTAACATTGACTGGTTCACTTGGAAATTCTTCTAAGTGTGGAGTTTTGGAACTTTAAAATATTCCTATAAAATCAGCCGAACTACGAATTCCGATTTACTCACCTGTTATCAGGAGAGACCTCAGTGCTGCATCTTTTCAGCTCAGTACTGATCTTGAAAAGTAATTTTAACCGTACGTACCAGTAACTTGAATTTCCTTCCATAGGATATCATAGCCTGCTATATAAAATATATATAAATTAAAAAATATATAACATAAAAAAAATATTACAATTTCAACATTTTTTAAAACATTTTTTTCAATGTATATTAAAAATATGTAATGTAATTTATTAAAATAATGTAGTAAATCAGTATAAAAAAAATAACAATTAATACATTTAAAAATTGGCATTTACAAAACCTATGAAATTCACCCAAAAAAGCATAGGTTTTAGGCACGTTATAGTTAGGAATTAACATTTAAAAAACCTTTGAAATTCACTGAAAAAAACATAGGTTTCCCACACGTTATAGTTGGGAATTGGCATTTAAAAAACCTTAGAAATTCACTGAAAAAACCATAGGTTTCACACATGTTATAGTTAGCTGGACATTTCACTCATACAAAACCATTGAAAATCCCTCGTTATAGTAAGTTCAACTAACTATAACTCGCGCGTCCGCAATACACTGCTGATGACGTCACATATTACATCACTCATGACATGATCAGTGACATCCTCATGACATCACTCATGACATCTCAAATGACATCACTGATGACATCATCCTTGTGAAAGATATCTGCAGAGTACTTATAAAATAAGTTTGTATAAGCTCTGGTGCTGAAAAAATGGCCCAAATCCTTTTTCCCATTGCAAATCCCCTGCCCCATAGGTTAACATGGTAAGACGTTATTAACTACTAACTCTTGATAGAAGAAGGCTAACAATACCATTCAAAGACTTCCCACAATGGTATTAATTAATCTAACAATATCATATTGTTGAATTTCTCCTAAAATGTTCAGACAAGAAGTTATAAGACTTTCTTGTTCGTAAGCCCAGATTCAGCCTTCCCGTGGTCTGTCCTGATTGGTCAGAATTAAGTGGATTTGCCAGGTTCCTTTGAAGAGGTGATAAAGAGCCCCTGTGGTTAACCAACTCTGCTGGTAGGGCAGTGTTCTGTTACACAGGAATGCCAGAGCAGGGGGTGGAGTCATAAACAATAGACTTCAAGGGAAGGGGAAGACCCCAGTGTCATTTTCAACTCTACTCTTTTGAACCCAGTCATATGCTAGGCTTAAGGAAGGAATGAGCTGATGGGAGAGACTATGGAGATTAGCCATCCTAGGGGTGTGTTTAGCCAGCTCTTCTCTCCCTGCTGGAAAATCAGCCATTAAGAATTTAGAAGAATTGGTGACCTCTTGGACAAAGTAGTGCCACACCTTGGGTGGTCATACCTTGGGGCGGTACCCTATACCCCATTGGACAGGAGTGACCTCCTGTATGACCCGGAGAACTTGGAATAAGTATCTGAGGGGGCACAGCTTCTCAGGTCTGCTGCTTGAAACTTAAGTAAGCAATACGTGCCATTCTGGGAAGTTTGATGTGCATTTCCTAAGGCCTGCACTCTGAAGATTGCACCTTCTGCACCATCTAGAACTACAGCCCTGTGGACTACCTTGCTGTAAAATGACTAAAGAGTGGATGCCCTGCAAGCTACAGGTTAACAGAGCACACCTGGAACATCACAAGCAAGAATCCTCAACCTGGAGAACAACCAGTGGATTTGCAAGGGTTTCATCCAAGTGGATTGTGGGAAGTCTTCAACTTTCAAGGACCATCTTGGAGATTCCAGACCCTTGGAGTGAGTTTGAGATACTTTGGGAACCTTTGTGGAACTTCAAGAAGAATTCCAGAAGTTTGGAGAACTTTGGAGCAACTTTGGAAAAAAGCTCCATAAGTGGACCGACTCAACCTGGTCAGCTAAGCCGCCTGCCTTCAGCCTGCGGTCCAGGTTTGTGTTGCTGAAAAGCTCCGTAGGTCCTACTTCCAGAGTTTGACTGGGAGTAGGCAACATCTGAGGCTGGCGAACCCTCACCGAATCTGGCCTGGTGAAGAACATCAAGGGAACCCACGAGAAAAAGCTCCAGAAAAGTTTCTAAGTCAGAAGTAAAAACTTTGACCAAGACCTACCGCGAGGGTTAGCCGCCCAGGGCTCCATCGTGGTCGGCCTAAAACTTTGACGTTGCCCCGGTCTATCGTGACCAGATGTCCCGATAAGGCGCTATAGGTTTCTATGTGCTAGATAATGCTAAATCTTTGAAAATTCATATCTCTGGTTCCCTACGTTGGTTTTTGTAGTTTTGGTGTCATTTTAAAGATAACAATATTTCCTATGTTTATAAATAGGTGTTGGATTGTTATTGTGCATTGTGTCTTAATTATTTACTGAATTGATGTTTTTAAATGCTTTACATACTTTTCTTTAAAGTTAAGCCTGCCTGCTCACAGCCAAGCTACCAAGGGTTGAGCATGGGGATCATTTTCTAAGACCTTATCTGAGCCTTATACTGTGTCAGTAGCCTTATTGCCAGCGGCAGATATATATTTGCCCCTACTAATAATCCACTTTCCAACACTGTAGTTTTACGCATTTTGAACTGTAGCCACTTTGGAAAGGGGCTTAGATTATGCTACTTACCATATGTTTTTGTAAGACATTACTGGCTACATATTGTTATGTTTAATTGTGCACAAAAGTTTTCTAATTTATCCTAAATGTCTTTTCTGTTTGGTTATCAGGGGAGCACATTGATACCATCCTATTTAAGCTATTTTATTTATAATAATGTAAAATAAACATTTAAATATCTGTGGCAATTCTCTTGCTCTTTCGCAATTAGGAGAAAGTGACCAAGGATTTAACTTTCCTGGAGTAAGGTTAATAGAGCACCCATGTACTATAAGGAATAAAATACTCTCTCCACTAGGTTGAAAGGATGTTGCAAGTCACCAAGGAGTTCCATGACCTTATAAAGGAACTCACCCTTTGACTTCATTCCCCTATATGGTCACAGAACACCTTGTGACTTGTAAAGCCAATAATGTACAGTAGAAGGTACTTTACAGCATTTATCATGTACACTGTAATGTCCTGCGGGACACTTTCTAGTGTTCCGCAGGAAGCTGGACTTCTAGCCACTCCCTTGAGGGCTGGACACACTACACCCAAACACCCATCCATCACGGGTGTCACGAGCGACGTGACCCTGCTAATTAAAGGGCCCGGGTGCACGTGCTCGTGGCCAGTTACTTCACTACAAACCCCTGGTGTCTGTGTCAATCATTAACGTAATGTGGTCCTGAGGTCCAGCACCACATTGGCGACGAGGCGGGTAGCTAGCCCAGCATGCCTGCTGCTCTGCCTCCTTGTTGCTCGTGGGGGAGGAAATAAGCACGGCAAGCGGCACCCCTGGCGAGCAGTCTCCAGCCACCTGTGACCGCGGAGGAAACTGAGCTCCTCATGCCTTCCGGTCACCGCCTCCCAGGCTCGGGATGATCAGTGTTCCCTGCACAGTGGTTTACTCATACTAGGTGCCAGTGCGAAGATCGAGGCCGTGCCGAGGGAGAAGAAGGCCACCCAGCACCTGCTCCGGCATCACAGGGGAAGTCCCGGCAGCGCCCACAAACGGCCGCCGCTGCAGCCGTGATGCCAACCCGACAGCGGAAGGTCAGTGGCCCAAGAGGCATGACTGAGACTTGCCGCCACTAGCACTGTGCGGGAAGCGCCTGAAGCCCTGACCCTTGGCATACCCCCCATGCCTTGAGGTGTCTCATCGGAGGACGTGGTGAGGCTGCACTACCCCGCTCTCAACCCCTGCATCCCGGCCGCCAGGATCCCGCAACAAACGGCGCACCAACTGGCACTCACCTCTGCACCCTCCCCAGCAGCTGGTCAGAGACAACAGGGCATCACAGTCTGGTGAGGTGAGGCCATGCCGATTCACAACCTCCCTGTTACTGCACAGAGGAGTGAGTGTGGTGCCCCGAGCAGACACCTGCTCCATTGTAGCCTAAGGAAGAGAGGAGCCTGTGCCCAGCCGTACCGGCTGAGCGAGATCGTTGTCTCCACGCCATGCCACGTCAAGTTCTGTGAAACGGCCAAAGTACTGGCAACGCCACCAGGGGCCCCTGAAGGACTAACGAGCACCGGGAAAGAGTGGTTCGGCACCCCCCACATGCACATGCCCCGGAGACCTACTGCACCAGCAGCGCTGCTCCAATCAATGTTTCCCCCGTAAGAGCCCAAAATTCTAGGGGAGGCAATAACACTGTCCTACCTTCCCCGTGCAACTCACGCCGTGGACAAGTTCACAGGCGCCTGCCTACCCGATAGCCCAGAGACAGCATGGCCGGCAGCATGTGAAACGCTGCCAGGCTGAACACTGAAGTACTACACTGCAATCCAGTGTCGGTACAGCCACATCGCCTCCACACCAGAAATCTCTGTGTACGGCAGCACAGTACAGGACTGGACTTGAAAAGAGGAACCAGCAGCAACTATACAAACATGGAAGGACACGCCGTCCCATCAAACAAAAGTGCCCAAGGCAGCCATAAAGGCCCACAGCGCCACATAGCACCTGCCCACTACACCGCATGTCAGCCATGGCCCAGTAGATAAGCTCTTGGTTTGCACCAAACGAGCCTAGGGAAGTGCATCCGCCACCCTGTTAATCAAGGTACCTGCAGGATCAGCGACCTACTCCCAGGCAACAAGCACTGAAAATGGCAGAGTGACCCGCCTGGAACTGGGACTGCCACTACTGAACCAGGATGGTAGCGGAGAATATCCTGAGCCCCTAATGGCCCCCGCTGCTACAACAACACCACAGTAGGATGCACACCACAGAAGCCAGCATTTCTCCAGAAGTCCGGTGTCAAGTAGGCTGTTGTGGCCTCTCTGAAATCACCCCACAACATCACCCTTTGGCCACAGGGCCACACCGCCTCTTGAGAGACCAGGTGGAAATGGAGGAGAAGCAGCAGGAAGGCCCGTCCGAACTGACACCAGTAGCACACGTAAGAAGGCCCCTGCGCCCACAATCCTTCTACACCATTGCTCCTCTGATGAGGTTTTCACTCGCACAAGAACGCCGCAGTGCGAATATGAGGTGCCTCTACAGTCCACTTCAGCCGCAGTTCTACCTAGTGACTGGTAATCTGCACGGACAGAAAAATAACTCTCAGGTACGGCCCTATCTCGCCACTGCAAGTGTCTCCATGCCCAAACAGCCACGCATGGGCTGTGTGACCCACCCAGGAACGAGAGCTCCTGCAATGCTCAGCACGACAAGGTACTCACATAGGAGCAGTCTCAGCACTTCTACGCCTCAGGACCCTGGCAGTAGAAGAAGGGGCACTGCCTGCCACCCCATGGAAAACACAGGGATAGACTGACAAACTCCACAGAGAGCCGCCAGAAACCCAGAGCCAAATGCAAGCAGTACCACGCAAGATAGCCACCGCCAGCGAACATGAGAGACCAGCCAGACGCCAACGTCTCGAGGTAGCTATCCCCATCTAAAGCACAAGGAAGACTGGTGCAGAACGCACACCACAAGTGGCTGCCCAACGCCACCGCCAGAGAAGAGATCGCATAACTTGCCTCTCTGGGTATACAGACACACCATGCCAGAGGAAGCACCCAAGAAGCGATAAGGCATGCAAAGTCAGAGGCGCGCAGAAAACTGCATCAGGGAACCTGACAGCATGGGCAGGTCACCCGAGAGATAGAGACATCTTCACAAGGAAGCACTGCTGAACGCAGGTAGGAGAGCACCCACGTCTCCACCACACCAGCGAAGCCCTGCTGTAGGCCAAAGACCACACACGGTGTCCTCCCTCACACTACCTCAAGACGGAGTCAGCCGTGACCCAAGATTGGCAAGAGAGGAGTCGCACACCCCTCGTGGCAGGCCGCCATAGCACCATGCGCTCCAACAAACAGCAACACGAGACAGTACGTCACGTCGCCCAGCAAGCAAGGAGCACGTCACAAAGTGACCAGTCCAGACAAGCACGCCGGAGCGAACGCAGAAGTCGGCGCCATGACAGTGCTGCCTCGAGGTCCAAGCGCACCGCCCTCGAAGAAAAGAAGAGAGTGACAGCCCTGTCACCCCAAA
The DNA here is from genome assembly GCF_964263255.1 of Lissotriton vulgaris. Taxonomy (NCBI): domain Eukaryota; kingdom Metazoa; phylum Chordata; class Amphibia; order Caudata; family Salamandridae; genus Lissotriton; species Lissotriton vulgaris. The sequence continues at coordinate 33,887 of NW_028251774.1, read as the reverse complement.
AAACGTATAAGCACAGGTGGGCTGAACAAACCAACAAAAGGAGAAGACCGAAGACTCACAGCAAGCCAAGAGCACACCCTGACACACCAGACAACCACCAAAGCGGACTGACATCCCTGGATACAGCCTCATGGGTGAACCGAATGTAAACCGCAGAAAGCACCAACCGCGTCTCATCCTAACACTTCCCCAGGCGACTGTCTGTTCCCGAGCGTCAACAGTCTAAGTCAAGCGGCATCCCTGCTCCTGTCCACAGATGCCACGGTTGAAGATCAGCACCGAGTGTCCGCCCTCACACCGCCTCAAGATGGAGTCGGCAGTGGCCCCAAGCCAGGCAAGAGAGGATCCCCACACTCTACATGTCAAGCCGCCACAGACACTCCACCTCAGCAAGGCAGAGGCACATGGCTGCCAAGTCCCTCCTGACATCCAACATTCCCAGCAAGTACCACCACCTGTCATCCCGAGTCACCACATGGCTGGCAACCGCAATCAAGCCTGCCATCAGCATCTGCGTCAAACAACACCACTCCCACAACATCAGCGGACTGGAGTCTTGCACCGTCGCCACACCAGCCGATAAAAGAAACCAGAGGCCACCTGTGAACCTGGCCTACACCGGAACCGCAGCAGCGAGCGCAAGTCTTGGCCAAGACTCATCCACCCGTGAGGGTTGTGCGTACAACTAAGTAATGGCTCCTCAGCGGTCCTGCAGCTGCCAGCAGACGGCACCCAAGCAGCTCCCAGCATAGCCCTCCTACAGTCCTGCAGCAAACCCGACAACGGGCCTCCCCAGGCGGGAGAGCGAGAAGAGACTTTGCCCCACCAAAAGGTTTCCGTTCACAGCCAAGCAGTTCAACGGTGACAGTCGGTCCAGCAACACCTCTGTGAATTCTCACTTGGGACTCCATCCTTGTTCACGACGCAACCCACTACAAAGAACTGTTAGAACCCACCACCGACCATCACCGACGTCAGCAAAGAGGAAGCCAGGCAAGGCAGCAAGACATGTCATCATCAGCGAACTGACGGTATGCAGCGGACGTCTCCAAGCCAGCGGTCGTGTCCTGAGCCCCTCAGGTTAAACTACGGGTGCCTGCTAAGTAGGTTCTGCTGCAAGCAAAGTCACCAACCCAGGTCTGCTGTTGTCCTGCCACCTGACTCTAGAGACTGATGGACCCTGTGGTATTTAGTTAACTGTTTGTTTAATCCCCACAGGTTGGAGTAACACTTTGTTCCTCAATAAAGTTGGGCTTCCAGCCACTCTCTTGAGGGCTGGACACACTACACCCACATACCCATCCATCACGGGTGTCATGAACTATGTGACCCCGCTAATAAAAGGGCCCGGGTGCACGTGCTCGTGGCCAGTTCCTTCACTACAAACCCCTGGTGTCTGTGTCATTCATTAGCATAATGTGGGCCTGAGGCCCAACACCACATACACCAACCATCTGCATGAACTCACAACCTCCCCTCTATTTTTCACAACTAACTCCTATTAATTTACTCCCCCACCAAGAAATTGGAGCAATTACATGGAATGTTTCATTGACAGCACAAGACTTAATCGCATCAACTCATCCTTTCCCTGAGGAAAGGACGAGTTGAGACCCTCTGGGTATGTAGCGCGCTATACAAATCTTTTGACTTGACTTGACTTGACAAATGCATTAAGTAGAAAGCGTTTTCAGTTCATACTCCCGAAAAATACAGTCACTTTGGAGCCTAGGCTCGCAATGTTTTAAGAAAGAGATTTAACTCAGCCACCGGTCACGTAGGAAGGGATGAGCAGCGTACATCCGGCTGTAATATTGTTATTAGGCAGGGGCGCGTGCTCTGACGTAACGTGGGACGTTCAGGTTCAGTCGTAGCGTGAGGAGCCGTGAGGAGCCGTTGCTTGTCCGGCTGTCTGGGAACCCCAGCCGCCTAAGTGCCTCCTCTGCATGTCAACAGCAGGATCGTATGTTGAAAGATGCTGGCGGATTGCTGCAAACCGAATAATTTGTTCGAAGGGCAGAGACATTTAACCCCCTCTGTTAGTTAAGTAGCCAGTGGGCGTAGCTGTGTTTGTTGACAACATTGGATTTTTTTTTTTAAACCAGAGATTGTGTGGACATTCGAATGCTTTTTAGAATCAAAAGCCAAAATACACATAGATTGTAATTGTGGCGTTCTTACTTGCTTCTAGGGCTACTCGAAGAATGCGTTTTTTGCGGTTGTAGCGTTTTTGCACAATTATGGATCTGCCGTATTTGCCAAATAATCAGTCATCTGCTGCAAATCTGCAGTTTTTAACAAAAAAATGGTTCTACCTCCAATTGTTCAAAAGTTACTAAAAATGCAGCGCCACGTTGCTGCACAGTGAAATGCCCCCTGCAAAGGTGGATTGGTCACCTTTCCGCTCCTTATTGCTATGTTTTGGTGTTAAACAGGTACTAATGAGGTGCAAACTATGCAAAGACAGTGTTAACAAGTGTAAGAATTACAGAATAATATAGTATTACAATCAGAAAATATGCCGCATTATGAAGCATAATTTGTCTTTTCTTGCTGCATAATTTTGTCAACCCTGCCGCATAATTTGTCCCTCTTCTGCTGCATAGTTCCACTAGCCTTGCTTGACACGCACTGAATACCACACACGTAAAACCGGATATGTGTCCCTTTTCATAAAAATAAGTAAACTAAAAATGTTATAACAATTGAGGTGAAATCAGGGTCGGACTGGCATATAGGGCAGACAGGTAGTGCCTGAAGGGCTGGTCTGACAAGTGTGTGGGCCATTTTTTGGCTGTTTGGTGGGCCTTTTAGGTCTCGCCTACGCAGCGCGCATGCGCTACATAGGAAAAAAGACCTTTTGCAATCGATTCAGCTTTTCAGGCAAAAATGTGCACACGTTGCATTGGTTTGGATAGCAACGCGTGCACTTTTGGAGATTGCCTTGCGGGACCAAGCTTTGAAACATCTGTGCTCGTTCCCAAGGGAAACCGGCGCAGGCCCCCTCCTCTATCCCCTCCCCCTGCTGCCTCTTTTCAGCGCGAGGTGCATGCAATTGTTTTTATTAGCGTGGTGCTTGAACACACGAGCACTTCCTGGTTGCAAAGCCTCATACGACTGGAGTCCTCTTGCACGGGCCGGGGCTCTAAGTTCAGTGCATAGAGAAAAGCCCTGGCTTCCAGAGGTGGCATACGATAAGACACCCCTGCCTTTCCCGTGTCACGTCAGGAACAGCGGCTAAGCCTGCTCCTGCAGAAGCCCTTCTTGATTCGGCTCATGCATTGAGCTGGCTGCAGGAGGCCCAGGCTGCACGCCCCAGCCCCGTGACACTCTCCTGTTCCATGCATGAACCCTGCTTACCGGCACGGATGAGCAGATCCAACTGGTTCGTGGGTCCCCGTACAGTGCGGCCGCCATGTTGATCCTACAGGAGCCACTGCCCCGGGTCACATGGGGCTGTCCGTCGGGTGGGGGCGCCTAGGCCCGCGTTGTCATGCCGTTACACTGTAACGTCCTGCAGAGCAGGATCCAGCCAGATGAGCTTCGGTCTACGGCACAGAGCGATCCAGCAGTGGCGGAGTCTGAGCTCGTGCACACACCCCCTCCCCGCCAGCAGCAGCTGCACAGAGCACACCAAGACAGACCGCTATCACTTTAACAAACAGCAAACGCCACCGCGGCGAGGCAGCTTGTGGTATGGAATGATGACCGCAGGGCTGGAACCGCGTCGAGACACCAACAAACCCTGTTTCTGTTCGCATATTCACAACGGCACCTGTGCCAGGCGCAGTAAGTGCCGGATGGACTCCACACAGCATTTCCAAACGTGCGTTGTTCACCCAACATTCAACATGACGTGTGCCCTTCCTGAGAGTAACTACACACACTTTATTTATGTACACACCTTCCCTGTCTTTAAACCGCATGTGTTACATTACTGTAGGTCTCGTTTTAATAATAGTTCATCCAATGTGAAGCTTATAGACTAAGTTAGTCCGTCAACACCCTTCGCACATTGATTCTACTTTTAAATCCTTTTCATCTCCACTGCTGCCCCATTATTACCCTTTCTACTATAGAGCACCCTTTTAGGAATGTATTCATAATGTATATCTCTCGTCTCTCATCCCAAACGATAAATTTGAACTTCCACTATGTCACAGTCTGCACATATAACTTCGCTAACGAACTGGTGAAACATATGTAAACCCCACACTAAAGGTTTACCCATGGTTGCTCCCTTTTCTAACCACCTATGACACCACGCGCCTTACTTGTAAACAACATGGCCAGGCAACTTCCAGGAGCTTGAGAAGCAGCTACACCAGTGTTCGTGGGTTCTCCCATGTGACTTAATATAAATTTGTAAACATGTAACGTGCAACACCAAAGGTGGTTAATATGTATGTTTCCATGCATTACATTTCTCCTACCAAGAGGATTTTTTTAAATCTCCCATTGGCTGACATGGTGCTGTTTCTGTGAAGTGCATGTTCAAATAACCTAAGGTATAAAAGTCTTCTCAGTGTGTGTACATTTTCTCTGTTTTAAATCGGATATGCAACAGCACGTGACTCGCTTATGCTTCATAATTGCCGCAATGCTGGGCTCGTGGAGTTTTAGAACACAGAGACGTTTCAGTATGGTGTGAAATGAACACGTATTGGTATTGTAGGACAGCAGTGACAGCACCTCCACCTGACTTGTATTCACTTCCAGTGTGCAGTTGAATCTGGTGTCAACAATGTAACTAGTAGAGGCTGCTGAATGCTGCTACCTCAGCCTTCTTTTGGCCCTTCTTGGCACTACAGATTCCCAGTCATAGGCTTCTCTTTCGCTCGTATGCAACTGTACATTTGAAGAAAACCAACTCTATGCTGAAAAGGTGATGTGCTGGTGACATGATTCAGCGGCCACCATCTTCCAGAATTAGCCATGTGATTTTAACACCATCTGCATTTTTCAGTATTTCTGCCAATCCATGCCTCTTTTTAGGGACTGAGTTAGAAAAGACAGCGGTGATGAGGCACAAAAGTATTTGAGTACTCTTACATGTCTTTGTGAATGAGCCCAAGCACTCAATGTCCTATTAGTAAAATAGTAAAGAGGCATACACCTTCCTGTTTGTACTAGTTGTATATGAATGCTCCCTTAATGCTCTCATTTTACTCCAGTTTTAAATGTTTGGAGCCCAGTTCTCAAGGGCACATGAGTACGTACATTACGTGCTCAAAAAGTGACTTAGAGATTAGACCCAAATGTAGGAATATTTCTGTATCTGAACTGCATCCATTGCTGATCGTATTATCCTCAAGTTTAGTTATAAATAAAATGGGCATAAGAGAAGAACAAGCATTTGTAATGCAATAGGTCTTGCATTTACACCAGGGGTCTCCTGTGTGAGCGCCTTAAAGGTCACTCTTATCTACGGTGAGCCAGTGGAGTGCTCGTATATGCTGGGTAATGTGCTCTTGTCGTGGGATGCTGAGGATGAGTCTGGCCGCTGCGATCTGGGCAGTTTGAAGTTTGTGGAGTAGATATTTGTTGATTCCGGTATAGAGGATGTTCCCGTAGTCCAGCCTGCTGGTAATGAGTGCATGGGTGACGGTCTTCCTTGTTTTTGGGGTTGGGTCCATTTGAAGGTCTTGCTGAGTATGGGCAGGGTATTGAAGCATGTGGAAGCTGCAGCGTTGGCCTATGGGTCTGCCACATGAACCATCTTTATCCACTTTAAATCTGCCTAAGAAGGAGATTGGCCATGTTATCCGCCCTGCTCGATCAGTCGCACTGTGTGTGACAAATTGGCAGACACTATTGGTAGTAAGCATTTGGGAACGCCCTCCATACCGGAATCAACAAATCTCTACTCCACAAACTTCAAACTGCCCAGAACGCCGCAGCCAGACTCATCCTCAGCATCCCACGACAAGAGCACATTACCCAGCATATGTGAGCACTCCACTGGCTCTCCGTTGAAACAAGAGTGACCTTCAAGGTGCTCACAGACACCTATAAAGCCTTCCACAACACTGGACCCCAATACCTCAATGAAAGAATCTCCTTCTACACCCCCAAAAGAAACCTCTGCTCCGCTGACCAGGCCTTGGCCGAAATCCCCTGCATCTACAGAACTAGAACAGGAGGCACACCCTTTTCCTAAATCATGGCCAAGACCCGGAACGAACTCCCCCTCAGCATCAGATGAAGCCCCACACTGAAAGCATTCAGGAAGAGCCTCAAGACCTGGCTTTTCGAATGACCTGATCTACCCAAGCCCCCCTCACACACACCCCCAGCGCCTTGAGACCATCACAGGTGAGTAGTGCGCTCTATAACTCCCTGATTTATTTATTGATAGGCCACCACAGTGTGTGTTTGAGTGTTATCAACAGGCCCTGCCATTGGTTTGGCTGTCTGTAACTCTTAAGGGTAGTGAAATGAGCAGTGCTGCCTTCTTTAATATACACAGAATCTCTGAGATTGGCTTGGTTTGGCTTACCCCTCTGAGAGCTACTTTGAGGGTGCCGGTGAGCTACCAGTAGTTCCCGAGCTACTGGTTGGAGACCCCTGAATTAGACTAACATATAATAAACAATCTAATAACAGTTAACCTAATAACTGAGGAAACAATATTTTTTGACAAAATATAATTGAAAATTTTGAAATTGCTTTATGTACAATATTAAAAATGTAGAGCTGTAAACATCATGATACAATCTTTACATAGAAAGTGTAATAATGGTGTAAGGACACTATTCACGTTTCGGTGGGTATGCCTTCATCCGGAAGCCGTCCCATCACTCACTAAAGTCACAGGTATGTTACCTTAAGGCAATGATAAAAGAATGAATGGGCACTGGAATCAAGGGCCTCAAGCTATAATCTGGTCTACTAAATTGCACTGATGTGCGGAAGCCAAGGATCACAATGTCCCAATTCTTTTTCAATAAGCCTCAGAGGATACCCGGATGATGGTAAGATATACTTGGTCACTGATCGCCAATGTTGGCTTGTTTATCGGGACATGCGTTGTGAGCACTTTTGATGCAGAGGAGAAAAAGCCTTGTATATGCCAGACGGCCCTCTGCGGAAAAGCTGCAAGCTACTATCTGCTAACGGTCTGCAACACGCGAGTCTCCCATCTCTTCCAAGTATGAACTGTTATTAGATTGTTTATTATATGTTAGTTTAATTATTGTATGCCTGAACATTTACATTTATTGTTTATTGCTCAAGTTTGTTTCCAAATAACTATTGGTAGTAAGCACCTGTGGCGGCTTGTCTGCTAAGGCAAAGGGGCGTCGCCACACTGCTTGTTGAGCAGTGCAAAATAAAAATAAAATGATAATAACAAGAATTTATTTTCATTTTATTTTTCTTTGCGGGACTCCAGCCAGATCGGGTGGGCGGGGCTGGGCTCACCGCTGTCACAGGTAGCAGGAGTGGTTTGCACCCCCTCCTTAAGTGCGCATGACGCCTTGGCCGGCCCTCTGGTACTGTCTCCCAGATGCTGCCAAACATGCCACTCAGACCAATCACGACACAGCTCCTGCAGCATTGTGATTGGCTGGGAGAGTCCTGGAGCCTGGGTGCTTCCAGTGGCAGAGAGTGAGGACGGAGGAGAGACATGCGGCGGCGAAGATGGTGTGTTTATTTATTATTTCCATGCCTTCCTCCCCCGCCTCACCACCCCGTACAGAAGCAAAAGCCACTGGTAAGCACTACTTCACCGCTCAATGGTTCAGTGACCATTACAATTTGTTGTGGTAGATATAGTCATTCTTTGCAATGTTGTAATCCCTTTAGTGGCAAAAGCTTAACCGTTATCTTTATAACAATTCATGTTACTGTTATGTTGTGCTGTTATCTTATTTATTTATTATATTGGTGTAGCTGTAGCACACACAGTAGTCCTGGAAAGATGCTCCAAATGGGTCTAAGATGTACATCGAAAACTGGAGCTTCTTTAAGGTGGTGGTGGAGACGTCCTAGTAGTAATGAGGACGGGTTTGTTTTTCTGCTAGGTGAATGCACCTGCTTCTATAAGTTTTGGGAGGTCTCTTATTGGTGTTTGAGGGGTGAAACTGGAGGGGTTTACCAGATCACTAGAACATTCTCTAGGTCCACTAGATCTCAAACCTGTTTGCAGTATAGCTATTAAAGTTTAGTGCTTTCGTAAGTGTTCATTCCTCATCATGGTTCTGTAACTGATGGGTAATTGATGGGGTTTCATTTTTAGGTCTCGCCTAAGACAGCACATGCACAGACTGTTGCAAGACGTTATCTTACAGCGGGATCAAATTCAGCCCTTTGCTCACCATTGGTTGGCTTCATTGTCCCTCTCATTTGCTTACTTCTTGTTTATCAGTTTCTGTAAGCTTTCCTTCTTCTTCTTTTTTCTTATCCCTCCCCTGAAGCATTGACGCATCCTTCCATTGTTCGTTTTGTCAGGTGCTACTTTTTGTTATTGTTTAAGCATTTAGCGAGAATGCTTTTGTTTATAGCTGTCTCCATCGTGTATTTTCCCTTCTCGATGTTCCTTTTTCTTGCGCTCCTTCAGTTGCCATTCTTGCTTCCTCCCCAGGCACCATCCCTTGCCATACTTGCTTCCTCACCACCCCCTTGTCCATTCCCTCACCTTAGCCTTGCCAGCCCACCTTCCGTTGACTGTTTGCTTTCCCAGCCCGTATCACCCACCGGTGCCTAATTTGAGCCAGTGGTTTCCGGTGCTCAGCACCAACACTTATTCATGAACACTGGCGCTTATAGCGCAATCTCGACCCAAAGGTATTGGAGCACTTTTCATGAGGCCCCAGATAAGGACACATTAATTTTTGATAGTCACTAGGAGATTAAGAGATTTTCCCAGAATCACCAATGCCGAGGCTCAAACCTTATCCCCCAGCTTCGAGGCCGACCGCTCAGGCTGTTGGGTCACATCCTCCCTCCACTTGTAGGGTTTCATGTTTAGTAGTTGGTTCTGTTTTAGGCGGTGTTAACAGGAGAAATGGGCTGGTGAAAGCTGCCTCCTGACGAGAGATCTAAAACTTATTTTTTTACAAATAACCCTCCATTGTCCATGTGTTTTCCCACCCCATCCTGCCTTCCATGGTTTATGGTTCAAGTCAGTTGTGAATGTTGGCGCAGTGGTGAGAGCTGCTGACTTGGGAGCTCGGGATCCCGGTTCAAGCATTGGCATTGGCTCAACATCCTGTAATTCTGGGCAAATCACTTAAGCTCCCTGTGCCTATGGACAGCGCCTGGATACCCTCATGGGTGATAAGATGCTCTAAATAAATCTACAAATTAAAATCACTTCAAATTCAATATTAGCTTGTACGCTGTGTGAAAACTAAGATGAAGAGAATACAATCTTAACTATTTAGGAGGCACACTTGTGCAAACAATCTTATCTTCTTCTGCATCATAAAATGAAATTACTGCCCCATGTCCTTGAAAGGACTATTCTAGGACTCAGCAGTGTTTATTTGGATAGGCATTTCAGTCAGATACCTGAGGTTTGTGGCCCTTTTACCAGATGACCATGACTCAAGGTGGACTCAATAACAGTAATAATAATAATAAAAGAGCTTATAAAGCGCACAGTAACGCCATCACGGCGTGTCCCCGCGCTGGTGGAGCTAATAGCACACCCAGACCTCATTCATAACCCCCGTCCCTACAAAGTGTACAGAAGGGTTTTGAGCCTAGACCGAAACGCCGTCTCACTGCTTTCCAGTCTCATAGCAGGAGGAAGTTTGTTCCATTGCTGAGCGGCTTGAAGCGAGAAAGAACGCCCGCCCATTCTGGCCTTCCTTACCCTCGGAACTGTCAGCAGCCCAATGCCCTCTGAACGGAGGGCCCTTGGCGGCTCATAACGGCTGACTAAGTCCCGGAGATAAGCGGGAGACCTGCCCCAGACAATACGGTGACAGAACAGAAGGCATTTGAACAACACGCGTTTCTTCACTGGCAACCAGTTGCAGCACAATATTACTGAAATGAGTTGACAAATGCAGTCAAACAACCAAAGCAGCTGCATAGTTTACATGTGTCAAGGGATTCTGCTCCCTACGACTAGCTTCTGTCAAAGTGCTTTAGTTCTTTTATAAACTTCTTGACCAGCAAAGTCTTTTCTGTATTAGAAAAGCAGGAAGGCACCAGTAAAGGAGGGATTTTATTCCATTACTAATTTAATAAATCTTATAGGTCCTGCAGATTGCTTCCATGGCCCAAAGGTCTGAGCTACCATCTTTAGAACTTGGGAGTCGCAGCGTCAGCTCAACATTCTCTGATTCTGGGCAAATGACAATCTTCCATGATGGTGCTCTTTTAAAGCACACTAATGCTTTTGGGCCAAGTTTGCGCTTTATAAACCTATAAAAAATATGTACATACTTATCCATTTTACACCAATGTCTGGATCTGAACAACTCAGTAGGAGTGATAAAACAATGTCAAGCAAAAGATAGCGAGTAACAGAAATCATACAAGAATAAAAAATATTAGCAAAACAATGCAGTCTGGCAGAATATTTACCTACCTGTTCAAGCCCCACTGACACGGCAATCATGATGATGGTTATATTGATAGTGAAAATGATTTATTACATATATCTGCAGAAAGGGTAAGCACCACTTTTAAAGCCTCCTGTAACAGAGCATATGGCATCATTATCTGGACCATGATGCCATCCCTGAAACCTCAAATGCAATGTAAAGTGAGGCACAAAATACCCACAGAAGAAGTATTTAATAGAATACACCTTTGTGAGTTCAAAATTTTTAGTTACATTTTAACGTAGTAAAGTAACAAGTAAACAAACCAAAAATATCAGCCATATTGTTTGTCCTTGAAGAACAATATACTATACATCAAGTTAAAGAGTAAAAGGCAAAAATGCATAAATATATATAAGGCTTTGGCCGCGGTGTATCATGCTGTTTACGTCCCCCCGAGGACCCGGGATACGCCATGGACCGCTGGCAACTGCAGAGGGGCGACTTTACTAGAGCGCTCTAGGCCAAGCCTCGTTGGTTCCCCCTAGCCGGACCCACGGCACATGCTGTTCCGGAGTGGCATGCGGCTAACAGACATCTGAAGTGGGAGGTTAGGCTTACACTCGCCACCCCGTAGTGGAGTTCGGAGAAACTGGGAAGTCTATGGAAGTCTAAAGGCTTCGACAAATGGGACCTCATTGGGAACACGCAGATTAAAGATGTCTGGGGAGGGGGCACGTTCCACACATTTCATTCACTTCAGCAACAATACCACCTTCACGACCGTGAACAATACTGCTACCTTCAGATTAGACATGCATTGCTCACACATATTCCCAAAGATACGTTGCTTCCAGACGCCTCCCTCCCTGAGAAGACCATCTCATTAATATACAGGAAACTCATAAATAATACAGAGGACCCGCTGGCACTTAAAAAATCACACTGGAATGATGATGGGCTGGAGTTTGATGATGAGGACTGGCGGGAGGCGGTTTTCTCTCCACGGGTGGTGGGGATACAGATGCGGCTCAGGTTGGTGCAATTAAAATGTTTACACAGGTCATATGTTACGGGGTCGAGTCTGATCCGAATGGGTCGCTCGGAGGGTAGGGAGTGCAGGAGGGGATGTGGGGAAATTGGAACGTTTATGCATATTTTGTGGCACTGTACGGTGGTGCAGGCGTACTGGGAGAAGATCCACGATAAGATACAAGAGGTCCTGGGGGTGGAGATAAGGCCGGAGGCCCGCAGGTGTATCCTGAATGTTTGGGAGCCCTCAGATCTGAATACACATAGAAAGCAGTGGGTGACTTTGGCATGCATGATAACGAAGCGTAATATTGCTCAGTTGTGGGGAGCAAGCCAGTCGCCCCGGGTAGAAAAATGGGTGGAAGATTTGGATTGGTGCATGTTTGGGAAAGGTCAGTGTATGCGGCTAGGGGGTGTCCTGCAAAGTTGGGGAAAGTTTGGGAGGCCTGGAATCACTACAGTGGGGATGTCTGTGTGCCCCCGATACGTCAAGATGATATAGAGGTGCACGAGTCACCTTAATCCATTTTCACTATTCTGGATCGTATCTTTTTGATGTATGGAAAGTAACGATGAAACCTGCAAAAGTTTAAACTGTCACCTGATGTTTCTTTTTTGTTGTTGTTTTAATAAAAAGAATTTATAAAAAAATATATATATAAGGCTAATTACATAAAATCAAGTATTAAAAGTATACTTAACTACATATATGAACAGCTAAAAATATATTATTCAAGGGGTTTCCAGCTTAAAGATTTGTTCGAAGGAGGTTTTTTGTTTTTGCTAAAAGAGATTTCAATAACATTTCTGTTATATAAAACCCAATCTGACCAGGTCTGTGTGGATAAAAGATTAGTAAATTTCCAATTATTAGTAACTTGATTGATATCAGGGGAGATTAAAATATCAAACAAGTTAATATCCGTATGAGTAATGGAGAGATAAGAATGGAAGATTTACCTATAACATTGTCATAGGAAAGAGGCAGGAACATTTGAAAAATGTATGAAACTTTGGTGCATGTTTACTAGTAAAGTGGCGAAGCGTGACGTTAAGCCAAGAAGGCTAATGACACGCTCCGTCACTTTAGAATCGTAGGTCTGCACCATATTTAAATATTAAATATGGTGCTGCCCTGCGTTTGCTTAGTGCTCCTGTTAAATTTAGCTGCCTAGTGCCAACGCAGGCACCCTTGCACCATAGTGCAAGGGTGTCTGCATTGCAGGGGAAGAGTGTATAACTTCTATGTGTGCTGCTAAATGCAGCACACATAGAAGTTGCAAAACGTATGTATTTAAATGATTGTTTAAGTGCAGGAAGGCACACTTTCCTGCACCTAAGCAATCATTGGTGTTGTGCTGTTTCCATATGTGCTGCACTACGCACCCAGGCCAGGTTTTCCCGGGTCTTAATTTTGGTGCTGCCCAATATTTACGCCACCCGTGTAAATATGGGCTAGCATCAAAATCAATGATTGTTGCAGTGGAATGCCCACTGCAACATCTGTTTCCCTTCCCTTTCATGATAAGCATAGCATGAAACGATGCCTTATTTACAAGGCAGTGTTAAGCCACATTAAGTGGCTTAACGCTGCCTTGTATATTAGGCGAAGTCCCATTGGCCAACACAACGTCCTGAAAAGTGATGTTGTGGTGGCGATAGGGGCTTGTAAATATGCCCCTTGATCCCTAACAGTGGGAAAATTGAAAGATTACTGGACAATCAAATAACATATGTTTCAATGTATCAAGTTCCTTATTACAGTAGCAACATTCTGATGCATCATTTATTTTTGATTTATGTAACCTAACAGGAGACTGTGGGAGGGCAGGCCGGATAAACAGACGAGGAGGCTGTATTTAATGGGCCAGTTGGGTGCTTTTATTAATAAGTTGGGAGGCAACAGGCACACAGTAAAAGGGTTCAGTAGTTTCTTCGGTGTCTTCAAAGGGGTCCTCTTCTGAATCGTCTTCTTCTACCTGGTCTGCTTCTAGATCCTGGTTTCTCCCACAGAGACTCATGAGAGAGAAGGAAAGAAGGAGCCGTCAGTCCTATTTAGTCTACCTCTGTTTAGGTATCTACCATCACCAATGCACCACTGTGTCACGGATATGAGCCAGACGTTAGCTGCTAGGGGGGTTTGTTGAGTTAAGCTAGGCGAGGCCAGAGGTGAAATAGGGATAATTACAACAAGGGGTGGTGAGGGACAGAGTCTCTGAATTAAGCAGAAAGCTCTCACCCAGTCAAGAGGTCAGGGCTAGATCCAACACCGTTTTTTAGCTCACTGCACCATCCCAGTTTCAGAACCTGGCTGTATGCAAATTAGTCTGTTCCTGTCCCAGTGCATGATGGGAACAGGGCAAACCAAACTACAAAAGCCAATTCTTACACTGGGAAGGAAACAAGCTCCCGGGGACCGGTTTCTGGCATTACAGCCGTCTTCGGCCCGGTTTGCTTGAATCCTGATGGTGCAATGAGCAAGGGTCTCACATCTGAGAATACCCTTCCACGCTTAGGGTGGACAAAAATAATTACAACAAGGGGTGGTGAGGGACAGAGTCTCTGAATTAAGCAGAAAGCTCTCACCCAGTCAAGAGATCAGGGCTAGATCCAACACCGTTTTTTAGCTCACTGCACCATCCCAGTTTCAGAACCTGGCTGTATGCAAATTAGTCTGTTCCTGTCCCAGTGCATGATGGGAACAGGGCAAACCAAACTACAAAAGCCAATTCTTACACTGGGAAGGAAACAAGCTCCCGGGGACCGGTTTCTGGCATTACAGCCGTCTTCGGCCCGGTTTGCTTGAATCCTGATGGTGCAATGAGCAAGGGTCTCACATCTGAGAATACCCTTCCACGCTTAGGGTGGACAAAAATAATTACAACAAGGGGTGGTGAGGGACAGAGTCTCTGAATTAAGCAGAAAGCTCTCACCCAGTCAAGAGATCAGGGCTAGATCCAACACCGTTTTTTAGCTCACTGCACCATCCCAGTTTCAGAACCTGGCTGTATGCAAATTAGTCTGTTCCTGTCCCAGTGCATGATGGGAACAGGGCAAACCAAACTACAAAAGCCAATTCTTACACTGGGAAGGAAACAAGCTCCCGGGGACCGGTTTCTGGCATTACAGCCGTCTTCGGCCCGGTTTGCTTGAATCCTGATGGTGCAATGAGCAAGGGTCTCACATCTGAGAATACCCTTCCACGCTTAGGGTGGACAAAAATAATTACAACAAGGGGTGGTGAGGGACAGAGTCTCTGAATTAAGCAGAAAGCTCTCACCCAGTCAAGAGATCAGGGCTAGATCCAACACCGTTTTTTAGCTCACTGCACCATCCCAGTTTCAGAACCTGGCTGTATGCAAATTAGTCTGTTCCTGTCCCAGTGCATGATGGGAACAGGGCAAACCAAACTACAAAAGCCAATTCTTACACTGGGAAGGAAACAAGCTCCCGGGGACCGGTTTCTGGCATTACAGCCGTCTTCGGCCCGGTTTGCTTGAATCCTGATGGTGCAATGAGCAAGGGTCTCACATCTGAGAATACCCTTCCACGCTTAGGGTGGACAAAAATAATTACAACAAGGGGTGGTGAGGGACAGAGTCTCTGAATTAAGCAGAAAGCTCTCACCCAGTCAAGAGATCAGGGCTAGATCCAACACCGTTTTTTAGCTCACTGCACCATCCCAGTTTCAGAACCTGGCTGTATGCAAATTAGTCTGTTCCTGTCCCAGTGCATGATGGGAACAGGGCAAACCAAACTACAAAAGCCAATTCTTACACTGGGAAGGAAACAAGCTCCCGGGGACCGGTTTCTGGCATTACAGCCGTCTTCGGCCCGGTTTGCTTGAATCCTGATGGTGCAATGAGCAAGGGTCTCACATCTGAGAATACCCTTCCACGCTTAGGGTGGACAAAAATAATTACAACAAGGGGTGGTGAGGGACAGAGTCTCTGAATTAAGCAGAAAGCTCTCACCCAGTCAAGAGATCAGGGCTAGATCCAACACCGTTTTTTAGCTCACTGCACCATCCCAGTTTCAGAACCTGGCTGTATGCAAATTAGTCTGTTCCTGTCCCAGTGCATGATGGGAACAGGGCAAACCAAACTACAAAAGCCAATTCTTACACTGGGAAGGAAACAAGCTCCCGGGGACCGGTTTCTGGCATTACAGCCGTCTTCGGCCCGGTTTGCTTGAATCCTGATGGTGCAATGAGCAAGGGTCTCACATCTGAGAATACCCTTCCACGCTTAGGGTGGACAAAAATAATTACAACAAGGGGTGGTGAGGGACAGAGTCTCTGAATTAAGCAGAAAGCTCTCACCCAGTCAAGAGATCAGGGCTAGATCCAACACCGTTTTTTAGCTCACTGCACCATCCCAGTTTCAGAACCTGGCTGTATGCAAATTAGTCTGTTCCTGTCCCAGTGCATGATGGGAACAGGGCAAACCAAACTACAAAAGCCAATTCTTACACTGGGAAGGAAACAAGCTCCCGGGGACCGGTTTCTGGCATTACAGCCGTCTTCGGCCCGGTTTGCTTGAATCCTGATGGTGCAATGAGCAAGGGTCTCACATCTGAGAATACCCTTCCACGCTTAGGGTGGACAAAAATAATTACAACAAGGGGTGGTGAGGGACAGAGTCTCTGAATTAAGCAGAAAGCTCTCACCCAGTCAAGAGATCAGGGCTAGATCCAACACCGTTTTTTAGCTCACTGCACCATCCCAGTTTCAGAACCTGGCTGTATGCAAATTAGTCTGTTCCTGTCCCAGTGCATGATGGGAACAGGGCAAACCAAACTACAAAAGCCAATTCTTACACTGGGAAGGAAACAAGCTCCCGGGGACCGGTTTCTGGCATTACAGCCGTCTTCGGCCCGGTTTGCTTGAATCCTGATGGTGCAATGAGCAAGGGTCTCACATCTGAGAATACCCTTCCACGCTTAGGGTGGACAAAAATAATTACAACAAGGGGTGGTGAGGGACAGAGTCTCTGAATTAAGCAGAAAGCTCTCACCCAGTCAAGAGATCAGGGCTAGATCCAACACCGTTTTTTAGCTCACTGCACCATCCCAGTTTCAGAACCTGGCTGTATGCAAATTAGTCTGTTCCTGTCCCAGTGCATGATGGGAACAGGGCAAACCAAACTACAAAAGCCAATTCTTACACTGGGAAGGAAACAAGCTCCCGGGGACCGGTTTCTGGCATTACAGCCGTCTTCGGCCCGGTTTGCTTGAATCCTGAGTGGTCTGTTTAACTCAGACACTCTGTTCATCACCACCCCCTTTTTGTAAATCGTTTTTGGCCACTATAGGTGTGGCAGGGTATACTCAGACATGAGTCCCTTTCTCACTGCTCCATCAGGATTCAAGCAAGCCGGGCCGAAGAAGGCTGAAATGCCAGAAACCGGTCCCCGGTAGCTTGTCTCCTTTCTGGTGAAGAATTGGCTTGGTAGTTTAGTCTGCCCTGTTCCCATGATGCACTGGGCCAGGGACAGACTGATTTGCATATAGCCAGGTTCTGAGCTGGGATGGGGCAGTGAGATAAATAACGGTGATGGATCAAGCCCTGATCTTTGGACTGGGTAAGAGTGGTCTGTTTAACTCAGACACTCTGTTCATCACCACCCCCTTTTTGTAAATCGTTTTTGGCCACTATAGGTGTGGCAGGGTATACTCAGACATGAGTCCCTTTCTCACTGCTCCATCAGGATTCAAGCAAGCCGGGCCGAAGAAGGCTGAAATGCCAGAAACCGGTCCCCGGTAGCTTGTCTCCTTTCTGGTGAAGAATTGGCTTGGTAGTTTAGTCTGCCCTGTTCCCATGATGCACTGGGCCAGGGACAGACTGATTTGCATATAGCCAGGTTCTGAGCTGGGATGGGGCAGTGAGATAAATAACGGTGATGGATCAAGCCCTGATCTTTGGACTGGGTAAGAGTGGTCTGTTTAACTCAGACACTCTGTTCATCACCACCCCCTTTTTGTAAATCGTTTTTGGCCACTATAGGTGTGGCAGGGTATACTCAGACATGAGTCCCTTTCTCACTGCTCCATCAGGATTCAAGCAAGCCGGGCCGAAGAAGGCTGAAATGCCAGAAACCGGTCCCCGGTAGCTTGTCTCCTTTCTGGTGAAGAATTGGCTTGGTAGTTTAGTCTGCCCTGTTCCCATGATGCACTGGGCCAGGGACAGACTGATTTGCATATAGCCAGGTTCTGAGCTGGGATGGGGCAGTGAGATAAATAACGGTGATGGATCAAGCCCTGATCTTTGGACTGGGTAAGAGTGGCCTGTTTAACTCAGACACTCTGTTCATCACCACCCCCTTTTTGTAAATCGTTTTTGGCCACTATAGGTGTGGCAGGGTATACTCAGACATGAGTCCCTTTCTCACTGCTCCATCAGGATTCAAGCAAGCCGGGCCGAAGAAGGCTGAAATGCCAGAAACCGGTCCCCGGTAGCTTGTCTCCTTTCTGGTGAAGAATTGGCTTGGTAGTTTAGTCTGCCCTGTTCCCATGATGCACTGGGCCAGGGACAGACTGATTTGCATATAGCCAGGTTCTGAGCTGGGATGGGGCAGTGAGATAAATAACGGTGATGGATCAAGCCCTGATCTTTGGACTGGGTAAGAGTGGTCTGTTTAACTCAGACACTCTGTTCATCACCACCCCCTTTTTGTAAGAGGTGAAATAGGGGCAGAGTTGTGAAAAGGTCCGATTAGAAATAGTGGTGGCAGAGTCGCGGAAGAGCATAGATTAGGCAAGCAATGACTCCAAGACTAGTTATACCCGGTTCAAGGAAATATGGCAGTCAAGGTGAGGGGGTGAGAGGTTGTGCCGTTTTCAAACAAAGCTATTCGGTGACTGTGTGGCAATTTTACCCCCCCCTCCCTAACACCTCCTCCCCTCCTGTCCCGAGTGACTCACCGGCTCTGCCGCAACTCTCCAATGAGTCGCGGCCGCTCTTCAGCTTCCTCCTGTGGGATCCACCAATCTTCGCTCCACGACTCGTCGTCTTCTTCGGTTTCTCCGCCTCGAAGTTCCTCGTGGTCCTGTAGCGCCACGTCTCCTCGCCTCACAGTCTCTTCCTGCTTCTTCGCGTCCTCGACCCTGCTGCCTGCTGATTCGCCATTTTCTCCGCCCCCGGGTCAGTCCTTCCGGGGTCACTCCTTCCTCCTTTGTCGTCACACGTTGCAAGTTCCTGTGTGGACAGAGGAAGGGGCGTGTTTACAGTCCGTGGCAGAGGAATCGGGCTCCTAGACTTGAAAGGTGAGTGGAGTTCTTTCAGGGGTACGAGCCCATGACATGCCGGATGCGATGCCCCCTCACATCCCCTTTCCCTTGCTGTCTTTCTAGTAGGGAGCCTTTCTTGTGGGTAACGGGAAAAGAAATCTGCATTAACCTGTTCCGTTCCTTTTCGATGTTTGGTTTGGAACCTGTATGGTTGCAACGCTAGAAACCATCGTAACACCCTCTCATTGTTTCCTTTGTTTGCGAGCTAACCACTCCAATGGGGCAAGGTCTGTATATAAAATGAACTCACGTCCCTCAAGATAGTATTTCAAAGATTCAATCGCCCATTTAATGGCCAATGCTTCTTTCTCAATGACTGCGTAGTTTCTTTCTCTGGGAAACAACTTTCTACTGATATATAAGATGGGTTTTTCCTCCCCTTGCCTGTTTTGTTGCAAGAGAACGGCCCCTAACCCTTGGTCTGAAGCGTCTGTCTGTAATATAAAAGGCAAGGTGTAGTCAGGGCTGACCAGTTCTGTGTCGGCAGTTAGTGACGCTTTTAACAGCTCAAAGGCCTTGGCTACCTCGGGGCTAGGATTCCTCAGTCTATCTTCTGTTTTGACAGTCTAATGTAAGAGGTCCGTGAGAGGGGCTGCTATTTGGGAAAACTGTGGTATAAATCTGTGATAATACCCTAGCAGTTCTAAGAAATCACGGAGATCCCTTGCAGTTTGGGGAAAGGGTATCTGTGATATTGCACTCAGTTTCTTGCTTTGTGGTCGAATAACACCTTCACCTAGCAAGTATCATAAATACTTTACGGTTTGAGCAGCTAGATGACTCTTTTCAGGGTTGATTTTTAATCCATGGCTTCCTAACCCTTGGATGACCTGATATAGGTGGAAAATATGTTGTTCCCATGTATCACTATAGATGACAATGTCATCAATATATGCCCCTGCATACTGTTCATGTGGTCGCAGGATTATATTCATGGCCCTTTGGAAAGTTGCGGGTGCCCCGTGTAACCGAAAGTCAAGTCAAGTCAAGTCAGAGAATTTATATAGCGCACTACATACCCAGAGGGTCTCAAGGCGCTAAGGAGGGGGAGGAGGATTACTTGTCAAATATCCACGTTTTAAGTTGCTTTCTGAAGGCTAGGTGGTTCTGGGTAAGGCGAAGGTGAGTGGGGAGTGAGTTCCATGTTTTAGCAGCCAGGTAAGAGAAGGATCTGCCTCCCATGGTGGTCTTGTTGATGCGAGGTACAGTGGCGAGGGCTTGGCTGGAGGAGCGTAGTTGGCGGGAGGGGGTGTAGAAGGACAGTCTTGAGTTGAGGCATTCTGGTCCGATGTCGTAGAGTGATTTGTGTGCGTGGGTTAGCAGTCGGAAAGTGATTCTCTTATTGACGGGTAGCCAGTGGAGGTCTTTCAGGTGACCAGAGATGTGTTCGTTGCGTGGGATGTCTAATATGATTCTGGCTGAGGCGTTTTGGATTCGTTGGAGTTTCTTTTGGAGTTTAGCGGTAGTGCCTGCGTAGAGGGTGTTTCCGTAGTCCAGTCGGCTCGTGACTAGAGCATGGGTGACTGTTTTCCTGGTTTCGGTGGGGATCCAGCAAAATGTTTTTTTGAGCATGCGAAGAATGTTGAAGCAGGATGAGGATACGGCGCTGACTTGTCTGTTCATTGAAAGTGAAGAATCCAGGATAACGCCTAGGTTCCGTGCGTGGTCTGTCGGGATGGGTGCTTTTCCAAGGGCTTCCGGCCACCAAGAGTCGTCCCATGCAGAGGGGGATGTACCTAGGATGAGGACTTCTGTTTTATCTGAGTTCAGTTTCAGACGGCTGTGTTTCATCCATTCAGCAACTTCTTTCATTCCTTCGTGTAGGTTAGTTTTGGCGGTGCTGGGGTCCTTGGTGAGGGAAAGGATCAGTTGAGTGTCATCCGCGTAAGAGATGATGTTGAGGTTGTGTTGGCGGGCGATGGTCGCGAGGGGGCTCATGTATACGTTGAAGAGGGTGGGGCTGAGAGAGGATCCTTGTGGAACGCCACAGATGACTTCGGTGGCCTCGGACTTGAATGGTGGAAGGCGGACTCTTTGGGTTCTTCCGGTGAGGAACGAGGTGATCCATTCAAGTGCTTTTCCATGTATTCCGATGTTGCTGAGGCGTTGTAAAAGGGTGCTGTGGCAGACTGTGTCGAATGCTGCAGAGAGGTCGAGGAGGATGAGGGCGACTGTGTCTCCATTGTCCAGTAGAGTTCGAATGTCGTCTGTTGCTGCGATGAGGGCGGTCTCAGTGCTGTGTTTTGCTCGGAAGCCAGATTGTGAGGAGTCGAGGGATTTGTTGGCTTCGAGGAAAGCGGCGAGCTGGTTGTTGACCGCTTTCTCGATTACTTTGGCCGGGAATGGAAGGAGCGAGATGGGGCGGTAATTTTTGAGTTTGGTGGGGTCCGCTGTGGGTTTTTTCAGAAGGGCGGTGAGTTCAGCGTGTTTCCAGTTTTCCGGAAAGGTGGCGGAGTTGAAGGAGCAGTTGATGACGTCTCGGAGGTGCGGTGCTATGACGGAGTCTGCTTTGTTGAAGATGTGGTGAGGGCATGGGACTGTAGGGGATCCTGAGTGGATGGAGTTCATCAGGCGGATGGTGTCCTCAGTGGAGATTGGGTTCCAGTCGTTAAGGGTGTTTGCGGGGGGAGAGTGTTCAGCATGTGGTTGGGTGGGTTGGGCTCCGGGTTGGTTGTCGAAGCTGTTGTGGATGTCTGCAATCTTGTTGTGGAAGAATGAGGCTAGGGAGTCGCAGAGGGCTTGAGAGGGGGTGATGTCGTTGGAGTTGGCCGAGGGATTGGAAAACTCCTTGACGATGTTGAAAAGTTCCTTGCTGTTGTGGGCGTTGTTGTCAAGTCGATCCTTGAATGCTGTTTTCTTGGCCTTTCGGATTAGTTGGTGGTGAGTGCGGGTGGCGTTTTTGAAGGCGTCCTTGGTGCTGGTGGTTGGGTCTTTTTTCCACGCTTTTTCAAGGGTGCGGCAGAGTTTCTTGGACTTCTTAAGATCATCGTTGAACCATGAGGCCTTCTTGTTGCCAGGTTTGCTTTGACGTTTTTTCAGTGGTGCTAAGGTGTCGGCGGTGTTGGATAACCATAGGGTGAAGTTGGCGGCTGCTAGGTTTGGGTCCGAGGAGTGGGCTGGGGTGTTTAGAAGGAGCGATGAGGAGATCTGGTCGGTGGTGATTTTGTTCCAGTTTCTTTGCAGAGTTGGTTGGAGGTGGTTGGTGGGTTTGGGCTTGTTGTAGGTGAAGTGAACGCAGCTGTGGTCAGTCCAGAGGAGATCCGTAGTGTGGCTGAAGGAGACATGATTGCTGGAGGTGAAGATGGGGTCGAGTGTGTGACCTGCGATGTGGGTGGGGGAGTTGACCAGTTGTTTAAGTCCGAGGTTGGCGAGGTTGTCCAGGAGGGTGGTGGTGTTGCGGTCGTTGATCTTTTCAAGGTGAAAGTTGAGGTCTCCCAGAAGGATGTATTCTTTGGAGGGGAGCGCGTGTGGAGTGATGAAGTCCGTGATGTCTTCACTGAATTTTGCGCGGGGTCCTGGTGGTCTGTAGAGGAGGGTGCCTCTGAGTGTGGTTTTGGGGTCGATGTGGATCTGAAAGTGAAGGTGTTCGGAGTTGGCGAGGTTGGCGTCAGAGCTGGTTGAGATGCGGATTGATTTCTTATGGACGATAGCGATTCCTCCTCCTGTGTGGCTGGTACGGTCTTTGCGAGTGATCTTATAGTCTTCAGGGATCTTCAGGACTCAGGGGTATCTGCCAGTATCCTTTGCATAGATCAAGGGTGCTGATGTACTTAGCACCCCCGATACGTTCAATCATCTCATCTACCCTCGGAAGAGGGTAAGTATCAAACTCGGATATCTTGTTTACCTCCCTGAAGTCAATGCAAAAACGCACCGACCCATCTGGTTTAGGCACCAGTACTATTGGAGAGTTCCATTCACTAGTCACTATGATAGTTCACTATGATATTCATTCTCAACATCTGTTGTACTTCCTCTCTGATGGTATTTCTGCCTGCCTCTGGGATTCTGTATGGTCGGAGCCTCACTGCCTTACCGGGTTGAGTTTTAATGGAATGTTCCAACAAAGTGGTTCTTCCTGGTGTCACAGAAAAGATCTGGTGTAATGGTGATAAGGATTTGACCAACTCGGTTCTCAAGGAGGCAGGCAATTCAGAATCAATGCACTGCTCATATAAGGGACTATTCACCTCTATGTTTCCTACGACAGCTGGCAGGGGGCCCTCCCATTTTTTAAGTAGGTTAACATGATATATCTGTGAAGTCCCTCTTTGTTTGTCAAGTTCTATTCGATATGTCACATGTGCCACTTGTTCAAGCACGATATAGGGTCCTTGCCATTGCCTTAGGACTTTATGGTCGGAGGATGCCATCATTAACAACACTGCATCCCCCACAAGAAAATACCTTGGTTTGGCTTTCTTATCATACTGTGCCTTCTGTGCCTCTTGAGCCTTCTCTAAGTTATTCCTGACTATGGTACGTATCTGTTCCAAATGTGTTTTCAGGGTGTTTACATAGTCTATCACCGGGGTAGTGATATTTGGCTCTGTCTCCCATTTTTCCCGTACCATATCCAATAAGGAACGTGGTTGATGTACATATAAAAGCTCAAACGGGGAGTACCCCATGCTTTTCTGGCTTTTACAGTGAATGGCATACAAGGCTAGGGGCAACATGTCTTCCCATTTCTTTGATTCCAACGCCAATAACTTCTTTAGAGTCATTTTAAGAGTCGCATTATACCGTTCAACCAGACCGTCGGTCTGGGGATGGTATGCTGCCGTTCGTATCTGTTTGATACCCATCTGGGTACAGACCTGTTTCATTAACTTGGATACGAACGGGGTCCCCTGGTCAGTCAGGATCTCTTTAGGGAACCCTACTCGTGAAAAAACATTGATCATGGCTTTGGCTATGCTAGTGGCATCAGGATTCCGCAAAGCAATAGCTTCTGGGAAACGGGTGGCATAGTCCACTAAAACCAGGACGTACCGACACCCGCTTCTGGAGGGCAAAAGAGGTCCAATAATGTCCATACCTACTCTCTTAAAGTGTTCATCGATAATAGGTAAGGGATGGAGTGGGGCCCTGGGAGGTCTAAATCGGCTGATTTTCTGGCAAATCGGACACTCCCTACAATATTTTTTTACCTGGCCATATATCCCAGGCCAATAAAACTGGTCAGTTATCGACTGGCAGTCGGCGATCTCCTCTCTCAAGGAGGTTGCGATTCCGGCTCGTCTCCGGTTAGTGCAGCTTAAGATACTCCACAGGGTTTACGTCACTGGCCCCCGTCTGATTAGAATGGGATTTTCTGAGGAGGGATTGTGCAAGCGGGGATGCGGACTTGTCTGGACGTTTCTCCACATTATCTGGGAGTATTGTGAGGTGACTGTTTTCTGGAATGAGGTGCATAAAACGATGGAGGAAGTTACAGGTGTTGCTCTCTTGCCCAAGGCCAGGCGATGTTTGTTAAATGTTTGGGAGCCGACAGATTACAATACGGCACAGACTCAGTGGGCAACCCTTGGGAACATGATCGCTAAAAGGGATATAGCACAGTTGTGGGGGTCCCAAAGGCCACCAACAGTTGAAGCATGGAGGGTGAATATGGATTGGGCTATGTTTAGGGAGAAAACAGTATACGTTGCTCGGGGGCGACCCCGGAAGTGGAGCAAGATATGGGGTCCCTGGAACAGTTATCGTGGTGACATTTGCACTCCCACCAATGCAGCCAACACTGATGCTCCGCTTTCCCCCTAACCTCACGTTCCCATTGCTGTATTATCTCAACATCGCATTGACTCTTTTCTCCCCTCCTTCCCTTTCCCATTGTCGATTGAATATGATTCTATATCGCCTTTTCCTCCCTCGTTTTGAACCGGTATTTTGTATGCTGTATTTTATTGCCTTGTTTGTGTATAATTTTTCAATAAAAGGAAAAAAAAAACTGGTCAGTTATCAGCTGTTCGGTTTTCTCATTACCAAAATGGCCACCTAATAAATGGCTATGGGCCATGTATAGTACTTTTTCTCTAAAGGGGCCTGGTACTATCAACTGGGGGGCTCTAGAGGCTTCTGAATTTCGGTATAACAGTCCATTTTTAACATAAAAATAGGGACATACTTGTAAGGGGTCTTCAGAATGTAAAGCCTGGTTCCAAGCTTCTTGTAATACCGGATCCTTTCTTTGTGCCGCGTGAAAGTTCCTGTCACTTACCCAAGGATTAGAGTCAATTTGAACCGGTAGAGCTTGTATGGGTTTCTTTTTCTCCTTTCTTCTCTGGTTTTTAGTTTTCCTCAGTTTGGAAGGAGGCCATTCTGGGTTATTATCTTGGGAAAAGGGAGCTACCTGCAACCAATTGTCTTCTCCCTGTCGGGTTTGGTTCAACAATTTGGAGAGATTAGGATAATCACTTCCTATAATGGCTTGTTCTAGGAGTTTAGGTATAACACCGACCTTTAGTTTGGATCCAGGATCAGTAGCATGCTGTATTTGAACGTGTATGGTAGGATATTGCTTTGTATCACCATGAACACACCGAATGTGCACAATACCCTCAGGTTCTCCTAGCGCTATGTTTAGGTCTTGTGGGCGTATCACACTTTGTCTACATCCGGTATCCGCCAAAGCAGTCATCGGTTGTCCATTCACGGTGATACCACATCGAAAAGAGGCTGATTGTTCCTCTGGTGACAAACAGTAATAATTTCTCGCAACTCCCACCTCCATGGGTTCTTCCTTTTGTGGGCAGAACCTTGCTATATGTCCCAGATTTCCACAATTGAAACATTGAGGTCCAGGGGTGGGTGGTCTAATTACTGGCGGACTGGGTGTTCTATACACAAGGGGTCCAGGGACAATTGTAACAGGATCGGGTTTCGTTATCAGAGGTGGGCGAGAAGGTGGTCTGTGTATTCCGCTGCCGCCCATTTTCCAAGGGACTTCTTCTCGTCCCTTTTGAGTTTCTTGGGCTCTGCTATAGGCACTTGCTATTTCTACGGCACCTTCCAGAGTAAGGTTTGCATGCTGTCTCACCCATTGTTCTAAATATACCTTAGCCATAATCTCCTCTTTTGTAGCAGTGGTGGGTTTCAACCACCTGTCAGCCATGTCTTTCACTCTAAAGTACAGGGCGCGGGGAGTTTCTTGGGGTCCTTCTTTAATAATAATAATAATAAGGGTAGCTTATAAAGCGCTTGGTTACGCAGACGCGTGTCCCCGCGCTACAAACTGAAGAACTCTGTGCGAGGTTGGAGGCAAGTGATCAGTTATCTGGAGAACAGGTATGTTTTTAGGTTCTTGCGGAAGCTGGATTCGGAAGGATCCAGACGGAGATGGAGAGGGAGGGAATTCCAGCTCTTCGCTGCCAGATGACGGAAGGAGCGTCCACCCATACGGGCCCTTTTGACCCTAGGAACCTGAAGTAGGCCCCCATAAGAGGAGCGCAAGTCGCTTGCAGGTGTATACCTTGTCACTAAGTTTTGGAGTGGGATAGGTGATTTCTTCGCTAGGATGCGGTGGCATGTACAGAGGGCTTTGAATTCCACTCTGTTTTTTACTGGCAACCAGTGGAGGGTTTTGAGAGAGGCTTTGGTGTCTGATCGTTTGGGGATTTTTAGGATGAGACGGGCTGCCGCGTTCTGTATTACCTGAAGGCGATTCATAGCTTTGCAGGTGGTACCCAGGTAGAGTAGGTTGCCGTAGTCTAGGCGTGATGTCACAAGGGCGTGTACCAGTGTTTTCTGTGCTGACATAGGAAGGAGGTCAAGGACCTTCCTTATGGTTTTTAGGACGCCAAAACAGACACCTGCAACTCGGTCTATTTGGGGTCCAAAAGATAGGTCAGCGTCGAGCCATACGCCAAGGTTTTTTACTCCCTGGCGGGGTATGGGAGCTTCACCCAGGCATGGAGGCCACCACGCCGATGACCAAGCAGATGGGTTCCTCCCCACAACGAGCACCTCGGTCTTGTTGCCATTTAATTTAAGGCAGTTGGTGGACATCCAGGTTGCAAGTTCTTGCATGCAATCCCTGAAACTGTCCATCGCAAGACCGGGTGCACGCGATAGGGAGATAGCCAGCTGCTTGTCATCGGCGTATGACACGATGCTTAATCCGTGACTCACGGCAATTGAAGCCACTGGAGAGACATAGAGATTAAACAAGGTTGGGCTCAGGGACGAACCCTGGGGAACGCCCTGTCCCAAACCTATGTCTCTCGAGTAGTGGTCGCCCTGGCGAACCTGGAAGCTTCTTCCTGTCAGGAAGGATTGTAACCATTGGAGTGCAGCTTCGGATATTCCTCCGTTGTTCAGACACTGTAGCAAGTTGTCGTGCGCCACAGTGTCGAAAGCTGCACTCAGGTCCAATAGGATGAGGGCCATGGTATGTCCCTCATCCACCCCCTGACGTAGGGTCTCAACTGCAGTAAGCAGTGCGGACTCTGTAGAGTGGCGGGGACGGAATCCGAATTGGGTGTCGTGCAATAGGGCAGCCTTTTCCACGAAGTCCATTAGTTGTATATTGACCGTTTTTTCAGCCACCTTGGCCAGGTAGGGCAGGAGTGAAATAGGGCGGAGATTGTCAAGTTTCTCAAAACTGATGGTAGGTTTCTTCCTGAGGGGCAGAACAACCGCCTTTTTCCAATCCCTAGGTACTGTCCTGGTGCTAAAAGATACATCGAGTAGATGTCTGATGTATGGTTCTAGTACCCTTAAACTGTCCGTCAGGCGTTTGGGTGTGGTTGGGTCTCGTGGGGAGCCCGACTTCACCGACCTACAGATTTTTAGAAGATCTTCCGTGGGAGGGGTAACAAAGTTGGTGAGTCTTGGTTTATCTCCCCACTCCCTTGGGCTTTCTGTCTGATCCTCATCCGATAGGTTTCTGCATGTACTCCTAACCTCTCTAGGATACATTGTTTTATCTCCACATATGGGGTAGTGCCTTGGATATTTGCCGCTTGATAGGAAGCTTGAAGTTCTCCAGATAACAAGGGACCCAGATACTGGCCCCATTTGTCCACAGACCAGGCTGCTGCCAACGCCATTCTCTCAAAAGAAAAAATTTGGATCTTCCCCGGTAACATATTTTTGCAAAATAACAGAAGGTAAAGTACTTGGGGCCCTTTGCTGTCCTAAAGCAGCCGCAATTTTCCCCATGGCAGAGTCATGTGATTGGCTTTGTTCAGAAATGACTTGTTGCAGTTTCCCTCTGTCCTCTTCCACTACAGATAGGAATTTCTCCATCGCCTTTCCTAGGCTTTCCTGGTTTTCGGCCATTTTTGGGAGTACAGCCTCCATGTCTCCGGCAGAACCCACTTCTGACACCACTTGTGGGAGGGCGGGCTGGATAAACAGACGAGGAGGCTGTATGTAATGGGCCAGTTGGGTGCATTTATTAATAAGTTGGGTGGCAACAGGCACACAGTAAAAGGGTTCAGTAGTTTCTTCGGTGTCTTCAAAGGGGTCCTCTTCTGAATCGTCTTCTTCTACCCGGTCTGCTTCTAGATCCTAATTTCTCCCACGAGGCTCATGAGAGGGAAGGAAAGAAGGAGCCGTCAGTCCTATTTAGACTACCTCTGTTTAGGTATCTACCATCACCAATGCACCACTGTGTCACTTTAGCTGCTAGGGGGGCTTGTTGAGTTAAGCTAGGCGAGGCCAGAGGTGAAATAGGGGCAGAGTTGTGAAAGGGTCCGATTAGAAATAGTGGTGGCCAGTCGCGGAAGGTCATAGATTAGGCAAGCAATGACTCCAAGACTAGTTATACCCGGTTCAAGGATATATGGCAGTCAAGGTGAGGGGGTGAGAGGTTGTGCCGTTTTCAAACAAAACTATTCGGTGACTGTGTGGCAATTTTACCCCCCCCCCTCCCTACCATCTCCCCCCCTCCTGTCCCGAGTGACTCACCGGCTCTGCCGCAACTCTCCAGTGAGTTGCGGCCGCTCTTCAGCTTCCTCCTGTGGGATCCACCAATCTTCGCTCCACGACTCGTCGTCTTCTTCGGTTCTCTGCCTCGAAGTTCCTCGTGGTCCTGTAGCACTGCGTCTCCTCGCCTCTCTGTCTCTTCCTGCTTCTTCGCATCCTCAACCCTGCTGCCTGCTGATTTGCTCCTTTTCTCCGCCCCCGGGTCAGTCCTTCCGGGGTCACTCCTTCCTCCTTTGTCGTCACACGTTGCAAGTTCCTGTGTGGACAGAGGAAGGGGCATGTTTACAGTCCGTGGCAGAGGAATCGGGCTGCTAGACTTGAAAGGTGAGTGGAGTTCTTTGAGGGGTACGAGCCCATGACATGTCGGATGCGATGCCCCCTCACAGAGACCAATAACAATTGTTCAATATAAACGAGTTACAGTGACAGATAGATGGTGATAGCTAATTGAAATCATTACAAAGCCAGTTTTTTTTCTCCATTTTTGCATCATATAATGAGAATGCAAAATAGGGTTCCAAACTTCACTTACTTTTAACATATTAAAAGAGTTGGTGGGTATCAATTTTGATGGGTTTTGAAAGCAATATGACCAGAGAATCTATGAATGTTAAAGACAAGCTCTATGTCCAAACATCGAGGGTGTGGGATAGTTGTATCCATTAAGATTTGCATTGCATAATATAATAACATACCTATGATATTCAGATAAAGGATTATGTACTTTATTCTGTAGATCAGCAACAAAAAACATATTGCTATAGGAAATGTCAGAGACATAAAATAGACATAAAATATACCAGCACCAATACAGACATCCAGGAAGAAATTGGTTTTCAATTTAATCATAGGATTATGCCGCAAACATACTTTTTTAGAAGATATTTTTGTATGACCAAATAATGCATTAAAATTGGCCAAGGTAGTCATAGATATATATAAAACTGAAGCACAAGCACCCCCTACTTTTTTAAAAGATCCATTATAAGGAATACCCGTAAAGGAAAGGGTACAATAATATTCTTTCAATTGAAACCCATTTAGGTATTAAATAGGGTTCTAAATTTGCAAACCAATATACACCTTGGCTGTTAAAGGAGAAAAGTATATTTTTGAAAATCAGGAATACCAAATCCCCTTCTAATTTAGAAGCTTGCAAAATGTTATATTACATCCAGGAATGTTTATCATTCTAAATAAATGTATTAAGAATCCTATTGAGAAAGTTATAGGAAAATCAACAGGTAGCATTGATAAAACGTGTAATATTTGTTATTACCATTTAATTGCTTCACTTTTTCCCCACCACAAAAGGTTTAGTGAAGAACATTTACCTAACTTTTCTGTAACTTTAGATATTCATTTCTTGCCATTTAGATCAACAGTACTTTTGGTAATATTTTGAAAATAAATACCAAGGTATTTAAGACCAGATACATTCCAGAAAATGTCCACACCATATAGCATATCTGCTGTCCAAAATACATTTAATAGAAAACAAAAATACAGTCTTATTAACATTCAGTGTATATATAACTTGATACTGATACATAACTATTGGTAATTTCTAATATAATCAGAATAGTATGTATAGGATCACTGATATATAAAGAAAAATCATCTGCATAATCTACATAAGCAGAAACTTGTAGAATTGTATTATCAATATGTATACCTATATTATCTATAGAACTTCAAATTGCGCATAACAGTGGTTCAATGGCTAATAAACATAATACAGGAGATCAAAGACATCGGTGTCTCTAAATAAGTGAAAAGAGGAGAAATGAATGCGATTAACATAGATTATTGCTGTAGGTGCTAAATATGATGCTTTGCCCATTGATAAAAAGTGGTGCAAAACAAAATTGTTGCATTGTTATTAATAAAATGATGAATTAGCTTTATCAAAAGCTTTTTCATCATCCAAAGCCAGTAAACTAACAGGTACCTTAATTTTATTTATATAGGCATGAGTATGACACAGCAATCTAGTATTATGTGAAGAAATTTTTCCTTTCCTAAACTCAGTCTCATCGAAATGAATAATATGGTGCAACGTAGGAGAGGCACTAGCTGTCAATATGTTTGCATATATCTTGCAATCTTGAATATTGAGTGAGATGTGACGATAATTTGGAATCAAATTTTGGTCTTTATCGGGTTTAGGTAGAACTATGACAGTAGCTTCCTTAATGGATCCTCCAACAGAAGCTTTGAAAGCACACTTTTGAAATAAGGAATAAAGAACAGAAGATATTTGAGCAACATAGGTATAATAAAACTCAGTTGGAATACCAGCATGGCCAGGAGATTTTTTTTAGAATTTAGAGCTCTATTTGTGGCAAAAACCTCTTCTATACCTAAAGCTGCATTGAATATCTCTGTATGCGTTAGGTGATGTCGAAAAATTGCAATTGAATAGAAATTGATCAATTGAATTATCTTGAGTATCATGAGTTTTGCTTTAATAAAACGTTTGAAATTCTTTTGATATCTCAATGGCAGATAAAAATAATCGCCCATCTGAATTTCTTACAGATTGGATAAGATTTTTCTCTTTTTTAATTTAAAGATAATTAGCGAACATGCGGGCAGATTTACTGATCCTAAATTGAAAGTTAATTAAACAGCTATTTTGAAATTATATTATAAACTAGATATCCGATGAAAATATAAAATGTTTTTAGCATTGGTGATTTGTTGTCCCAAAAAGTTCAATTTTGAGTTAAATATTCTTTTCTCATATGCCATTATAGTAATAGAAACCCCTCTAGCATATGTTTTAAAAGCATCTCTGTGAAAATGTTGGAAGTATTGTTTGATTTATTATTATGGTAATAATCAGTGATAGCAGGCAGTAATTGATTTGTATGCGAGAGTACAGTGTCAGTAGTCATTCTCCACTTAGGAATATGTTTTGGAATATCCTGGCAAGTTAAAGAGAATGAAATTAAAGCATGATAGGAAATAGTTATGGGGTCTGAAATCATACAGCATAATTTCCTAGAACAAAGTAGGGAGTCAGTACATGAATAGGTAGAGTGAGCATTAGAAATAAAGTAAAATCCTTACCAGTGGGTATGTCGGCCTCCAATGATGTACTGATTTAGAATTGGTTAGAAATGCTTTTAGCAGAGCATAAACATTTGTAAGACAATATTTAACTGTAGAAATTCTGTCCAGTAGGTAATCAGAAATCATATTAAAATCATTGCCCACAAAAATATAAATATTGTCAATATTAAGTCGTTATGAAGCAATTGCGTTCCCAAATGTAGGATTGTCTTGGTTAGGAGTATAAATATTGAAGAGGTGAAGAAGGCAGTTATCAATTTGAATGTGAACATAAATGTAGCTCCCTTCAGAATTATTTGTGCGTTTTCAAATGGTGCACAGTAAACTGCAATAATAAAGTATAGCTACACCATTTTTACAACCTAGTACTGGTGAGGAAAGTAAAGTAACAACACAAGTTTTTGTCATATGGGCTAAAAATAGTATAATTCATAAAGTTTTCTTGCAAACAGACAGATATCAAATATACATTTTTGTAGATCGTCTAAAATGTTTCTCCTTTTCACTGGATGGTCTAAACCTTTAGCATGTAAAGAAGCTATTTTTAACGTATATATACTGGCCATAGTACTGTTTAGTTAACATAAAATTGAAAGTATAATAAAACATTAAATGTAAATCGAAAATAAACCAAAAAGTAGCCCATATGTATAACCCCCAAGGGGAAAATACTTAACCTGGCACATTTAGCCAGCAAAGATACAACCCAAGAATGGAGTAGACCTCCACCACAATATCTGCTAAGAAAAGAAAAAATAATGTATTATGTATACAGCAATGAAACACTTGTGTAGTATTTGTTAATGCTTGAGGGTCCATGTCAATCGGTGCATGAAGATCTAAATGGGCCATCAGGTCTACAGGTGAAGTGAAAGATTTGGAGATGTAATTTTATGGCAAGACCGGAGGCTCCTATTATGCTTACTAATCTTGCTTTATTACCACACAGTAGCCATGATAAGTAAGAAAAAACTACAGTTCCCAGAGGGTCAGGCAAAAAGCTGACCAATGGGAATGTAAAAGCTGATAACATCACTACCAATCCCCATGCAGTATAGTAATAAGAGGCACCACTGACTGTGCAGCTTCCTCTTTTCTTGCCGCTCGCAATCAGATAAGTGCCTCTTATCTTTTGCTCCATATTATTGTGCATTGTATTGCCGGCTTTCTATTACTTTTGTGGTTATTTCATATTTCTATGTGCCCCGCTCTGCGCTCTCTCTAGCGCTTGCTACCGCCGACCCCCCTCTTGCCTCGGTTTTTTCGGCGTTTCAGGCGCGCACGGGTTTCCTCCCCCCCCGCGCGCTCACCGCTAAAGTGGTTCTGTCTTCAGCGCTCGCCTCGCGCTAGCTCGTTGATGTTCTGCGTTCACCCTCTTTGGTGACGCAAGCGTATCTCCTAGCAGTTTTTTCCTCGCCGGCTCTTCGGAATTTTGCCGGAGCCTTCCTAGCCCCTTCTCCTTCCTCCTCCTTCGTTCTCCAGCTACAGTCTGCCCTCTGGGAGCATCACCCTCCCTAAACACACCCCTGGGAGTCTTTTTTTCAGCTTTACAACTCCCCCTCTGTTCATATTAACCCTTGGTTGCCCCAGTTTCTGTGCTTCAGCACTATGGAAGACGACACTTCACCTGAAATGGTGAATGTTAATGACGAGGGCGAAGCCTTCAAAAAGGATTTGAATAAATGTATAAACTCCTCTGTTGAGAATGAAGTAGAAATATCAATGAGACGCACGTCCAAAAAATATGGAAAAGTCAATGCTGAGCATGTTGTCCAAGGCTTTGGCCCATCTGCGGGGATAGCAGAAGAGAAAGGGGTTTCCCTCTGCCTCAGTCCTGCTTCAAAAACTGCATCAGTTTTGACTAGCGAGTTCCTCGCGTCTGATTGAGGACAAAGTGCCTCCCATGCCTCCTGTATTGGAGGGGTTTGTCGGTTCCGAGGGCAAGCGAAAACAAAAGATGAAGCATGCAGAGTCGCCAAAACAGAAATTGGTTATTTTCTACCGTCTTGGACACCGATGATGACATGCCTGACGCTGATGATGTTGATTTATTTGATG